>NC_140948.1:24560336-25160336 GCF_014529385.1 Adiantum capillus-veneris | reverse complement strand
GATGTTGCAGGTCTTGCTGCAAGGATTGCTGCTGTTAGAGTTGTTTTGCCTACGGCAGAACAAGCTCGTTGGGATGTTAAGGATGAGCAGGCTCATGCATTGATTGCCTTGTCTGTGAGGCACACCATTGTTCCTCACATCCGTTCAGCAAAATCTGCAAAACAGGCCTGGGATATTTTGGTTGGTCTTTATGCAAGTCGCAATGAGGGTAAAATTGCTTTGCTGCGTAAAGAGCTGGAGTCGAAGATTATGCATGAGGAAGATGATATGGACACTTTCTTCCTAGTGTCAAGGATATCAATGAGCAACTTATTTCTGCAGGTGAAGCCATTTCAGACAATTCCCTTGTGCAAACTGTTCTTGATGCCTTACCAGATTCTTACCAGACTTTTGCTAGTACTTGGAGACTTATGACCCAAGGAAATCCAGAAGTTGTCAAGTTTGATGCATTATGCACATTGCGGTTGCAAGAGTCACTTTCCAGAAAAAACCGGACTAGGCAGTGTGCAGTTGAACATGATTTTATTGCTTCTCAAAGAAAGGGTGGTAACAGCAATGCAACCACTTCTTATGGTTCTGCTGCGAGTGGCAAAAATACTGTTCCTAATGCTTTTGCTGGCAGCACTTCATCTGGCAATTCTGGTGATAAGGGCAAAAAGAAGATGCGTTGCCATTATTGTAAAGCTAATGATCACTTGATCAAGCAGTGTCCTAAGTTGAAGGCAAAAGAGGCTAAGAAGAAAGAGGGTGGTTCCATTGCAAATGCTGGTTCCACTACAAATGCAGCCATTGTTGAGTCTTCTGTAAAAGGAGACTATAATGCTTATGTTGATTTAGAATGGGCTTTTAGTGCAGAGTGCACTTACAATCCTACTGTCCATGATGCATGCTTGTCAGTTGCTGCAGATTCACATGTGTGATATTTCGACAGTGGTGCTACAAAGCACATTACCTCACATCGTGATTGTTTACCTCTCTCGAGTCTGTCCCTCATGGGAATTCAGTCACTTGTGCCAACAATGCCTCTTATCCAGTTCAGGGAGTTGGAAAGATTGTGCTTATTGCTGCTAATGGCAGTTCTTTCACACTTCTTGATGCACTTTATGTACATGGGATCAAGAAGAATCTCTTGTCTGTATCCGCACTTGCTAGACTTGGACTTGTAGTCAAATTTGTGGATGACAGATGTACACTTCATGATCTCAGTTTTGGTGATGAAATTGTTGCATCTCGCCTTTTGTGTCCTGGGCTGTATAAGCTCACTTTGTATGACAAGTGTGGACATAATTTTACAAATGCTGTTGCAGATTCAACGGCTATTTCAGATGCAAAACTTTGGCATGCACGTTTTGGTCATCTGAATTTTGCCAGTTTGCTGCCTTTGCAGAAATCTGATATGGTTGTTTCTTTGCCGCCTCTTGAAGCACCTGTCAAACATGTTTGTGAAGGCTGTATTTTGGGTAAGATGCAACGTTCTAAGTTTCCAAAGGATGGTTCAGTTCAGGCCAGATGCAAGTTGCAGCTTGTGCATAGTGATGTTTGTGGGCCCATGCAAACTCCGTCCTTGGGCAATTACCTGTACTTCGTGACTTTCATTGATGTTTACTCTAGGAATGCATGGGTATTTCCTCTTAAAGTG
The DNA here is from genome assembly GCF_014529385.1 of Adiantum capillus-veneris. NCBI lineage: Eukaryota > Viridiplantae > Streptophyta > Polypodiopsida > Polypodiales > Pteridaceae > Adiantum > Adiantum capillus-veneris. The sequence continues at coordinate 25,158,697 of NC_140948.1, read as the reverse complement.
AAGTCCAAAGTTTTTATGTGCTTCAAACAATTTCTGGCTATGGCTGAAAATGTTTCGAAATGTACTATGGACACCCTCCGTTCCGATCGAGGGGGGGAGTATATGTCTCATGAATTTAATGCATTTCTGGCTAGTCTTGGGATAAAACACCAATGTACAGTGCCTTATACACCTCAACAAAATGGTGTTGCTGAGAGGAAAAACAGGTCACTGACGGAAATGGCACGATGTATGGTCAAAAGTCAAGCTTTACCGCATTCTTTTTGGCTTGAGGCCATTTTTGTGTGCCACTTATGTACTTAACAGGTGTCCTACGAAAGCTTTGCAGTCTATTACTCCATATGAAGCATTGCATGATAGAAAGCCTTCTATTGAGCACAAAATTGGATGATAAGGCTGTCAAATGTATTTTTGTCGGTTATAGCGCTGAAAGCAAAGGTTACCGGTTGTATCATCTGCAAACAAAACATATTCTGGTTTCACGGGATGTAGTGTTTGTGGAAGATTCTGTTCAGCCCTTGCTCTCATCTACAAGAGACAGTAATGTAAGCTCACATGACATTTATGACACTTTGTTGCCTCTTTTCAGTGGTGGAAATAGGAATGTAAGTTCCAATGAGGCAAATGTACAGCCTATGGGGGTTTCTGAAAATGTTGTAGGACAACCTATTACTGATGCAGATGTACATGATGTACTTGATGAGGAAAGGGCTGAAAATGAGTAGGCTAGAGGTATGCCAAAATGGCTGGTGCACACTTTGCGTGACACTAAACCGGATGCACCTTTGTCTAGTCGTACTCGTTTAGGCTCTCGCCATGCATCAGATTGTTATGCTTTGGCTCTGTCTAGCTTACATGATGTTGAGGAACCTCTATCTTTTGATGAAGCACAGAATTTAGAAAATTGGATGGCTGCCATGCAATCAGAATATGATGCACTCATAGAAAATGACACATGGACTTTATGTGATTTGCCTCCTCGCAAAAAGGCCATTGGTATGAAGTGGGTTTACAAGTTGAAACGCAAGCCGGATGGTGAGATTGATTGCCATAAGTCTCGACTTGTTGCAAAGGGTTATGCACAACAAAAAGGCATAGATTATGAAGAGACTTTTGCTCCCACTTGTCGTATGACTTCCGTGCGTTTTCTATGTGCATCGGCAGCTCATTTTGGTTGGGATGTACATCAATCAGACATTGTTACTGCTTTCTTGAATGGTGACATATTTGAGGAAGTTTATGTAACGCAGCCTCGCGGTTTTGTCATAAAAGGACAAGAGGACAAAGTGTGCAAATGTAACAAGGCTTTGTATGGGCTTAAGCAATGTCCTCGTGCTTGGTATGAGAAAGCTGACACTCATTTGGTCAAACAAGGCTTTCGTAACAGTCCAACAGAAAGCACATTGTATGTAAAACATCAGGGTGATGTACTTCTCATTGTGGTTCTTTATGTTGATGATTTGCTGATCACTGGACCAATTGAGAGACATATTGCTGAATTTAAGGCTGGTTTGAATGCTACTTTGAAGATGAAAGATTTGGGGCTGTTGCATCATTACTTGGGTATACAGTTTAAGCAGTGTGATGGTGGTATTGCCTTGTGTCAGAAAAGTTACATAGAGACATTGCTATGTAAGTTTGGAATTGAGGATTGCAAACCTATTGCCACTCCCATGGAAACAGGTTTGAAGTTGAGTCTACATGATGCTGGCGATCCTGCTGATGTCACTCTTTACCAAACTGCTGTTGGCTGCCTCATTTATGTATGCAACACGAGGCCGGATATTCAGTTTGCAGTCTCACAGGTCAACAGATTTATGCATAGCCTAGGGTCTAAGCATTGGCAGGATGTCAAGAGGATTTTCCCCTACCTTAGTGGCACTTTACATCTTGGCTTGTTTTATCCCAAGGGGGGATCATTGCCGCCAGACTTACATGCTTTTTCGGACTTAGATTGGGCTGGTTTTTTTGACACGCGAGTGTCCACAAGTGGTTTTTGTTTCATGCTTGGCAGTTCATGTATATCATGGTTGAGTAAGAAGCAACCTACTGTGGCCACTTTGAGTTGTGAGGCTGAGTACAGGGCAGCCTTCACAGCTACGGTTGAGTGTGTATGGCTTAGACGCCTTATGGCTGATTTGGGTGTTGGACAGGACACTGCCAACACTATCTACACTGACAGTTAGAGCGCATTGGTTGTTGTGAGGAACCCAGTTTTTCATGGTCGCACAGAGCACATTGAGGTGCATTACCACTATGTCAGGGAGAGGCTCTCAGCAGGAGAGATCAGCTTGGATTATGTGCCAACACAGGACAACCTTGCAGATCTTTTCACAAAGGCATTGACTCGTGAGAAGCTTGAAGCTTTCCGTAAAGCTTTGGGCTTACTCCCCTTTGTGGACTGATCCTGTCCTCAGGGCATGGCACTTCCCTTTACTCATGTGCCAACTCTCGTTCACCGCATCACTCCAGGGGGGATTTGTTACCATATACATGTGGTAGTGATGTGTGTGAACACACTAGGACCGCCGGGGCATTTTTTCCCTCTTTAGGAGGTTTTTTCTCTCGTGCATTGTATATACGCCCATCACTCTAGGGCTATCTATCTTTCATTGCACACTAAGTTTTACACTCTCTATTATGTGCCTTGAGCTTCCTTCGTCTTCTCCAAGCCATGTGTGTTTCTCTGCAACCCTAATTCCAACATATAATGTAAAATTTACCCGTGATCTCTATGTCATCTTACGTTCTTTCTTTTGGGAGGAGTGTCCAACTGTCAGAATTGTGATGATGCTTCTTGATCGATTGTCTACTTGGAATACAACTCACTTGACAGTTGCTTAAAGGTGAGACTGGAGGTTTACTTTTCTTGCTGTCCCTTTTAGGTTCCATCTATCTATACATCACAAAATGATGATTAATTCTAATCTTGTTCAATCTTTAGGTCCTATTTTCTCTACTTAGATACATTTTATATATATCTACTCTATACCTAGTTGTAATTACATATAGCTATAGGATATAATTTAGTTCTATCTTAGTTAAGTATAGGCATTTAATTTAGAACTATATTAGTTGTACTATTAAGCTTATATTATACTATATGTAATATATTTAGTACTAAATATAATATACTATATACACTTATGTTATATACCATGCAATACTATATGTAGTACGTAGTATATACTATATATTATATAATATACTATACTATACTCGATGTTGTATATTATGCAACCTGTAGTATGTTATATATATGTACTCTATAGTATATTATGTCGTAGTATATAGTATACTATATATATTAATAATAAAAGTATTATATATTATATACTTAGTATACACTATATATACTATGTATTATATATAGTATTCTATATATACTTATGTTATATACAATATAATACTATATGTAGAATGTAGTATATATACTATACTATATACTTAGTATATACTATATATACTATGTAGTATATATAGTATACAATATATACTTATGTTATACAATATAATACTATACATAGTATGTATATTATATACAATATACTTAGTATATACTATATATACTAGGTACAAATTCCATGAAAATCGTTGAATTTTCTCTGTAGAGCACGAAAAAAAGGGGATGATGGGTGGCTCTACCCCCCCTTTTTCTTTGTGCTCTACAGAGAAATTTCAACGATTTTCATGGAATTTGTGAATTACAACAATTTCAACACATTTGAATCAACGTAAATATGCAAAATTATGACTCGTCTGCGTTACAGGGGGTGACAATGAAAGCAGGGCACATGTTGGGCATGTTGCACCCGTCGATGATGATGGGGGATGTGTGTGTGTGTGTGTGTGTGTGTGTGTGTGTGTGTGAGAGAGAGAGAGAGAGAGAGAGAGAGAGAGAGAGAGAGAGAGAGAGAGAGAGAGAGAGAGAGAGAGAGAGAGAGAGACCTGTGTGGCTTGAAGACTGAAATCCCAAAAAAAGACTCTTCTTCCTAGCTAATTGATATAAGAAGAAACCCTAAATAGTTATGTTCACATCATATGTGACCAAAGCTAAATAGTTTGACGCAGTACTTATGTTGTATCACGGCACGCACCATATATTATATAGAGTGTGTATTTAGTATATAATATATACTATACTATATAAAATATAAACACGATAGATATAATATATAGTATTTACATAATATATAATATTATGTAATAATATATATAGTATTTACATTATATATAAATATAAATATAAATATATATACATACTATATACTATATAAACGTGATGTATATAATATATAGTATTTAAGTTATATATATATATATATATATATATGTATACACACACACACACACACACACACACACTGTGTCACAACAGCTGACCATAGCTACACACACACACACACACACACACACACACACACTTGGTCACAACTTCTGACCTGGATAGCATGTATGGGGCTCGGTTAATGTTCTAAATCACTATTTTTGGCCACAATATATGACCTCCCACCTGTTGCACTCAAACCCTTTTTTTGAGTTGTGGCTCTGGGGGATTTTTACCTTATGCTTTACATATTAAATTACTGCCTTAGGCTGTGGTTGCTCTGGTACCTCATATGGAGTGAGTTGTTGACTATCACTGTATCATCCAATTTTATTAGCTCGTGTGGAAAAACTGAGTTGCTGCCTTATAAGAAATTACCATGTGCTGGTGAACATTAGGAAAAGTTTGGACTCAAAAAAGGACTTTTTGGCGTTAGAGAGAGAATGTTGTTCGACCAATAGGGTTTGAGTCACCACAACGGTAGCTCCAATTTATTTGATTTTTATCTCAAATTTGTACGTTTTCAAAAAAGAGTTTTTTCTGTTAAAAAGATCTCAATAAGAAGATACGACGCGATTTGTGCAAATTATTCTCCTGCCATGGGCGACGAACGCCGAATGTGCCATAACTCACATTCAATGAGGCACGCCTTTTGATGAACACTTTTCAAGCTACTACTTCTTGTGTAAACTAGTGAGCCTCTTTTCTTTTATCGTTTTTGCGTAGTGTCACTTCATAGCTAATAGAAGCAGAGATGGAAGGAAGACGACCACGACGACCATCCGCCTCTTTTAAATCTGTGGAACTATTCAACAGCTTTGACTTAGACCATGGTCGTTGGATGTCTACCACAGTCACCATTGGTAGTTGGGTTCTGCTTCAAACAAAAGTAGAAAACGGATGTCAAATCAATTCATCAACAGCTACAAAGGACGTGTGAAAGATTTTCGCTTGTCTCAAACGGGAAAGACAGTGAAAGAGGTGCTCATTGAGCATGCATATATGCACTCTGAACTACGACTACAACAATCACCTTTGGGGTTTCGTGCTCATAGACCAAACTGTGTGACTACTATATTGCTAAAAAGTCTTTAAAGATCCTTCAAGTTATTTTGTTGACTATTTCTTGTGACCATTCTCTTATCTTTTGTTTTTGCAGATATTTATCCTTCTAACAAAGAAGACTGGCAACCAGTTGAGTGCATAATTGGCATTTTTGATGCTTTTCATGCTTCGGTGGGAGAACTTATGTACAGAACTAGTGCGAGAAGAGCTCTCGCAGAGAGGGGAGTTTTCTTTTACGACTACTTTTACAACGCCCCTTGCTCTGTCCATGGATTTGGCACTTTGAAACCTTTCCCTCTTCCCCAACAAGATTCCCCAAAGTGGCCAGTTCCAACTTCAGAAACCTTTGAGTGTTTTGAACTCAAGCTTCATCAGGAAATTTTGAAGTGTTTGCGACCAAACATTGCAAGCAGGCAAGTACGAGTCAGTCTATTTATGCCATTACATGTATTTATAGATTTCTTCCACGATGAGGAGGTTAGAAAAACAGAAACCATGTTCATCTGCAAATCCCAAACTTGCCTTGATTTTTTGGATGATAATTGGGATGTCAGTGATTCTGAAGGCATTTTGTGCAAAGTTGACAAGCGCTCGGTTGTGTGCAAGTGTATGATAGCATCACAGACTTTTATAGTTTCTTTCTACTACATGAGGTGGCATCAAGTGAATGGTCAGTTGGTAGCTATGGATCAAGATTTAAGTGACGATGCTTTTAATCCCTTGGTGTCCATCGACACATGGTTTTCAAATTATTTGCTTACAGTTGTTGTGGTTAGATCAAATGTCACTTTAAGACAGGTTCGAGAGGATCTGTTAAATGAGTCCGATCTCAATTTGCCTTCAAAATTTGTTTTCAAGTGTAACATGCGAAAGGTACTAAGCTACATGTATTACTTTTATACGTTGATGTCTCTATCGTGCTCATGTATCCCAATGTCTTATCGCGTACGTTGCATTGCAGGTACCTCACAGACAAGAAAAAATGACTCTTTGTGCACAGATTACCAGCGAGACAGACTTGAAATAGTGAACTAACTTTACACAATGATTCAAATACTATTCTCAAAGATTACTCGACAAAGGCAGATCTCTACATTACCAAACACCATTGGATCCTCACTCTCCCATTTTTTTGGAAAACTGTACTCAACATTTTGTAAACTTTGAACCATAATCAAAACAAAAGTCAAATTTCGATCCACTGCTTGTAATCAATTTGTCAAAAGTACATTTCATAATCTCTTTCTAATCTTGTGAGTGCGGTGATGTGGGGGCTGTTGGTTGAGGTTGAGGAGAGGTGGTGGCTTGGGGGTTTGGGGGCTTTGGAGCTGCTTCATGAGTAGGAGAGGTGTTGGGTGGGGGGTTTGGGGGCTTTGGAGCTGCTTCATGAGCAGGAGAGGTGCTGGGTGGGGGGTTTGAGGGTTCTGGAGCTGTCTCTTCAAGACGAGAGCTGGTGGGAGCTTGGGTTGGGGAGGCATCTGGGGAGATATTGATATGTGCTTGTGTTGGTGTGGCAGACACGGGGTATCTTGTCGGCGGAGGCCTAGGCGTGGGCCTTGGTGTTGGCGGGATAAAATCATCACGTGCTCCGGCTGGACGCATGGTCGCGCAATTGATCAAGTTTTCAATCATTCTGTTTCTAAATGAAGAAACATTAGCCTTTGAATAATCTACCAAATTTCTTACCTGCGTTAAGAACATCATGTTTATTAACACAGCTACTAACTTATTAAGATACAAATATGTAAACGAGTGTCAAATGTTTGCACTTCTACGACTTCCATCAAGCATGACCCCTAACAAAATTTCTGCATTGAATAAGACCCTCCATCCACAAGAGTAGGCATCGTCCTGCTTAGGGACTTTGCAACTAATAATCGTAAGATTCTCATATATCTGCTCTTGCGTTAAAGCTTCAAGAGCAGACACAAGCTTCCGAACAAATCTGCGCAAAATACAATTAAATTTCATAAGCGACTTTTAACAAAATTCTATGCGATGTCGAACAAAATACAAAACCTCTTACCTACGTACTTCACCATGAAATCCATGGGATGAATTAGCAAGGTAGCACCGGTTTCGTTCAAGGTGTAAGAGAACAAGACTCCAATGAGATCTGTTACAAATAAACATAAGCAAAACATATGTCATCACAATAAATTAGAGTTCAAGATAAAATAATTTCACTATTGAAAACATTGCATACCCTTCATGATAAGCCAGAACAAAATTTTTTGCCGTATCCATGTTCACTGACTAGAACCAGTCAACTACTTCCACTAAAGATGTATCCTCGGCCGTCAAAACGACCGAGAGGTTCGAGTCAAGGACGACGAAATCATCTTGCATATTCCAAGGCAAATTTGAAACTACAAAACTGTAAAGAAATTCGTGTCATAAAAAATTGAATATATTAAAAGAATTTATTCTGAAAAAAAGAATAGCACGCACCAAAGCAAGAAATTGATGATAGAGTCTGTGAGTTCCCTCGTCCGGTTCTGTAAAATTGCAATCTCGTGGGGGTGATAAGGAAAATATAGAATGCGTCCCCACACAGGAAGGCCAACATGGAAATAGGGAAACAACAATAACAAATCATCAGCGTTGGCATCGCTGATGGCATCTGCCATTTGTTCCTCCATCATCTCAAGGCATAACTGCTCCAATCTCTCACTATCGTCTTTTGTTGTGTCCCTCTCGGTGTTGAGACGGGTGCTGTATCGATGCATTTGTGTAGACACTTCATGAACTTTGACCTTGTCAATAGGTGGTATTCTAAGAATATTGTCCATCTTTCGGTCTGAAATACCGGCAGACAGGCGGTATTGTTTTGTCATACCTGAACCTGAGAAGGTGAAGTGTATTGATGTCTCGCGGCATCAATGTTGTCCTATGTGCGTGGGCCGAGAGAATGTAGCCGTCCTGGAAAAGCTCTACAAAAAAATCCTCGGCTGCCTCGTGCAAGCACCCCATTGCACTTGGAGACCACTGGAAATTCAGGTTGTGTTGCTCGCAAATCTCGCGAACAACTCTCTAGAATGGCAGTTTAGGTATTGCCAATGAAATGTGCTTTTGGAGCTTACCAAGTTCGAGTAGAACGCTCCTATTCTGCTCGTATCTTCTTCTTCGCATTGTTGCGCGTAACTGCGGCATGGTCTTGCCCGGAATCACATGCGATGTTGACGGTTGCACTGTAGACGAGCTTGCCTGGCCCTGCGGAACAGACTGGCCATGATAAACCTTCCTTGCTGTTTGCTTTGTGCGGGCCATGACCTGAACAAGGAGAATGCGAGGAAATATGGAAATCTAGATGTGGGTAAAAAGGCAGAGTGACTAGAGACACTTCGGAAAAAACGGTGAAAAAAAAGGGGGGGGGGGGTGTTTATATTAGCGGAATAAGTATAATGAGAAGAGGCGGATGCATTAATCATGACATCGCGAGGTATGACGGGAAGCGTGCGAGCATAATGATTACGCCACGTGGCACGACGAGGAAAGAAGTGCCCCAACGGGTTGCCCTAGCAACAATGGTATGTCGCGGCACAACGCGAGGAGGCGGACAAAAATACTCTGCACTGGTCGTATCGTGTTATGACGCGACAACAAGCTGTCGTACCAGAACGTGATAGCGGTGCTTTTGTGGAGCGGCGGCACCCATTTCGCGTTGTGGCGCGATCGTTCCACGGCGGCTGACACGTGGCGTAATCATCACGGCGACTGCATGATGCACGCGTGGCGCGACACAAAAGGCGTCACGACACAACGCGAGGAGGCGGACCGCAGCACTCTTGACTGGTCGTATCGCGTTCTGACGCGACATCAAGTTGTCGCGCCAAAACGCGATAGCGGTGCTTTTCTGGTGTCGCGGCACCGGTTTCGCATTGTGGCGCGACCGTTCCACGACGGCTGACACGTGGCATAATCATCACAGCGACTGCATGATGCACGCCGGCCCCATGATGCACGTCAATCGATGTCATCATTGTCCTCGGGAGTCTTATAAATATGACTTGCTCCCCCATTTGCCCTTTGTTTGGATGTTGTGCTCTCTCGTCTATCTTCGCTTTTGAATTTTCGTTATGGACCCCTTCAATGTTGAAGCAGAGGAGGAAGTGCCTTGCTCTGAGGATGCCCCCCAAGACAAACTATCTCATTTTCTATACCGCATTGGGCTTTAGCAGCGCGAGACAGAGATCAGACCGATGTTCAATCTAGATTTTTCTTTGCATGAGTGGATTGTCTCCGCGCAACATTACCTATCATGTTTTGAGCAGACCTACCAGCAACAAACGTCTGGTGGCATTGTTGAGATACAAGGAGTTCATTTTTTTCACATGAAGGATATCAATTCGGACTCCTCCAAGAAACACATATTTTCTAGGAGTTGCCTTAAGCTGCCAGTGCACTTGCGGATAACAGACTACAAGTGTACACTTCATAACCGCAAGTGTCGAGTGGCTGAATATTAAGCAGGTTTTATTTTATATTTGCATTTAATTTTGGATGAGCATGCTGATGCTGTAGAGGCCTCGCTAGAGGATCAGGGTTGGGGAGGGTCAAGAGCCCAAGTCTCGGGGAAGCCTTGCCTTGCACGTTTCAGAGGGAGCAGCTTCCGGAGGGTGCTTTGCCTACTAGTGTTCTACCTACCATACCTATTGGTGATTTGCAGTATATCTTGCTTAACGACATTATGGAGCTTTTTGACCTTCGAGAGGACTATTGCCTTGCCATTGTGTCACAGAATCTCGAAGAGGATGATGCTGTCATTGACCCTGAGCACGACAGGTATTCTGTTATAGATGCCCATGTAAATGACGATGAGTTCGTTGACCCCGCAAGTGCACTTGTGATGATTTACAATGATGTTGCTAGGTATGAGCGCACGCTTCTAACAGGAAAGGAGTTCATGGAAGTGCAAAAAAAGCTAGGGATTGAAGAAATGGGTAAGGCAAGCACTTCTTCATCATCTTTGGCCTCAACCTCCAATGCGCCCACTGGAGGTCAGGGCGGCATCAACCTATGGAATGAGGACTTACTTGAGGAAGATGAAAACCAGAAGATAATCTTTTTTTATTTGCCTTACCTTTTTGGTTTCTACTTATCTCATTTCATAACTTTAATTTGTTGCAGTTGGTGGTCTATGATGATACCTTCATTCCTCGCCCTCATGGACGAGGCATGGGAGATTTAGGAAAGAATTCCTCTCTCGGCCAATACTTAAAGAATCTTAAGTATCCGAGTTTTTTGGTCTTCCATTCGTCCTTCTCCAATGACAACGCGGAGCTACCCTTGATGACGTTAAAGACACTTTCAAGATATTTAGGAGGGGCCGTCATCAGGTGGAACGCAGATAAAATAATGCTTTTAGAAAAAAGGCCGCATTGTATATGTTTGGCCAAGGGCCAGGAATGTATGGTTTGCGTAGTCGCTATTTTTTGACCCAAGCAGCATATGATTTGGCATGCGGAATCAGTGACCCTGCGCAATTACTAGAGTATGACAAGCATGCTATGTTTCACAATAAACAACCAATTGCGCATCTGCCTACTGAAGAAATGTCTCTTGTGGCTGTGGAGGTGGAGACAAATGTACTATCGACAAACGAACCTGCAGGACTAGGTTGCAAAAGACCAAGGCAAGAAGAAGACGATAACACATAGCAAGCAAAAAGGCCAGAATATTTTGTAACTTTTCCTGACGAAGATGAAGAATAGAGAAGCTCCAATGTATATTGTCGATGCCAAAAAATAGTACATTTTCTATCAAAACAATGAGTACATTATGTTTCTCACTTTTGTGACTAGTTGTCTTCTCTTGGCACAAAAAATTATATTGTGTTACAATGCGCTATCTTTAGGAAGTCTCAAACAACTTGGGTCGGAGTTGTCCAAGTTTTTCCAATGTGTTCTTTTTGAAGTCGCCACTCTGCATGTCGTGATGCCGCAGAAGATGCCTCCCATATTTCCTTCTTCCATCGTTTGCTTGCTAATCTCATTGCTTGGCCAATTTGACTGTCTTTGACACATTCCTTTCGGTGTGTTCTATGCATAAGTTTTCTATAAGTCCATTGATGTAGTTCCTCCAAACTGTTGGGTTTGTTTGCACCACCTCCGTGACGAGTGTGGCTGAAATAGCCAGTACGGGCTTGGTAGTGAGTTTTCTCCATACCTTGTGTAGACGGTCTATATACCAAGCTACCATACTTCCTAGCAAACCAAGGCATGTGGTTGCATATGATATGCTGAAAAAAAACCCAGCCTATTGTTTATTTGTAAATATATAATCACAATTTTATCAAATAAAGTAATATACCATGTAATGAGTTATGTGTTGATTTGTCCATGCAGCTATGAAAGACCTGTGGAAGGTCTCCAGAGCGTCTTAAAACAATGTATAGTCTGTATCTCTCCAAGTATTGAGCTCACAAAACTTGAATATGGAATCCAAACTTTTCCACATGTTCGCTTTGCGAGTCCTTGCTGCACCATTGTCTGCGTGGTCAACCACTGCATTGTGCAGGTTTCTCCACTGGTTGTATCTTAATGTCAACCTTTCCTGAGCACTTTGTCTTTTGCGTTGTCTGCCAGTTGTTGGCATTGACAAGAAGAGATGGGCTTTCACACCGCCAATAGACAACTTCTTTGGCACATCTCGACCATTCTTAGACCTCTTCTCGTCCTGCTCTATTTTCACATGTCCTCCATGCAAGCCCATATCTGAGAAAACTGTTTCCAATGATAATATAGCCCTTTGTTTTGCTGATGCTGGCTGAGTGGTCCAAGCAAAACAAATGTACAGAAACATAAGTTTCTCAATGATTCTACAGAGTGCATGCATCATGCAAATATGTACTCTGGATAGTGGAATATCCAACACTGGGTGAAAGTTAAGGTCCTGCAACAAGTGCTTGTCCGGTGCTCTCCTCAAATTTCTTTTGTCAAGACCAATGACTCCTCCCATGCAATACAAACAAGGGCTTTTACTTGTTGCTCCTTTTGAGATGTTGTACATACACTTTAGGGTTTTGAGATCTCCAGCCATATGCCACTCTACTGTGTATGAATCCATGCCTAATACATCTAGTGTCTTTCCATTTCTCTGTTCGCTTATGACTTGGAAAACCCAGTTAAGAATATCGAAGTTCTCTGCAGGCACCTGAAATGGGAAAACCAAACCAATCAAATGAAACATGTCTAACCATTTTTTTGAGCAAAAACTTGTTGATATCAAACCTTGAATGTGGCTAATAAGAAAATATTATTTTCGGATTGCACGCTAAAGTTTCTAGGGTCATCTGAAGCAATGCTTTCATCTAATGCTCTATTCATAAGTGTTATTGTGACACGCTCAACCTTTGTCTCTTTCACTAGCTCGCACTCATCCAGTTTAAGCACAAACTTACAAAATCCATTGCATTCCTCTTGAGAAACCTCGAACAATTGAACAATATATGTCTGCAAAGCTACTAAATCATAAAATATATTATTGTATTTGTCATAGACCACTTCCTCTGCTGATGGCGATCTGTACATTGCTTCAATGTGAAAAGGAGTGCCCAATGTCCGAAGCACTTCATGGTTGACCTCCAATCTTGTCTTTCGAATGGAGAAAGGATTTGGCAGCAACGTGTGCTTGAGATTGAACTTCTTACTTTGTTGCTGCATAATTGTGTAAACAGAAAATTAAGTAAATGGACTATTTCCAAGTTTTCAAATGCTACACATATCCAATATACCTAAAAATTGCAGACATTTGATTTGACAGGTGAAGACAATTGATTCAAACACCAGACATACCTAAAAATTGCAGAATAACCTTTGTTGGATATTCCGGCTTCATCCAGAATTGACTGAACATCACGTGTTTGGAGTTGATTCTGTTTCAAAAGAGTGTCAAGTTGCTTAGCAACAATCTTGCAGTAGCACTTATCGTCCAAAAGTCCAGCGACATCTTTGCATTTTAGTATGAGACCATAAGGAATTGAAGAAGTTGGTGTGTTGCTGTCAATATTTGACTGAGGATGTAACAAAAGTAAGATATAAAACTACAAATGTAAAGATGAATTAAACCTGCTTGAATGATAATTTTACTTGATTGCTTTAACCCTCTTCTTCAAACCCCCAGAACCAACCTTCAGTTGTTCAATGTCTCGTAAGTGTCGTTCTCTTAACCGAGGACCCAAGACAATATTTTTTCCTCTGAGATCCTGTGTGAGCTGCGTGATGCTTTCGTCCTTGCCTTTCAGTTGTTGAGCGCACTCTGTCACAGTTTGCTTCAAGCAAAAGTTTTCTTTGTGTGCAAGGTCTCTCTCAAGCTTAAGAATATCACTTTTGGCCGCCAAATGCTTGGTGTAGCCATATAAACCAGAATAACCGTCTCCTACATAGTTCAGCAATGACGTTATGTTTCTGAACGGTGGAGTTGAGTTGGTGATAGGATGCTCAGGATATATCCTGCCATCCACCCAAAGATCGACGCTTTTTTTACCTTGAAATCTGAAGTTCTCTTTTGAAGCTTCGGAAAGGATGCCTCGCTTATTCTTCTTGTGGAGGGGCTCGTATTCTCTGGACAGTTCGATATGCATATGATACACATCGTTTTGACTCCTCGTCTGAGTTCTGTGTGAAGATGATAATGACATTGAGATGACTTGGTAAATGAGAAAGCTCAAAACAAAGGAGAGTGCAAGAGTGGAGCAAATGGAAGAGAGCTCAAGGGAGGAGATTGCACGCAGGCGAAAAGCAAGAGAGACACGAAAATGAGAAGAAGAATAACATTGCACCTCGTTGAGCGCCAAATCTTAGTTTTGAAAAATCCAAAAGATTGAGACAATCAGCGTTCAATTTGGAGCCGTCGTATGTTATCATTGTCTGAACACTTTTTGAGAGTTTTAATAAACGTACCCCCCAAATCTGATATCCGAGTTTTTTTGAAAGTGAATATCAAAAATGAAATTAGGGACTTTTTATTATCTCTCTCTAAGCTGACCTGGCATTTCTTACAAGGCCCATTTTTGAGTCCAAACTTTTCCTAATGATTTAGAGCTATTTACCAACTTTTGGGGCTACCCTATGGATACTACCCCCTAATCTATCTCTTAGCTACAAACCTATTCTTTGGCCTCTTAAGTAATTGGGCGGCTTTTGAGTTCATTGACTCTGCTTGGTTTTCATCAAACTATCGCGGCTATCATACTGCATTGCGGCCCCGGATCTCTTTGGGGATTGCCTCTGTTGCGGAATCTTACATTCACTCTGTCTTTAAACCAGGCCGCTATCACATTAATGAGTGCATTATATGATCCTCCTTGGTGATTCAAGACCATATATAAAGAGGTGAGGGATCTTCTGCTCCCTCACTTAGACTTTGTTGTTTTTTCTTGAGAAAGAGTGAGAGGAAGGAATGGTGCTTGATCTGTTGATTCATCTCTTGAAAACAAGGTGTTGGAAACCCGGTGCCTCACAGGTTGGGACTGTTTTGAATCAAATGGCTTTTTAAGTTGTAGTACTAGTAGATGACATCAAATCTTTCATATGGTTATTATTTTGGTGTTTTGACACTCATGGTCTATATAAAGGCTGAATGCCTGGTGGAGTGCTGGTTATGCATGCTTTTTTCCGAGTAATGGAAGGAGAGATACTGGTTATACTGCCTTTTTCTGATGTTTGCAGTTGGTGATGTTACATTCACAATTGTAAAATAAAAGGGGGGGGGGAGCTTATGCTTGGCCTGGTCTAGCTGGTTATACACAGTCTCTACATCTTCATGCTTAGATCTTTGGTATGATTGAATAGTAGCCGGATCTAACAAAGTTGGCCTGATTTAACTGATCTTTACAAATGGGGCCTTTTTTTTAATGGTACTGATTGCATACATTTACTCTAATTTTTTGGTTGCTACTGTGCTAAGAATATAACACAAACTTATCATAAACATACTATTTGGATTTGATCAAATGGTGAGTATAAAGGCTAAAAGCCTGGTGGTGGTACTCGTTTTGCATAGATTTTTTGGTTACTGGAATACTACCATATTCTCATAGTTATAATTGTAGCTGTCATTGAATTTTTACCGATCTTGGCTTCTGGGAGACTACTGAGAGTATACTTCTGCTCACTAGCTCATATCACTGGGCTTAGATACTTGATCTTTATAGATGGGGCTTTCTTTTTTGCATAACACTGATTACTTATACTCACTCTAGGTCTTTTGTTGCTTAACTTAAAAATGACATTAGTGAGTTAAGGGTATTGCTAAATGGTACACTGGTTTTGGCTACCATTTTCTAGTATAGTGTGTCCACATCAGTATAGGATGTTGTTTGGCTTCTTTACCTGATACTGACTGATCCTCTGCTATGTCCTGGAGTATGACATCAAATACTATTTAAAAACAACCAGATGGTGAGAATAAGGGTTGTTTGCCTGATGGTGGTGCTGGCTATACATAGTCTTTCTGGTTACTGAAATGCTGCCATATTCTAGTAACAAAATCTTAAAAAATAGAGATCTGGCCTGCTCTTTGCTTGCTACAGTTGATTAACCCTTCTGAATACTATTCTAAATTTTGGACTTACTTTATGGTTTCTTTTTTGCATACTTGATCCTACTTTGATCAATTGCTCTATTGTTGACTGGTTTATTTACTAACTTTTGCTGGTTAGAAGGAATGATTACCAAGATTGCTAAACACAACCTAATTTAACTGATTCGACTGATAATATTGGTTCTCTCTAAAGATGCTGGATATCTGCTGGCTTTGGCTGGCCTTTGCTGACTGTTTTGATAACCTCAACCTAAAACAAATGTATAACGGATACCTTGATTGCTCTGACTTATGGCAGAAGTCAAAACAAATGGAATAACTCTAGCAGAAATATGATGCTAAAAAAATATTTGGTACTTTATTATACAGGACAGAAGTTGGTCTAATAATTTTTAAGTTTGACATGGATAACAACTGATAGATTCCTTGAAGCTTGCCATACGTAGCCATGTCTAACATATCTGTTGTCTTGACTATATGGATGCAGGTGAGAATTCTATCTTGGCTTAAAGAGGTTTAGCTTGCTGCAGTCCAACTTTGGAAGCATTTTGATGATGCAATTGGGATAGTTTTTGATACCTTTGTACAAATTCCTTTGGAATGATACTTCATTCTTACTATATTGTACAGTTTTGATTCAAAGGCTGAATTGTTTCTGTACTTATCTTTGCCTTGACATCTTTAGCTAGTTGTCTTTTTGAACATCTTGTTCAATTGGTGTGTTATTTATATAGTTTAACATCTATACACACACCTCTAAACACCAGGCCCTCCCAGGCAACTGGGAGGACTAGGATGCTGGCTTTAGATATGTTTTTGTTTGTAGGCTTTGAGTGACCCACTGTCTGTAATTCCTTTACTGGTCGACAGGTGTTAGGTGGTCTCTCCTTGACTATAGACTGGATTCCTTCTCACGACTATTATAGTCTTTATGGCTCAGTCGTTTTTAAGTAGCAGGTTAATCCAATTCTACTTACCTATGCTTTGGCAAATTGGTTTCTTGACTGTTACAGGTACATGCTACTCATATGCTAAACAAGATGACTTTTCGGAACAAGATGACTTGCCTTATGTTTTTCTTCCAACAGCTACTCAATGACAACCATACTTACTTCAAACTGGTTGACAAAGCCTTAAAACTCCTACAGGAGTAATGTCTTCCTTCAGGACTTTATCTACAGACAAATCTTCCCTTTTGAGGGTCACTCTTATTTTTCTATGCTTATGAAATTAAAAATCTCATCTTTCTGGTGAGGCAATAGGCCCATACACAATGGGCCTACTGCCAAGACCCATTGTGTATGGCGACTGGGTTAGGGCGGGTACACACACACACACACACACACAAACACACACTTGGTCACAGCTTCTGACCTGGATAGAATCTATGGGGCTCGGTTAATGTTTTAAATCACTATTTCTGGCCACAATATATGACCTCCCACCTGTTGCACTCAAACCCTTTTATTGAGTTGTGGCTCTGGGGGATTTTTACCTTATGCTTTACATATTAAATTACTGCCTT
Organism: Adiantum capillus-veneris; assembly: GCF_014529385.1. NCBI lineage: Eukaryota > Viridiplantae > Streptophyta > Polypodiopsida > Polypodiales > Pteridaceae > Adiantum > Adiantum capillus-veneris. The sequence continues at coordinate 25,141,235 of NC_140948.1, read as the reverse complement.
AGGCTGTGGTTGCTCTGGCACCTCATATGGAGTGAGTTGTTGACTATTATTGTATCATCCAATTTTGTTAGCTCGTGTGGAAAAACTGAGTTGCTGCCTTATAAGAAATTACCCTGTCCTGGTGAATTTAGAGCTATTTACCAACTTTTGGGGCTACCCTATGGATACTACCCCCTAATCTATCTCTTAGCTACAAACCTATTCTTTGGCCTCTTCAATAATTGGGCGGCTTTCGAGTTCATTGACTCTGCTTGGTTTTCATCAAATTGTCGTGGCTATCATAGTGCATCGTGGCCCCGGATCTCTTTGCGGATTGCCTCTGTTGCGGAATCTTACATTCACTCTGTCTCTAAACCAGGCAGCTATCACATTAAGGAGTGCATTATATGATCCTCCTTGGTGCTTCAAGACCATATATAAAGAGGTGAGGGATCTTCTGCTCCCTCACTTAGACTTTGTCGTTTTTTCTTGAGAAAGAGTGAGAGGAAGGAATGGTGCTTGATCTGTTGATTCATCTCTTGAAAACAAGGTGTTGGAAACCCGGTGCCTCACAGGTTGGGACTGTTTTGAATCAAATGGCTTTTTAAGTTGTAGTACTAGTAGATGACATCAAATCTTTCATATGGTTATTATTTTGGTGTTTTGACACTCATGGTCTATATAAAGGCTGAATGCCTGGTGGAGTGCTGGTTATGCATGCTTTTTTCCGAGTAATGGAAGGAGAGATACTGGTTACACTACCTTTTTCTGATGGTTGCAGTTGGTGATGTTACATTCACAATTGTAAAATAAAAGGGGGGGGGAGCTTATGCTTGGCCTGGTCTAGCTGGTTATACACAGTCTCTACATCTTCATGCTTAGATCTTTGGTATGATTGAATAGTAGCCGGATCTAACAAAGTTGGCCTTATTTAACTGATCTTTACAAATGGGGCCTTTTTTTTTAATGGTACTGATTGCATACATTTACTCTAATTTTTTGGTTGCTACTGTGCTAAGAATATAACACAAACTTATCATAAACATACTATTTGGATTTGATCAAATGGTGAGTATAAAGGCTAAAAGCCTGGTGGTGGTACTGGTTTTGCATAGATTTTTTGGTTACTGGAATACTACCATATTCTCATAGTTATAATTGTAGCTGTCATTGAATTTTTACCGATCTTGGCTTCTGGGAGACTATTGTGAGTATACTTCTGCTCACTAGCTCATATCACTGGGCTTAGATACTTGATCTTTATAGATGGGGCTTTCTTTTTTGCATAACACTGATTACTTATACTCACTCTAGGTCTTTTGTTGCTTAACTTAAAAATGACATTAGTGAGTTAAGGGTATTGCTAAATGGTACACTGGTTTTGGCTACCATTTTCTAGTATAGTGTGTCCACATCAATATAGGATGTTGTTTGGCTTCTTTACCTGGTACTAACTGATCCTCTGCTATGTGTTGGAGTATGACATCAAATACTATTTAAAAACAACCAGATGGTGAGAATAAGGGTTGTTTGCCTGATGGTGGTGCTGGCTATACATAGTCTTTCTAGTTATTGAAATGCTGCCATATTCTAGTAACAAAATCTTACAAAATAGAGATTTGGCCTGCTCCTTGCTTGCTACAGTTGATTAAACCTTCTGAATGCTATTATAAATTTTGGACTTACTTTATGGTTGTTTTTTTTGCATACTTGATCCTACTTAATTTGATCAACTGCTCTATTGTTGACTGGTGTATTTACTAACTTTTGCTGGTTAGAAGGAATGATTACCAAGATTGCTATAACACAACCTAATTTAACCGATTCGACTGATAATACTGGTTCTCTCTAAAGATGTTGGATATCTGCTGGCTTTGGCTGGCCTTTGCTAACTGTTTTGATAACCTCAACCTACAACAAATGTATAACGGATACCTTGATTTCTCTGACTTATGGCAGAAGTCAAAACAAATGGAATAACTCTAGCAGGAATGTGATGCTAAAAAAATCTTTGGTACTTTATTATATAGGACAGTAGTTGGTCTAATAATTTTTAAGTTTGACATGGATAACAACTGATAGATTCCTTGAAGCCTGCCATACGTAGCCAAGTCTATCATATTTGTTGTCTTGACTATATGGATGCAGGTGAGAATTCTATCTTGGCTTAAAGAGGTTTACCTTGCTGCAGTCCGACTTTGGAAGCATTTTGATGATGCAATTGGGATAGTTTTTGATACCTTTGTACACATTCCTTTAAAATGATACTTCATTCTTACTATATTGTACAATTTTGATTCAAAGGCTGAATTGTTTCTGTACTTATCTTTGCCTTGACATGTTTAGCCAGTCGTCTTTTTGAATATCTTGTTCAATTGGTGTGTTATTTATATAGTTTAACAGCTACACGCACACACACACACACACACACACACACATAAAACACACACACACACACACACACACACACACACACACACACACACACACACACACACACACACACATATATGTGTGTGTGTATATATACATATATGTAATGTATAGTACAACGTATTTATATATAGTATATAAAATATAAAATATAGTATATATAATACGTAACATATACATATTATATATACAATATAAAAACAATATATATAAGGTATAGTATAAACATAGTGTGTGTGTGTATATATATATATACTATACATACTATGTATTATATATAATCTTAATATATTATATGTATATTATATAGTATAGCTACTATGTCACATAGAATATAATATACCTATAATTAGAAATATATATTATTGTTAAAATATAGTATATATATAGATAGTAAGTAATAGTAAACTTTGTATATATATATATGATATATAATATATTTCATACAAATGAGACTAATACAAATAATGGCAATCATATAATATTTTTATATATCATTATTATAAAACAATATAAATATATAAAAATTGTTCTAAATGTACGTATTTTGAGGGAATCTGAAAGCGATGTATGTTAGCAGAAAGATTTGAATAGAAGTTAATTTGAATGTATCTTACTAATTATGACTGTGCATATCTTAAAGATTGAATATCTCAAATCCATTTAGAGCAGTTTTCAATGAGTGCATTAACTTTTTAGAGCTATATTCTCTTGCACTTTCTCTTTGTCTTATACACACTCTCCGTCATCTGTTTTTGTCACTTTGTTTTCTGAAGCTCTCCTCCTCTTTCTATGGTTCAAACATGGAAACTCTAGCTATGCTTTTGTGGAAGATTAATGGTGCTCTTGGGGAATATAGTTTCTCGTTACGAAATGGAGAGCTTTTGCTTAATGAATATTTCCTTCAAAACTTATTACCTCCTTCTATTAAATTTGAAGGGCTACAAGCAATCATTCAGACATGGATCTCTATGTCTAAGGCCAATGTTTTGCCAAAATAGGATCATGAAGAACAGAAACATTTCCTCCTTGATCTTAATTGTCCTCTGCTTACCACATTCTGCATTTAGATGACTATGTTTATGTGTCTAATATTTTAGAAAGAATTGAAGATGTTAGTGACGATTCTATCTACGCCACACCATGTTACATAAGCTCAAGTTCGATACAGTTAAATGTTGATATTGATGAAGAAGCAGATGCAGTTGTTTTTAAAGACAAGGGAAACAACTAGAGCATCTGAGCCCTGTCAAGACACAAATGGTTTATTTGAGCAACTGATGCAAGAATATTCAAAGGATACATCCATCATCGCATGGATGAAGGATAGAGGTAAATCCTGCAGGTTGTCCAAACTAGTAGAGATTTGTGGTCCTCCCAAAATGGTTGATGAGCATCCAGCTATTTACAATGGCAATGTTTGTTTTGAGCTTCCTCCAACACATGACAATAAGAGAATGCTCGCGATGGAGCGGAAGTACGATGGTCACCTTTGTTCTCGACCAACATGGCCATAGATTGCACAATGCGTTTGAGCTACTGTCTTGGAAGTCTTCAATTTTTTTAGGGTGACATGCTCTTTTTACCTTAGTGAAGGGAGGTACCAGATTCATTCTTCCATGTTTATCTTGACAGACAAATCACCATGGGCTATCCTACTAGTGAAGGTAAATCTAAAATAACCTGCCATTATTGTGAGAAAATGGTAACTTGTTCTAATGTTTACAAGTGTATAATCTATTATGAGATGCAAAAGGAAGACACAATAACACGTTTGGTGATCCATCTTGGGGTGCATGACCATAATGTTCATCAAGGTACTAGGAGGGCAACTCTTGAAAAGGTGTGCAATCTAGTTAAGACAATTGTAAAGATTGAGAAGAAGAAGGGCGCTAAGCCAATGGTATATCGATCTTTTCTTTGGTTCATATAACTTACATGAAAATAGAGATTAAAATATATAAGTTTTTTATTGTAATGTATTTATAGGACAACAAGAGTCCTTGGAAGAAAGCTCAAATTCCAAGCATAAATTTGTCTGGGAGTATCCACACAAGTTGGCTCGTAGGTGAAGGTCGAAAACAAAACATCTCACTTTATGATGCATGTGGGAGCAATCGCCCATTTGGGAAGCGCTAAGACAATGGAATATCAATCTTTTCTTTGGTTCATATAACTTACATGAAAATAGAGATTAAAATATATAAGTTTTTTATTGTAATGTATTTATAGGCCAACAAGAGTCCTTGGAAGAAAGCTCAAATTCCAAGCATAGATTTGTCTGGGAGTATCCAGACAAGTTGGCTCGTAGGTGAAGGTGGAAAACAAAACATCTCACTTTATGATGCATGTGTCAACGACGTTTTGAATGCATATATTCAATGTGCAAAAAGATTGGGATACACCACATGCATACTCATGGGAACTAGCCCTCCCATAGAAGCAATGATGGCCAGTGCCAAACACAGTAAATCTTCAAATCCAACTCATATTGCAAGTACATTGAAAGGCTTGGTTGCTGGCAGTTCTTTGTATGAAGAGCCTATGCTGGAAGGTGACAAAGAGACTATGCAACAAAGAAGAAAGCAAGTGTAGTTAATAGAAGTGCACATAAACCTAGATATGTAATGGAAGCAAGGCAATAGAAAAGCAGAGCTATACCACGGAGTATACAATTTGATAGTGAGGATAATCCTGAGATATATGTGACTGACAATGAGGGAGGAGAGAGCATTGTAATGAAGCAAGGAGAAAATTCAGTAAGATGTATTCAAGAGGTCAAAGTGGCACGCGAAGAGTGGGCTTTACAAAGGATTCCAACCAATTGCGTGATTAGATGTTTTGGAATGGAAGGAAAGAAAAATTATGGTAACAAGTTATAGAGCCGTGATGTGGGATTGGTAGCACCATGTTTTTGGTCTGATATAACTTTTAAAGACAAGACAATTGCTGTTAGCAACAAGCTAACATGGACACCAAACAGACACCATTTTTCGGAGTTCTCCTTGTAAAACAATTATTATTTTGATAAATCAAAAATATTGTAACTCCTATTTTCTAGGTAAACTTTGTAATTAATGAGCCGGGGCTACAAGCTTCCAGATTGTACTAACCAGTCAATTCCCAGCTTTGGTAGAACTCTAGATTATTTACTTTTGACCACCCAAAAACCTTGGCTAAGGTATAAAAGCCAATTTTTATAAGTTTTTGGATAAGAAATACACAGCGTGAACTAACGGCGCTCACTTCTCTCCTTCTCATGCTTCCTACTCCCTCTCTAGTTGTCACATTGCGAATGTGTTTGTTGCATTGCAACCACAGGTAAGAGCTCTACGCATTGATGTAAGCCATTCACAGTATTTCTTAGCTTTTGGCGTCGCCAACCCATGGCCTAATTTCATCATAACTAGGAACTTACACTTTTAAAACAAAAACTAAGCATAGGCGGGGTATTGGGGCATCATTGCTAAGCATTTAGATGCATTCTGGGTCGAAAACGACTAGGTCAAAAATCCACTGCTATTAATAATCGCGATTTTGGAACTTGACCTAAAGTGAGGTTTGAGGCCATAGGCATGTGTGCTTAGGTCTTATAAACTTGTCCTAGAAGTTTCGTTACGTTTGGATGTTATCTGATGCTGTAACGGATGTGATTTGCTTGCCGATGAGCGATTGGCTTTTGGTGATTTCAGTCACTTGAGTGTAGCTTGAGTTAGATGCGAGTTGTTAGTTATTTTCCAAGAGATTGACAACCTCTTGTAGCTTCTGTGCACTAGTCGAGTCAGCTTCGTCCCATGGTTTGACAAATTAATCGTGGTTCTCGCTAATACCACAATAAGATAGGATGGTGAGATTAGATATGCGTCCCACATTTGGCGCCGCTGCCGAGGATCGAAGAGACCTAAACTAGGAAAAAACATGAGCATCTTGTGTAATTATCCTTTAACTTCCTCTAGGTTCAACTAGAGTTCAAAACTCTCTTTTAGAAATCGCATAGCTTAAGATTGTCGTTTTTTGCTGTGTAGAGGTAGCTTGGAAAAAGTCGTACTTGCTGAGTACCTTAAGGACTGTAGGATTGTAGATTTAGACTAGGATCTGGAGAATGATTGGTAGATGAGACAAGCCTTAAGATCAAGACTCTGAAAAACATAAAAAACACAAGAAAACGAGTGTTGTTGACACTTTTCACAACCCCATTGCATGAGAAACTAGGAGTAGGGTAAGTAGGATCCGAGGTGGATTTCATAGCATTGTTCTCTCTGAAAGAATCAAGTGTGAGTTGTTATGTAAAGTTGTAGAATTTCAGGTCTACGGCTAGAAATAGCACGAAAAGACTCGAATTCACTCAATCCAACTGGGGAGCAAGTCTAAGAGTCGTCCGAACCAGTGGGTAAGCTCAAGGACACTTCGAGGTAAAAATTTCAAGAAGTTGACCAAAACTCAGATCATTTACTTTTTCTTGACATTTTAGGCCAAATTAAGTTTTGACTTGATTTATAGGCTTGAAAAACATCATAAAAGGACTGTCTTTGAGAAAATTGCAAAAAAGTGCTCATTTTAAGCCTCAAATTAATAATCGCGATTATTAACTTTTTACTCTAAATTAGCCAAGACTCATACCATTGACTCATTGCATGTGTACAAACAACTTTTGTAAAGGCCCAAGAGATTTGGATCACTAAACTGGGTAAAAACTAAAGTTTGTAGTGACTTTTTGAACCTTGACTGTGAGTTGAGGAAAATTTATCCAAATTTCATGAAACTTGATTCATAAGCTTATATTGATGTGATAAACATGTGTACATGCTCAGTTGACCAAAAAGTTACAAAATTTTGTCAAATGTAAATAATCGCAATTATTTACATCTACGCTGTTTTTGAACTTTTTTGACCAAGTTGGCATACCACTAGCTTTACCATGTTGTAATAAGCCCACAAACCAAATTTGGTAAGATTTGAATCATTGGATTGAAAATTGTGGCTAAAATTGCAAAGTTAGTATGTGGACAGATAATTGATGACCATTTGACAAAAAATTGTCCAAACTTGATGAAAATTGCCTAGTGACCTTAACATAAGGTGCTTAACAGATGTGTGTCAAAGTTGGGACAAAAATTTGCAAAAAATTATCAGGAGTAAATAATCGCGATTATTTACATCTGCTTCAAAACTTGGTGATTTTATAAATTTGAGTATACCACAAGGTCAAGCACACCAAGTAGACCCCACAAATCAATTTTGGTGAAATTTGGACCACAAAAGTGAGACTTAAGCCAGAGTCTCAAAATCAAAGTCTGCAGACACGGAACAGTGGGTAAACTTGATCAAATTTTCTCCAAACTTGTTGAAACTTGCCCAAGGGCTTTAACAAGTTGTATACTTGCCAAACCAATCCAAAAAGTGCAAAAAAGTGACAAAAGTAAATAATCGCTATTATCTACTTCTGCTATCCAGAGACTTCAATTTTGACTTTTGGGCTTCTACAGTGTTAGACCATCATAAAATAAGGCCATGGGGCAATTTTGGGTTCAATCGGATCAAAATTGGTACATATACACTCAGTTTACAGGTTGCAGATTAGACCTTTGATTTTGCTAAGCTGAATCTGAAGGTCAAAATTTTGACTTCCATAGCACGAATTGAAGTGATATACAGAGAACAATCACTGGAGTTCTCAAGAGCTCTACTGTCCTTATAGAAAAATAGCTAATTTGATTAATTTTGTACAGGAATCACGTTGCAGAGGAGGAATCAGTGGCTTGACAGAAAGTTGCAATTGAATCAAGTACTCAATCTAGGGCTTCATAAGTCTATATGAACCTTAGATCCGGTCGTGTATTGGGAAATCAAAGCTTATTCGGAGAAAACACCAGTCGAGTCTCCACTGAAGAAAGCATAAATCAAGGAAATTCCTTGCACACAATTCCTGAAGAAGTCTCGGACACTTTCTTAGATTCAACATCCGAAATGTCTTCTTACTCGACTCACTCGAAAACCGGAACGACAATGCGCTATAAGCATATACTCTCTTTTTACAAGACTAATCGTCATGGAGCCCATGTTTACTTGGATCCTAACAAAGAGTATGCTATTCGCATTGATGATCATGGTATTGAGTTCGAAGAAGAGGTTAGGACAAACAAACAAGGAAAAATGTACATGGATCGAAACGGAACTCAATATGTACAAGGCAAAAATTCTGACGTGGTAGACAAATGGGGATTAGAAGTAAACATTATAATCCCAGATATGTTAGCAAAAGAAGGACCACCAACCTTGGAATTTGAAGGATACTATCAAGTAGACTTGAAGCCTTTGAAATGGCTTAGTACGGATAATCCTAGGATCGGAGTCTATTGTTGGGAAGATAGGAACATAAAAGATCTTTTGTGGACTTCTCATGCTAGACCAGGACAATTAACAGCCATGAAGATCATCTATATCTTCAAAATCAAAGATAAGGGATCTGTGGATCTACCAACTTACTTGTTTAGGGATTGTTATAACAACAATTTTGTTATGATGACTCCTAAGGAGGTAGAACAAACCAAATACCAAGGGTGTTCCATACGGGATTGGATATTGGGTCAAGGACCAGAAACCACTCCAAGAGACGAACATCGTGAGAGATCATCTGAGAGTAATGTGAAGAAACCAGAAATCACCTCATCACGTAGAAAATCGGGTGACACTAAGGCCAGTCCAGGGCTACATGAGTCACTTTTTTCGACAGACTGGTTTGAAGGACTCGAAACAGGACCAACTCCCAGAAGACCTGGAGTTGAACCGAATAGACGTGTCAGACCAGCTGATTTTCAAAAATGGGTTAGAAAATACAGTGGATCAGGGGATCCATATGACCACTTAGCAAGCTTTAAGCAAGTGCTAAGAGCAGAGCGTATATTCGATTTCCATACTCAATTCGAGGGATTTGGAATGACATTAGAAGGAAAAGCTTTAACATGGTTCCAAAACATCCCACCAAGATCGATCATGGACTTGAACACATTAGCTCAAGGATTTGTAGTTGCTTGTTCTAAAATGGGGATTAAACATAATACGATAGCTCAAATCCATAGCTTTAAACAGAAACATGGTGAGTCTGTTAGAGATTGTGTAACTCAAATGAAACAATACATTGCCAGATGCCCGGAGATGGAGATATCTGCAGAAGAGCGACTTGTATCATTGTTTCTGGAGGGACTGCTAAACAAAGAACTTCATGCTATACTCTATAGTAAAAAGCATACAACCCTAGAGGCATGTGTGTCTGATGCTATCAACCTAGGAGACAATTGTGAGATCTTCAATGAAGAGGATGTCCCTAAGGATAACCAAAGTGAGAAGACATCATCCACAAAACCAACATAAGTGGGAACGGCTGTTGCGGCACCACTCTCAGCCATAGAAGATATGCTAAAAAGGATGAATGACATGATGAACAATATGCAAAAAGTACCTATGAGAGGACCAGGACATGGGATATCCCCACAAGGACAACCAATTAGTCCACAAAAATGGTGTGCAATAGAGGGTAAATGGACCGACCACAAGACCCACGAGTGCTACTTCAGACCAAAGTATGATGGGAATGTTTAGTACGTGCCCATGAGGCCCCAGGGACAACCCATGTATAGATATCAGCCTAATATGGCCCAAGTTCAAAGACCACCAATGGGTATGCAGAGACCTCAACCTGTGTTGGGACAACAACCTCCTTATCCAAGACATAATGCGGTGCCTGTAAAGTACATGCACCCAGAAGGAGTCATAGATGAACAAGCATTAGTGTCTGTTACACCCTATGCAGAGCCGTTCATCTACAGTAATGGTAGAGGGATATTGGTATAGTCCCCATCCACCACCAATGGAGGAAACCATGACTTATGCTCCACCAGAGCTTGCATCAATGTACTATGTAGCTAATCAAGGTGTTAGACCTCCCATGGGAAGACCCATGATGAAGCCCAAAACAGGAATGTTAACCCTCACGGCACACGGACACCCTATGATCTATAAACGTTGTATTGTTTAGAGTTAGGTACCGGGCTTGTCGGACCAATAGGAACAGGGTAAGGGTGATCGCCGATGACAGGCGCACTCTAACTGGAATATTCAAGGAGTTAGTTGGCTAAGTATGGGCGCCCAAGTGTGAATGGGGTGAGCACATATAAAAGCCACTAAACCTAATTTTTACTCATTCTCTCATTGTGCAATAGAAGCCGCTCTTGCTCCATCTCCACCTTCTCCTTCACCATCTCCTTGTGTGTGTGTGTACGTGTGAGAGAGAGTGTGAGAGTGTGTGTGTGATCGAGCGTTGCGGCGGCACGACGGCGGCGAGGCGGTTGAGCGCAGCGTAGCGGCGTCTCCCTCTTCTTCGCGGCACGGGAATCCTTCATTCGCAACTACGCAGGAAGGTGAGTGACACACCATTCTTCCTTGTGATCTTGTCTGTTGTATGACTGTGTGCTAGGAGCCTTTGTGGCTCGCACATGGCGCATAGCAAGTCCCTAGCCGTGACATTTTTGGCGCCGTTGCCGGGGATCTGCTGTGCGTGAAGCTCCAATGGCAACCTGTAAATTGTATTGAAGCTATTTTTTATGTAGGAAAGGCGCGGCTTAAGTTTGATTATTGTTGTTATGCAAAAACAGTAGAGAAAGACACAATGTTGTTGACTGCATTCAAGTTTTCTGTGTTCTGTTAAGCTCTGTTTTGCTAGTTCTATTAAGCTCAGATTTCAGCTTACACAGTTAGCATTTCTTGCGTTTCTGCGTTTTCTGGTTTGCACTGCACAGTTCTGTCAAGTTTCAATTTTTTGCATTTTCTGTGTTTTCTGGTTTGTGCACAGTTAGGCGCATAGTTAGTTAATTAAGCAGGTTAGTAATTAGGTGAACCACTGATTAGCAGGTCAGTAGGTAGGTGGGACACTAAATAGTTAGGTAAGGTCAACGCGCACCAAAACGCGTACCAAATAATATCAAAAAAAATAAAATTTTTTTAATAAAAAAATTTAAAAATAAATAAATAAACTTTTTAACGTGAGTGAGGGGGAGGTTATAAAAACGGACGGGAAAAAATCGAAAATATTTAAGCGTGAGTGACTGGGGGGATCACTAAAATTTTGATCGGGATCAAGCCCAAGCCCAAGCCCAGGCCCAAGCCTCAGTCCTTAGTCTTATGATAAATACTAGACTCACTCTTATATATATACCCTACCCCCTCAAGAGGGAATGAGAGCATGTGGGGCAAGTCCTCCACTCTCCTCCCTTCTCTTCCCACTTGCACCCTTAGACTTGCTATTTGGAGCCTAGTTCCCCAGCTAGGAAAAGACTGTTTCGGGCTTTTTTGGAGCAAAATAGAACCAAATGGTGGGCTGTAAAGCACAGCGCGTCCCTCCTAGCGATACGCTCGTTTCGAGCTATCACACGGCCCATTCCACGACACGCTCTAAAAAATCTAGCAAAAAAACAAACAAAAAACACGCAAAAAACTAGTCACAAGGCCTCCTAGAGCAGCTTTTTGACACCTGAGGTATCAAAAGCACATGCACTTACGCTCTGGGCGGGTGCTAGAACACGAGCATATTGAGGGTGCCTCTGTTCATATGGACACCCATTACCCATCCACGATAGGCTCTAGACCCTCAACGGGGACACAAGATAGCACCACCCAAGACCCTAAAATAGCCGCTAGTGATTCCTCCTTCGACTCAGAAATCATGGAAGCATACCCTACCCAAAACACTGAGAGAGAAGGCCATGCACCTCCCGAAGCTCCACAGCCTAGTACTAGTATGTTTAGCCGTTTCATGGAAACATTAGGTAGAGCTACTCGCTCGGAACCTGATGCAAATGAAGCACACGAAGGGGGTGGGGAAGTGGACTCTCCTTTCACATCGCACGTGGACCCCACACCCCCAAAGAGTGTCCATGTGGATATCCTGCCAACTTCTTACCGGGAAGCCCCTGTTGAGCTGCCTCCTTCAGAAGTTCCCTCTAGAGTACCGTTGGTGACAAGTAAAACCACGGGGAGCAACATTGCTTCTACCTCACAAGAAACCGTTAACACGTCGACTCTAGAAGGATTGTTCATTAATGATCATTGGACATACGACCTCCACACTGAGGTGTTGACGGATCTACACTCTGGCCACGCCTACCATGTAGGATGGATAGAGATTGTACAATCCACCTCTAGTGCCACAAGCATCGAAGATCAACAGAAAATGATCTGTAATGTTATCCATGGCATTATTCAATCAGAAAGGCAAAACCGAGGGGTAAATATACTCTCAACTGGCCCCATGAGATTTCTGGATACGAGAAAGGCTCAACAGCATACTCTATCACAAATGGAGACTCCTCTAATGAGTCCCATGGACCCATCTTACGTCATTTCACCTGGGGTCTCTATGCAATCTGAGCCTCCGAGCGACAACTTTAGCTTCCCTAACTTGGCTCAACCCTCTATTAAGGAAAACACAGTGCTCACTCCAGGGATAGGCCTGACAGAGAATGTACCGATGACATCTACGGTTAGGGCAGTGCCACTACCTAGTGTCGTAGTACCTAATATGGGGCCTCGACCGTATGTGCCTCTAGCCCCTTATGCACACATGGCCCCCACACCTCCAATTGTACCACTTGTTTATGCTCCTCGAGTGTCGCTCCCTAGCCCTTATCCAAGTGGACCTATGCCCGGTTATGTTCCATATCCTGCATCATCCACACATATGCCAAGACCGGTACCCGTCCCTCTCCCACATATGATTCCAAGAGTACCTCCACCGGCCCTGCCTCCTCACATAGGTGACTTGGCAGCATTTGCTCAAACCATAGGTCGATCGATTGCGGAAAATATGCGTCATGCATCTGATAGAGAGCCTAGAAGTAAGGCAGTACAAATTGCCAAACTCACGCAAAAATTCAATGGGGACGAAGATGCTAGAAAACACATTGAAGTGTTTGAACAAGTATGTGATTCCTTAGGGGAACGCAACGAACTACATAAGTGCAATGCCTTAAGCTTGACATTAAGTGGGAAGGCTGGAGATTGGTATAGAACCCTAAGGGTGGACGAGAAAACAATCTACCCTACCCTTCGAAGGTTGTTTCTAAAGGAGTACATACGAGAAGGTGTGCTTTGGGGTGTAGCATCTCAGCTACAGAAGGCTGAACGTAAGGAAGGAGAGTCACTAAGGGACTTCATTAGTCGTCTAAAGCACTTAAACTCTCGCTGCCCTGTAAATGAGCGCTTCAACAATAACCAACTGTTTGATCGATTCATTCGAGGGTTGAGGAATGAAGGAATCTATAATGGACTAGTGATTAGAGGTATCACAACCTTGGAAGATGTCACTGCCAATGCAATCCAATTAGAGGACAACTTGATGATAGCAGGCATGAGGGTGTCTACTGACACGAGATCCACTAGCTCACAAGCCATTGAGTATGAACCAATGACTGCAAAGCCCATTGACAATGAGCCAAAGGTATTTGAGACATTCTTGACAGACCTCACCAAGGCAATCCAAGAGTCTCTTAAGGATAATCGACCCCCTCAAAATAGTCACATGTATCCAAGAAGGGAGCAACAATGGTGTTCCATTTGCTTAGGTCCACATAGCACTAGTGAGTGCCCTACGTTTAGAGTAAAATTTAATGGAACTTGCAATGCATGTGGTAGGTATGGTCACCAAGCTAAGGATTGTTTAATGATCAAACATATGATGGAAAATAGACCACCTGTAGCCTGGACGGATGCACCTCGAGCTCCTGTATTGATGCCTGCTCCACCTGTTGAGCAACTACCGCAACACATGGTCCCTAGATCTCAAAATGTTGTACAAGCTACACCGCTACCACCTCCTGTGCTAGGACCGCAACCCCCGCATCCAAGAATCGCCCCTATGAACCAAGTGGGTTGCGAGCCATCTAATGCTTATGCAGATGGCTGTGAGGAGGAAATAGACACTAGTATTGCCTACGGACTTGATACATTGGAAGAGTGTCCTATATACTACATGGAAGATTGTTGGGGGCAAGTCAAGCCGGTTTATCAAGCTGCTGCTCTCGCATCCAGAGGTCAAAATATCAACACCCAGGCTAGGAGGCCACCTCTTCAATGCTACGAGTGTGGTGGACCACATCGGGCAGCGGAGTGCCCTATTAGGCTGCAAAAGAATGCTGCACAGATGCAAATGAATCAAGGGAGCACGTCTGCAATGCCAATACTCACATGTAATCGTTGTGGCATAGATCACTTGATTGCCCAATGCCCCTATAACCCAAATGCGCCTAAAATCACACCCCTAAATTTGGTCGAAATTGCTAGTGTGACATCGCCAATACCACCCGTCGCACCCGCTTATGCGATTACACGGTCCATGCTTCAAGGGCCAGGCCATATCCTCGAAGAGAGAGATACCGCGTCAGTTATCCAAGCAAAGAAAAAGAAGAATATGGGAAATTCAAAGCCAAGTTCCAAAACAAACATAGGAACAGGAGATGACCCCGTGTATATGAATGACCTCGAGGATGACACGAAGGAAGAGGTCGCAGAATATGGGAAATTCAAAGCCAAGTTCCAAAACAAACATAGGAACAGGAGATGACCCCGTGTATATGAATGACCTCGAGGATGATTCAGATTCAATCGAGACAATGGAGACTAGAACCAATACCACAAAGGGAAAGACCGACAAAGAAAACCGTAACATGGAACCAAATGAAAACCGAATAAGAGAAAACCATAAAGAGCCTCTGAAAACACCAGAAGTGTTTCCAAATCCAATCCAAGACCCCCAAGATAAACCGCAGGGGCAAAAAGGGAAGAATCGTAAAAAGAAGATTGGGACGTACCCAAACCCAGTAGACAAGATTGAGCAGGTGAAACATCTAAGAGGTTTAGTGGAGGAGACTCAAAGGAAACTAGAACCAGAACCCATGCATGTCAAAATTCATGACACAGTGTTTCCCACGCAAGTTCATCCACCCCACATGAACCATAGACCGCTAGCCATATCTAGTATCATCCAAGAAGGGAGTGAGGACGGGACATCAGAAAGTGAGCATACACCTTTCTTGTTGGAAAGGATGTTTAACGAAGGAATACCTGATCCCATTGAGGAATATGAGATTCTATCCTCACCAGTTCCTAGTCAAGGACCTACACCCTGCAAAATGCCAATGAATGTTGCCAAACTAGTGGACTTCATGTCTTCTGAGGTCCGAACCACGATCATAGCAAAGCTGTATGGAGATCCTGATTTATTCCTTGCACTTCGAGCATTCCTTAACGGAGAGCTACAAATGGGATTACCGCAGTTTGCGCAACCAAGTAGGCATGAGTCGATTATGATTGATGAGGAAAATCATGTGCAATCACTTGACTTAGATGGACACGAGTCTGTGATCGAGGTACCCATTAACGAATTAGGGCAGTATTTTGAAGGCAACGAGTCTAATGCGACCCTACCCATCACTACCAAGGGATTAACTATAAAGGGAATTCTTGATGGTGGTGCGGGAGTTAGCATCGTTACAAAAGATTGTTGGGAATCCATGGGAAAACCCCGCCTCAGTGTTACTAACATTGTGGTAAAGATGGCAAATGGTACCATAGCCAAACCTATGGGGATGCTCAAGGATCTTAAGATCAAAGTTCTAGGACACAAGGTACGACATACGTTCATTGTAATGGATTTCTCTAAACACCTTATGTCATATGAAATGATTTTAGGACGACCATTCATGAGGGAAGCACAAACGGTTCATGATTGGTCTAAAAATCATGTCTATTTGCAATTCCAAGACTCTGTCCTTAGAGTGGATTTGGTGATTGGTAAGGTACACCCCTTAGGGAGTAAAACCATTATTGATCATCGCTCTGACACCACAGTTCACTCGGCCCCACTACAATATTGTTACACTTGTAAGAAGGATACAGACATTGTCCAAGATTCTCCTTACATGGATGTGTTACCGGGTATGACGGAATCAGACAATGTAGACTGGGTACACCTAGCTGCAACCATAGATACTTGGGGAAATAGAGGAACCACTTGGGTCACACCAGAGGGGGAAGAGGTACCACAAATTGCACCTCTGAACATGATAAGTGCCATACATGCATCTTCTAAGGGCAAGGTGATTGTAGACCAATCTGACAGTGACACCGATAGCTCAATAGAAGACTTTGACCAACACGACTCAGACACTGACTCCCAGAGTGAAACGGATTCTGAATCTCATGAATTAGAGAGCGGAGCAAGTTCAGAGGCAAAACATTCGAAAGGACCGAGCACATCAACCGATGATAGCTCCTCCGAGAGTGAAGAGGACACCAACGAGGACTCCTTTAGTGAGCCAGATCTAAATGCAAATCAAAAGCACGTCTCAAATAAGAAAAAGAAAAACTTTAAGAGGCGTCGATATCGAGCCAATGTACGTGCTAGGATAAAAAAGAAGAGATCCTCAGCAGAATGGCTCAGTTATATAGGAGCATGTGATGCTCATCGTAAATTGGTAGACGATTGGGGTGAATATCTCCAAAATGTTATGTGGTGTAGACCACGACCCCATGACATAGCCCAATTAGGGATCATAGACAAGCCAAAGTTGAGCCGCACTGCAAGGAGGCGTCAAAACCAAGAGTTAGCTCGACAACACAAGAAAGCAGAAATAGAAGCACAGACCAAAGCACAACCAGAATCCACAGACTTGCATCCTGCACCAGAACATTTCAAATCTTACACCATAGGGGAAGCAAAGGTTGTGTACACAAAAGCCCAAAGAATACCTATCGATGGGGATAATGGAATCTATGATGGTCCGGCAATAGTTAAAGAAATAGAATTAGCCGACCCCGGTGAAGAATCAAAACCTGTTTTTATTGCCCAAGACCTCACAGAAGTTGAAGAGGCGGTCCTCAAAGAGCTTCTCAAGGAATTCAAGGACATATTCGCTTGGACATACCATGATATGAAAGGTGTTCCACCTTCTGGGGTCCAACATACAATCCCTATGATTAGCACTGCGAAGCCCGTACAACAAAGACCCTACCCGATGAATCCTAAGTACACAAAGATCATTCAAGAAGAACTAGAAAAGCTTATCAAATGTGGGTTCATATATCCTATTGAACACTCTGAATGGGTGTCTCCAATAGTTATCGTGCCAAAAAAGAATGGGAAACTCAGGGTGTGCGTGGACCTCAAAAAAGTTAATGCAGCTACTAGAAGAGACCATTACCCCCTACCATATTCCGAACATGTACTCGAAAGAGTTGCAGGCAAGGAAGCTTATAGCTTTCTAGATGGGTACTCAGGCTACAACCAAATCACGATAGCTCTAGAGGACCAAGCTAAAACTGCCTTCATCACAGAATTTGGCATGTTTGCATTTCGTGTGATGGCTTTTGGCTTAACAAATGCCCCTGCTACATTCCAACGATTAATAAACAGTGCTTTTAAAGAATATTTGAGAGAGTTTTGTGAAGCTTTCTTAGACGACCTTTGTGTTTACTCTTCTTGGAAAGAACATCTATCATGTTTGCGGAAGGTGTTTGAAAAGTGTAGGTTATATCGTATCTCATTGAACCCGTTCAAATGCCAATTTTGGGTCAAGCATGGAGTTATTTTAGGGCATATAGTATCTAAGAATGGTATCTCAACCGATGAGAGCAAAATTAAAGTGATTCTAGAGTTACCACCACCAACCAATTACAAGGGAGTTCAAAGATTCATGGGACACGTGGGTTATTATCGACGGTTTATTTTATTTTTCGCTGAGATAGCACGTCCTTTGTACAAGCTTCTCATTGAATTTAAATGGACTGAAGAGTGTGACCAGGCCTATGAACAATTGAAGAAAACACTAGCAAGTGCTCCGATTTTAAGGACACCTAACTGGGATGTCATTTTTCATGTGCATATTGATGCATCAAACTTTGCTATTGGGTGTGTTCTCACTCAACCAGGAGAACATAAATTGGACTATCCCATTAGCTTTGCAAGCCGTCAATTGAACGATGCTGAAAGGAACTACACCACTACAGAGCGAGAAGGTTTAGCAATGGTTTATGCAGTAAAGAAATTTCGCTACTACCTTCTGGCAAACAAGTTTGTATTTTATGTGGATCATCAAGCGTTGCTGTATCTGGTAAACAAGCCATGCTCCACAGGAAGAATCACACGATGGTTGTTAATTCTTCTGGAGTTTGATTTCACGATCGTAGTGAGACCCGGTAAAAATCATTTGTCTCGCATACCCAATGGTGAAGCCCCTACAGGAGTTGATGATGAATTACCCGATACTTCCCTATTCATAGTTGAGACTATGCCTGAATGGAGTGAGAACATTGTTAACTTTTTAGTTAATGGTTTTCCACCCAAGGAACTTCGTAAGGATATCGCTCGAAGGCTAGTAAAAGAATGTGAACCCTATTGTTTGATTGCTGGAACTCTGTATAGACTAGGCAAGGACGATATTCTTAGGCGTTGTGCCCGCGAGGATGAATATTTGTATATCTTGCAAGAAGCACATATGGGCATAGTAGGAGGACATTTTTCAGGAGACCTGACTGCTAGAAAGGTGCTGCAATCAGGCTATTGGTGGCCAACTTTATTTAAGGATGCATCACTTTTTACAAAAGGGTGTGATGAGTGCCAACGTTACAAGACCACACAGCGCAAAGACAGAATGCCCTTACATCCTATTAAAGTAACGGAACCATTTGAAAAATGGGGCTTAGACTTTGTAGGTCCAATTAGTCCCGCAGCTCGCAACACTCAATCTCGATATATTCTAGTTGCTACGGACTATGTAACAAAGTGGGCTGAAGCTAAGGCTTCACAAAAAGCTGACGCGAGGACAACAGCTAAGTTTCTTTTTGAGAACATTATCACAAGATTTGGTTGCCCTTTTGAAATTGTTAGTGATAATGGTACCCATTTTATAAATGAAGTAATAAGAGAGCTTACCACGACCTTTATGATATCCCACCATAAGTCTACACCTTATTACCCGCAAGCTAATGGACAAGCCGAGAGCACTAACAAGACTCTAATCTCTATTTTAACCAAGACGGTAGAAGCTTATCGCACTGATTGGGATTTGAAGTTGACATCTGCTCTATGAGCTTATCGTACTGCTTATAAAGTGGCTATTAATTGTACGCCATTCAAAATGGTATACGGCCAAGAAGCGGTTATGCCTTGGGAGTTTGTCATTCCTAGTCTTAGGGTAGCTTCGCAAGAAGGATGGAATGGTAACCCCTTAACCGAGCGTTTGTATATCTTAGAAAAACTAGACGAAGAGAGACAGTTGGCTGTGCAAAATGCTCTTGTGGAAAAGGATAGGAGAAAGAAGTGGTTTGATCGCCATGTGAAGGACAAGGACATCAAAGTTGGTGATAAAGTCCTTATGTATGGAGTACGTAAAGAGAAGAAAAAGTTGAAATATGCTGGTAAAGGACCATATAGAGTATGTGAAATTACCCCACAAGGTACCCTTCGTGTGGAAACTCTTGATGGAGTTGAAACCATTGAATTCCTCAATGGGAGTAAATTCAAAAGATATTATGATCCTTTAAGCCAAGAAGAACTACGGGCCATTCATCAAAAGAAGGCCGCCAAAGCACAAACTGAGTTAAACAAGATACAAGCTCAAGCTGAGGCTAAGGAGCGACAACAACGTATAAGACAAAAACGAGAGGCTAACCTTGGAGTCACAAATGCATTCCACGTGGAAATCGAAGAGGATTGGTTGGACTCTGACACACCTCTACGATACCCTATTGAGTTAAATAGTGCCTATGGAAAAGTGATATATAACGCCTTATTGGACACGGGTGCTAAATATAATCTGCTATCCTATGGGTTGTGGTGTCAGTTAGGGAAGCCACCTCTATCTGAGAGTATTATCCAAGTCAAGGGTGTCAACAAGAAAAAAACTACGGTTTTTGGAATCTGGCACACTTCTGTCAGTTATGACAATGGAATTATAGCTCAAGACTTTTTGGTCATGCCTACTGGAACTATGGAGGGTAATATAAACCTAGGACGCACGTGGATGATAGCCACCAAATGCACTATTGATTGGGGGACTGGGGGTGTCACAACGCAAAAACCAACTCTTATCCCTACCACTCAAGCCATAGTCCCTGAGATATTGCCTAAGGAAATAAAACCCAAGACATTGCATGTCCAGGAGG
The DNA here is from genome assembly GCF_014529385.1 of Adiantum capillus-veneris. Classification (NCBI taxonomy): domain Eukaryota; kingdom Viridiplantae; phylum Streptophyta; class Polypodiopsida; order Polypodiales; family Pteridaceae; genus Adiantum; species Adiantum capillus-veneris. The sequence goes on along the minus strand of NC_140948.1, from coordinate 25,120,610 downwards.
TTGAACCATACGTCCCCATAGCCCAACTCTCTAGATCTTCAACTGATGTAGTTGAAAGAAAGCTTGAGACACACAAGAACCATCCTAATATAACAAAGAAAGCATACAAGTGGGTCCCTAAAGCTTCTTTAGTAACCATGGATGATGCTAAAAAACGGAAGCCTCGTAAGAAACGTCCCACTCGCTCCAAGAAATGTAAGAAAACGTGGCGCTGGATTCCTAAACGGTTATTAAAAGCCCAAGGATACTATGATGGAAATGAGCAAATTTGGGTACCTAAACGTAAAATGTGTCCTTCCCTATATGAGTCAAACATTGTAACGCTAAAGCCAATGGCAGACCGTGGGAAGGGAAAGATCACAGAATGCTACACACCTAGTCCAGAGCTAGTTTGGGCTCCATGGCAAACCCAATTTATTCCACCTAGCTCAGAAAGGGGGGAGTTCCATGAAGCTTCTAGCTCCTCATGTAATACATCCATAGAGGTAAAAGCTTCTACACAGCCTCCATCTATAGTAATGGACCTCAATGAAGCTACAAAAGAATCCACACCTCCCAGTGTTCAAGAATCACCTGATAAACCACTTCAAGTTCGATCCTGGGAGAGTACCTTACCACCCTTGCAACTTGACGAGGCACCTAGGGTAATAGAAAACTACTGGCAAAAATCCTCACCTATTACCAACTGGAACAATTGGTTTCAAAGGGTGACAAGCTCATTTCAAACGGTATGATCTACCCAAGGAAGGGGGGAGTGTTTGTGTACATCCATCATTCACTTGCTTCCCTCTCAACCTTTCTTCCTGACCTCTTAATCTCCGATCTTAGGGAATGTATATATAAAGCCTTATACTCACAAAAACAAGATAAAAAAGTAAAAGAGCAAGAGCCATCACACAAATCATAAAAACAAATTATGCACAAGAACACGACCCTTATAATATTTGCACTCTAACCATCATCTATTTGGTGTATAGATATGGCTAGTACGCTAGAGTCATCCACTCCTGCCTTGGGTGAGAGGTACCCTCGTTACTTTTCACAAATATTTCACATGGTCTTTCCAGTGCTTGCATGTGAATGGGATTTGATAGGTACGCTAGCATGTGAGAGGAATTTTGAGGAGTTAGAATGGCTGATACGTCTCTTGACCACGTCTGATCCATACTTAGTAGAGAGCGTTTCTCCCATTGCACAAGCCTACCCTTTTGACCAAGATGACTATAGGCGTCTAGTGACCTTCTTAGTAAACATGGGCACCTATGATGAAGAAGAAAATTTACATGACTACACGGATGGCACATATGGTCTCATGGATGATGACTTTGTTTATCTCGACGACGAGGATAGGGGTTTAGCCTTAGGGTTTCCCCCCAACCTCTACAATATCGTATTCCCTCGACTCTTTAGGGGGAGTGCAAATAATTAGGTTAGGGTTCCTTATGTTTTTTGTTGTGTTCAATAAGTGTTGGTACCTTTTCCCACTAATGTGCCTCCTGCAGGTATTCCTTTTGTTCCCTAGTGTGTACAGGAGTGTGTTGATGTTGATAGGATTTGGACCTTCATGGAACCTTTCTCTCGTTCACACTTCAAATCAAGCGCGACCATCGACACAAACAGGTGTTTTATGTCCATTAACATTGCCCTTATCTTTTTGCATCCATGTTTGTCTGCTTTGATTGTGATTGGTAGCATAATATTCAGCGCATTTGCTTAGTATCAAACATTTAATTCAATGTAATGTTTTGTCATAATCACTTGTCTAGGTTTAAAAATCAAGCAGTCCGACTAAGCTAGTTTGACCAAGCTAGGTATTAGAAATCTTCTCTTAATACCATGGGGAATGCCTTCCTAATATGCAATGGTTACTTAGGTTCTTAATCTGATTTAGGCAGCATTGTGTGAAATGTACTAGGGCTTTCTAGTGGGCTTAACCCTATTGACCTTCAGCTTAAGTATTATAAAGGGAGTTTACTAATGTGATGAGCCTGGGGAGGGTAACAGTGTTATATGACCCCCCAAAGTTACAAAATTAAAATGCTGAAAATGAACAAACAAAAAATCAAAGTGCCACAATGTAAAATTTTAAGCTGGAAGAGAAATCCCTGCTTAAATTGATACTTCACTCACATGTATCGCCTATGGTACTAGAGCCCTAGAGGTTCCCAGTGTGGGCGCTTTTCCTTGAAAAGCAAAAAACCCAAGGCATACAAAATAAGCACACACATCAAAATTGAATCAATGTGAAAAGACTTTGGGGGGTCAAAGAAAAGGTAATCAGTCAGGCGATGATTTCATGAGAAATTCCTTTTATCGTAACTTAACTACAAGGTCTTCTAGGTATAGCCTCTAGTCAGCCCTCGAACATCAAATACTTGGCTCTCGCGATTAAACAACTTAATTGACCAGAAAAAATTGAGAAGTTACCCATGGTATTAATAGTCGAGCTCTAGTGCCTTTTGACCGTTAGATTAGCGACCCCGGACTTGTTTAATTTTTTACCTTTACATCTGTTTATGCATTTGATTATATTGCAATTTAATGTTTATTGCTGACAAATTGTCTAAAATTCTGTTACCAATCAATTTGTCTGTCTAAAATTGCATATGATTTTTAATTGTATATGAGAATGCAATTACTGTGGCACTGTTGTTTGATTTTGCAGTGATTGAAGAAGGCTACGCACATCCATGTCGACTGCTCTCCCATCTCGACGAACGAGATTAAACTGGATAGCTTCCGAGGACGGAATCTACATCAGGAAGGGGGGCATGTTAACCCTCACGACACACGGACACCCTATGATCTATAAACGTTGTATTGTTTAGAGTCAGGTACCGGGCTTGTCGGACCAATAGGAACAGGGTAAGGGTGATCGCCGATGACAGGCGCACTCTAACTGGAATATTCAAGGAGTTAGTTGGCTAAGTATGGGCGCCCAAGTGTGAATGGGGTGAGCTCATATAAAAGCCACTAAACCTAATTTTTACTCATTCTCTCATTGTGCAATAGAAGCCGCTCTTGCTCCATCTCCACCTTCTCCTTCACCATCTCCTTGTGTGTGTGTGTGTGTGTGTGTGTGTGTGTGTGTGTGTGTGTGTGTGTGTGTGTGTGTGTGTGTGTGTGTGTGTGTGTGTGTGTGTGTGTGTACGTGTGAGTGTGTGTGTGTGATCGAGCGTTGCGGCGGCACGACGGCGGCGAGGCGGTTGAGCGCGGCGTAGTGGCGTTTCCCTCTTCTTCGCGGCACGGGAATCCTTCATTCGCAACTACGCAGGAAGGTGAGTGACACACCATTCTTCCTTGTGAGCTTGTCTGTTGTATGACTGTGTGCTAGGAGCCTTTGTGGCTCGCACACGGCGCGTAGCAAGTCCCTAGCCGTGACATTTTTGAAATTTTGACCGTTAAATTAGCGACCCCGGACTTGTTTAATTTTTTACCTTTACATCTGTTTATGCATTTGATTATATTGCAATTTAATGTTTATTGCTGACAAATTGTCTAAAATTCTGTTACCAATCAATTTGTCTGTCTAAAATTGCATATGATTTTTAATTGTATATGAGAATGCAATTACTGTGGCACTGTTGTTTGATTTTGCAGTGATTGAAGAAGGCTACGCACATCCATGTCGACTGCTCTCCCATCTCGACGAACGAGCTTCAACTGGATAGCTTCTGAGGACGGAATCTACATCAGGAAGGGGGGCATGTTAACCCTCACGGCACACGGACACCCTATGATCTATAAACGTTGTATTGTTTAGAGTTAGGTACCGGGCTTGTCGGACCAATAGGAACAGGGTAAGGGTGATCGCCGATGACAGGCACACTCTAACTGGAATATTCAAGGAGTTAGTTGGCTAAGTATGGGCGCCCAAGTGTGAATGGGGTGAGCTCATATAAAAGCCACTAAACCTAATTTTTACTCATTCTCTCATTGTGCAATAGAAGCCGCTCTTGCTCCATCTCCACCTTCTCCTTCACCATCTCCTTGTGTGTGTGTGTGTACCTGTGAAAGAGAGTGTGAGAGTGTGTGTGTGATCGAGCGTTGCGGCGGCACGACGGCGGCGAGGCGGTTGAGCGCGGCGTAGCGGCGTCTCCCTCTTCTTCGCGGCACGGGAATCCTTCATTCGCAACTACGCAGGAAGGTGAGTGACACACCATTCTTCCTTGTGAGCTTGTCTGTTGTATGACTGTGTGCTAGGAGCCTTTGTGGCTCGTACACGGCGCGTAGCAAGTCCCTAGCCGTGACAAGGAAACAGTCATAACTATGGTGCTAATGACCATTGGAAGAACAAATGTCCAGAGCCTGACAAAAGCCTCAAACCAATTGAAGTCTATTGCATACAATGTTGCAAAAAGGGAGGACACTTTCCGAAAGATTGTCCTAAGAATCCTTTGAACAAGGGAAAAACTGTAGTCAACGTAGTCCAAGTGATGCCTATTAGCTCATCGAAGAGCGAACCAATTGTTTCAATCAAGGTAATCACTAGAGCCCAGGCAAAGAAAAAGAAACACAATTCCTTTGATGATTCGGAGAACACGAAAGTTTCTTCTCAGAGAATCAAAAGGAGCAGACACAAAAGATATGAGATGAGGAAAAAAAAACAACGGGTTGAAAACGAAAAGAAAGCAAAAATGTTAACCCAGGATAAGTTGAAAGAAACTGGCAGTGAATTCAAGGAAACAACCGTGAAATCTGGAAGATCCATTCTGGTTCATAAAAATTTTGAGCCTATCAATGCCGCCTTGGAAGCCTACCAAGCAAGACTTAAAGCAGGCCAAAACATGGAAAACAAATGAAAAAACTATCCATCTCCAAACATGGAAGTAGCTAAGCTAGAAGCTTATCAAAATTTGGTAAGAATCACGCAGGAAATACTGGATAAACAAAAACCCAAGCTTGAAAGTATTGCAAAACCCGAAGAGCTTGCGGTAGAAGAAACGAAAGCAAAATCCGATGTGATGGCAGAACCCCACCTTGAAACAAATGAACCAGAGCTTATAATGCCGGACAGCGAAGACGCCTTAGACAAAATTCCATTTGTAGAGGAAGACTGGACAGGACACTTATGGGAAAAGTTAAGGGAGATCAATGATGGAAGCCTAACTTTAAAGTGGGCTTCTATAGAGGAAGTCTGGTTGGATAACCTACCATCTGATATGAACATGGATTTACAATCCTTGTATGGGGATTGCGGATCGGAGGCTTCAGGAATATCTAAACCTATGACATTAAAAACATTACCTTCTTACTTGGGAGATAATAAAGATGAATCTATCATTTGCAAGACCACTTAAGTAAAAAGAGCCAAACAGACCGTAGAAGTAGACAACATTCATTCAATCATGTCTATACCTATCCAATGCACTCTTACCTTGGGAGAACTGTTAAAACTCAGGCCATGCTTATGGAATGATTTACAGAAAACCCTAGAGAAGGTGGGTATAACGGGATTAATCTCTAAGGATCTGGAAAATTTGAAAAATGAAACGGAAAACAAAGAGATTCGATCAGTTCCTATGAACAAAGTTGGAGAATATTATGAAGGGGAAGAAGGAAACACTACCCTCCCAGTGAAATATAATGACATTGAAACCATGGCAATACTGAATAGTGGAGCGGACATAACCATAGCCACTAAAGCAGTATAGGAATCCTGGGGACAACCAGCCATTAGACAAACGTGAATGACATTACAGTTGGCTGACAGACACATTGAAAGACCACTACGGCTACTAGAAAAAGTGATAGTCAACTCCTGTGGAATTGAATCTTAACACACTTTTGCCATAGTAGACTTTGGGAAAAAACTCAACTATGAAATCATATTGGGAAGACCTTTCATGTGACAGGTACAACTTATCCAAGATTGGGGAAACGATTATCTGTACTTCAGGTAGGTGGGATCTATCACAAGAGTCAATCTAAAAGATCACACCTATAAAGATGTTTTGAAAACACCCATCTAAGAGTTTGATTCAGTCTCTTCGGCTGAAACTAAACTTCCATCTTGGCTAAACAAAGACACTCCTATTTGGATGTGCGAAGCTTCAAAAAATCGAAGCTTAAGACAAGAGGAATGTATCCTAGAAAGGGATTGTACGGACGAAGCCTACATACCTGAACCCTTTCCAGAGCATTTATTCGAAACATTCGAGTGGACTCAAATCTTAGTGACAATGGATGTATGTGTGAATACGTCTATGCCTACTCAATTTTGCAATGAGGATGGCTACGACATAATTCCCATCCAAATGATGTCAGTCCTTAACATTGAAAACAATGATGAGGAAACAAAGGACTTGATGAAATCTCAACAAGTCTTTTTTGACCTCTATTACGACGCAACTGATGAGTTGGATGAACACTCAGCTACCTCAGAAGATTCAGGATCCGAAAAAAAACATACGAGGGCTCAATTACTCTTAAAAGGAGGGGAGGAAAAGTTTTTTGACTTTCCAAACCAAAAATCAAGAAGACAAAAATGGTATAGAATAAGAGAGACACTAGAATTGTGAAAGCACGGCCTATGCCATCAGTCTCCAGTAAAACACAATTCTTGATGCAGATAGATGCTAATGATTGTGTCAAGGACAAAATAATTGGCAGATATCCTTCAAACGGAAACTCAAAAATGTCTCAGACATCGAGAAAAATAAGGAAGGGTACTTACGAAGGACATCAGGATAAAAAAACACTCGTGACCAGAGTCGAGCGGAAAAAGAAATATCAAGAGTTGAAAAAAGCTCTAAAGGAGATATACACCACCGAAATGGCAACCACGGAAGAGGATGGTAAGGATGTAATGCATGTTCCATCCCATTACAAAAAGTATACTCTCCAAGATCGGAAAATCATAATCGAACAACCTGTTAGGGAACTACGGAAACAAGGCGAGTCTTACGAAGGACCTGAAAATGCTAAAAGGGTAGACTTGGTTGAACCAGGGGAAGAGCCTAGACCGGCTTACATTGCAAATGACCTAACAGAAGAAGAAGAAAAGCTTTTGTTGAGCTTGTTAAAGGAAAACTGGAATATCTTTGCTTGGTTTTACAAGGATCTCAAGGGTGTTGATCCAGACATTTGTCAACATACTATACCCATTAGAGATGATACGAAACCAAGTAGACAGAGACCATACACTTATAACGAAATATTTGCCAGGAAGATCAAAGAGGAGATTGAAAAACTGAAGGAGGCCGAATTCATTTACGAAATTGAACACACTGATTGGGTGTCTCCAATTGTGGTAGTACCTAAAAAGAATGGAAAAATTATGAGTGCATTAATCTCAAAAAAGTGAATGCATCTACCATTAGAGACAACTTTCCTCTTCCAATAACTGAGCATGTTTTAGAACGAGTGGCAAGAAAAGAAGCTTACAGCTTCGTATATGGATTTTTGGGATACAATCAACTTTTGGTTGACCCCAAAGATCAGCATAAAACTGCTTTTGCAACAGAATGGGGTATATTTGCCTATCGGGTTATGCCGTTTGGGTTAACTAATGCTCCAGCCACATTTCAGAGATTGATGAGCCATGCCTTCAAAGAGTATCTTAGAAAATTCTTAGAAGTATACATGGATGATTTATGCGTATATTCGTCAATCCGAGCTGATCATTTTGAACACCTCAAAAAGGTATTCGAGAAATGTAGACTTTATAGGATTTGCTTAAATTTTGAAAAGTGCACATCCATGGGAAGTCAAGGGAAAATTCTTGGACATATAGTGTCTAAAAATGGCATAGCTACCGATAGTGAAAAAATTCATGTCATTGCTGATTTGCCTAGACCAACAACAGTCAAAGGGGTACAAGCCTTCATGGGACATTGTGGATATTACCGACGGTTCATCTACATGTATGCTGTAATTGCAAAACCCATGTATAGCTTGATTACGCACTTTGAATGGACCGAGGCATGTGAAGAATCCTTCATGAAGCTTAAGCAAGCTCTCACCTCAGCTCCAATATTGAAAGCACCCGATTGGGATAAGGTATTCCACGTACACGTAGATGCTTCAAACTTTGCTGTTGGTTGTATACTAGCCCAACCAGGAGATGGGAAAATTGACTTTCCTATTTCTTATGCTAGCCGACAATTGAATATGGAAGAAAAGAATTACACCACCACTGAAAGAGAAGGACTAGGAATGATCTATGCTGTTAAAAAGTATAGGCATTACCCATTAGCCAACAAGTTTGTGTTCTTTGTGGACCACCAAGCCTTGTTATATTTGGTCAACAAACCATGTAGCACAGGGAGAATAGTGAGATGGTTCATCATTCTTCTCGAATTTGATTTCACTGTGGTTGTAAAAAAAGGCACTACACACCAAAGAGCAGATCATTTGTCCAGGATTGTTTCAAGGGAATCACCTAAAGGGGTAGACGATGATTTACCAGATGCCTATTTGTTCTCTGTGGAAATGATACCTAGATGGTCGGAAAAAATTGTGTCATTGATGACAATAGCTCAAGTGGATTCACCACTTCCTATCACAACTGATTTAATCGAGCAATCGTCTATGTATCAATTACTAGCTGGGAGGCTATATTAGAGAAATCGAGATGGGATATTTCCCTAAAGAAAAGGATCAATACCTAGGTCAAGCACATGTTACCAGGACTTCACTTTGCGGAAGACCAAACTATGCAATGAATCTTGAGACTTGGAGTATTTTGGCCAACTATGAGGCGAGATGTTAGATCTTTTGTAAAAGATTGCCCTCAATGTCCGAAACAACCACCCATTCCTCATGTAACATTGTTTCAAATGTCACCTGTTCCTAAGTGGAGTAACTATCTGGTCACTTACTTATCGAGCCGAACATTTCCTGAGAATATGAGTAAACTCCGTCAAAGAGCAATTGAAATTGAAGCAAGAGACGATGCTCTCATTGGGAACCATTTGAGAGGTAAAGATCAATATTTGCGTCTTTGTGCAAATGAAAACGAATATATTCCGATTATAGAACAAGCACATGCTGGATTAGCTGGAGGTTACTTTTCTAGTGAGACCACCGCAAGAGCAATTTTAATGGCAGGCATATGGTGGCCAACACTTTTTGCATATGCCAAAGAATATGTTCGAAGGTGTGATGCTTGTCAACGAGCAAAAATGCCAACATGAGTAGACAGCATGTCCTTAAGACCAATGATGGGGGCCAAAGCCTTCACAAAATGGGATATAGATTTTGTTGGACCGATACAGCCACCTGCTTATAGGACCCAAGCTCAATATATCATTGTTGCTACGGACTATCTGACCAAGTGGGCTGAGGCTAAAGCAACCGAAAAGAATGATGCCAGAACCACTGTTGCATTCTTATATGAGTATGTATTCACAAGGTATGGACTGCCAATAGAGATTGTCAGTGATCGGGGAACTCATTTCCTCAACGAGGTAATAGAGTATTTGCTTAATGAGTTTATGGTTATTCATAACAAATCAGCTCCCTATCACCCACAAGCAAACGGACAAGCTGAGCATACAAATAAAATTCTTAGCTCGGTACTAAACATAGTGGTTAGTTCAGGAAGGACAGACTGGGAAATGAATCTCCATGTTGCTCTATGGGCTTATCGAGTTTCATTCAAAACAGCTCTAAATGCCACACCCTTTAACCTTGTTTATGGTCTTGATGCCACATTGCCAATAGAATTTCTATTGCCGACATTAAGGGTAGTGCAGACTCTCGAGTGGACTGGACATGAATTGTCAGAAAGACTTGGAAAAGCTAGATGAGAAAAGGCTAACTGTTGTAGCTCATATCTATGCACAAAAGCGGAAACAAAAATAGTTTTTTGATTCCCACTTAATCACCAAATTTTTAAGAAAGGGGACTTAGTTCTAGTATATTCCCTTAAGCAACACATTTTCAAGTTTAAGAAAAAGGGAAATGGACCATTTATCATTGAAGATGTATCTCCAAGTGGAGCAGTAAAATTGTCCACCCTGGATGGTGAACCAATGGCTAATTGGATTAGTGGATGTCGTTTAAAGAAATACAATTTGTCATTAACAGATGAATTGCTAGAGAGAATGCATGCAGCCAAACAAAGGAAGATCAAGCGACAACAGGTTATTGATGAAGCCCAAGAGGAAGCTAGACTTCGGGTGCTCAAGTGTAAAGCTTCTCTTAAGAATCAACAAATATTGATTCCCATCAACACTTTGGAAATATATGATCAACAATGGGAATTATCTAAAGAAACAGTTTCAACAGATGATGACTGGTTAGATGGAATGGATCTGCGCATCAAAGTACAGCTCAACAATCATAGCACCAATGCTTTGGTAGACACAGGAGCTAGAGTGAATGGAGTCAGTTATTCCACATACAGGAAGGCAACAAGTCAAGCATTGACCGCAGGAATAACGAAAATCAAAGGATGCAACAAGAATCTAACTCTAACATTGGGAGTAGTCAACTTGAACATGGTAGTACATGGATACTCATGTCCGCATCAGTTTGTATGCTTGCCAGATGAACATATGAATGAGACGATGATTCTTGGAATTCCTTGGATGCGTACTTACAGAGCATTACCAGATTGGGATACGAATCAGCTAAAGCTATCACTTAAAGGAGAACAACTCATTGTTCCTATTGCACCAAGCAAGGAGGAATGGAAAAGATGCTATCAGAAGACCAATCCACAAAGCAAATCTTCTCCATCCCCTCGACAAACAAATGCTACAAGTAGCATGCAAGGAGTCAGGCAAATTTGGGTACCAAAAGCACAACTTGTGGATAAACCAAATCAAATCTGGGTACCTAAAACTTCACCAAAGAAACAGAAGACGGTTCCAAGGATTCGAGCACAGAATCGAGCATCTATGAACAAGGAACATAACATGAAAAAAGTTTGGAAAAAAAGGAGCAATTATCTTCTCCACCCAATGCGAAACCGATCAAACAGTGGCGAGTTAAGTCGCAATAGGCTCTAAAACACCATGCACCAAGTAGTCCGAGCTACCAATGGCGAGAAAAAGCTCAACAACCGTCTAGCGTAATACCATCAGCTCAAGCAATCAGCGTGCTTAAACACCCTGATGGTACTATCAAACAGAGAGCACAAAGGCTACAGGATTTGCTCTTTGGAAGACATCAGCAACAAACCTCGACATCGGAAACCCTTGAGTTGAATTACATTGATCTTCATATCATGGTAGAGCCAATCACGGCTATGCATAGACACAATTGTTCAACCCATGCACGCAATCATCCCGGAGAACGCCATCTAGGAGGGGTGGAAGGGTACTAAGTACTAAGTAATTAAGGGCAATGTTTGAAGAGGAAGGAAAAAGTTCCATGTTAATGTGCGATTTTTTTGCAAAATTACCTAATAATGCCCTTATACTTCATCATCAAGGAGAAATTCACTGATAATATCTTTCCGATGAGTGTAAGTAGTGTATATACTACTAGAAAATCATAAAGAATAGTCATTTTTTGGGTATTTTTCATCATTTTTGTTGATAAGGAGGCTTAAAAATGGAGAAATCCAACAAAAAACAATAAAGCTATGTTTTTCAAGGGATTTTCTTTATTATTGGAATTTCACTTTGCTTTTTTAGAGCATTTTTCTATTTTCTTTGATTTTTTCAAATAAAAAGCTCAAAAATTAATAATAAATAACATGGAAGCTCAGATGGAAAAACGGAAGACATGATGGTGATCAGAAAGACAAGGCGGACAAGAATAAAAATTTTCAACAAAATCAGAAGATGGAAATGGGAAGCCCAAATTAGGCGGCCAGGCCTACTTCTGCAAAATTCTTGCAGAATGAGCTACATGAATCCGATTTTGGAAATTTTTGAGCCTAACATAGATTTCACAGCCTAATAGGACTAACGGGGGAATCTGGGGAAAATTGGTTCGGGAAGTCCAAGTATAGATATCCAGCTTAGGCTAAAACCACCTCATTTCCACTTGGAGCCTTTGCAGAGAGAGCATTTCGGCTTCTTTCGTGCGTCATTCCCAGAGCCCACAGTTGACCTTTTTCAGCACCATCTCACACGAGACATGAGGGGTAAGTTCTTTACTCATTAATGATCCATTTTGTACGGCTAGTAGCTAGTCTAAAGCCCTAGAAAAAACCCTAGAAACCAAGCAGTGTACGAAGACCTACGACCTAACACTGACCATAGTGGCCTGCCAGCTTGACCAAATCGGATGGGATTTGAACCATAGCATGCGCTAACATAATAGAACCATTCCATACCATCAGATGATCATTCGGCTGGGGTTAAGGGGGTCCCCAGTAGGGAATTAGGGTTTTTTGGAAAAGGTCCAAATTCCGACCTGACTCCACAGATGGCTTGCTAATGAGGTTCATATACAATGTATATGATTGGTTTGGAGAAATCCATCAAGTAAAACCCTCGAAAAGCAGAAAACGGCTTGAAGGTTACAAAGCGTCAAATTCGACATACGAGGCCAAATTGACTCCAAATGAGCCAGAATTGGACAGGTAGCTTCACGACTATGTTACGGACAAGTCCAAAGCCTCAAAGTTGGCCGACCAACCCAACAGATAGAGTAATCACAAAAAACAATGATTTCAGAGTCGATAGTGCATAAAGTGATACTGGCATGACCAAACTTGACCAAATTCAATTTAGGACTTGTATTAGGTGTATGAAACATGTTTAGGTCAAAATTTGTGAGATTTGCAAAGTTTTTGTCACTGTAGTAAATAATTGCGATTATTTATTTTTACAACATTTTTGCTTGAAAATTGTCAATTCACCTCACCTATCATGAGTACACACCTATTACATGCCAAAAGTCAAGTATGAGCCAAAATGAACACCCATTACTTACAAAATTGCCAAAAAACGCAAAGAAGTCTTTGTAAGCTAAAATCTAGGTTATGAACAACTTTTCTTGATTCAAATCACCTCATAATTCATACCCAAGCTCTATACCATGCCTAGAACCAATGCATGCCAAAAAATGTCAATTTTGGAAGAAAAGTTAATAATTACGATTATTTACTTTTTGATCAAAATTGGGGAAGTTAGATATTTGGCCATCATACATCCAAAGCACATGTTGTGATAAGCCCACTAGCCAATTTTGAGTCAATTTGGATTTCAAAATCTCAAATTTCCTTTATATCTATTGTTTCAGAGACCTAAAGCCAAAATCTGGTACCATTTTCACCCTGTGCATTCAAATGAGCCCATATTTCCCTCAGAGCATGCAATTGGCATATACTTCAAGCCTATAAAGCCAAGTTTGCAAAAAAGTTGAAATTTTTCCCAGCTGTAAATAGTCGCGATTATTTAGTTTGGTTGCAAATTTTTGTTTTGACCATACAATTTTGTTCTTTGCATGATTTTATGCATCTTTGCTTGTTCAAAAATTCATTTGAAGCAATTTGGACCAGATTAACAACATTTCAGTCTAAAAGGACATTCCAGAAAAAAATTCGACAAATCTGCTAACTTTGCGCTCTATTCACTGAACAGGAGCAATGCAAGCCGCGGAGAAGGCCAAGAAGAAGTTAAACCAAAAGGAGAAACTGCAAGAACTACCCCCGTATCAACTGGACCCCGAGTTAGTAAAGGCGGCAAAAACATCCTACCTTTCTAAAGAACAGCTGGAAGAGAACCACACCACGGTTTTCACTAGCAGGTTTAAGAGTGAAGAAGGGCATCCGATGGAGTTGCAACTCTTGCCTAAAGAGGTTTATGATGTAGCTTCAAAGCTAGAAACCAAAGAGGCTAATCGCAGGTTGGGGCTCCGACATTTCTACGAACAAGAGCCTTGCAGAGTGGACTTTCAGAAAGCTTACGAGCTTCTGTCCACAATAAAAAAGATGGAGTTGCAGCTCTTGCCTAAAGAGGTTTATGATGTAGCTGCAAAGCTAGAAACCAAAGAGGCTAATCGCAGGTTGGGGCTCCGACATTTCTACGAACAAGAGCCTTGCGGAGTGGACTTTCAGAAAGCTTGCGGAGTGGACTTTCAGAAAGCTTACGAGCTTCTGTCCACAATAAAAAAAGACGGAAGTTCCTAGATATCAGACAACCAAGGAAATAAGGTAGAGGTTGTAATTACAAAAGATATTGTGGTAGAGGCACTCAGACTGCCCACTAAAGGGATGACCATGCGGGCAAGAGACAGGAAGACAGCGGGCACATTTACCAAGGAAATAGCTGCGGCTACATTCGCCGATCTCATCCACAAACAGGTAGAAGAGCCAGCCCGTCTGTACCATCAACACTTCCATTTCCTGGCAAAAAGGCCACCAAGGTACATGACACAAAATCATGCCGTGGCCACCACTTTTACACAAGTTCTGAAGTCAACAAACAAGGCAACCTGTGGACCACGCGCAATATGTTTTGACAACATTGAAGGCCACCAAAAAGGAAGGAAAAATAACAGTGCCAGAAGTATTAACAAGAATAGCCTATCATGCGATCGGCATGGCTGACAACCTATCGCCTGCCTCGGATCAGAATACATGGATCTTGGCAGCACAGCCCTCTCCAAGAGCTACAAGATCTGGTAAAAGATCATTTAAATCAGGGGATGAATCAGATGACAGCTCATCAGAGCGGCATAGCAGTGAAAGCTCTGACAACGAAGAAAAAAGAGCTAGGAGGGAAGACATGAAGCGAAAAGCTATGGCTGCCCACCAAGAGGAGCCAGCTCAGAAACAAGCAAGATTTGAAAGAGAAAAACATGCGTATCAATGCACTAGGCAAGCACATGGAAAAGACCCAGAAAAGTGGGTACCCACCGGATTGAAAGGACTTCGAACGAAGCACCATTCAAGAAAAGAGGCCGAGGATCCCAAAGATTATTTAGAAAGGATGTACCAAGAGGCCGAAGCCTTAAAGTTGAAAGAGGTGAAAGAAGCGACAAAGAAAGCTGAGGAAATGGCTACTCAAGAGCAGAGCCAGGCATCTCCCTGACCCACCAGATCGCCGCTGGAACAACAAGACCAGCCCATGCCTACTCCACCATCATCACCGCCAGGCCAAGAGACCAATGAAGAAGCCGAGACCGACAAGGAAAAAGATTCTGATTTCACCCCCCAAATGGAAGCTACACAACAAACCGACCACACCGAACAACATGAGGAAAAGGGAGCTGAACCAGAACCCGAACAGATAGCTGAGGAAACTCACAAGCCGGCGGATGAAACTGATAAAGAACAAGATACAGAAAAAGAGAAAACCACTACACATGAGGAAGAAACCGAGATTGAGAAGGCAGAAAGTCCTACAACCAAAGAAACGGTAAGGGTTAAGACCACACAGGTTATTTCCACTCAACCAAAAACTGTCGAGGTATCAAATCCTTAGGATGGGCAACGAGAAGAACAACCATCCACCTCTACAGAACCACCAACACCTACATCACAACAAGAAGCAACACAGGAGGTTGCCGGCACATCAGAACTCACAAGACAGGAGGAGTGGCAGTCCAATGATGAAGTGATTATACAAGTAAATGAGTATGCAAGGCAGATGCAAGTCATGACGGAGAAACTCCGCTTAGTAGCCTTCGACCGCAGTACAAAAGCCAAAGAACTAGAAATGGTCATCGATGCTCTTCAAGGAGAGCTCGACGATAGGATGGCTACTATCACTGATCTCCAAAGGCAAGTACAAGAGCTAAAGACTGAAGCAGAATGACATCAAGTAGCCAGGGACAAACAACAGAAGGAAATGGAGGAGTTGGGTGACCTCCTTACTAAATTAGATGATGCATGCAAAGTGAAAGATGAGCAGCTGACAAAAGTGACAAACGAACTTCTTACCACCTCTCTGTCAGCTCAGAAAATTCAAGTACAATTAGATGTCACTAACGCTTCTCTCCAATATTCCGAACAAAGAATCAATGATCGGGACACTTTCTTGCAGCAAATAAGAGAGAATCCAGCCGTGGCCTCGATCAAGAAAACAGATGAAGTGTACAAAGCACTTGAAAAGAAAAACAGAGATTTATAACTGGAGTTGAAGCTGGAACAGTCACAACGCAGAGACCTGGCACTGATGCGGGTCCAAAGAGAGGAGGAAATCCTTAAGGAAATTGCAAATTGAAAAGAATGAATCAACCCTTCAGATATGGAAAGCCACATATACAGGAAGAGGCAGGCACTTCAAAGCCGCCCCAAATGGACGTCCCCTCGGTCTCATTTGCTGATTTTGAGATGCAGTCTACAACAGAGCCGAGTGGTGACGAAGACTTTCAGGTCCAAATCACAAATGAAGATACAGTGCCAATGGTTCAGCTGTCAAAGGCTGAAGAGGACGCACTGAAAGAGAAGATCACCTTAGAGGAAGATGAGTAGTGGAAGGCCACAATGGATTGGGAGTTGAGAGTTTTACACTCTGTCAACGTCACTCAACTCACTCCCAATCAAATCAATGCTCAATGGCACCAATAATCCCTGCCATACCCTCTCATCAAGGTAGAACTCTTACAGGTAAAGGAAAGATTATACAAGGATATGCAAGAAGATGGCACAGGTAAAGACCACCCAAAGTGGAGGTTAAGCTGGCTGAACAAGAATCCCAGATACCCAATTCTGTTCACAAGAGCATCTGCGGCCCTACAGAAAGATCCGACATTCTGTCCTGTACCTCAAGTAAGGACATGGCAAGCACATGAAGCACTACAGAAGAAAAGGCCAACATGGCTTAATTTTCCTAGTTGCCAGCTCCAGAGAAAGGCCAAGCATCAAAAGAATACATGGTGAAAACCCTAATGGGCGCCATGAAATTCTTCAAGAGTTTGCTAGATCTCTCCTGCGTAATGCTATATAAGATCTACAGGATGCTACTCACTTGCATACAGGTTTTCAATGATCCTGAGCAGACAGGAGCTCCCTGGCTCTTATTCTTGGAAGGGAACAAAGGCCTATGCTATGATCTAAGTGGGAAACTCTCGGAGGAAATTCTCTATGGGTTTTATGCCAGATGCATGTTCCTACCCTCGCATAATATGCTCGCTTTTGAGGAGGCATTCTACACTGGCTTCTTCACCTGGCGAACGAAGATATTTGCGCAGGTGATAAGCCACTTCACGTCAAGATTTGTAGGATACTCGGCTGTGGAATTGCAAAACAGTGTTACCATGCAATTTTTGCAAGTGCTAGAAAAAAAACGCAAAATCAGATACCAAAAGGCACTGGAAGCACTGAAAGACCGCCTCGCCCACCGTCAACCCGAAGACTACTTCAGCCCATAAAGATGTGTCAAGGGACGACACAGGCGAGGAGGGGGGAAATGTTAGCAGCAAGCTAATACGGACACCATTTTTCAAAGTTCTCCTTATAAAACAATTATTATTTTGATAAATCGGGAATATTGTAACTCCTATTCTCTTAGTAAACTTTGTAGTCAATGAGCCGGGGCTACAAGCTTCCAGATTGTATCAACCAGTCGATTCCGAGCTTTGGTAGAACTCTAGATTATTGCTTTTGACCACCCAAAAACCTTGGCTAAGGTATAAAAGCCAATTTTTGTAAGTTTTTGGATAAGAAATACACAGCGTGAGCTAACGGCGCTCACTTCTCTCCTTCTCGCGCTTCCTACTCTCTCTGGTTATCACATTATGAATGCGTTTGTTGCATTGCAACCGTAGGAAAGAGCTCTACGCATTGACATAAGCCATTCACAGTATTTCGTAGCTTTTGGCATCGCCGACCCGCGGCCTAATTTCATCATAACTAGGAATTTACACTTTTAAAACAAAAACTAAGCATAGGCAGGGTATTGGGGCATCATTGCTAAGCATTCAGATGCATTCTGGGTCGAAAACGACTAGGTCAAAAATCCAGTGCTGTTAATAATCGTGATTTTGGAACTTGACCTAAAGTGGGGTTTGAGGCCATAGGCATGTGTGCTTAGGTCTTATAAACTTGTCCTAGAAGTTTGGATGTCATTTGATGCTGTAACGGATGTGATTTTCTTGCCGATGAGTGATTGGCTTTTGGTGATTTCAGTCACTTGAGTGTAGCTTGACTTAGATGCGAGTTGTTAGTTGTTTTCCAAGAGATTGACAACCGCTTGTAGCCTCTATGCACTAGCGTGAGTCAGCTTCGTCCCATGGTTTGACAAATTAATCGTGGTTCTCGCTAATACTGTAATAAGATAGGATTGTGAGGTTAGACATGCGTCCCACAATTTCACAATAGCTATAGTTCTGCAATCATGACGTAAGCCACACAAAAAGTGTAGAGACAAGTTTAATTCTCACCGGTCGTTCCTACATTTTTGCGAGTGGATATTGGAACCAACTTATCAAGGGAAGAGAGTGACAACTTAGTGCAAAGTGGTTTTCAATTTACAGATTTTGCAACACCACTACGTAACATGAATAATATGTCTGATGCTCTTGCATAGGGGGCTCCAGTACAGGACGCATAAGTGGAGACATGGTACTCCCAAAGAAGCGCAGAAGAGATTGGAGTCAACTGCAAGTATGGTTGCAACACTCTTGAAAGAGAAACTAGAAAGTGAACAACACATAGTTTTTTGGGTTTTGACAGAGTGCTATTATGATGTACACATAAAGATAGAACCTAGTTGCACTTGCCCCGACTTTTAGAAGAGAGAATCTAGACATAAAGATTTTTTAGAATGTAAGCCCATGTACTAGGTGTATGTACATATCCTTGGGCTTCAATCAGAAGAGCACATGGTCATTCATCAACCTACACTAACTCTCGTAGACCTTGCATTTATTTTAGGGCAAACCCACAAGATAAACCCTGTGGTGTAATGAACCTAAACCTTAAACAAAGTCGTCTAGAGGTACACACGAAAGGAGGCATCTCTTTTGTTTGAGCTGCGGAAGTACTTTAGATGTTGATGTAAGCTTTGTGATATCTATCTCCAAACATTTTGAATCTTTTTTAGTTATAAATGTAAACCTTGTGGTATCTATCTTGCCAAATGTACAAACTCAAATGATGTCTTTTGAAAACTTGTACCTATTTTTGGTGTGTGTCGTATGAGTAATGTCTCTTTTTTGAAGAACATTTTTTGTGACGTTAGAAAAAGCTCTAAATCTAACATCAAGTTATTGCAAATTGAGGCATGTTTTTGTGTGTGTATGGTATAATAATGTCTCTGTTTTGAATTATTATTTTTTGTATTGTTAGAAAAGGCTCTAAAACTAAAGTCAAAAAGCTTTCAAAAATGAATATGATTGCAAAACCTCAAAATCAAAAGCTCGCAAAATAAACACACTCCCGTTGCTTCATGTATCTTCGTTTATATGGTGAGTGGTTGATGATACCTGTTTGATCTGCAACCATTGATCCAATTAGACATAACCTCTCCCTATGTTGCAAGTTGGACGCACCACTTGGTGATATGTCATTGATCACAAATGGGCCGTTATCGCGCTTTTAAAGTTTCTTGAAGTGTTGTTTTAAGATGTAGGCTAACACAAAATCACCCTTTTGAAACTCCTTGTTTATCACGTGTTGGTCATGGAAGTCTTTCATATGTCTTTTTTGTGAATACATGACCGCTTTTAGTCTCATATTGTCCAACCGGATTAGTTAGTCTAGTGTATTGGACAACTCATGTCCCGCCCATCCTAATTCTTGTGCAACGCGTACTGTAGAAATAAAAAATTACATAAGCAATATGGCATTTATTTTAAACACCAAATTGAATGGTGTTTTGTATGCTACTTGATATGCCCATAAAGTTGAGTGTAGTTTTTGATCCCATTCCATTCTAGATTCAGTGACAGTTTTGTGGGTACCATGCTCTTGGCTTGCCCATTTCCTTGAGGGTGGTATGGTGTTGATTTAAAATGTAGCACCATAAACTCTTGCAATAGATAACCAATCCCTTACTATCTTAATCAAAAGTAGCACCATATCAAAAGTAGCACCATAAACTCTTGCAATAGAAAATAGGGTATTCTCGCTTGACTCAAGTTTACCGGAAAAACTCCTTGCTCGATATAATCCACAATGTAATTCTCCCACTTGGGTGCTTCTGCTATCTGAAACAATGTAGCATGTTTAATTGGCTTCTAGATTGCACAAGTATCACATGAACTAACATAGTCATGGATGCTTTTTTGCATATGAGGCGAATAGACCCCTAATCTCATCAGTCTTTGGTAGGTCTTCCTTTTTGCATTGTGAAATTCCATCCTTTGTACATAAGATTGCCTCAAGTACAATTCCTTCTCGGATGGTTCTATGCATAGCCCAAGTATTCCATCATTTCCTTGCTTATATAGCCGTCCGACTATTAGCACTAATGAGAGAGATTGCTCAATAATTGATGGCTGTCATCCAATCTGCAAAGACCCAATGGTGAACAATGGTATCACATGTTTGATCCACCTCGATACCATTTGGATGTTGAAAAGATAAGAATCTAGCAAGTCATCATCAACCCCTAGAGATGCTTCCCCGTGTATCAGCCGTGATAAATGGTCCGGTCTTTGATGAGCCGTCCCTTTCTTCACCACTACAGTGAAATCAAACTCTAACAATGTTATGAACCATCAAACAATACGGCCAATATTTCATGGTTTGTTCACTAAATACAATAGTGCCTAATGATCCACAAATAATATGAATTTGTTTGCGAGAAGGTAATGTCTAAACCTTTTGATTGAATAGATCATTCTCAAGCCTTCCCTTTCTGTAGTCGTGTAATTCCATTCCGCATTATTGAGCTGTCCTATTGAAGTAACAAATTGGGATATCCATATTGTTCTCTCCAGGTTGAGCTAAGATGCATCCAATAGCATAGGCCGACGCATCTACATGAATGGGGAAGATTTTGTTTCAATTAGGAGCTCTCAAAATTAGAGCAAAAATAAGCCTCTGCTTCAATTGTTGAAACGCTTTCTTATATTCCTCATTCCACTCAAATTTCGTGATGAGAGGATATAGAGGTTTTGCAACCACTGCATACATGTAAATAAACCTTCGATAGAAGCCACGATGGCCCATAAAGGCTTGTACCTATCTAACTTTTGTGGGTCTGGGAAGTGCAACAACCACCTGGATTTTTTCAAGATATGTAGAAATGCCATTTTTGGACACAATATGCCCCAAAATCTTGCCTTGTCTTACCATGAAAACACATTTTTTAGGATTCAAGAAAATACGATAAATTTTTCACTTCTCAAAGACCTTCTTCAAGTGTTCTATATGTTCGTCTCTTTGAAGAGAATATTCATTTCAACCTTTGATATTTGCTTTTTTGTTTAATTTTGGACATCTTTCGTGGTGTTTCGACGTTGTTTTTTGGTTTCTTTTTGGCCTGTTTCTTTGAGTTTGCTCAAAACATTGACAACTTCAAGGGTTTTCTCATGATTTTGTCTTGGACAGAGTCATCTACTCCTACAAGCATGAGATACTGCATTGTGGTTATCAACTTTGGCATTGGTTTTTTCAACTTGTTTTGCTGTTTCTTCGTCCGTCCCATTTGATATCCCCTTTGTCTCCATATTTTTTAGTTAGGAAACTCATAGAAGATAGGCTCATTTGGTTTTGGTACATTTTCATTTTTTGAGCCGTTCAAAAGCTTGTCCTCAGCATTGTTCCCTAACTTGTCACTCCTCGAATTATCGAATTCGTCCTCACCATTGTCACTAAGATCTCATACATAAATTTCTCCTACATCTGTTTGCAATCAATTGTTTCATTGGTCTCATTTGTACCCATTTTATCTTTTCGAGTCAAATAGCATTTACAATCTAAAAAGGCATTATGTTATAACCGTCCTTATCGCAAAAGATTGTGGTGGTTACCTCATTTACACACACATCTAGGGTCACCAGTACTTTGTCCCAGCCAAAGGGTTCAACCAACTCCTCTAGCAATGTCTCCTTCATGTAATAGTTATCCTCTATTGAGCGCTCTATGACGCAATCCTCTCTTCTCAGGCTCCTACATTCTGATGCTCTGCACATCCAAATATACGCATTCTTCACTAACCAAGCAGGCAATTGTGTTATGAATTTGTAGTTACAACAAAGTCTTCCATTGGGTGTGGTTTACTTCCCTGTAACTATGATCCTTCATACTAACCTTGGTTGTGATACCTTATGCCATAATTAGAGATTGTCATAGTCCCAATTCTGAACCATTTTTGAGTTGATGCATGAATGGTCGTCCCAAAATAACTTAAAAGCTGTTGCCTTTTTTTAAATCAACTACAATATAAGTATGTTCATATTCTATCCTGCTTGAGGATACAATAACTTGTTCCAACATTCCTAAAGGTCTCTCCACATACCCATCTGCTAGTTGTAATTTCATGCGTGTTTTCCTGAGAGCTGGTTTTAGTTATTGAAGACCCCAATGATCACTCCTTTAGATTGGGGGAAGGCATTTCATGTGTTTGTGAATGCATTAGATGTGGCGATTGGCAATGTGTTGATGTAGGAATCAGAACAAGACTAGTTTAAACCAATGTATTAAGCTAGTCGATGGTTGTCTACTGTGGAGGAGAATTGTTCAGTTACAAAAAGAGAAGGGTTAGGAATGATATTCTTAGTGGCGAAGAAGTTTTGGAAATATTTCTTGGGTTGGATGTTCTAATTTCTTGTTGATCCTCTTTGTTATTTTATTTGGTATGCTAACAGAATTTGATGGGCCATCTAGCACATTGGGTGTAGTTACTGCAAGAATTTGAGTTTGAACTCATTCATCAACATGGTGTGGAACATATTATAGCAGACTACTTGTCCTATTTGGAAAGTGGGGGACATAGGTAGGAGTTGATGATGAATTTGTAGATGTTTCTTTATATTGAAACAATTTAACCAATGCAAATGGGCAATGGTTAGATCTACCAATGCCTTGGAGTTGGTACGATGAGTTGCTAGGATTTTGTACTAGTGGGACTATGCCAAAATACCTTGCAAGAGATCAAGGCATTGATTGGCCTTGCAAAGTCAAAATTTTGCAGATTTTATTGGTGTTTTATATCATTTGATGTGTCAGATGTGTTGATGCAATGTGTATTACCCCATGAAATTACAAATGTTGTGGAGGAACATGAAATTACAAACGTATTACCCCATGAAATTACAAATGTTCTGGAGGAAGCTCATGCAGGTGTTGTGGTTGTTCATTTTGCAATGGTGTCACAACAAAAAAGGTGCATCAAGTGGAGCTGTGGTGGCCAGCTGTGTGGTACGATCCACAAAGTCATGTCTCCCAATGTGATGTCTACCAAAGAGTCAGACAATCTACTCTAAATCAGGATCACCTCCCCCTCCACTTAGTGCTACCTTTGGAGCCATTTCAAAAATGGAGATTGGACTTTATTGGGCCTATAAATCCAATGTCTACCCAAACAAAGAATAAGTATATATTGATGGCTATAGATTATTGCACCAAATGGGTGGAAGCATGGGTTGTACCCACCAACATAGTAGAGGTTGTGTCACACTACGTATATAAAGATGTGTTCACCCAATTTGGTTGTTTGATTGAATTAGCTAGTTATTAAGGTACACATTTTTTTGACTAAGGTCATTCATGCAATGGCAAAATTTTAGTTGGTGTTGCACAAAAAGTCTTCTTTGTAGTATCCACGAGAAAATGGGTTGGTGGAGTCATCAAATAAACAAATTCTGTAGATCTTGACAAAGTTGATCAATTTTGATGTGAAGATCTTTAGTGCAATATGGGCCTATCCAATGGCGTTCAAAGTGACAACATGCTTGACATAATTCAAGTTGGTACTTAAGATGGAAGCTATTAATCTAATTGAGCATGTGGTGCCCATTTTTTTGGGATAGAAGCTATTACTCCAATTGAGCACGTGGTGCCCAATTTTGTTTTATGGCTACAAATAGATTACTTTTGAAGGATTCCTTGGATTATCAAGTGGATGCATTGGCCAACTCAGAGGAATTTGGTAGGAAATTGTAGTTTTGTTGGAAAGCCCAGGTGGACCGACAATCTCAAAAGAGAGTGCTAAAGAAGGGAGACTTGGTCTTGGTATTCAAAACCAAGATGAAAAAACTTCCATGCAAGTTAAAATTGTGATGGCTGGTCATTTTGGATTTTTAGAAGTGCAGGTCCGCATGAGTTCAAGTTGGACGATCTATTGGGTAATGAGCTCTCAAGTCTGGTCAATGGATTTTGGTTGAGAAATTATTAGCCAACATAAAACTTTATTTGCCCATCTTTGATTTGTAAAGATTGGAGCCATTGGTAATGATGGTTTCTATTCATAAAGTATTTGCCAACATAAAACTTGATTTGCCCATCTTTAATTTGTAAAGATTGGAGCCATTGGTAATGATGGTTTCTATTCATGGCACTTATATGGCACAATTAATGACCACTCCATTGGAGGATGGGTGGCAAATTGACGCATACAAATTGGAAGTTCAATTCGGGCTTTCATTCATACTTTTATTTTTTTATCGAGTGAGGCTTGTTGTTTGCACTTGCATCTTTGAATTCTCGTGCTTCCCCTTTGTGCCCGCTGCTATTTTCATCATTTCTATCACTTCTCTCTGTACTAGGTGCTTGGCAATCCAAGATGGTGAAAACGAGTATCTCGCTTGACAATATAAAACTTGATATACCCATCTTTGATTTGTAAAGATTGGAGCCATTGGTTATGATGGTTTCTATTCATGGCACTTATCTGGCACAATTAATGACCACTCCATTGGAGGATTGGGTGGCAAATTGAGGCATACTAATTGGAAGTTAAATTTGGGCTTTCTATTCATGCTTTTACTTTTTACCGAGTGAGGCTTGTTGTTTGCACTTTGCGTCTTTGAATTCTCGTGCTTCCCCTCTGTGCCCTCTGCTATTATCATCATCTATGTCACTTCTCGCTATGCTAGGTGCTTGGGAATCCAAGATGGTGGAAACGATTATCTCTCTTGTCAAGCTCAATCCATTACAAGTTGTCTCTACCATAGACATAATGGAGTATTTGTAGAGACTAGGGTTGTTGCAATTCTCCAACATCAACTAGGAGTACATCAAAGTTGAAACTTGGGTGCGGGTTATCATCAAGAAACTTTTCAATCATGAGATGGTCCATATTGATGGCTATCCTCTCTTGTTTTGGGTAGAGGTGGCATGTAGGTATCTTTCCTTGCCCACGCAAGGTGTGAGTTCCAACCGTCACAGTGACCAAGCAATAGATGCAAGAAAAAATTGGTGCTTTGTCAAGGAAAGAGTACAGGGTGAATGCATGCCATGATGTAGTCAAGCATGATTTCTACAAATGGATCATGAAGGCCATCCTGTGCATGGCCAAGACATTCAACTAGTGTATGCCCTAATTTTAATTGTTGAGATTCAACCAGTGAACTAAGCTGCATTGTTTGTGGTTGTGGACTTGTCAAGGACTATGTAGGTGGTTACTAAGCTAGAGTAGTTGCTCTCAATTTTTCTCCCCCTTGACATGAAGCGTTGGCCACCTTTTCAACCAGTAAATTTGTTGCACATATGGAACCGCTTACACAAACCCAGGTAGCTAGGGGAGGCTGTTCTATTGTCAATGGTTAGGGCTATGAAAATTGGAGAATTGGATGTCTAATAGTCATGCCCAAAAAGAGTGTGTATTACAAAAGAGGTAGGACCTTCAACTAGTGGTGACGTGTCCTCAATTGTGCAAACAATGATGGAAACTATGGTGGGTAGTGGCATCTGAGGGCCCACTTTTAAATCCCCCAGACATGGTCACCCCTCAAGATAAGGAAAAACAACCCATGGAAGGAGGTGTTGGGGAACTCTTGTGTTGGGTGTTTTTGTTGCAATCTATTTGTGGCTCTAATCTAGGGGCAAAGCTGCATTATGAACCCTACTAGTGGTGGCTCATCAAGTCCCCTATGTTGAGGATCAAGTGTAAAAGCAAGTAGGTGAGTCAGAAAGTGCATTGCCAAAAATTGGAAAGGCCCCAGAGAGCCTTCCAAAAGAGTAGGTAGAGGGGTTAGCAACCAAGAGACCTCTTGTCAAGGCTTGGAGGAGGTAGGTCCTCAAGAGAACGAAGGTGATCAAGATGAAGGGATGCTGGAAGGTATGCTATCAACAACACTTACAAAGGATGAAAGAGAGGAGTTCAAATGTGTGCTAAGGAAGTTTCCTAGGCTTTTTGCTAAAGACTACACCGATGTGCGTGGAGTAGATGCTGTTCAACACAAAATTGAGTTGAAGCCAGAGGCCACACCTAAGGCTCAGAAGCTACGAAGGCTAGGAGTCATCAAGGAGCAGGCTTTACTCAAGGAGGTAAGAAAGCTTCTAGCAGCAGGGTTCATTTATCCAGTGGAGAATTCAGAGTGGGTCTCTCCTGTTGTTGTCACTCCTAAGAAGAACGGCAAGTGGAGGGTGTGTGTGGATTACCGTCCCCTCAATGAGGCAACAAAGAGAGATCACTTTCCCCTCCCATTCCAGGATGAGATACTAAATGAGGTAGCTGGTCATGAGAAGTACACTGTGTGCGATGGTTACTCAGGTTACTTTCAAATAGGGATTGCACTGGAGGATCAATTGAAAACAACCTTTATCACTCCTTGGGGTTGTTATGCTTTTAGAGTCATGCCATTTGGTCTGACAAATGCTCCTGCAACATTCCAACGTTTCATGAATATGGTGTTTCAAGCATTCTTTGGAAAGTCAATTAGGGTGTTCATTGATGATTTCTGTATTTATAGCTCAAAATCATTGCATCTACAAAGGGTAGAAGAAGGTTTAAAGAAGCTCTACGACATGGGAGGTCAACTCAACCCCGACAAGTGCCATATAGGTGAGGATGAAGTAATCTTGCTTGGTCATAAAGTTTCTTACAAAGGCATTGAAGTGGATCCTTCGAAGGCAAAGGCTCTTATTGAGCTACCATCACCCAAGAGTCTTAAGGAGGTCATCTCATTCATTCAAAAGGTGAAGTATATGTCACGCTTCATTCACTTAGCCTCTGAGTTACTTCACCCTTTGCAAAAGTTGACACAACAAGTAGAATTTGCATGGTCTGATGAGCTTGAAGAGTACTTTTGTAACATTAAAGTCATTTTGTCAGAGCTACCAACACTCATGCCTCCTTGTTGGGAGTACACATTCTTTGTTAGCTCTAGTGCTGGGAAAGAAACAATTGGTGCTGTGTTGCTACAACAAGATCCCCACAGTACAAGGATGCGACCCATCTACTTTGCTAGTAGGGTCATGAATGCTTTGGAGAGAGACTACACAGAAGCAGAACTCATGATGCTTTCTCTCATGTTTGCGGTGAGAAAGTTTAGATCCTACCTGCTACCAAAACCTTTTGTAATTCTCACTGCAGAAAATTTGTTCCCTTGGGTGTCATCTCAAATGAATCTTAGTACTAGGATCTCAAAGTGGATTATGGAGTTGCAAGAGTTTCAATACTCTTTCAAGGTAGAAGATAGTGTGCGTGCACAATTGGCAGGGATTCTCACTTATAGGGTGCACGAAAAGGAGATTAAGGTGCCTGAAGTAAAGACCCTACCATTGCCACCACCAAAAAGTATTCCTAATGCTTTTACTTTGTTCTTTGATGGAGCTTTTCGTCGAGCCACAGGAAAAGCAGGGGGCGGGCTAGTGTTGCTCAACCCAAGTGGAGAGGTGGTCATGAAAGAGAAGTTCAATCTACCAAGTTCAGCTAGCAACAATGAAGCAGAATATGACACTCTACTTCATGGTTTGAAGATGTGCATTGGCCAAGGGATACAACGCCTCATGGTAAAGGGAGATGCACTTCTCATTGTTAAACAGATTTTAGGCATTTGGGCATGCAAGAATGAGAGCTTACGGACAAAAGTTCATGCCATTCGTAGATTGTTTAATCAATTTGAAGAAGTGCAACTATATCATATTCCTAGGAAACAGAATGAAGATGCTGATTTACTTGCACAACAAGCCGTTGCATGTGTAAAGAAAGAAGTGCAGGTCATCATGGTGGCGGCTGCTGTGAAGCAACCGAGGTACCAGGGATTGGAGTCATTGGCTCCCATCATTGGCTACATTTTGGAGGGTGAGTTTCCACCAGACTTCACAAAAGCTCAGAAGAGGAGACTCATGAAGAAGGCAAGCGTATATCTCTTCCTAGAAGGCTCCCTCTATCAAAGAGGGAAGGATCAAGTGTGCAGACGAGTACCAACTATCAAGGAAATTCCAGCCATTCTAAAAGGTTTGCATGAAGAGGCATGTGGTGGTCATTTTGCCCAAGAATTAACTGTGAAGAAGATTTTGCTTTCGGGGTATGTTTGGCCAAGTTTGCATGTGGATGTTCAACATTGGTGTAAAAGCTGTCACACTTGTCAGATAAATGGAAATAGAAGGTTGGTGCATGGCCCGAGGCAAATAGTGCTTGCAAATGGACCCTTTGAAAAGTGGGGCATTGATGCTATGGGTCCTCTGCCTAGGACAAAAAATGGTAAACTCTACATTCTAGTGGCTGTAGACTATATGACTAGGTGGGTGGAAGCACAAAGTGTGGCAAAGGTAAATGAGAAGACAGTGAGCAAATTCGTCTACACTCACATTTGTTGTAGATTTGGCACACCTTTGGAGATTGTTTCTGATAATGGTCCAGGGTTTAGAAAAGGATTGCTCACAGAAGTTTGTGAAGAGCTTCACATTCTACATTGTCATAGCACACCATACTACCCACAGTCAAATGGTTTGGTGGAGAAGGCTAATGGTGTCATTGCAGGAATCATTAGAAAGATGGTGCAAAACAAGACAAAATTATGGGATGACTTCTTGGATGGTGCCTTGTGGGCATATCGAACCACATATAGGGAAGCCACGGAGTTCACACCATTTCACTTGGTCTATGGTCAAGAGGCTTTGCAGCCTATCGAGCTCAACATTCCAACAATGCGACTTCATGGCAAAGGAGCACAAGATGATCAAGAGGTATGGATGGATCGACTTCTTACGTTAGTGGAGCTTGAGTGGAAAAGAGAAGCAGCATATGAGTGCTACAAGAGGAAAGCCACACAAGCGAAAGAAACGCACGACAAGAAACTGAAGGACAAAGGCATCAAGGAAGGAGAGCTTGTGCTAAGGTATGACAATCGACTTGACAATCGTTTTGATGCCAAGTTTGAAACAAGATGGCAAGGGCCATACATAGTCAAGAAGGATTTCAATTCAAGTTACTATCAGCTTATGGACTTGAATGGTAAAGAGCACTCCAGGAAAGTAAACGGGTATCGCTTGAAGCCCTATTTGAATCGCCTTCTACCAAAGGATCTACCAAAGATCTGTCCAAAGGCCGCTGTCTTATGTAAGTATTGTTACATGAAGCATGAGTGTAACTCCAGCCAAAATTCTGAGGGGCCAAACAATGAAGATCTCGTCAAGGACTCTGAAGCACTCTCTTTGGAAAAGATGCTCTATGATGGTACATGAATATACCATCATCCAGGGGGAGGGCTAATGATAGCCGTTTTTTTGGCTCTTTGTAATTGCCACAGTGAGTTACCTCACCCTACCAAAATCACCCAAACACTGTGGCTATCCCTACCATTTCACTGTACATAGGCGTGCGTGAGTCACGGGACTTTTCCCATATCTTCTTAAAAACCCTCAGCTAGCTAGTCACTGGGCTAGGTGAGCCAAAAAAAATAAAAAAAATAAAAAAATAAAAGTATATTATGGCCTCTTTGTGTGTAAATATTTCATTGTATATATGGCCTAAATATAGGGATTTTTAATAATTATTTTGGTATTTTATTTAAATATTTCTACTTAGGTGTGTGTTTTATTAAACCTATGTACACCTTCTTTCATCCTCTTACACCATAATTATATATTTTTTTGCCAATATGTACATACTCTAACCTCATATTTTTCCTTTATACAAATCACTCCCACATTTTCACCCTCACCCTCGTGAAAACAAAAAATTGATTTCTACTCATTGGTTACTTTTATTATATTATTTACTTGCATACCTTTTCCTCTTTCACCCAAAATAATTCAAGGAGGGACCATATCATATGATTCCAATATCTTTCCATATCCATAACTCCTCCATATTTTTATTATTATTTTTACTCATTATTCTAACACCATGTGCTCATTGAGCTAAAGTCCATGAATAGTCCATACACTAGTCCCACCATGTATATATTTCTTATTTCACCAATAATCCTCCTCCATGCACGGGTCAAGGGCAACTTGAATGCTTTGTATTATAATATGACAAAGGAGGGGCTCACTCTTGGATGCATTGTACAAATTCAACAAAGGAGGGGACCACTAAAAGACTTTTGCAGGCATAAAAAACAGGCTTTTTGGTGAGAATTTTGGCACCTATCTCCACTCCGAATTTGGAGCGGTGGTCAAAAGAGAAAATGTAGCCCATGCTCTGAATAATCACCCCAAATTTTTTCATGATTTTTGGAGCTACCAGCTGTGAGCTATGATTTTTTTAGTGGACCCCAGTTTTCCCATGCTATGCAGCCACACTCTCTCTTCCACTTTATCATTTTCCTCTTTCACACACACTTCTCCACTCATCATCCCCATCTCTCTCACCACTCGTCTCTGCACACTACTCACCTTCTCCTCAACCTTGAAGAATAAGAGAAACCATGGTGAACTCATACCTCCCACACACAATTCCATTCCAAAATTGACCACCTAGTCTCATTTTTCCTCCTCCAAATTACCCATATCTATCAAAAAACCCCAAAATTCAGCCTCTTCTCTTAAAAGACAGCATCATGGTGGTTGATTACTCAGCTTCAATTACCTTGTCTCTCAAGGAAGGTCAAGAGTGGAGAAAAAATGTACCGTCAAAGCTAGTGGACCGTCAACAGGCGTCAAAATCGGCCCTACTCAAGACACTTGGAGCATCAACCTTGTAAGAAAACCACCTTTTCTTACCTCTTAAGAGTTTTTCTTCCTTATTTGTATCCTACATGGATACTCCCATTGTAAATATTCAATTCCATTTGTAAATTAATACTAACTCTACTAACACTAACCCACTATGAAAAGTCCTATCACCTCCATTTCTCTCCTCTCTCTTTCCCCACCAACTTCTTGATAATTCCAAGCAAAAGAAATTAGATAAATTGCTGAAAATCTAACCCAACCATGGTTAGAGGAGTAACCCTAGCCTTCAAAATTGCTATAAAAGGAGGGTGTAGCTAGCATAAGGAGGGGGGGAGCCATAAGCAAGAGCACTATGCTATAGCTTGAGAAGCCAAGCTCAACCTCTCTAGAAGGAGCTCTTGAGTGGAAGCTCATTGTCTTATGCATGTGCATGTGTTGTAATAGGGGATTAGCAAGGGAAATCTATGCCATTGTAAGAGAGAGAGTGATCATTCAATTGAGAGTAGGAAATCTATCATTTCTCCTACTAGTGTAAGCCCAACATTCGCTGAATCAAGGAGGGTGGATTTGGACTAAGCTTGGATACTTTGTCTCCCTTCCAACGTGAAGTAATGGACAACAATGATGCGTAAGTGTCTTGGTGTTTTTTTTTGTTAAGTTCTTGATAGCTTGTCTCTGGTGTTGTCATCAATCTAGCCATAAATCCCACATACTGTAAGAGGGCGACAGGGTGGAGAGGACTCCCCTGGCCTTAAGACAGTGATTGGGGTGGCTTTTCTTGTGATGTGTTGTGGTGAAATTTACGCAAGCTATGTTGAACAAGTACTAATCTCACTTTGATTTGTCATGATAGATTTGTAAGAAGGTATTAATGCAACAAGCACCCCCTCCCCCTTTCTCTCTCTTTCTTAAATATATAGTTGTGTTTGCTTGATCATTGCCGATACGTTTCAAAGCAGCCCGAGCACTATCTCTCTCTCTCTCTCTCTATCTCTCTCTCTCGTGTTTTAGTGTGTGAGAGTATTCCATTGGTGTTAGGGTTAGTGTAAATTCCTTGCTTGTTTGTGGGTTGCTCTAACGATTCTCCTCTTTTGCGTCCTAGTTCGCTCTTAAACTAGGTGGTGCCCCTTGTGTAGTTGGGATTTGGCGGTGGGTTTGTTGTTTTGGTTTGTGTTGTGTTGTGCCCCAGCCCCATTGAGCAGCACGGGAGCCTTGAAGGGTGTCTAGAGGCCACTCTTCTTGTTGCCAGCCCCGGACCGCCTCAACATTGCACCATCAATTGCTATTCACAGCTAAATTGTTAGAAGAAAATGACCAATTAAACAGTTGGATAGTAGTAGTGGAGGCAACAACACAAGTGATGGTGGAAGTCACAAACAAATAAACTGTCGGGGTAGATAACTGCCAACTTGGCATCAAAAGCACCTATATCTATCTATACATAACCTATGGCGAGGCCACAAAAGGGGATCTCCAACAACCTAACCACCTCACACTGGGTAACCTGCCCCCCAATGCTCGACTTCATGCAATGACCGTCACAAAAGGCTATGCAGATTCAAAGACTAGCCATAGTATTAGAAAGGGCTCTTTCGGACCGAGTCTCAAAAATGGCTAGGTAATTGCCAAAATATCAAGCCAAATCCACAATGTTGTATAGTGGCAGTATCTGCAACTCAACGTAAATGTAAGGTAGTCTCTGCTGGTGTGGCAGGATCTACACACAAACATGTGCCAAAATAGTGCAAACAAGTCTCAATTGACACTTCTCCCTGCAAGGAGGAAAAATTGCTCTCAATAGAGCACAAGCACATGCATGGTGTTAACACGCATAAAATAATGCATAAGGCTCTAGTGCCCAACTCAATGTACATGTAACACTAGACTCTGCTAGTGTGGCAGGATCTACACACAAACAGGTGCCAAAATAGTGCAAGCAAGTCTCAACTGACACTTCTCCCTACGGGGAGTGAAAACCGCTCTCATTAGAGCACAAGCACGCGCATGGTGCGAACGCACAAAAAATAATGCATAAAGCTCCCATTAGAGCAAGAGTCTGTCAACCATAGCCAACTAGGCCAAGCATGTAACCAAAAATTCCATAAATGTGCCAAAACAGGTATGGCAGTAACAAATTCTCTGATAATTGTAGAGAAGAGTGCAAATCTTGTAGCAAGTAAGCACCTATGAAGTTGTCTCCACCTCTACTTGTGAGTCAACACGACTATGCTGAAACTTAGAAAAAATCAATCTTTGAACCACAATAAGCATGCATCAAGAAGCATTCCTATGTGTGCCAAAAATTTATCATCAAAGATGTTGATGCCAAGAGCGTAAAAAAAAAGATATGATGCTGTGAAAGTCGATGTGTGTGTATGCACGTAGATCCTTGCTCCACATAATCCCACTCTATGAAAGATGCCAAGAGAGGTTGATTGAGGGCTTCCCTATCTCTTCTTTTGCTTCTTCTTCTTTTTGAAGGGGTGTGTATGTATGTGCGCACACTCTCTCTCGCGCTCATGTGTTGCTCCTCCTTGCTCTCTATAATAAAGAGGAGATTCACTAATGTTGCTTGCTCTCTCTCTAACATTGTAAAAAATCCAACGCTATTTGCATTGCCAAATTCTTACGCTACTGCATTGCCAAATTCCAACGCTATCTTTGCAAAAATCAATGCTGCTACAAATTTCACTTAGTCTTACTAAGATTTGCCAACGTTATCTGGTCTCGCTTTTCCACGCTACTATAAAACTCTCTTCACAACATTGCCTATTTTTAGAGTTGCTGAAGAACCTATGCCACTCTCCTGGTTTACCTTTGTAAGACTTAGCCAAAGCTTTAATGATAAGAGGATGCTTATGCTCAGATTTACCATCTCCCTCAGGATTGTAAGGAGTAGTGAGAGCAAGCTTGATGCCCAACTTGGAGAAAAACTCCCTGTCTTCCTTAGCATCCAACTTGCCCTTATCACCTGTTATTTCCCAACATAGCCATAATAGCAAATTACATCTTCCAAAAGAAATTGCTTCTATAGTGTTTGTTCTCAATGCACGACCTTCCAATTGATTTGACAATTCTTCTCTTGCAAGAACTATGTATCTCATTTGCCATAATCTCAAAGGCATAGTTACCAAATCTACCACCCATTTGTAATGCATGTGTCCAATGGGCAGGTAGGGTGCAACCCATGATGCCTTACATTTGAATAGATTTGTTAGGTTACACAAGACTCCACATGGTGAGATACATCTTTGTACATTCCTTTCCACTAGTATGTATCTTTTAGTTTGTCAAAGGTTGCCCATACACCTCAATGAACATCCCATATACTCTTATGAAACTCCTTGATAAGCTTTATTTGAATTTCCTTGTCACATACAACCTTTTGTGGAATTCCACCCCTCTATTTTGGAGGCTTCCACAAGTATCCATTCTTCAAAAAGTAGCCATATGTCTTCCTTCTTATCGTATTGAATTTTTGTTCATACCAATCTTCTTGTTTTTCTAAAGAGCTCAAGTAACACACAATAAGCAGCCATTCACCTTAATACATATCGTGTTGAAGTGAATCACGTGATGCTACCAGACACATCTGATCACCCCAAGCATGAGCAATGGTGTAGGACTTTGTGCCTACATCATCTCTATCAACAATCACGCTCTCCTCATCTTCATACCTTGCTTTGGATAGCATATCTACCATTGGGTTATTGTTCCTTGCAATATTCCAAAACTCTGGTTCAATAATTTTATGTAGGCAATCCATCATACCATAGCAATGTTAGGAGTTGAACAATTTGTAATCATGACAAGGACAATATGTTAAAAATCAATTTTCACAATCACTATTACCCTTATCAAGTTCTCCTTGTCATATCTTTATGCTAACAATTCCCCACAATTTCCTCTTCACATGTGCATAACTGTGCTGGAAAGAACGCAGAACCTTAGCCCCAAATCTGACCACATATCTATTTCGTTCATCATCATCTTGTCCAATTGCCCATCCAATCCTTATAAGACTTGTACCCCGGGGGATTCACTCTATATACAAAATGGGATGCCACCTGCGAGCGAACAACTTTGATAAAACCCCTATATACAACTAATATTAGGGAATATGACCCCCTATCTACGCTTATACGACAATCAATGCAAAAAAATATCATACCTCTATCTTACATATAAAATTTAGGTCTCACATGATCTAACTAAGTAAAACTAGTCAAAGAGCGTGTAGCATAGTGACTGGCAACATACTAAGGAACCACTTCTATTGATAACTAGATGTACCCTCAATGTTTCTTAGTTTGACTTTCAATTATGAAGTTGTGTTAGGTTCTCTATGTAAATTTGCATCTATACAAACTCTGTATAGCTTTCATTTCTCAACAAATGAACTATAATCACAAAACAAGCAATTGATACAAAGCAATGTTAGTTCTTGCATGTATCTTTGTAGCTATTGACTCACAAGTTTGAGGGCATACTCTTTTGGGAATCCATGATCTTGAAACACAAAACTTCCTCTCATTTTCCCCTTTTCTCACTTCTTCCACCACCACCCCCCCCCCCCAAATATGATACCCCCACCCTTATTTTTAAGCTTGCAAGATAAATTATTGGGGGCGTGCCCCTAACTTATACGCTTATGTAACTTGTAAAAAAACCCCCCTCCCCTGCACTTACGTGGTGCAGTAAGTTTTCCATGGTGAATCCCCCAGGACTTGTACCTACTATCACAATCAAGGTCTTCCACATACACAATCTACTTTTCTTAAGGTTGGGATCAAAGAAGTAGCTTCTTTAAGTTTTTCCTGCTTTTGTATGCTCTTCTTCCCATTGAAACTTTTAACTCCTTCTCAACAAATGATAGAGAGGATATACTACATGTGCATAATTTGGTATCCAAATAAGGTAGAAGAAGACGCATGTTCCCAAAAATCTTTGCACTTCAAGTATTTTTGTACATGTGCTTTCATGTTTTTTATTGTATCCACCTTTGTTGGACAAGGCCTTCTACCATAGGGACCACACTTATGGCCCAAAAACAACACTTTATTGACTCCAAATACATACTTTTCTTTGATAGTGTAAGATTGTTCCCCAACCTTGTCAAGATCTTCATGCAATCTCCAATATGGTATGCTTCATCTTTGTCTTTTTCTTCACATCCTTTTATAGACACATCATCAAGAAATGGCATTGTGATTTGCGATATTAATTCAAGTAGAACCTTATTCATCCCATCAAATCTGCAGCTGAATTAGTTGCTCCTTGAGGTAAGATACACATCCTTACCAATCCCAAAGGTTTTTTCATTGTTTTCAAATCTTTGCTTTTAATAGCTAGAAAAAATTTATGATACCATGAATAGAGATCTACCATTGAGTAAATTGCCCTTCCTATAAATACCTTTGTAAATTCATCCACAATTGGCCTTGTCCCCACTTTTCTTTTAGTAACCTTGTTTACAAGCTACATATCTTGTATCAAATGCACTTTTTAGGCACAGTGAAGCACCTATTTGAATATGGTGCACAAAAGGCTCCAAAATACCCATGTTAATCTTCTCAATAAGTAACTCTATTAGCTTTGGAACAAAAAAATTGGGACTATAATTGGGCATAAATCCCAAGGTACACGAGGGATAGTGAAGATCACCATAGGTGCAAGGACACTAGGATCAACACCTCCTATCTCATGTGGCTGGAAGGCAAAAGCCTTACCATGCCTTGGAAGCATTTTGTTAAATACTTCCTCTCTTCTTGTGTTAAAAACTCCTCACAACAATTCTTTAGCTCTTTTAGAGATTCCATTGTGAGCTTGTGTCTTATTCTTTTTAGACCCTTGATATTTGGCTACAAAGAATCTTCCTCTAACTATTCCCAAGAATTTGATGGTACAGGCAAGGCCAATGGTCTTGCTTTCTTTGTCATGGTTTGTACTTGGTCTTATGATGGCATCCTGTCTATTGTCTTAGTGCCATATTTTTGACATAGTGTTAGAAGTAAGCTAACACGGAGACCATTTTTCGGAGTTCTCTTTGTAAAACACTTATTATTTTGATAAATCAGGAATATTGTAACTCCTATTTTCTCAAATAAACTCTGTAATTAATGAGCTGGGGCTACAAGCTTCTAGATTGTATCAACCTATCATTACCTAGTTTTGGTAGAAGTCCAGATTATTAGTTTTGACCACCCAAAAACCTTGGCTAAGGTATAAAAGCCAATTTTTATAAGTTTTTATATAAATTTTTGGATAAAAAATACACAGCGTGAGCTCACGACGCTCACTCCTCTCCTTCTCATGCTTCCTACTCCCTCCTCGGTTGTCACATTGCAGTCGCGTTTGTTGCATTGCAACCGTAGGTAAGAGCTCTACGCATTGACGTAAACACATTACACTATTTCGTAGCTTTTGGCCTCGCCGACCCACGGACTAATCTCATCATAACTAGGAGTTTACACTTTCAAATAAAAAACTAAGCATAGGCAGGCTATTGGGGCATCATTGCTAAGCATTTAGATGCATTCTGGGTCGAAAATAACTAGGTCAAAAATCCACTGCTGTTAATAATCGCGATTTTGGAACTTGATCTAAAGTGGGGTTTGAGACCATAAGCATGTGTGCTTAGGTCTTATAAATATGTCCTAGAAGTTTTGTTACGTTTGGATGTCATTTGATGTTGTAACGGATGTGATTTGTTTGCTGTGAGCGATTGGCTTTTGGTGATTTCAGTCACTTGAGTGTAGCTTGAGTTAGATGCGAGTTGTTAGTTGTTTCCCAAGAGATTGACACCCTCTTGTAGCCTCTATGCACTAGTCGAGTCAGCCTCATCCCATGGATTGACAAATTAATTGTGGTTCTCGCTAATACTGCAATAAGATAGGATGGTGAGGTTAGATATGCGTCCCACATTTGGTGCCGCTGCTGGAGATCGAAGAGACCTAAACTAGGAAAAAACACAAGCGTCTTGTGAAGTTATCCTTTAACTTCCTCTACGTTTGCCTAGAGTTCAAAACTTTCTTTTAGAAACCGCAAAGGTTAAGGTTGTCATCTTTTGCTGTGTAGAGGTAGCTTGAAAGTAATCGTACTTGCTGAGTGCCTTTAGGATTGTAGAAATGGATCAGGATTTTGAGAATGATTGGTAGAAGAGACAAATCTTAAGATCAATGCTCAAAAAACATAAAAGACAAGAAAACGAGTGTTTGTGGACATTTTCCACAACCCCATTGCATGAGAATCTAGGAGTAGGGTAAGGAGGATCCAAGTGGATTTCAAAGCATTTCTCTCTCTGAAAGAATCTAGTGTGAGTTGTTATTGGAAGTTGCAGAATTTCAGGTCTACGGCTAGAAATAGCTCGAAAAGACTCGAAACCACTCAATCGTACAGGAATCAGGTTGCAGACGAGGAATCAGTGGCTTGACAGAAAGTTGCAATTGAATCAAGTGGAAATTGACAACAAGTCAATCCAAAGGTGAGTACTCTATACAAGGCTTCATAAGTCTATATGAACTTTAGATCTGGGCGTGTACTAGGAAATTTGGGTGTACTCGGGGAAACCTCCAGTAGAGTATCCACCAAAGAAACACGAATCAAGGCAATTCCTTGCACACAATTCCTGAAGAAGTCTCAAACACTTTTTTAGACTCAACATCCGAAATGTCTTGTTACTCGACTCACTCGAAAACCGGAACGACAATGCGCTATAAGCATATACTCTCTTTTTACAAGACTAATCGTCATGGAGCCCATGTTTACTTGGATCCTAACAAAGAGTATGCTATTCGCATTGATGATCATGGTATTGAGCTCGAAGAAGAGGTTAGGACAAACAAACAAGGAAAAATGTACATGGATCGAAACGGAACTCAATATGTACAAGTCAAAAATTCTGACGTGGTAGACAAATGGGGGTTAGAAGTAAACACCATAATCCCAGATATGTCAGCAAAAGAGGGACCACCAACTTTAGAATTTGAGGGATATGATCAAGTAGATTTGAAGCCTTTGAAATGGCTTAGTACTGATAATCCTAGGATCGGAGTCTATTGTTGGGAAGATAGAAACATAAAAGTTCTTCTATGGACATCGCATGCCAAACCAAGACAACTAACAGCCATGAAGATCATCTATATCTTCAAGATGAAAGATAAGGGATAAGCATACCTAACAACCTACCTATTTAGGGATTGTTATAACAACAACTTTGTTATGATGACTCCTGAGGAGGTAGAACAAACCAAATACCAAGGGTATTCCATACTGGATTGGATATTGGGACAAGGACCAGAAACAATTCCAAGAGATGAACACCATGAGAGATCATATGAGAGTAATGTAAAGAAACCAGAAACCACCTCATCACGTAGAAAACCGGGTGACACTAAGGCCAGTCCAGGGCTACATGAGTCACTATTTCCAACAGACTGGTTTGAAGGACTCAGAACACGACCAACTGCCAGGAGACCGGGAGTTGAACCAAACAGACACTTCAGATCAACTAATTTTCAAAAATGGGTCAGAAAATACAATGGATCAGGGGATCCATACGACCACTTAGCAAGCTTTAAGCAAGTGCTAAGAGCTGAACGTATATTCAATTTCCGTACTCAATTCGAGGGGTTTGGAATGACATTAGAAGGAAAAGCATTGACATGGTTCCAAAACATTCCACCAAGGTCAATCATTGACTTGAACACATTAGCTCAAGTATTTGTAGCTGCTTGTTCCAAAACAAGGATCAAACATAATACGGTGGCTCAAATCTATAGCTTTAAACAGAAACATGGTGAGTCAGTTAGGGATTGTGCAACTCGAATGAAACAATACATTGCCAGATGCCCAGGGCTAGAGATACCTACAGAAGAACGGCTCGTATCCTTGTTTCTAGAGGGACTGCTAAACAAAGAACTTCATGCTATACTCTATAGTAAAAAGCATACAACCCTAGAAGAGTGTGTGTCAGATGCTATTGACTTAGGAGACAATTGTGATATTTTTAACGAAGAAGATGTCCCTAAGGATAACCAAAGTGAGAAAACAACATCTACTAAACCAGCACATTAGGCAAAATTTGGACTCACAAAGGGGCCCTTTAAGGAGTTTGACTTTACCTCTCTCTACCAAAACGGGCGCATGGATAAATTTTTGCAAACAAATTTCAAAGTTGGCGGAGGTTTGACAGTTAGAATGTCCTCTTCAAACTCTATATATATATATTTTAGAAGATTCTTTTTTTGATTCACTTAGATTTCGACAGAGTTGTCACATCATAGGTGAATCAAAAAAAGAATCTTCTAAAATATGAGGAATCTCATGGCGTGCTATATATCAGTAGATAGAGCTTGAAGAGGACATTCTAACTGTCAAACCTCTGCCAACTTTGGAGTTTTTTTGCAAAAAATTATCCATGTGCCCGTTTTGGTAGAGAGAGGTAAAGTCAAACTCCTTAAAGGGCCCCTTTGTGAGTCCAAATTTTGCCTAATTGGCAAGTGGGAACGGCTGCTGCAACACCACTCTCAACCATAGAAGATATGCTTAAAAGGATGAATGAGATGACGAACAACATGCAAAAAGCACCTATGAGGGGACCAGAACAGGGGATACCTGAACATGGACAACCAATTAGGCCATAAAAATGGTGTGCAATCGAGGGTAAGTGGACCAACCATGAGACCCACAAGTGCTAATTTAGACCAAAGTATGATGGGAATGTTCAGTACGTGCCCATGAGACCACAAGGACAACCCATGTACAGATATCAGCCTTATATGGTCCAAGCTCAAAGACCACCAATGGCTATGGAAAGACCTCAACCTGTGTTGGGGCAACAACCTCCGTATCCAGGACGTAATGCAGTGCCTGTAAAGTACATGC
Source organism: Adiantum capillus-veneris (assembly GCF_014529385.1). Lineage (NCBI taxonomy): Eukaryota > Viridiplantae > Streptophyta > Polypodiopsida > Polypodiales > Pteridaceae > Adiantum > Adiantum capillus-veneris. The sequence continues at coordinate 25,079,917 of NC_140948.1, read as the reverse complement.
ACTCTGAAGGAGTCATAGATGAACAAACATTAGTGCGTTTGACACCCTATGCAGAGCCTAGTCCATCTACAGTAATGGTAGAAGGAGATTGGTATAATTCACATCCACCACCAATGAAAGAAACCGTGACTTATACTCTACCAGAGCTCGCACCAATGTATTATGTAGCTAATCAAGGTGTCAGACCTCCCATGGTAAGACCCATGATTAAGCCAAGAACAAGAAACTGTCATAACTGTGGTGCAGATGATCACTGGAAAAATGAATGCTAAAGCAACTCAAAAGAATGATGCCAGAACCACTGTTGCATTCTTATATGAGTATGTATGCACGAGATATGGACTTCCAATAGAAATTTTTAGTGATCGGGGAACTCATTTCCTCAATGAAGTAATCGAGTATTTGCTTAATGAGTTTATGGTCATCCATGACAAATTAGCTCCGTATCACCCACAAGCAAACGGACAAGCTGAGCATACGAATAAAATGCTTAGCTCGGTGCTGACTAAAGTGGTTAGTTCAGGAAGGACAGACTGGGAAATGAATCTCCATGCAGCTCTATGGGCTTATCAAGTTTCATTCAAAACAACTTTAATTGCTACACCCTTTAACCTTGTTTATGGTCTTGATGCCATACTTCCAATAAAATTTCTATTGCCGACATTAAGGGTAGCACAGAATCTTGAGTGGACTGAACATGAATTGTCAGAAAGACTTGAAGATTTGGAAAAGCTAGATGAGCAAAAGGCTAACTGCTATAGCTCACATCTATGCACAAAAGCAGAAAAATCTTCCCACTTAGTCACAAAAATCTTCAAGAGAGGGGACTTAGTTTTAGTCTATTCCCTTAAGCAACACATTCCCAAGTTTAAGAAAAAGGGAAATGGACCGTTTATCATTGAAGATGTATCTCAAAGTGGAGCAGTAAAATTGTCCACCCTAGATGGTGAGCCAATGGCTAATTGGATTAATGGATTTCGTTTAAAGAAATACAATTTGCCGCTAAGCAATGAATTGCTAGAACGAATGCATGCAGCCAAAACAAAGAAAGATCAAATGACAACAGGTTATTGATAAAGACCAAGAGGAAGCTCGGCTTTTGGTACTCAAATAGAAAGCTGCTCTCAAGAATCAACAGATACCGATTTCCATCGCCACTCTGGAAATAGATGACCGACAATGGGAATTACCAAAAGATGTAGTTTCAACAAATGATGACTGGTTAGACGAAATGGACCTGCGCATCAAAGTACATCTCAATAATCATAGCACCATTGCTTTGGTCGACACAGGAGCTAGAGTAAATGCAGTTAGGTATTCCACATACAAGAAGGAAACAAGCCAAGCATTGACGGCAGCGACAATCAAAGGATGCAACAAGAACCCAACTCCAACGTTGGGAGTAGTCAACTTGAACATGATAGTACATGGATGTTCATGTCCTCATCAGTTTGTATGCTTACCAGATGAACACATGAATGAGACGATGATTCTTGGAATCCCCTGGATGCGGACATACAAAGCAATACTAGATTGGGATACAAATTAGCTAAAGCTATCACCTAAAGGCAGCCAACTCATTGTTCCAATTGCACAAAGCAAGGAGGAATGGAAAAGAAGCAATAAGCAGACCAAACCACGAAGTAGTCAATCTTCTCCATCCCCTCGACAAGCAAATGATACAAGTAGCATGCAAGGAGTCAGGCAAATTTGGGTACCAAAAGCATAGCTTAAGGATAAACGGATTCAAATTTAGGTGCCTAAAACTTCACCGACTAAACAAAAGACGTTTCCAAGGGTTAAAAAACAGAGACAAGCATCTCCGAGAAAGGAACCTACCATGAAATTGGTTTGGAAGAAAAAAGAGCACTTAGCTTCTCCACAAACTGTAAAACCAATCAAGCAATGGTGAGTTAAGTCGCAAAAGACTCCACCATACCATACAGCACCAAGCAAACCAAGCTACCAATGGCGAGAAAAAGCTCGATAACAAACAAAAGTGCTACCAACAGCTCAAGCAATTAGTGTGCTGAAGCATCTTGATGGTACAATTAAACAAAGAGAAAACAAGCTACAAGGTTTTCTCTTTGGAAGACATCAGTAGCAAACCTCGACATCAGAAACCCTTGAGTTAATTACTCAAGACCCTGCTCTTGCACAACAAAATGGTTTGAATTGCATTGATCTTCAAAGCATGGTAGAGCCAACCACGACTATGCAAAGACACGATTGTTCAATCCATGCACACAGTCGTCCCGGAGTACGCCATCTAGGAGGGGTGAAAGGGCACTAAGTACTAAGTAATTAAGGGCAATAATTGAAGAGGGAGGAAAAAAGTTCGATGTTAACGTGTGATTTTTTACAAAATTACCTAATAATTCCCTTATAATTCATCATCAAGGAAAAATTCACTGATAATATCTTTTCGATTAGTGTAAATAGTGTATATACTATCAGAAAATCATAAAAAATAGTCCTTTTTTGGGTATTTTTTTATTTTTATTAATAATGAAACTTAAAAATAGAAAAATCCAACAAAAAACAATAAAGCTGTGTTTTTCAATGAATTTTCTTAATTATTGGTTTTTTACTTTACTTTTTTAGAGCATTTTGCTATTTTCTTTGATATATCCAAATAAATAGGTAAAAAATTAATAATAAATAGCAGGGAAGCTCATATGGAAAAACGAAAGACACGATGGTGATCAGAAAGACAAGGCGGACAAGCACAAAAATTTTCAATGAAATCAGAAGATGGAAGCAAGAAGCCTAAATTAGGTAGCCAAGCTACTTTGCAACATTCTTGCAGAATGAGCTACACGAATCCGATCAGGGAAATTTTTGCGTCTAACATAGATTTCATGGCCTAGTAGGACTAACGGGGGAATCTGAGGAAATTTGGTTCGGGAAGTCCGGGTATAGATATCCAAGGTAGGCTAAAACGATCTCATTTCCACTTGCAGCCTTTGCAGAGAGAGCTTTCTACCTCTTTCGCACGTCTTTTTCGGAGTCCACAGTTAACCGTTTTCAGCGCCGTCTCACGCGAGACATGAGGGGTAAGTTCTTTACTCGTCAATGATCCATTTTGTACGGCCGGTAGCTAGTCTAAAGCCCTAGAAAAAACCCTAGAAATCGAGCAGTGCACGAAGACCTACGACCAAAAACTAACCCTAGCGGGATGTCAGCTCGACCAAATCAGATGGGATTTGAACCATAGCATGCCCTAACATAATAAAACCTTTCTATATCATCAGTTGACCATTCAGTAGGGGTTGAGGGGGTCCCCAGTAGAAAAGCTAGGTTTTTGGCAAATGCCAGAATTCTGATCTGACTCCACAGATAGCTTGCCTACAAGGTTCATATACAATGTATATAATTGGTTTAATGAAACCCATCAAGCAGAGCCCTCGAAAAGAAGAAAACGGCTCAAAGGTTACAAGGCGTCAAATTCGACATACGGGGTCAAATTGACTCCAAATGAACCAGAATTGGATGAGTTGCTTCACGACTATAATGCGGACAAGTCTTAAGCCTCAAAGTTGACTGACTAACCCAGCAGGCAGTGTAGTCACAGAAAATGGTGATTTCAGAGTTGACAAAGCACAAAGTGATGCCGGCATGACCAAACTTGACCAAATTCAATTTAGGACTTGTTTTATGTGTATAGAATATGTCTAGGTCAAAATTTGTAAGCTTTGCAAAAAATTTGTCACTGTTGTAAATAATCGCGATTATTTTCTTTTGCATCATTTTTGCTTGGAAATTGTCACATCACCTCACTTATCATGTGTACACACCTATTACATGCCCAAAATCAAGTATGAGCCAAACTGAGCACCCATAACTTGGAAAATTGCCAGAAAATGCAAAGAAGTCTTTGCAAGCCAAGTTTTGGGTTATGGACAACATTTCTTGATCCAAATCACCTCATATCTCATACACAAGGTCTGTACAATGCCTAGAACCAAGTTGTACCAAAAAATGTTGATTTTGGTAGAAAAGTTAATAATCATGATTATTTACTTTTTAGCCAAAATTGAAGAGTTTTGATATTTTGCCATCATACATCCAAAGTACATGATGTGTTAAGCCCACTAGCCAAGTTGGAACCAATTTGGAGGTCAAAATGTCAAATTTCCTTTATATCTACTGTTTCAGAGACCTAAAGCCAAAATCTGGTACCATTTTCACTCTATGCATCCAAATGAGCCCATATTTCACTCAGAGTATGTATTTGGTAAATACTTCAAGCCTATGAAGCCAAGTTTGCAAAAAGTTGAAAAAAATACTCAGCTATAAATAATGGCGATTATTTACTTTGGTTGCAAAAATTTGTTTTGACTTTACAGTTTGTTCCTTGCACGTTTTTATGCATCTATGCTAGTTCAGAAATTGATTTGAAGCAAATTGGACCAAAATTGTTAGCATTTCAGACTAAAGGACGTTTCAGAGAAAATCTGACAAATCTGTTAACTTTTCACTCTATTCACTGAATAGGAGCCATGCAAGCAACAAAGAGGGCCAAGAAAAAGCTCAACCAAAAGGAAAAGTTGCAGGAACTGCCCGCATATCAACTAGACCCAGATTCAGTCAAAGCAGCCAAGACAGCATACCTCTCCAAAGAACAGCTAGAAGAGCATCATACTACAGTCTTCATCGGAAGATTCAAGAGTGAAGAGGGACATCAGGTGGAGTTGCAACTCCTACCGAAGGAAGTATATGATGTTGCCGCCCGGGCAGTCACTTATCAAAAGACCCCTATATCACGTGCGTTCAAGAGGTAATTAATAATACCCCAATATACATACTATACTTACACTGTGAGCCTATTTAAAAAACCCCCACCCCCCTTTGTATGTATACATTTTTATACATTTTGGTCTTTTAATAATCCTCTCCGGTTAACTCACGTGATATCATACACATTCTAAAAAGTGACCGCCTCGGGTGTTGCCGCGAAGCCAGAGACCAAAGAAGCCAATCGCAAGCTGGGACTCAGAGACTTCTATGAACAGGAGCCTTGTGGAGTGGATTTTTAAAAAGCTTACGAGATTTTATCCACAATTAAAGAAGATGGAACGGCCCAAATATTTGACACTCAGGGAAACAAGGTCGAGGTGGTCATAACCAAAGATATAGTGGCAGAGGCACTCAGACTGCCTACAGAAGGAATGACCATGTGAGCAAGAGACAGGAAAACAATAGAAAATTTTACCAAAGAGACTGCAGCAGCTACTTTTGTAGATTTGATTCACAAACAAGTGGAAGAACCAGCCCGATTATACCATCAACACTTCCATTTCTTGGCAAAAAGGCCACCGAGGTACACCACGCCAAATCACGCAGTTGCCACCACATTTACCCAAGTTCTCAAGTCAACAATCAGGCAACTGGTGGACCATGCTCAGTATGTCATGACCACCCTGAAGGGCACCAAGAAAGAAGGCAAGATCACTTACTTGGGTGCGCCCGAAGTCTTGACAAGGATAGCGTACCATGCCATCGGCATAGCTGACAATCTACCACCTGCCCTTGACCAAAATACTTGGATATTGGCAGCACGACCATCTCCTAGAGCTACAAGGTCAAGAAAGAGATCTTATAAATCCGATGAAGAATCAGCTGACAGCTTGCCAGAAAGGCACAACAGCGAGAGCTCTGATAACAAGGAGAAGAGAGCGAGAAGAGAAGAAATGAAGAGAAAAGCTGTGGCAGCCCAACAAGAAGAGCCCGCACAGAAACAAGCTCGCTTTGAAAGAGAAAAACACACCTAATAGCGCAGTCGACAAGCACAAGGGAAGGACCCTGAGAAATGGGTGCCGAACGGACTTAAAGGCCCAAGAACGAAGCATCACATGAGAAAAAAGGATGAAGATCCGACAGAGACTTTGGAGAAAATGTACCAAGAAACTGAAGCCCTCAAGCTGAAAGAAGCCAAAGAAACTGCTAGAAAAGCCAAAGAGGCAAAGGAACAGAGACAAGTTGAAGAAACGGCAAGGGAAGAAGCCCAAGAACAAGGCTATGAGTCTCCCAGAACCACTTCATCGCCTACGGAACAACAGGACCATCCTATGCCAAGACCACCACCATCACCAACAAAAGAAGCTGAACCTAAGAAAGAGAAAGCCACAGAATCTGAGTCCACCAAAGAAACAAAATCTGCACAAGAGGCAGACCAGCAAGAGAAACAAAAAGAGAAAGAAGCAAAGCTAGAACAAGAGGCTACCACTGCACAAGAAGCTACTGCTACACAAGAGTAGAAACATGAGAAAGAACCTGAGCCGAAAAAAAAGGGAGCTCTGCACCTGAAGAGACTACATAGTTTGAGCCAACACCCTCTACTTCCACACAACAAGAAACAGCGGAGGCATCCACAAGGCCTCAGGATGACAAAGAAAAAGACCAACCCTCTATCTCCACGCAAAAAGGACCAGCAACCACGACGTAGCAGAAGCATACACAAGAGGCTAGAGGCACATCAATCCAGCTGGCAAGACAGGAGGATTGGCAGTCTAATGACGAGGTTATACTGCAAGTAATTGAATATGCAAGGCAGATGGAGGATATGACGGAGAGACTCCATTCAACAGTACTTAGCCGCAGCACAAAGGCTAAAGAGCTCAAGATGGCGATTGACGCTCTCCAAGGAGAGTTAGAAGACAGATAACTGTCATCATCGATCTTCAGAGGAAAGTGAAGGAGATGAAAGCCGAAGCTGAACAGCATCAACTAGCAAGAGATTGTTAGCAGAAAGAAATGGAAGAGTTAGGTGATCTGCTCACCACATTATCAAATGCTTGTAAAGCGAAAGGTGAACAACTAACAGATGTTATGAACGAACTTTTGATGACAACCCTTTCAACTCAAAAAATTCAAGTGCAATTGGATGTTGCCAATGCCTCCTTACAATACTCCAAACAAAGAATAAATGATTAGGCAATCTTCTTACAGCAAATAAGAGAAAATCCAACCGTGGCCTCGATCAAAGGGACAAATGAAGTATACAAGGCACTAGAGAAAAGGAAATGACATCGAGTTAGAATTCAAGCTAGAGAAATATTAGCGTAGAGACCTGGCATTGATCCGGGTCCAGAGAGAAGAAGAGCTCCTAAAAGAGATAGCAGAGCTCAAGAGAGTTAACCAGCTCCTGAGGGAAGGAAAGCCGGATACGTAGGAAGAGGCAGGCACTTCAGAGCCGCCGTAGATAGATATACCCTCAGTCTCATTTGCTGAGTTAGAGACACAGTCCATGGCAGAGCTGACTGATGAAGAGGATTTTCAGATTAACGTTACAGATGCAGACACAATGCCTATGGTCCAGCTATCAAAAGCTGAAGAGGACACGCTGAAAGAGAAGATCACCCAAGAGGTGGATGAGCAGTGGAAATCCGCGATGGATTGGGGGTTGAGAGTTCTACACTCAGTCAACGTCACAACTCACTCCCAATTCAATCAATGTGCAATGGCATCAGCAATCCCTGCCATACCCTCTCATAAAAGTGAAACTACTACAAGTAAAGAGAGGTTGTACAAAGACATGCAAGAAGATGACGCAGATAAAGACCACCCAAAGTGGAGGTTGAGCTGGTTGAACAAGAATCTGCGGTATTCGATTCTGTTCACAAGAGCACCTGCAGCCCTACAAAGAGATCCAACTTTTTGTCCTGTACCCAAAGTAAGGACATGGCAAGAGCATGAGGCACTGACAAAGAAGCGAACAACCTGGCTGAACTACCCAAGACTGCCAGCTCCAGAGAAAGGACAAGCAACAGAGGAATACATGGTGAAAACCCTATCGGGCGCCATGTCTTTCTTATGGAGTCTACCAGATCTCTCATGCGCAATGTTATATAAGATATGCCGAATGCTGCTCACTTGTATTGAAGTTTTTCATGAGCCAAAGAAAGTAGGCGCTCTGTGGATGTCATTCTTTGAGGGAAATCAGGGGTTATGCTATGATCTCAGTGGTCAGCCTTCCGAAGAAGTACTCTATGGCTTCTACGCCCGATCTATATTCTTGCCATCACATAATATGTTGGCGTTCGAGGAAGCTTTCTACACGGGATTCTTCACTGGGCGAACGAAGATCTTTGTGCCAATGATCAACAACCTCACATCCAGATTTGTAGGCTACTCAGCGGTAGAGCTCAAGAACAGAGTGACCATGCAGTTTCTACAAGTTCCAGATAAAGAAAGAAAAATCAGATACCAGAAGGCATTGAATGCGCTTAAAGATCGCCTCGTCAGCCGTCAACCCGAAGATTATTTCAGCCCAAAAAGCTGTGTCAAGGGACGACACAGGCAAGGAGGGGGGGAATGTTAGCAGCAAGCTAACACGGATACCATTTTTCGGAGTTCTCTTTGTAAAACACTTATTATTTTGATAAATCGGAAATATTGGAACTCCTATTTTCTCGGACAAACTCTGTAATTAATGAGCCGGGGCTACAAGCTTCCAGATTGTATGTCATTACCCAGCTTTGGTAGAACTCCAGATTATTAGTTTTGACCACCCAAAAACCTTGGCTAAGGTATAAAATCCAATTTTTGTAAGTTTTTATATTAGTTTTTGGATAAGAAATACATAGTGTGAGCTCATGACACTCACTCCTCTCCTTCTCACGCTTCCTACTCCCTCCCCGGTTGTCACATTGCAATCGCGTTTGTTGCATTGCAACCGCAGGTAAGAGCTCTGTGAATTGACGTAACCACATCACAGTATTTCATAGCTTTTGGCGTCGCGGCCCGCAGCCTAATTTCATCATAACTAGGAATTTACACTTTCAAATAAAAAACTAAGCATAGGCGGGGTATTGGGGCATCATTGCTAAGCATTTAGATGCATTCTGGGTCGAAAATGACTAGGTCAAAAATCCACTGCTATTAATAATCGCGATTTTGGGAACTTGCCCTAAAGTGGGGTTTGAGACCATAAGCATGTGTGCTTAGGTCTTATAAACATGTCCTAGAAGTTCCGTTACGTTTGGATGTCATTTGATGCTGTAACGGTTGTGATTTGTTTGTCGATGAGCGATTGGCTTTTGGTGATTTTAGTCACTTGAGTGTAGCTTGAGTTAGATGCGAGTTGTTAGTTGTTTTTTGAGAGATTGACACCCTCTTGTAGCCTCTATGGACTAGTTGATTCAGCTTCATCCCATGGATTGACAAATCAATCGTGGTTCTCACTAATACTGCAATAAGATAGGATAGTGAGGTTAGACGTGCGTCCCACACATAGCTCTCAGGTATCATTGCTTTCTTCCATGTTCTAGTGTTAATAATATCGATTTAGATTTGTTTTTTGATCCTTGTATAGAAAGTGTCTAGCCCCCATAATCATGTATAGCCCCGACACTCCTTAAGCATGGTCTTCCCAATAGCATATTGTAAGCACCCTGTAAGTCCATTACTAGAGAACTTGTCTTGAACTTTTTAGAACCCACTTCTTGAACTTGCATGCACCACCCTATAAGTCCATTAGTGAATCTCTAGATCTGCCATTCTAATTCTGATTGGTTTAGGCTCCATCTTCAACCTTTGGCTTGCACATTTTGATGATCTGCCATTCTAATTTTGAATGATGCAGGCTCCATCTTAGTAATTCCCAGTTTCTATTTGATATTCTCGCCAAGTATATTTTACATCAACTCCCTCATCTAGAATTACTCCAGATAGCAGTTCTCAGTAAATCCCAATTTCTATCTGATATGCTCACCAAGTATATTTACATCGGCACCCTCATCTAGAATTGCTTCATATAGTGGTTCACATTGCTTTCAGACTTTGTTGTCTATCTGAATGACCGATAATTCATCATCCTTGATACTCGACTAGTCTATTGCCTGGACTTCATACTCTTTCTACCTTTGTTTCTTGATGAACTTGGTGGCCTCAGACAGATTCCCTTTTTACGTTGTCTAGTTGGATAGTCAACTTATGGATTATTTTGCACACCTTTACATAAATTTGTCATGCTCATTTTCTAAACTAATATTTGAGTTGGATGATCCCCCTTCTAGAAAACTATCCTCACAATGCCATGCCTGTGTTGGCCTCCTCTTCTTCTTGACTGATAGATCCTTTTGTAGAAAGTGAGATTCTTCCTTCTAAATATTTTCTATCAAATCCGGTTGTCAGCACTCTCCAAGTATGCTCTAACTTGTCATACTTCATTTTTAGTTTTCTTTGTACCAAAATTAGTCATTGGAATTTTAGCCATTTTCTCAAACTTCTGCTCAGTAGAACCAGTCCTTGAGATTCAATTGTCTTTTTAGAACTCCGTCCACCAGAATCAGTCACTGGGTTCCCACCATCTAGGTCAACAAAGCTATTATTGAAAGCTTCCAAATAGATCTGGCTTCTAAGTACTCAAGAATCATTGGCTTCCTCCGTGTTAGATCTTGTGCAATCTGAGTGGCCAAGACCCTTTGCTCCTATGACTCATCCACTTATTTAGCTTTCCCTTTAGCCTTCCATATTGCCCTTTGCATCTCCCACTACCGGATCTCCTCACTTTGCTTGGGCTTTTTGACTGGTACCTCTAAGATCTTTTTGATGACAATGCCGGAGGAGTCCTAGTGCACTGGCTCTGCCATATTTCCCTTGGTCATCTCAGCCTTTAGATTGTTAGGACATTGTGTTGAGAAGTGCCCGTATTTCCCACATGTATAACAAATTAAATTCCTTCTTATATAATTGGTTTTTCCACAACATCTATCATAAAAAATTTGATATCTTCCTCTCCCACGCTTACCATTGATATTGGCTCCATTCTCCATATTCTCAATAACTTTCTCTTGCTTGATTGGCTCAGGGTTGGTCAATGCAATTAGGGGTATGTATTTCCCTTCCTTGAAGTGGTGCATCTTGATCTTGCAATTGTTCCATAAATGACCACAAGCCTTGCAATATGTGCACTAGACACATTGATTAGTTTGATGCTCTTTGGATTTGCATCTTATGCACCAGGTTTTTACTTTTCCAATTGAAGGTCTGGTCCTTGAGATCTCAGAAAATTTGTTTAGATAGTTCTTTGATTTTCCTTGACAAAGATCCCTTCTTTCTTGTTCTGAGCCATTCTTCAGAATGCTTGTCATCAAATGAACTCGAACTTGATGACTTGTGTTTTGAAGAATTCTCATTGGAACTTGAGCTGGATTTACCTTTTTGGCCCTTCTCCTTCTTGGCCTATTGTTCTAATTTGAGAGATCTCTGGACTCAATCATTAAATTTTTTGGTCAAAGCTAGTACTTCCTATTCCCTTAGCTTCTTTCTCTTCAACCCACTTAGAAACTAGGCTCTCATTTGTTTCTTCAATGGTGGCTCGTGCAAATGTCTAGTGAGATCTTTGATCTTCTCAGCATAGCTCCTGACTTTAACAATTTGCCCTACTGAATCTTATCTAACTCATAGAGGATATCTTTATCCCCTTGATTATCATCACCATACTCCAAATGAAGTCTTTCTTTAGTTTACTATAAGTTTTGAGGCTACATGCTAGCTAATGGTAATACAACTTCCACTTGCATACTTTAGTGTCGGAGGGAAGTAGTCTACCTAGTCATCTTCATCAATGTCCTAGAGGTCAACATATTGTTTGAAGGCTTGGATATGGGCATCCGGATCATCCCTTCTAGTGCCTCTAAATGTCAAGAATGTGATTTTTAATCCAATGGTCTTTTTGCGATTTTTGGGTTTGTTGTGGTATGTGGCTTGTATTCCCTGATGTCTAGGCTTGTCGATGTCCATCTCCCAATGCCTGTGTTTCACATGGTGGTCAATGTCTGTTTCTTGTAACCTAGGTTTACATGGTAGTCATCAATAGTCTCAATTACTACCTCAAGCTCCTTATTCTTGTGTGCTTTTGTCATTGAATAAGATTGTTGATGTATGTGCTTGCATGACTCACTGGCATCGATATTTTCCTTATCCTTTTCCAACAAAATGTTGAGAATTGTATATATGAGCACATCTCTCAACCCTCTTTGAACACCTTCTCCTTAATGATTTGATTGTTTAAAAGCCTGGTGTACGTCAACATTTTGATGCTTGGTTCTAATTCAATCTCCTCTCCCTAAGAATGGGTGGCTGAAGATCATCTGTCTCCTCCTCTGATCCTTCAATAACAATACTAATATGAGCTTGGTCCTCAACAACCATTTTGGTGGCTCTCCTACCTTGTGTTGGGCGTCAAACATGCATTGTGAATAGCTGAATAATTCTAAGTCCTAACTTGGGAGACTAGTTCCTGTTAAGAGCTTTAACTTACCACCGAGATTGCAAAAATGGAATGAGCTAGAATCTTGATAGCTATTCCACAGTTAGACTCAGAGTAATTGTATAATTCAAACTTGGATGTTAGATGATCAAATCAGCTAATCATGTTTAGAAACCAAAGGTCACATTATCAAATGGCATATAGTTCAAATAAAGTAAGTTTTATATGATAGATTTGAACTGAACTAGCACCAAACTTCAAACAAACAACTAAACTGAAATGAATGAACAAGTCCAAAGTACAAGACACTAAATGAGACAACTTACAATGTGATTCAAATTTATATTAAAGAATAAATTGCAAAGTACAAATGGATACAACTCATTTGAATGCATATTCAAAAACAAGGCTGCAAGGTTCTAGAATGATTGATTGAAAGGTACACATGATAGGAAGGACCATCAATGAATGCTCCTAAGCTCTCCTAAGTGATACAATGAAAGTGTCCATTATAGAATTGCTCCACTTCACTTCCACGTAGCATTTTCCATTGGTGGTAACTTTGGAAAGCCTCAACCTGTAGACTCCAAAGAAAACATGTGCGAGGCATCTCTCTAAAGAGTCTGGTCCCCCCATTTACAACATGGTTGTGTCACAAAATTTTGGAAGAGAGGTCTTCCCCCACGCTCATATCTTGTTGATTCTTGCATCCAAAAATAAGCCGACAAAGATGTGGTATTATGATAAAATGGTTTGTTTGAACTTACAAACAAACATCCATGTCCTAATTTTTATGATGTTGTGTCATTGCAATGTTCATGGTCCATGTGGTGCATTGGATCCAAATGCTTCATGCATGGTAGATTGTAGATGTAGATTCAAATGCTTGTACAAGTTTTGTGAAGCTACTTCTATTGATGGTGATGGATATCCAAGGTATATGTGGCAAGATGATGGTCAATAAGTGGTACAAAAACAAGAGAAGCTTGATAATAGATGGATTGTTCCCTATAATGCATTACTCTTTCTAAGAATAAATCTCACATCAATGTAGAGATATGCTCGACCATATCTGCAGTGAAGTATCTCGATAAGTATGTGTACAAAGGACATGATAGGGCTAGTGTTATTCTGCAAGATGAAGAAGGTGTTCTTGGTGAAATCAAGAGTTATCTGGTCGTTATTAAAAGGCACACTATGTATCTAAATCGGAGGCAATTTGAAGAGTTTATGGATTTTAATTCTAGAAGAAAATGCTTGATATATTGCATTTCCATCTTCCTCTACAAAATATGGTTGCTTTTGGAGACTTTATTGACGTAGCCAGTCTAGTAAACAATTCTTGTAGATGAAGAAGGTGTTCTTGATAAAATCAATACTTATCTTATTTAGAGGCATGCTATGTATCTGCATCGAAGGCAAATTTAGAGAATTTATGGTCCATGATTTTCATTGTAGAAGAAAATGCTTGATATATTCATTTGCATCTCCCTCTACAAAACATGGTTGCTTTTGGAGACTCTATTGACGTAGCCGATCTAATAAACAATTATTGTAATGAGAAAACACTTACAAAGTGGTTTATAGCAAATCAATAATATCACAAAGAAAATGAATTACGATATATAGACTTTCCCACTCAATGGGTTTAATGTTCCACTAATAAAACTTGGTCATATATAAATAGGAAGGTACTATCAAGAGAATGTAAAAAGTTGCTCCCAATGTTGGGGATCTTTATTATGTGCATATGCTACCAACCATATGCAAGGGTTGTAAGTTATTTGAGGATCCTTGTACTTTCAATGGAAAAACTTATGGCACTTTCAAGGAAGTTTGTAATGCAAGGGGATTGCTACAAACTGATGATGAATGGTTTATATGTTGCAAGAGGTGTCATGTACAAGTATTGGCTTGCAGTTACAAAACTAATTCTTGTAATGTTGGTATTTTGTGGGCCATTATGTCTGGGCCGGGTACAATATGGAATCAATTCTCTATGGAGATTTCTAAGGTTTATGTTTATGCTTTGCATGAATGTACATGTGATGAGGGTGTATGTCATGAGATAGCTAAGAATCAAGCATTACGTAACTTGGAGTCTCTGTTTCACTTGCATGGAAGGCAACTTTGTGACTATTCTAGGCTCTTCAAATTAGTAGACTATTCTGTTTTATTTAAAAGAGGGAGTGGTTTGATAGAAAAAGAGAGGATGCTCAATGAAAATGAGCAAATGAATTTGGCAATTTGTATGGAAGAATATTTGAATTTTGAAAAAAGAAATGCTATAGTGAAATCATGCAACTAGTTGATAGAGTGGAAGGGCCAATTTTTTTCTTAGATGGACCGGGTGGGACTGGCAAGACTTGTCTTTATAATCCACTATTTTTTTTCATACATACATAATATGGCTTTAGCATGTGCATCCTTGAGAATTGTAGCTTCACTTCTTTCGCAATGGATGTGTAACACATTCAAGATTTAAGATACCAATAGAAGTGCATTCAAATCCAACATGCAACATCAAAGTAAAGCATCAACTTATAGAGATTTCAAAATTACCATGATTGATCATCTTGGATGAGGCTTCCATGGTCCATCATATAATTTTGAGGCCTTGGATAGAACATTGAGAGATATTATGCAAAGTCGTGCATTTTTTTTAGGAACGGTGTTTCTCCTTGGGGGTGATTTCAGACAATTCTACCAATTGTTCCCAAAGGAAGTTGAGAAGATATTGTGGATGCCTCTTTGTGTCACCCTCATATATGGAAACGTGTCAAGACTTTGAAGCTAATAGAGAATATGCTTTTGCTTTATTGTTCCAGTAACTTGGAAGGGAGAGAATTTGCACAACGGGTTTTGTGCGGGGAAGCTCAGGAATGCAACGGTGTGTCACTCACCTTTGTCTTTGTGTTGCTGCAAGAATCTGGTGCCTCCATGAAGAGGGAGCCCGCCAACATCACTGCTCAACCGCCTCGCCACCACCGATGCTGCTACAATGCTCAATCACACACACACACTCTGTGTGTGTGTGTGTGTGTGTGTGTGTGTGTGTGTGTGTGTGTGTGTCTCTCTCTCTCTCTCTCACGCATACACACACACACACTCGTGAACACAGAATGGAGAAGGAGATGGGGATAAGGCAAGAGCACTCTCATTAGCATGCACCTCTCAGAATGAGGGATTTAGGTCACAATGACCCTTTTACATGGGTTTGTCCCATTCACTAGGCGTCCATAGTGGCTCGTCAAAGTAAAAGTTATTGTCAATTGAGATATGTGGTGCGCCTCTCATCGACGATCACCCAATCACCTATAGGACCGACAAGCCAGGTCGTTGATTCAAAACAATGTGATATCTGTGGATGTTAATTGGACTGACGTCCAACCATATTCGCATGGTGTTGACTCCACTGCATGACCCGTAAAAACATCATTACACGGGTCTCTATCATCGGTTAACATGCCCCCCTTCCTGATTAGATTCCGTCCTTGAAAGCTAGTGAGGTGAAGCTCGTTCATCGAGGTGGTAGAGCATCAGGGATAGATTGTTTGCACAAAAAATTCACCGTGAGAGTATGCAAGCGAAACTATATGGCAATAAAGCATGAGGAAAATATAAAGTACATGAGTAAATGAGTATTGCAAAGAATTATGAAATGCTACACTGCCATTAAGGACGAATAAATTGCACTTTGATGAAATTAATCAATCAAGAGTTTTGGGTTTATGGATGAATCTATCAATTAGGTAGGTATGGCTAAGGTTAAAGCAGCTACTCTAGTAGTAGCGAAGCTAGGAAGATTATATCTAAATGCAAGAGTCCCCAATATTGCCTTTCAGCTTTGATTAGCCAACTAACTCTCACAACTTCAAACAAGAGCTTGAATTTTTCACTTTAAGCTTAATGGAAGTCTTTTTCATGTCTTTTTTTAAAAAATTCAAAATTATTTGTTATGTGTGCTTATTATGTATGTCCGGGCCTTTTTGATTTTCAAAGAAAAGCACCCACACTGGGAACCTTGAGAGCTCTAGTACCATAGACAACACATGTGAGTCAAGTACCAAATCAAACCGAGATTTCTCTCCAGCTTGAGATTTTATCTTTGTGGTACTTTTTCTTTTTGCTTCCATTTCCTTTGTATTCTCACTAGTGTCTTTGTTGTTGAAGTGAGCAAGCTTCTCTATGCCTAAAACATTCCCAAGGTCTCAAACACCCAGATAATTTTACAAACTAGGACTAGTGGTCAAGTAAATGAGTTAACCTAAAGTCACAGCCTCCTAACCTCAAGGCTCTTCCATAAGACTAAACTCTAGTTCATCAACTTAAGCAAAGATAAATTTATATAGCTATAATGGCAGATAACAAAACATAACTAAATGCACTTAATTAAACCACGGAAAACCACAATCAACAAGTATAAATATCCACACAACATGAATCATGGAAAGTAGTACACCTGGAGGTATGGAGTTGCTTATTTTATCAAAGCAATTGTCCTCAACCATGCCATGTCGATGGAGATCCATATAAGTTCTACACAAAAATATCAAGCAAAAAGGCACTATACCTCGAGGAGGCATGTCAGTGTGAAAAGACCAAAACACCTGTAAAGGACCAAAACTCACGGAAAACAAGCTAAAACAAAATCTAGACCCCTAATCTACCTATCTGTTATCACTTATGGAATCAAGGGAAGAGGATATTATATAGACCGGGTGGCATCCCTAAGGCTAGGCCTCTAACCTCATCATATAGATAAACAAAATCATTGTCAGTGAGACCATAGTCTTCCTCAGATTCTTCATCATCTTCGTGTGCACATATGTTAATCAAGAACCTCACGATGTGTGGATACTCATCTTGTGCAAAAGAATAGCCATGTGCCATTGGAGAAACATCCGTTACTGGGTACGGGTCACTAGTAATCCATAGACATATTAGTCATTCTAACTCATCCAATTTTCTCTCACACACACGAGTCTCTCTACCAAATCCCATTCACAAGAAAGTACAGGGTAGCATATATGAAACACTTGAGAAAAATAAAAAGGGTACCTTTCATAAAAAATAGAAGCGCATGCCTTTGGTGAACTAGCCATCTTTGTGAACACAGATAGATTTTGTTAGGTCTCTAAAACATGAGGGTTTTTTCTTGTGATGCTTGATGTGATATGGTGCATTTGGAGTATGTGTTGGGTCCGGTAGGGTGCACTCTCGTTGCTAGTCGCTCTTGCTCATTTACTGCTTTTGTTTTTTTTTATTTTGTTAGTATAAGTATAAGGCTATGTATATACAATCCCTCAATTGAAGAGTTGATAGGTTAGGGAGGAAGGTTAAGAGGGAAGCGAGCGAATGATGGTTGTAGTAAACACTCCCCCCTTCCTTGGGTAGATCATACTTTTTGGAAGGTTGTCGTCAGCTTTTGAAACCAATCATTCCAAGTTGTAATGGATGAAGTCTTTGACCAATAGTTTTCCACCACCCTAGGCACTTCATCAAATTGCAAGGGTGGTAAGATACTCTCCCATGATCTTACTTGCAACGTTGTTGTTGGTGGTGAACTTACAACGGGAGGTACAAATTTTTTCTTGTTTGTATGGATATTTACAATGGTAGGTGGAGGTTGTGTCGAAGCTTGTATTTCCATAGATGAACTATACGAAGAGCTGGAAGCTTCATTCGACTTCCTTGTTCCTGAGCTAGGTGGAACAAATCGTTCTCTATTCGGTACCCAAACTAGCTCTAGAACGGATGTGTAGCATTCCGTGATTTTTTGCTTTCTGTGGTCTTCAAATTGTTTTGGAGTTACAAGATTTGGCCTACATGGATCTTTAGTAGATGACATTAGAGAACACAAGGTACGTTTAGGTACCCAGATTAGATCATTTTTGTCATAGTAGCCTTGGGCTTCTAATAGTCTCTTAGGAATCCAATGTAATGTTTCCTTACATTCTCGGGGCGAGTGGGGCGTCTCTTACGAGGCTTCTGTTTTGAACCAGATTGAGCATTAAAAGTGGTTGTTAATGAAGCTTTAGGGACCCATTTGTATGTTGTCCTTGACAAATCACGCTAAGTTTTGAGTGCCTCATTCTTTGTTTCAGCCACGGAAGTTGAAGCTCTAAAGGTTGTGCCATAGGAATAGATGTTTCAACCTCTTGAATATGCAATGTGCCATTTTGTGTTCCCTCTGGAGGCAATAACGCGCCTAATCTTTTTTCTTTCCTTGGTAAAGAGATAAGATACGTATTTGTGGGAAGTGGTACAAATAAGATTTGGGACAAATAACTCAGGGACTGTTGCTTGAGTGGCAAGACTAAGGGTTTGTCTCTATGTCGTGATACTCCCCGTTCCCCAATCGATAGTACACTTGGTTGCAGACATCCACTTATATCCTAGGTTTTTATTGCCCTCCATAGCACCCACATGCATGACCAAAAAGCTTTGAGCCACTGTCCCGTTGTCATAACTGACAGAAGTGTGCAAGATTCCAAAGACATTAGTTTTCTTCTTGTTAATACCCTTGACTTGGATGGTACTTTTAAATAAAGACGGCTTTCCTAACTAACACCACACTCCATAGGATAACAACTTATGTTTAGCTCTTGTGTCCAATAAAGCATTATATAGCACTTTCCCATAGGTGCTATTTAACTCGATGGGGTATCAAGAGGTGGGTTAGAATCTTCCAATTTGTCCTCTAATTCAACTTGAAATGCATGTGTAACTCCAAGTCTGTTGGCCTCTCATTGGCACCTAATACGTTGTTGTCGCTCTTGAGCCTCGGCTTGATCTTGTATCTTTTTCAATTTTGCTTGTGCCTTGGCTGCCTTTTTCTAATGAATGGCACCTAGCTCCTCTTGGCCTAAAGGATCATAGTATCTTTTAGATTTACTCTCATTGAGGAATCCAATGGTTTCTACTGCATCAAGAGTTTCCACACAAATGGTACCATGTGGGGTGATTTTGCATACTCTATTTGGTCCTTTTCCCTCATATTTCAGCTTTCTCTTCTTGTTATGCACTCCATACATAAGAACTTTATCCCTAACCTTGATATCCTTGTTCTTTAAATGACAATCAAACCATTTCTTTCACCTATCCTTCTCCACAAGTGCATTTTGCACAGCAAAACCTCTCTTCATCTAACCGCTCAAGGATATATGAACGCTCAACTAAAGGTTTACCATCCCAACCTTCTTGTGAAGCTACTTGAAGACTAGGAATGACAAACTCCCAAGGCAGAGCTGCTTCTTGGCCATATACCATCTTGAATGGTGTATAATTAATAGCCAATTTATATGCAATACGATAAGCCCATAGAGCTGATGTTAGCTTCAAATCCCAATCTGTGCGATGAGCCTCCGACCATCTTGGTCAAGAGAAATTAAAGTCTTGTTAATACTCTCAGCTTGGCCATTTGCTTGTGGATAATAAGGTGTCGACTTATGGTGGGATATCATGAATCCTATTGTGAGTTCCTTTAGCACTTCATTTATAAAATAAGTGCCATTATCGCTCACAATTTCAAAGGGACGACCAAATCACGTAATAATGTTCTCAAAGAGAAACTTAGTGGTTGACCTTGCATCAGCCTTATGTGTTGCCTTAGCTTCTACCCACTTTGTCACATAGTCACTCGCAACAATAATATATCGGGATTGGGTGTTACGGGCTACCGAACTAAGGGGATGGGAATGGAGAGAGCTTTTGGAGGAAGCTTTCAAGAGAGCTTTTGGAGGAAGCTTTCAAGGGAGCTTTTTCTAAGCCTTTCACTTCAGTAGTGTTTGCAAGGATAAAGCTTTCCACTCCTTGTGCGGAGAGAGCTTTTTGGAGGGAGGTTTCTTTGTTATTTTTCAATCCAATTGAACCTTGAAACTAACATGTACATCTTAAAAAAATTATTTGAACATAGGGAAGGACAAGAAGACACAAGACACCGTATTAAATCATAAAATTCTCCAAATAAAATTACAATATTAATACAATAGCTCACATGTAATAACCGAAAGATATGCTTCACACATAAGAAAAGAACAGGAAAGCACAAACCACCGTCTCAAATCATAAATTTCCTCAAAAAGAATTACTCCATTAAACCTACAGTTACAATTCGTGTCCTACAATTACAATTGGCACTAGGATATGTGATCAAAACAATTTAATTACGTTTTTTTGTTTTATGCCATACGACAATGATTGTCCCACCTTGTTTTTGCTTCTTGGCTACTCTAATATTATCTCCCTCCATTGTCGATTACTGATCATAGAGTGGTGTATCTCCCAGCCCATCCTCAATCTCTCTAGCAATAGCAACTGGGCCTGGTGCTTGGCCATGTTGTGCCCGACGAGCAAGTTTTTTTGCATAAGGTCCAGCTCCATGATATCTACCCATGACAAAGCAAGCATCTCCACACTTTGTAGCAAAGTGTTTGATAGATCAAACACGCATGCATTGTACAAGCTCAAAATTTCTTTGTTTCCCTTGCCATTAGGCCAACTGATGTGCTTTGTTTCAGCAAGGTTTGTATGTAGTCGAAATGTACGACAGATCATCCACTTCTTGCAACATATTTTTATTAAAAGATTGCATTCGAACACTAAAATATAGGACTTCCTTAAAAGTAGCTTGGCAATGTTTACCTCAACGAAGTATTTTCTCCAGCGAGGATATCGCACATGCCACCAACTTAGCCAATGACCCATTTGTGATAAGTTATAGTCGCACACTTTTCTAGTAGCCCATCAAGCTCGTATATTTGTGAATAGGCTAGTTGCCTCTTCCTCGCTCCTTGCACAATTCCATAATTCACACTATCCCACTTGCGTTTGGAAGAAGTGAGCGCTAGCGCTCACTTGCAAGAGAGGGCAATATAGCCGTAATTACTTCTTATTAATATTGTTGCTCCAAGCTCAAGCTCTCTCTCT
Source organism: Adiantum capillus-veneris (assembly GCF_014529385.1). Taxonomy (NCBI): domain Eukaryota; kingdom Viridiplantae; phylum Streptophyta; class Polypodiopsida; order Polypodiales; family Pteridaceae; genus Adiantum; species Adiantum capillus-veneris. Next base: position 25,058,769 of record NC_140948.1, on the reverse strand, counting down.
CTCTCTCTCTCTGTCTCTCTCTCTCCCACAGCAATTTAGTGTTTCAAACTCTCATAGGGTACACCAAAAAAGCCTTAATACATTAGCGTTTTTTTTCCTGCTTTTGGACTCTCCCTTGGAGCCTGCAGTAGTGCATGCCTTATCTCCTTCACCCTTGGCGTTTTTTCGTCTGGATGCTACGCCTTTCTCCCCCTGGCCTGCTCATGGCCCACATCATTAGCCCCAAGTGGCCTTGCTCTCAAGCTTCTCTGCATTCCCCACTTGCTGCTCACGACCCCTTTATGGTGTGCAGCTCTCCATCCCCAATACAGAGCATGCAACACTCCTTCTTGGTAGCTTACCACCCTCTATTTCCATATTGGAGCCTCCTCCCATGCACTGCTAATGCCACCTTCAACCCCCTTCCCCTTTCGACTTCTGCAGTAGCGCTGTGTTTTCTCCATGCAGTCGCAGCTAGCGAAGTATGCAAAACTCATAGTTGTGCAAGGCAAGCGCTAGCGCTCAGAGTAAGATTGCGCAGGGGAGACAGATAGCAAACAAGAGAATCAATTTTCTTCACATGCTCTTTCTTTTGTTCTTGCCCTCTTTCTTTTGTTCTTGCCCAAGCTTTTTCAAATCAAGCTGGCTAGCGCTAGCACTCAGTGTGAGATAGATGTCACGCACATGCCGCTACGGTGAGTGCTCTACCGGTCTTGCATCGGCTGCCAAAACAACACACATGCACGTCGATGAACGCTCTAGTACCAGTCTCCCACCGACCTGCAGGCAGCGAGCAACCAGCTTTGGATTTTGCGAGCTGTGTAGTCAACACCGCGATCAGCGAACAGGTGATAGTGCAGTTTGCTCTAGACATTGCAAGTGAACAGCTGATAGCACAATTGCAGTTGGCAACAAAGGAATTTAGTGTCGGGCGCAGGAGGAGTTGCATGTGGGCATGAGTAGAATGGCACAGCTGCAATCCTTAATGACTGTTGACAAGGAGGATTACGCTCCTCAGTGCAGGTCACTGCATGCCCTCCATTGCAGCAGACAACAGTGCAGCTAGAGCTGGTTAAAAATATAGCGCTTGAAAATGGTGGAGTCGAGGTAGGTGCATGGACGTCACGGCCACACACATACACTCAAGATTACTAACTTTACCTAGCCATCGCTTGTAGAGAAGGAAATGGCGAGAGAGAGAGAGAGAGAGAGAGAGAGAGAGAGAGAGAGGTTTTTATAAGAGTTGAATTAACATTATCTGCAAATAGGGATGCAGTGTTGGAGTAGGTGACATCTACGGTAGGAGTAATTTGAACGTCGTCTACACCAGGAGTGTGAGCATCGTCTTGTGCTCCAAGACGGGTGTAAGCTACATTTTTTGCAGCAGTGTTGGCAATGACAGATTGGGCGGCTACTAGGTTCATGACTGGCCTGTCTGGAGAGTTTGCAACAACATCGATGTCTGCTGGCTTGGGATTGTGAGCAGTGTCCACGAGGAAAGGCTTGAAGAAATCCCAAGCTAGGCAAGGGATGTTCTTTGGTTCTTGCAGGCAGCTTGGCGCAGAAGGCATGGCGAGCCCTCTGTAGGGCAGCGAGGAGAACCAGCAAGGAGGTTCTTTGCCATAACAAGGAATGCGCATGAGGCTGCATGCTCGGGTTTTGCACAGGGCAGCCAAGATGGCCTGCTGCTCTCATACCATGTGAGAAGACAGTGGTCAACGCGCGAGAGAGAGAGAGAGAGAGAGAGAACATGCAGAGGAGTGGACAAGAAACAAGAAGGCAATGTGCAATGCGATGAGGCATGTAGAGAAGGCATTGGCGAGAGAGAGAGAGAGAGAGAGAGAGAGAGAGAGGTTGTTAAGCCAGACACGAGGAGACAAGAAGCCATGAGACAATGCGATATTGTATCCAATCCAAAACTGTGGTTATATACACAAATGCATGGAAGTTACAACGGAGTTACGAGGCCGAGTGATATCTTGGGATGAGGGCCGTTGTGCCTACTAGGATGCTAAATAGGTGATGATGTAGATTAATATTCTCACACTGCTTAGCAAACGTTGCAAACACCTAGGGGAGAGGACACACTTTTTTATGAACGCGATAGGGAAGTGATGCATAAGCGATACGCTATCATCCAAATAATTGGTGGGACACATGTGAATCTTCATGTAAGGTCTCTGACCCCGAGCTAAAAGAGCACCCTTGTACCATGAAATGAACATAATGGAAAAAGTTATTATTTTTAGCAGTTTTTCGAATTCTGTCAGTGCCATGATGTTTAGAATGTTTTAAAGCTTCGAATGTGAATTAAAATAATTTTTGTGAAAAATTTTCAAAAATAGTAAGTTTTTGGTCACCCGACCCGTTCAGTTTTGACCGCCTCGAAAAACTGCACCTGTATCCCGAATTTGAAAAAATGCATTTTCGGACCCCGGGGACTGCTAAATATGGTAGGTACTTGAACCAGTACGCCTTAGTTAGAGCTTGGTACACTACAAGAGGTTGTGTGCTCTTGTGACGCTGTTAGCGACGGAAATACACTGGGTTTTTATAACCCCCGACGTCGCTAAAACCGTCGCTAATAGCGTCGCTACGAGAGCGTCGATATATGCGTCGCTATATTCGTCGCTATAAGCGTCGCTATATAGAGACGCTCATAGCGACGCTCATAGCGACGGTTATAGCGACGTTTACACAGAAGTCTATAGCGACGCTCCAGAGCCATAAATAGCGACGGTTATAGCGACGCCCGAGATAAATTTTTTTGGTGACAAGGCATTGAATGCCCTGCCAACCATCAACCATATTGTATTTGATTCACTTTTTAAAAAAAGTGCAAGGATAGATAATAGACCCAAAATAGTCACCCACAAGACGCATTGTTTGCAAAATTGACAAGCGTAAAATTGACAATTGTACACATCATAGGCAAAATGAATTGATTGGCAAATGTAATAATGACAATTGTACAACATCATAGGCATAAAGAATTGATTGGCAAAATAAACTGCGGTGACAAAAGTAATAATATACATGGACGTATAAAATCCGTCTCATGATACATAAGCTATGAGAAACCCTAAACTAATGCTATCTAGCTACGGCTAAACTGACGTCGTTTAGTCAGACGTCTCATCGCGTCCAAGCGACGTATCTGTCGGATTCTGCAAAAAAAGACAATAAGACAGCTTTCAGTAAGTATAAACATATAACGGCATTTATAAAACAATACAAAAAATAGAAAAAACTAAACCCTAATACTAACCATGCCGCCGCGAGAACTGAGAATGTCCATCAGGGCATTTAAGCCCTTCCTGCCTGCGTACTCGCGCTCGTACGGTGTGGGATCACGTCTTGTCATCGACCACTGTCAAAACATACAAAGATTTCATTATGTTAGAATTAAAAAACTCATAAACCCTAAACTATCGAACATAAAGAGCAATGCGAAAACACTTACAAAATCGGCCTCAAATGATGCCCATCCACTGCTCCCCAAGTGGTGCGAGCTCCCTGCCTCTACTCGCGCTCTGGCTGTATCCTTTTGTTGCTTCCACTTGTCGGGATTCTCGCGCGCTGCTTTCTTCGCATTCTTCCAATCTTCTTTGGCCAGCCAATCTGGCCTGTTCCACCCATGCTTGATTGCTTTTTGCACTTCGGAACGCTTGTGTTTGCAGTATTCGCGCATTCGAATCTTCATCAGGTCTTCATTGAAGCGCTGATCCCATGTTGGAACGGGAAACTCATCATGAAGTATGATGATGACTCTGTCTTTTAAATCACTTGGTACTTCACTCCATTTGTTTAGTATGTAGTGTCTAAACAGCTGAGAGAAAAGACCACGCATGCGCGAGATCACCTTCTTGCCGTCATCATCCATGATGATGTCGCCGCTGAAGTCGATGGAGTAAGGCAAGCCCTCTGGCCGGTGACGCGTGAACCTGGGTGTCCCGGCAGGGGTCTCTAGTGGCGTGTCGATGGGGGTATGGATGTCAGGTGTCTCCACCGGCGTCTGGGCCCCGAAGCGAGGAGTGTCGAGTGGGGTGGCTCTTGGCGGAGTAGGTAGAGGTGTGTAGCTGCTAGGAACAGTCAGCTGCGCAAAACCTGGCGTAGATGGCGATGATGTGGCTAGTGTGGGGGCGGGCAAAGAAGGGGAGGGTAAAGAGCCTCTTCGAACACGAGACGGTGTGGAGGCATCGGCGGCGGAATCCCCACAACAACCGCCACTGCCACCACTAGAGCGTCGGTGTCTAGAGGAGTGTAAAGATCGTCTCGTCGACACCAAAGCTTCGGAGCGCGCCGAATGCTCCGAAAGAGAGGGAGATGCGGATGGAGTAGGAACGCGCGATGATGCGCCAGAGCGATGACGCTCCACGTACCACTGTCTCTGCTGCGGTGACAAAGAAGAAATAAACTCCTCATCATCCATACTTGCATTAAACACACGAATATTTAAACTTAATATTGAATGAATAGAGTAGACAATGACGCAAAGACCATTAAATACAATGATGTAATGACGCATATAAATACAATGACGCAATGAATTGAGTGATAGAAGAGGCAAGTCGAAAACTCAGAATTTTCAATCAAAAGATGTGAGCGCGAGTAGAAAAGAGCGTTATACACCATGGAAGGTACTTAGAGAGCCAGAGCTTTTACAACACGGAGCAAAATTGTTCAAATACAATATTTGTGGCTTTAAGAGATCTCTCTCTCATCCTCGCATAACTCAGCATAACTTCCTATATCTATATAGAGCTCTCCGTTTAAACACATATCTTCTGGTTCATTTTGTAGATCCTCTGCATGCACCCCATATAGAGTAGTAGCATCTTGATGCTCGTTTGGCACCACCGCAACGGCTTCTGATTGAGCATCTTCTCTGATCTCCTCCATTGATGCCGTTGTGATTGGCACATGGTAGCCTTCATACGTCCTTGCACTACGAGGGGCTACCTCTATGACGTACCACCAGTTTGATGTAGACTTTGTAGGATGAAATATTACCTGCCAGAGCCACATAACTTACATGAGAGCTTTCAAGCACATAACTTGTAAAAGGGGGATGTTAACTATTTACATACTTACTTGTTCACAATGCTCGGGTAGTACGAAAGTGTCTCTTAGGTCAGTCCATTTCTTAGTAGAATCCACCTCAAGAAAACCAGACTCTCCTCTACGGACAGTAGCGTTGCGACCCTCCATGATTATCTTGAACCATTGCACGTCGAACAAGTCGACAAAAAATCCTCTGTAATCGATCCTCAAAATCTCTTGTAGCGTGCCGAAGTAATTGAGTTCCGCCACCACAGGATCTGCATCAGAGGAACGTCGTCGACTAGACTGTTCAAATTTTGCCATGATTCCACAATCTTGAGTAAAACGCTTTTTGTCGATCCGTTCCACCCTAAAATGTCGACCTTTACACCATGATGCTGTGTATGACTTATAATACAACGAACAAAGATTATGAGTGGCCGTTCAAACGTTTAGAAATAAAGTCACTAGCTAGTCGTACATTGCAAACTTACCTTGGTCGCGCAACCCCGAGAGTACTCCCACTCTTCCTCAGTCACTTCGTCACCGCATTGTTGTGCGCTTTTCAATTGGTTGTGCAACCATCTTAAGCTCATGAATGTTGGTAGGCTCTCCAGACCCGTCGGATAGTGCATCGGTGGTCGTCTTCCCCGTCTCCACTCGATTCGTGCCCTTTGTCGCTCTTGCTTTGCATCCTCATATTGTGAAATCCACTTTTGCATCACTGGATTGTGAAGCATGCAAAATCGGTTGATTTTAGCCTCTAGATCTTCCGTCATCTTCTTCTCAACACCGAGATTGCACATGACAATCCCAGATATGCGCTCATCATCTATGGTTCGCCATAGCGTGTCCCGGGCTTTATCAAATCCGTCTAGCCACTCTCCAATGTACACTAGGGACTCTGATACCAACCAACCTTCTGCCATGCTACCCTCCAGACGTGCCTTTTGACGCACATATCCCTTAAGCGTTTTCATGAAACGTTCTAAGAAGAACATCCATTTGGAATGAACTGTGCCAGCTATTTCCACCTCATCAACTATGTGAACAAGAAGATGCACCTGAATGGTTAGCATAGTAGTAGAAAAATGTTTCTCAAACATGCACACAAGCTCCGCAGCATTTAGTTTGGCGAATGGTATGGAGTCTACGTTGATCTCTTTTTGTGAGATCCATTGCACCAGCTTTGCAAGTTTGTAGATTGTGTTACGGACGTCGAGAGACAAACATCCCTCAATGGCAACCGGTAAAATAAACTGTAAAGTATGTGCATCAATGATATTAAAGTCCACGTTTTATGCAATGATATTAAAGTCCACTATGAACGTACCTGACACATTTTATGCCAATCGTGTGACTTCAAACCGGTAAGCTTTCCTTCTTTAGTAAAACACGTTCGGAGCGAGTGCATTACGTTAGTGGGGGTCCGCAAAGATCGAATGGTCTCTTTTACTTTGCGTTCTTGGGCTCCTGTGAAAATCCATGGTGATTTAGGGAGTTTTATCGATCCATCAGACGTTGTTTGCGGCCAATATTGCTCCATACGATCCACATTTCTAAGGTCAACTCTGGCTTCCAAAGTATCTTTCTTGCCGGTCAGATGGTCCCATAGTAGATTACCCACATTCTTGAATATGTGCATTGGATCGAGCAAGTGATTGATCATGAGTCGGGGCCAGTATGGTAACTCGTACCATAGAGATAGTCTCTTCATCCCTGGAGGCAATCCGTCATCGCACATCTCCTTCTGCTCTAACCATGCTTGTGCAGACATCCTTGGTGGCTCTCTTCCCAAAAAGCCGTCGTGTAACACATGATTCTCTGGAAGATACGCTTGATGACCTTCGTAGATTTGCTTCTTCAGTGAGGGCACCCTACGTGCATTCAGTCTTCGTAGATTTGATCTTTGACCAAATGGATTTACGCCATCCATAGCCAGGCCTAAGCGCAAATTTCGAGCTTCCCTGGCAAAATCCGACCATGTTCCATCTATATGTTTCCAGGCTGCGCAATCTGCAGGAATTCGTAGCACACCATCCGAAGATTTATTCTCCTCATGCCATGATGCTAGGGCGGCCATGGACTTACATTCAAAGAAATGCTTGATGCGAGGAAGCAGAGGAAAATGTCGCAAAACCTTTTGTGGAATTTTTGTCCCGTGGAGATCTACTCGATATCTTTCGGAATCACATTTCGGACACTTCTCCATGTCTATGTATTCCCCTCTGAAAAGAATGCAGTCATTAGGACAAGCGTGGATAGAATTGTAATCCATCCCCAAGTTTCGCAAAATCTTTCTTGCTTCATCTCGGGAATCTGGCATCACATTGTCAGCTGGTAGTATGTGCTCTTTAAGCAATCTACACAACATAAAAATACGATACAGTCGTGTAAAAATCTATCAGATCATTATACATTTAGAGTTTTATTAAAGTAAACTAATTGTAATAGATCACCTGAAAAGCGCTGTGACGCTAGTGTCACTCCATCCAAACTTTGCCTGCTTGTTGAGAAGAACCAGGAGTGCTTTCAATCTAGACATACGTGCTCCATTATACAATGGCGTATCGGCTTCACTTTTCATATCATCATAGATAAGCCTTTCTGAATCCATGATCGTCTCGATCATTTCATCAATCTCGGGTTCAAACATTGCCTCGTTGGGAATGTGCTCTGCATGATCATCCCCCGAGCTGTCAGAGGCTACATCTTGTGGCCTCACATATGCTGCTTGACCAAAGCGCCTGCGAACACGTCTATTGGGTTGCAAGATTGCTGCTTGTTGGCCAGCGTCAGAGTCCGACGAGTTATAATTGGCAACAACTCGATCTATAATAGATGGATCAAACTCGCCAAATTCGCGAACGTGCTGCAAAGAAACACGTCTTGTCCGTCGCACAGCATGCTTGCATTGATTACAAGGACATAAGACCCTCGTTGAGAGATAGGTGTTTCGGTTGGACGGTCCCACATCCTCATCACTACTCATAATGAGGATAAAAGTCTTATAACTTGGACAAAAAATTTAATATTCTATTGGCATTCTTCGTCTTATCTCTCTCTCTCTCTCTCTCTCTCTCTCTCTCTCTCTCTCTCTCTCTCTCTACCTCACATTCTCTAGTCATGTCCAATCCCCGCACACCTCGGTCTAGAGGTGCACGGAGATCAGAACCACCGGGTTATAATCTCGTCTTTATTGGTCAATACCTATATTTGTGGGTACAAGAAATATACAGACCCACGTCTACATGATACTGCATGTAGTGGACAAAACCCCTTTGCCTCTTCTCTAGCTGTAGCACTTCACAGCATCTTAACATCTTTTCACAGTTAGATCTTTTCACTGTTCGTCTAACTCTAAACCCTAAACCGTAAGTAATTCTTGCGTGGATTCGATCTAACGTAAATAAGCGTAAATCTAAATAAACGTAAATCTAACTAAAAATAAACCTAAATCTAATTTAACGTAATTCTACATCTAACCTAATCTTTAACGTCTTTTGGGATAGTTTCCTACGACGTTAAAACTCTCTTCTTCTTGTGTGTGTGTGTGTGTGGGTAAACCTAAATAAACCTAAGTCTAATCTAATATAACATAAATCTAAATCTAACGTAAATTATGTTATATTAAAAACAAAGAACTAAACTAGCAGGGATTATAAGAACCTTAAAACTGATTTAACACATAATTTTTCACATAACTCGGCAAGAGTTGGCATTCTCATCACTAAAGATGTGAGAGTTAACTTCCAGCGGTGACGCTGCCTCATCTCCATCCACATCTAATGACAGCAATTGGCCCTTTGGACCGTTCTTAATTGCTCTTGTTACTAACTTTGAAATGCTGTTGAATGACTAGAGGTTGTCTAGATGGTCATTGTCGGGGATGTAGTGACTCTTGCCGCCCTGAAGATCCACCTTCTTCCCTATCTTCTGAAGACATTTCACCAGTACTTTTGGATCGACGGAGCCCACCATGAGTGAAGGGAGCAATACCCTATATTCCATTGAGGGCTTTCTTCACCCGCTTCATGCAGGCATCGCAGTCTATGGAGACCTAAATCTAATCTAATATAACGTAAATCTAAATCTAGCGTAAATAAACATAAATCTAACTAAAAATAAACCTAAATTTAATATAATTTAACTTAAATAAACCTAAATCTAATTTAACGTAAATCTACATCTAACCTAATCTTTAACGTCTTTTAGGATAGTTTCCTACGACGTTATAACTCTCTTCTTCTTGTGTGTGTGCACGTGTGTGGATGTGTGTGCCAATAAAAAGAGATAAATGGTATAACCTTTCTATCACCCATGCCAAGTATGATAGATTGGTTATGCCATTTCCCTCTTGAATAATAGGTCTTGAGTTCAACTCCTCGTCGGCTAGATCTTTAGGTCTTTTAATTTTAATTAGTTTCCTACGACGTTAAATTAGTTTCTCTCTCTTTCTCTCTCAATGTGTGTGCGTTTTTTTGTTTATGCATGTTTTCTCTCTCTTTTCCTCTCTCAATGTGTGCGTTTTTTGTTTATGCATGTTCTCTCTCTCTTTTCCTCTCTCAATGTGTGCGTTTTTTGTTTATGCATGCTCTCTCTCTCTTTTCCTCTCTCAATGTGTGTGTGCATTCTTTGTTTATGTATGTGTGTGTGCGTTTTTGTTTATGTTTGTACTCTTTCTCTCTCTCTCTCTCTCTCTCTCTCTCTCTCTCTCTCTCTCTCTCAAAAACACTATGTGTGTGTGTGTGAGAGAGAGAGAGGGAGAGAGAAAGAGGGGAAGGGAACAGGAGAGTGAGGAGAGGGAAGGAGCATACCTGGCTCTCCTTTCTCTCCTCGTGTGTGTGTGTGTGTGTGTGTGTGTGGAGAAGAAAGAGAGAGAGAGAGAGAGAGAGAGAGGGAGAGCGTTACCTGCTCCTTGCTTGAGGGCGCCGAAAAACTCAGATCTGAGATCTGAGTTTTTGGGCGCTCTCTGTTATTTTTTTTAGCCCAGCCGGCGTCGCTATGAGCGTCGCAAATTTACTTGTAAATTTGCGACGCTCATAGCGACGCCGGGATTTATTTTTTTTGAGCGTCGCTGTGTGAGCGTCGCTAATATGAATAGCCTCTTCTAGTGGTATAGCAATTTTCGGCATCAAAATCCGACTCGTATGACCCGCTTTAGCCTAAAACCAAATTTTCCCAAACTTATTGTCTGGGGAGGCACCGAGGGCTCGAGGCTGTGTGGGAACAGGTTCCAGGCCACTCCGGGTCAGCTTTAGCAGCTAGGGGGCGCCTTTTGTCCTTGTGGGAGTCTTGGGAGAGTTTCCAAGCTTGCAACTAAGTGTGAGAGCCAGTTAACCAAGCCAACTGGACACTTGGTGGGTAGGAGACTGGACTTGCCATGCTTAACTGGAGTAGCTCCCAGATGCAAATAGCAAGCAAGGTCGATTTTCAACTTGAGGAGGCCTATTTAAAGGTGTGCTCTCTCTCTCACACACACACACACACACATGCTCACACACACACCCTGTACACACACACACACACACACACACACCTTGGGGAGGTGCTGCCGACACACACACAGTTTTTGAAGGAGAAGCAAGGAGGGAGGTGCTACCGAAATTCTCATCTTGAGGATTCATTGGATCAGAAAATCAAGAGGATTCTCAACCCCTAATCACGGTAATTATGGTTTAATTCCGGCTCTTCTTAATCCTCATCATTATTCTCCCAAAATTCTTCGTCTACTATGTCTACTTTTAGCTATGATTCCCAATAGCTACTCTCTAAGTTTACATAGCTATACTCCATTACATAATCATCATTCAATTAGATAATATATGTAGCCATTCATCATTCTTAATCGATGATTAATACATGATTAGGAAAGGTTTCTCTCTCTAGGCAGCATAGTTAATAAATTGTCAGTCGGTAATAATGTAGATTTGATGAAATTCATTCTTTTACCATTCAATAGTAATGTAATTAATTAGATTCAAAAACTTCTCTCACATTAAGAGGTGATTAAGGCTAAAATTAAACCGTCATTAGGCCAATAAGAAGAGAATTTTCTATCACACATGCCTGCGGTAATTCTGCATCTTCAAATTTCTCTAGGAAAGTGATTGAGCTTGCTTACTTCATCTCTCTTGTAGATCAATTAGTAAAATTCTGAATGTCTTAATCATCTAAGCCATGTGATTAACTTTAGAGCCAGTTCCCATAGGGCAAGTAAAGAACTACCCATAAAATTGCTAGGTCTCGAAGGAAAAATATAATCTCTTGCATAATGAGGACTCTTTAATGATTCTAATCAGCCAATTGGTTTGTTATGATGCTCTCGGACCTTAGCTCTTTTCTTCAAGTTTATCATTTAAAGTAGTGAGTAAAATGGCCCCGGTTAAGAGAACTCGCTTCAGTGGTGCCGCGAGGCGGGAACAAGCAATGTGAATGGAAAAGGAAAAGCTCCCATGGACGAAAAAGCACCGGCCATCTCACGGGCCATTGACGAAGAAATGGAAGAGGTAGGTCACAATTTCATTCAAGTTGTTAATTTAACATACATTTAGCTAGGAAAGAACATATCCCCAAACATGTTGGAGAAATCCGACGGAAACCTCGATATTTGAATTCATTTGTATATTAAAGTCTAAAGTAGGAAAGAAGTCTAAAGTAGGAAAGAAATGATTGATGGATATATTGTTTGCAATAGGGAAGAATGTCTGCTAGGGAAAATTTAGCTCGGCATGTTCATTCTATTTCCAATGTTGAATTAGTCATGAACCCCCTACTGATCACAGGGGGCACAGTTCCTGGTTAAGGGCTCTTGAATCCGCGTCTGCTGGTTAAGCGGTGGATACCCATATCTGCTGGTTAAGCGGTGGGAGCCCACGTCTGATGGTTAAGCGGTGGGAATTTCCATGTCGTGCTTTCTATGCGGTAGACATACCTAGTTGTATGGGCAGCTAGGCGACAATGGGAGGAGTAAACTCTCGCTGGAGGGGGGATGTTGTACCTCCAGAACATTGGAATTTTAATGGATAAGTTTGAGTAGAATTTTTACTAGAGTTACTGTCTTGGTGCCGCTTTGCAATACTGTTTGAAGGGTTGTCTTAACGAACATTGCGATTCGGAATCTAATCAAGGAATGTTTATGTTGAACAATCATTGTGGTAGTAATTAGGACACACAAGGAAGTGTGAGTGTGGGGGTGGAAAGTGGGGGCTTGGCTCAGGTTGCCAATGCCTATGAGATGGGTGGTCCCGATTGGTCGGGAACTCTCTATCCCCATAGTGTTTAATTCGATATTAGTAATACTCATTGTCCCTAGAGTGGTGAAATCTCGAGAGTACGTGCCTCTGAAACATGGGGAAAAAGGCACTCGGGGTTTCTCTCCTCTTGGAAGGTGGATCTTAGGATCGTTAGATAGTTTAAGTACGCTTCCCCTACGAGGTGGAGCTAGATCTCATTGCTAGTAGGCTCGAACTCGTACAAGCCCAGCCTCCACTCTTTAAGGGCGAGGGGGCAAATGTGGAGAGAGATGCGGAAGTGTGGATGGAAGCAATGGATGATTAATTTGAAGCTGCGGGAACCCAACCCCGTGAATCAGACTATGCTTGCGATGTTCTACTTGTCTGGCGATGCCAAGATATGGTGGAAGCAACATTGTAGGGATTCGGATATTAAGGGATCTTTCCAATCCTGGGAAGACATCAAAGCTGCAATAATGGGACGTTATTTACCACCTGCCTATAAAACCTTGAAGATGAATGAGTTCTTTTCACTTCGGCAGCTGACTTCATCTGTCGAAGAGTATTATGCAAAGTTTGTCACTCTTCGGAGATATGCTCCTAAGATGACCTTGGAACAACAGGTGGCGAGGTTCTACCAAGGGCTAATCGATCGTTTGAATACACGGTTGGAAGCTCTAAGGCCGACAACACTACAGGATGCCTTGTTAAGGGCCAAGCCGTTAGCTAAAGAGATTCAGAGGGCTACCCAAGATAGTCAATACTATTTGTCAAAGAGGGCAAGGACAGACAACTGGAGTAACAGACCAATCAATCCTGCATACGACCATCGTTCGGTAGTAGCTACTACGACAGCTATCGAGTTTTCCAATATAAAATGTTTTGAATGCCAGGAGTATGGACATTACAAAAGTCGATGTCCAAAAAGGATTTCCCAAACATCCGGTGCTAATAATGTACCTCTGAACGTCAACGGACAAGGTTAACCAAACGGAAGAGGAGGCCGAGGAAGAGGAAACATAGGACAAGGAAGCGGAGTTTTCGCTAATGCCACAGTGAGACAACCAACTGTGGGTGATAAAGCTGATGAGAGAGCAGCTCTGTATGCTGCAACTGCTAATCCTAGTGAGCAATAATTCAAGCACCAGCATCTCATCAAAGTTTAGCAGAATAAGACGCATAAAGCTAAAGACATACTTTAGACAAAGGATATATGTACCTAAGTAGTTAGCATAAAATTTATCCAGATGTATTCTTGAGATGAGGACATTTCAAATTCTTCACGTTGGGGAGGTTGTAAGGTCTCTGACCCCGAGCTAAAAGAGCACCCTTGTACATGAAATGAACATAATGAAAAAAGTTACTATTTTTAGTAGTTTTTCGAATTCTGTCAGTGCCATGATGTTTAGAATGTTTTAAAGCTTCGAATGTGAATTAAAATAATTTTTGTGAAAAATTTTCTAAAAATAGTAAGTTTTTGGTCACCCGACCCGTCCAGTTTTGACCGTCTCGAAAAACTGCACCCGTACCCCGAATATGAAAAAATGCATTTTCGAACCCCGAGGGCTGCTAAATATGGTAGGTACTTGAACCAGTACGCCTTAGTTAGAGCTTGGTATAGAAATTTTCAGCATCAAAATCCGACTCGTATGACCCATTTTAGCCTAAAACCAAATTTTCCCAAAATTGTCCAGGGAGGCACCGGGGGCTCGAGGCTGTGTGGGAACAGGTTCCAAGCCACTCCGGGTCAGTTTTAGTAGCTAGGGGGCGCCTTTTGTCCTTGTGGGAGTTTTGGGAGAGTTTCCAAGCTTGTAACTAAGTGTGAGAGCCAGTTAACCAAGCCAACTGGACACTTGGTGGCTAGGAGACTGGACTTGCCATGCTTAACTGGAGTAGCTCCTAGATGCAAATAGCAAGCAAGGTCGATTTTCAGCTTGAGGAGGCCTATTTAAAGGTGTGCTCACACACACACACACACACACACACACACACACACACACACACACACACACACACACACACACACACACACACATGCTCACACACACACCCAGTACACACACCTACACACACCTTGGGGAGGTGCTGCCGACACACACACAGTTTTTGAAGGAGAAGCAAGGAGGGAGGTGCTACCGAAATTCTCATCTTGAGGATTCATTGGATCAGAAAATCAAGAGGATTCTCAGCCCCTAATCACGGTAATTATGGTTTAATTTCGGCTCTTCTTAATCCTCATCATTATTCTCCCAAAATTCTTCGTCTACTATGTCTACTTTTAGCTATGATTCCCAATAGCTGCTCTCTAAGTTTACATAGCTATACTCCATTACATAATCATCATTCAATTAGATAATATATGTAGCCATTCATCATTCTTAATCGATGATTAATACATGATTAGGAAAGGTTTCTCTCTCTAGGCAGCATAGTTAATAAATTGTCAGTAGGTAATAATGTAGATTTGATGAAATTCATTCATTTACCATTCAATAGTAATGTAATTGTGAGGTCCCTGCCCCTTTTTGAGAGGAGCGGAGTACCTTTGATAGGTCTCCAATCTTGAAAAATAAAAACCAACGGACATTGCCTTAGCTACTACGTAGCCACGGGCATGAACCGTTAGTGAAGGATTGGTCCTATCTCTCCAACTTAGAATTTGAGATGCCCTCATCTCAAGAACAGTGAAGGATAATCCTTAAGAAGGGATGTCTCATCTTCCCAAGTAGCATTTTCTATAGGGAAATCCTTCCATAAGATAAGATGTTCTTTGATGGATCTATTCCTAAGCTTTCTCTCTCGAGTTTCTAGGATAGTATCAGGTTGGAGTTGTAGAACATCTTGAGCAGGTAAAATGATTTGCTCATCATCAAGGACATGGTCAGGGTTATATACATAAGGTTTTAGCAGACTTACATGAAATACATCATGCACTTTGAGATAAGAAGGGAGTTTTAGTCTATAAGCTTGATTACTTACAACCTTGATTATTTCGTAAGGTCCACAATATCGGTAGCTAAGCTTCTTATACCTTCCGAGAGACAGATTTCTCTTTTTGGGCTTTATTCGTAAGAAAACTTTGTCACCTTCTTTGAAAATCCGATCAGATCTTTGTAAGTCGGCGTACTTCTTTTGTCGATCTTGAGCCGCTTGAATATCCCTTCGAATAGCTTTGGTTTGAGCTTCAATTTCTTCAAGCATTTTCTTTGAGGCTTCTACCCTTATAGTGGGGTCAGAAAAGTTAAGAGGTGATAAACATTCTTGACCATAAAGAGCATTAAAAGGTGTCATTCCAATACTTCTATGAGTAGAGGAATTGTATGCATACTCTACCAAGGGTAGGTATTGAATCCACTTGCGAGGTTCTCTATTGCAGTAGGCTCTGAGGATGTCTTCAATTACTTGATTAACTCTTTCAGTTTGGCCATCAGTTTGAGGATGATAAGCAGTACTAAAACATAACTGGGTTCCAATAGCTTGAAACAATGATACCCAAAACTTTGAAGTAAACTTGGCATCACGATCACTGACAATCCTCTTGGGTAAACCATGAATTCTGAAAACCTCCTTCACAAATAGACAAGCAATATCTGAAGCTGTAAAGGTTGTCTTGACTGGGATTAAGTGAGCCACTTTAGTAAGCAAGTCGACTATGACCATGATTGAATCATATCCAGCTTAGACAGAAGGAAACCCGGTGATAAAGTCCATGCTAATACATTCCCATTTCATTTGGGGAATATCTAAAGGATGTAATTTACCTGGCATCTTTAGTCTCTCTGCACACACACACATACATATCCTTCTTAACACACACACACACACACACACACACACATATCCTTCTTAAAGCTAATTGAATCTTACTAATCTATTAGAAGATTAGAGTAATAGATAGCACACACACACACACACATAACTAATTGAATCTTACTAATCTATTAGAGATATTAGAGTAAGAGATAGCACACATACACACATATCCTTCTTAAAACTAATTGAATCTTACTAATCTATTAGAGAGATTAGAGTAAGAGATAGCGCACACACACACACACATAACCTTCTTAAACCTAATTGAATCTTACTAATCTATTAGAGATTAGAGTGATAGATAGCACACACACACACACACACATATCTAATTGAATCTTACTAATCTATTAGAGAGATTAGAGTAGGAGATAGCACGCATACACACATATCCTTCTTAAAACTAATTGAATCTTACTAATCTATTAGAGAGATTAGAGTAAGAGATAGCGCACACACACACACACACACACACACACCTTATTAGTCCACTAGAGTTTTTGCTCTCTTAGTGGTTTGTGGACCCTTCTCTCTAAGAGAAGTGGCAGCACTTCGTGAGCGCCATAGAGGCAATCTCTATGTCTAAAGTGTGAGCATGGATGCTCTATTTATAGCACAAAGAAAAACGTCCAACTTTTTTTTTTCAAAAAAATAAAATAAAATATTTTTTTATTTTTTTTAAAAAAATCATACCCGCGTTTTTGGTACCCTTGTGGTATCCATGAGCTTGACCACTTTGTCATTATCATCAAAAGATAAGGCCACACAAGCCCCCCCTCATTAAGATTAGTCAAAAGTAGCCTCTCCTTTTTCATGTGACAATGTGTCCCACTTTGTCCCCTCCTATGTGATCCATGTGCCTTCATTTGTCATCCCTGTGTATTCTTTTGTCTTTATAATTATTTTATCTATTAATTCCTTAATGATAATTTACTTTACATTTTCAAGTTAAACTTTACAGTCTTATATTAACTTTACAGTAGTAAAAGAAAATTCCACAATTAGTAAATAAGTCTTGCAATAAGTTAGTTAGTGATTCATATAGCTAAACATGTCAGAATTTTGTAGCGTAAATTTTAATTTCTAGGTTTTCTCAACCTACGATTCATAATTTGAACTCGAATATCTTAAATAAGGAGTGATGGTTCAAAAAAATACAAATGCGTAATAGAACTTGTGTGCAATTTGAAAGTAGAGACCTTACAGTAATTAATTAGATTCAAAAACTTCTCTCACATTAAGAGGTGATTAAAGCTAAAATTAAACCGTCATTAGGCCAATAAGAAGAGAATTTTCTATCACACATGCCTGCGGTAATTCTGCATCTTCAAATTTCTCTAGGAAAGTGATTGAGCTTGCTTACTTCATCTCTCTTGTAAATCAATTAGTAAAATTCTGAATGTCTTAATCATCTAAGCCATGTGATTAACTTTAGAGCCAGTTCCCATAGGGCAAGTAAAGAACTACCCATAAAATTGCTAGGTCTCGAAGGAAAAATATAATCTCTTGCATAAGGAGGACTCTTTAATGATTCTAATCGGCCAATTGGTTTGTTATGATGCTCTCGGACCTTAGCTCTTTTCTTCAAGTTTATTATTTAAAGTAGTGAGTAAAATGGCCCCGGTTAAGAGAACTCGCTTCAGTGGTGCCGCGAGGCGGGAACGAGCAATGTGAATGGAAAAGGAAAAGCTCCCATGGACGAAAAAGCACCGGCCATCTCACGGGCCATTGACGAAGAAATGGAAGAGGTAGGTCACAATTTCATTCAAGTTGTTAATTTAACATACATTTAGCTAGGAAAGAACATATCCCCAAACATATTGGAGAAATCCGACGAAAACCTCGGTATTTGAATTCATTTGTATATTAAAGTCTAAAGTAGGAAAGAAATGATTGATGGATATATTGTTTGCAATAGGAAAGAATGTCTGCTAGGGAAAATTTAGCTCGGCATATTCATTCTATTTCCAATGTTGAATTAGTCCTGAACCCCCTACTGATCACAGGGGGCAGAGTTCCTGGTTAAGGGCTCTTGAATCCATGTCTATTGGTTAAGCGGTGGATACCCACGTCTGCTGGTTAAGAGGTGGGAACCCACGTCTGTTGGTGAAGCGGTGGGAATGTCCATGTCGTGCTTCCTATGCGGTGGACATACCTAGTTGTATGGGCAGCTAGGCGACAACGGGAGGAGTAAACTCTCACTGGAGGGGGGATGTTGTACCTCCAGAACATTGGAATTTTAATGAATAAGTTTGAGTGGAATTTTTACTAGAGTTACTGTCTTGGTTTTTCGTACAAGTTTCTGAACAGATCTCCAAAGTGCAGTACAGAGAGATTTACTGTACAAGTATAGTGGTTGTATCTACGCTTGATTGTGGACACTCGTTGAGTGTAGAAAGCGTTACAGGTACCACGATAGCAGGTTCAACAGATTTGCAGGTTTTTACAGATTGCAGCTATTTTGTCTTAGTGCTTCAAGATGTCTGACGGTTTCAGTCAGATTGTCACTGAGAAGCTTGAGAAAAATAACTACCCTGCATGGAAGTTCAGAATAACAAATTTCCTAAAAGGAAAAGGTTAATGGGACTATGTAGAAGGAGACAATGAAAAGGAACCAGAGATTCCCGAGGCAAATGCTACAGCAGAACAAAGGAAAGCTTTGAGGGACTGGCAACAAGGCCAAAGCAAAGTGATGTATTGGCTTTCTATGAGCATTACAGATGGCATGATGGGCTATCTACAGGATGCTGAAACCCCCGCCATTGCATGGAAAAACTTAGGCAGAGTGTTCAAGGTGAACACCAAGGCCAGGAAACTTCAACTAAAGTCGGAGCTAAATCAGGTTAAGAGGAACAACCTCTCCATCAATGATTATGCTTTGAAGATCAAGAGTATCATTGAGGCTCTTGGATCTATTAAAGTTTCAGTGGAAGATGATGACATTGTTCGTGCATGCTTGGATGGTCTAGGAGATGAGTATGTACATTTCAGGTTTTCCATGAATACAAGAGACGACATCCCCATGTTCCAAGATTTGATTTCTATGCTTATTCTTGAGGAGAAGAACCTTGACACATCTTCTTCTCATGGCATAAATAATTCTGAACAGGTCTTCTATTCTAACTCTAACAGAGGTAGAGGTAGAGGTCGTGGTCGAGGCCCAAGGGGTTGCAGGGGCCAATTTCAAGAAGGTCAAACAAATCAAAACAATACAGGTGGCAGGGGAAACCAGTCTCAAGGTAGGGGGAGTCAAAGAGGTCGTGGTGCAGGATCAAGCAGGCAGCAACATACTGCAGATAGCAGAGAATGTTGAACTTGTGGTGAAAGAGGTCACATGTCACGTGACTGTCCAAAGGGAAAAGCAAGTGAAAAGAGAGAACAGGGCAACTATGCATCTACTAGCAGAGATGCAGATGACAGCAAAAACAAGCGCATGTTTGTTATGCAGCATGTAATGAATACAATGACTGCAGAGAATTCCACCCAAGATGATGTTTGGTATGTGGATTCAGGTGCCTCTAATCACATGACGTCTCGTGGAGAGTGGTTTAGAGATATGCGCTAACCAGATGTGTCAGGCTATGTGTAGACAGGAGATGACACAGCTCACCCCATTGCTCATGTAGGGGACATACCTCTAAATACGAAGAGTGGGAAATCAAAGTACTTAGCAGATGTACTTCATGTCCCAAACATTACAAAGAATCTTGTTTCTGTTGGACAAATGGTTGAGCAAGGTTTGCAGGTTCGCTTCAATCCCAATGGCTGTTATGTAGAAGATTTCCAGAATGGCTGTAAGCTGATCACAGAGGGCAAATGTGTGGGCAGAATGTTTACGCTGAATGTAGACATGCCTGAGGTAAAAGCTGCATTATTTGCACAGGGCATAGGTGTTGTGGCTGATGTTGACATTTGGCACAAACGCATTGGCCATGTCAATGAGCAGAGATTGCGCAGCATGCAATCAAAATAGATTGTAAAAGGTTTGCCCAAATTCAAGGTGGATGGTATGCATAAAGTGTGTGCAGCATGCCAGTTTGAAAAACAATCAAAGGGCTCATTTTCACATGAGCGCAATGTATGTAAAAAGCCACTTGAGGTGGTGCACAGAGATGTTTGGGGTCCAACTGATACTGCAAGTATACATGGTTGCAGGTATTATGTCTCTTTCATTGATGACCATACAAGGAAAGTATGGGTCTACTTCATGCGTAACAAAAGTGAAGTGTTTGGTCACTTTCAAGACTTCAAAGTCATGATTGAAAAGGAGACAGATATGCAAATCAAGACATTGAGGTCAGATGGAGGGGGAGAGTACTTCTCCAATGATTTTTCAGATTTTCTGCGAATGCATGGTATACGCAGGTAGTTTACATACAGATATACTCCATAGCAGAATGGGGTTGCAGAAAGGAAAAACAGGCAC
Source organism: Adiantum capillus-veneris (assembly GCF_014529385.1). Classification (NCBI taxonomy): domain Eukaryota; kingdom Viridiplantae; phylum Streptophyta; class Polypodiopsida; order Polypodiales; family Pteridaceae; genus Adiantum; species Adiantum capillus-veneris. The sequence continues at coordinate 25,038,273 of NC_140948.1, read as the reverse complement.
ATTGCAGAGGTTGCACGTTCATTGATGAATGAGAAGAACATGCCTCATCATTTTTGGGCTAAAGCTGTAAATACAGCTGTGTACATTATGAATAGGACACCTACAGCTGCGGTGCATGATGTAACACCTGAGGAAAAGTTTACAGGTACAAAGCCTGATTTGGCACACTTGAAAGTGTTTGGCTGCATAGCTTACGTGCATGTACCAGATGAGTTGCGTAGGAAATTGGATCCTAAAGCAGAGAAATGTATTCTTGTGGGATATTCCCTTGAACAAAAGGGGTTCAGGTGCTACAATCCTACTACACGAGAATTACGAGTGAGCAGAGATGTAGTCTTTAATGAGATGAGCAGCTGGTACAATAATGCACATGGTACTATTGGGGCTGATGTAAAAGATGATGTGGTTGTACAAAATGTGAGGCCACAGTCACAAGTTTTGAGTGGACCACAAGAGTCCTCTTCTTGTGGCTTTGTTGGAAGCCATGGAATGGTAGACTACGTACGCAGGTTCCTCCACCAGCAGCAGGTACAGGGAATGTATCACGAAAAGGAAAGGAAAAGGTTGATGAACCTCCCTTTATGGCTGATGCATCATCAGGTTTTTCACATGTAGACATGGATTCAGATGGTTCTGAACAAAGTCTTGATGAGGAATTTGGAATTCCGCTGTCAGGACACCTAGTGTAAGGAAAGTACAAGAATATGCTAGAGGGCAAAGGAGTGACCCATGACCGCGCAGATCTAACAGAGTTAAAAATCCATTTCAGAAATTGACTTATGATGGGTATGGTGGACCAGCAGATTGTCATCCATTGTGACAACCTCAGCAGCATGCAGTTGGCGCAGTTGGCTAGGAACCCAGTGTTCCATGCCAGGACCCAGCACATAGAGGTTCATTACCACTACGTTCGAGAGCGAGTGTTGGCGGGCGACATCGACTTGGTCTACGTCAGCACAGAGGAGCAGATAGCGGATATCTTTACCAAGGCCCTCGGAGCTGAGAAGATTTGACGTTTCCGGACTATGCTTGGACTCTGCGACATGCAGAGCTCGAGGGGGAGTGTTGAGATGTCGAGCTCTACATCTTGAGCTGGCATCCATTATGGGTCTTGGCCGCTTACGGCATTTACTCACTGGCGCGTTAGGTGACCGACACGGAGGATCTCTGCCAATGATTCTATAGCTGGACCACACTTATAGTGCGAGCCTAGTACGCTTCTAGCGAGTTCACACTTAGTGACCGCATGTACATATGTGCTACTTTTCAGTTTTAGCACTTAGTCATTTTGTACTCTCTTTTCTATGAGAAGAAGAAGAAGCTTTCTATCTCTGTGTGGTGTGTGCTTGTCTTTTGTAGCTCTCTTGCATCCTCTTTCTTTACAGATTGATACGTAAGCATTTTTATCACATACTCATTGAGGTAGAAGTAATCATGAGTGCATGTTGGAGACAATGTATTCATACCAAGGATTGACTTTATCATAGGAGATTCCCAGGGATTACTTTTTGAAATGAAGCGCAAATAGTTTCTAGTGAACCTTGCATTTCAAATGACCATCAATACACTTGGTGTCTTAGGTTTATACCTAACAACACCTATTTTTACTCATGGTCAGCTCTACATAGTAGTGTCCCATGTGTGATCTTCTACCACCATCAAGATTTTGATAGATGGTAGCCAAATATTGATAACAAATCCAAACATGGATTCAATTGTCTCACAATTGCATGCACCCCCAACATTGTCTACAAAGAAATGCTACATGTCACAAGTGTTTAATGTTTGATACTTTTTTCCATCTATGCATTATCTTTGTAATTAACTTTTTTGTTAGTCAAAGTTTAGTTTAATATTACTTTGTATTAATCTTTTAATAGATGGCTAGCCAATCTACAGTCAGATACATGATGATTAGAGTATTTGAATATCTTTGAGGTAATTATTTGTTAAATGTTTACAAAAAACAAGTCTCAGATGTTTGCAATGGTTGAATGAATAAAACATACTCATTGTGTTGTATGTATCTAGATCCACCTTTTTGAAGGGGACTTGTACTAGCATTTGATGTTGTCCATGTCATAGAAGAGTTGTACTAGCATATGATGTTGTCCATGTCATAGAAGACTTTGATGTCGGAAGGTAAGGACTTTGAATAAGTATTTGTTATGTCGTGCCAATAGCTTTGATTTTTTCTAACATATCTTCCTATTTTGCAAAAAATATTATCCTACCCATCACTTGGTAGGTCTTTACGAGTCAACGCACTATCTAGGACTCATAGGGTACTATCATGCAACCCTAGAGTTGGATGAGGTAGCAAGATAAGGAGATGTCTCCATTAAGGAGATAGGGTATCAACAACCCATAAATGCACTACCTTCCATTGGATATGAGGTAGAGAATTGGAAAGGGATAGGGTATGTTGTCGATGATACTTCTAAGTGGCTTGCACAAACGGTGTGATGCATTTGGCCCCGGGTGCTATTGGTGCAAATCTGTGTCTGCTGCAAGCGTCATTAAGACATAAATGAAAACTTCTAGACTATGTTTTTCTTATAGAACTATAACTAACATTAGATGAGGTTTGGTTTGGATGGTGATCTCTATTTTGGTTATTCATTTCTTTTGTTTTTGACATTTACTCTCTTATCAAGAAATATCTTTCGTGTGGTAGAATTATTTGCTCCTATTTGAAATTTAAAATGATGCTACTTTCCAATCCAGACCCCCCCCCCCGGGTTGTGTGGAGGGAGGGAGAGTGAGATTCTATATTTTATCTCCTCTTTCCATTTGAAGGACGATTACATACTAGAACTTGTTTGAATGCTATAAGGAATTGAAGCTAATTGCATATAGTAGAGAAAGCAAGGATGTAAAGGTGATTTTTGGATTTTGGGTGTTTAGATGGTAAATAAGTATACAAAAGAAGGAGAGAAATAAAGAAAATAAGAGGATATATTTAGTGGTTTTTTAAATCTCTCTCTCTCTCTCTCTCTCTCTCTCTCTCTCTCTCTCTCTCTCTCTCTCTCTTCAATAAAAAACGCAGCCATTTTTTGACCTAGTAGAGAGTAGTGCACTCTTTTGATCATAACTTCTTCATCCGAACTCCGATTTGAATGATCCATAGCCTCAATCGAAGAGCATAATGCCCTCTACGCATTGATGTAAAGACAAAAAATTTCAGAGTTATGTAAGGCATTTCTGTAGCAAGATTTCCGAAGTGAACAGGCTCAAGAAAGTTGACTCTCATCTCTTATTTTACATACAATGTCTTCCGGCACTTGCAAGGGTTCTTCTTCGTCAACAAGTTCCACAACCATTGTGGAAAATGATCCAAAATCTCCTAAGTGTGGAGATAGCAACACAACCACCCAACCAACGACATCAGAAACCATGATCATGGCATACTTGGTATCGTGGCAACCGTAAATAAACAAGGCGAAGACTTACGAGCACTTGCAATGGAGAATGGAACACTAAGGGTACTTGTGGTTGAGAATGAGAATCTCAAGAGGACACTTGAGATACAAACAACACGTTTGATGCAACTTGAAGAGGAAGCCAAGGAATGTAAACACTCTCTTGTGGACTTGAATGCTTTGAAGGAGCGCATGAGCAAAGTAGAGAATGACCATGTATTGAAAGAAGAGAAATTTGACACCATGATCCAGGATGTATGCAACATGAAAAATGTATGCACAAACAAGTCTTGGACTGATGTATGTGGTAACAATGTGGTTCTTAATTTCTCACTCTTGCAAGCTATGGTTCAAAGAAAGAATGTTGAGAATGTGGATGTGGAGGAGTTGAAGGAACGGGAGTGACGTTCCAAGAACATTCTTATTCGTGGAATCCCCAAAGAGAAGTTAGAGACACCTCCTTCTCTTGCCATTGTTATCGAAGATTTTTTCAAAACCCACTTTGGCATGTTCGGAGTTATGGTCTATGGAGAACATAGAGTGGGGAAGCCAGGAGCTCCTTGCTTGGGAGAACGGCCAATTGTATGCACCATGCTGGATGAGACCAATGAAAGACTATCCTTGATAATAGCTGGATCTATTTGAGAGATACAAAATGTTTTGTATGTGAAGATCACACTATTAAGCAACAAAATATGCATCGCAGGACATATGATGAAAAGAATAAGAAAAACAAGGAGATCTCTCACAAAGAAAATGTGCCCAAGGAGGAGGCAAGTCCCTCGAGCAAATAGGGATGCATGACCTATGAGACCGAGTTACAATTGAAAATATGCTTTTGGAATTGTTATGGATATCCATGGAATGCGGGGGTTGGCATTGATGAACTAACAAGCAAAGCCGATGTTGTACTTCTTGTTGAAACTTGGGAGCATGATACACAAAGGATTAACGGCTTGGAGGATTACAATGTACATTCATTGACGTAGTCAAAAAATCTCAATCAACGAAGAGGCCAAGGAGGGGTAGCATGTATGGTTAAGAAAGGATATGAAGATTTTGTATCAATTGTGAAAGATGACAAGTAAAAAAGTTATGTATGACTGAAAATTACGACACCAAAAAGAGCACCCATTTTTGTAGCTGATTGCTACATTCCTCATCATGATTCCCCCTTTTATGCTTGCATGGATAGAGATCATCCATTTTTTGATTTAGAAGAGGACATTGCTTATCTCAAAGGCGAAGGTGATGTTATTGTATTTGGAGATATGAATGCTGCACAAAAACATTGCAACATGATACTCAACAATTTGATATGCCATACATTTCAAGGGAGTTGGAGGAAGTTCACTTGTATGATCGTACTTCAATGGATGAGAAAGAGCCGGATCACTATGGAAAGTTACTTTTACACATGTAATAGCACGGGTATGCTCATTGCCAATGGTGTATCTTTGTGGACTGGAACCAATGGATTTACATGTAGGAAACATAATGGGGACTGTATGATTGACTATATGCTACTCTTCAAAGCCATCATGTATCACATAAAGAGTTTTATGTTTGGACAATGGACCCCAGAATCCGACCATCAAACCTTATGTATTGACCTTTCATGTGGAGAAGCAACCAAGCATGATAATCTATGCCAAAGAAAGAGAAATTATCACTATGTATGGATTTCAAACGGGCACCAATGTACATTGAAATGGTTGAGCAAAAGTTATGGATGACAAAGCTTCAATGACACACCATTGGAAACTAAATGGGAAGCTTTCAAGAAAGTTATTTGTTTTTGTGCCTAAGAATGCTTTGCCATAAAGCATCTCCATGGTATCAACAAAGATAGATCATGCTAAAGGTGGTTCGATAAAGAATGTCAAGATGCTCAAAAGTCCTTGATAAAGCTATGGACAAAGACAACTATCAAAATCATTTGCATACATAAAAGGCATTGATTCAAAAGAAGAGAAGAAGATGGAAAGTAAAGCAATAACTTTTTCAAGTCCAAGAGCACATGTATGTGGAAGATTTTGGAGAAACTTGAGGGGCAAGTGGGATGAGAATTTTGGTAACGTGAGTCTTGTGGATATGTACACACATTGTAGGCAATTTTATGAGAAAGAAAATGCTAAAAAAATACCATTTTATGGTTCACTTCCATGCAGGCCCTCTTTTTTTACTATTGAGGATGTATGCGGTGGGCTTGAAAAGTTGGCCACTTGCAAAGCGAAAGATCTTCAAGGTATCAAGCCAGAGATGATCAAATGGACGGAGATTTTACCCATGAGTGGATGTGTGATATGTTCAACCTTGCACTTCAACATGGTATGCCTTATGATTGGAGTACTAATTGAGTTAAACCTTTGAGGCATAAAGAAGGGGATGTAAAGAATGTAAACAACTACCGGACTATTATGATTGGGTCTCTTATGGCAAAGTTGTTTGGGTGCATAATGGAGATGAAATTGAGTGAATGGACTGAAGAGAATTACAAGCGTGCAAAAGGACAAGCGGGTTTTCATCGATGCCATAACACCATTGATCATCTTGTCACTCTTCGTGTTCTCATGGAGGAAAGTCGATTAAAAGGCAAACGATTGTATTGTTGTTTTTTGGACTTTCAGAAAGCCTTTGATATGATTCCATGTAACAATTTGTGGAGAAGGATAGAAGAACTCCAAGTGCCAAGTGATTTTATGCTTGCGGTTTCTTGAATCTATGAGAAGGTGATTTGTCAATTGTGCATGGGAAGAGAAATTTCAATTTTTTCTGTAAGCACTATTGGGGTTAAACAAGGATGTCCGTTGTCACCAACTCTCTTTGGTCTATGCATCGATCAATTGGAACAAATGGTACTTGACTTTATGCAAGAAGAAGGCATTGAAGAGGTCACTATTTGCAATGTGGTAATCATGCTTTTGTTGTATGCGGATGATGTAGTGCTTCTAGCACACACTTTAGAAGATGCACAAAAGCTTATGGTTGTCCTTGATAACTTTTGCTCGCATAGTGGGTTGATTGTGAATGAATCCAAAACAAAGGTTATGCTTGTGAAAACCAACCATAAGGAGAAGCCATGCATTGTGTACAACAATGAGACACTTGAAGTTGTTGAGAGCTTTAAGTACCTTGGCCTTGAGGTTCCGTCCCATCACAAGTGGCATGAATGTGCTATGCGTCGCTTGGAAGCGGGAAAGAGAGCATATTATGCACTTGAGAACATGTATAATGCAGGAAACATCAAGTGTTGGATTCTCAAGAATTATCTTTTTGATGCATTGGTGACACCGGTTCTTCTTTATGGAGTTGAAGTGTGGGGCGGGAGCATCTCAAAGTGTACTTGGAAAGAGTTTGAGAATGTCCAAAAGTGTTTTCTTACAAACTTTGTCCAAGTTAAGACACAAACACCATATACGCTCCTACTTCTTGAGTTGGGATCTCTTCCAATTGAGGTTATGGGCATGGAAAGGGTTGTGAAGTACATGATAAAGATGCTTCCAAACCCCTCACATTGACTTCCTACAATTGCATGGGAAGTAAGTAAAAAAGTTGAAAAGATGCATAAAAGCAAGATCTTGAGCACCGGATGGATGCAAGACATAAGAAAGTGGTTTGGGAAATGGGATGCATTACACTTGCTACATGATGCTTCAATTGAATCCCAAGTGAATGAAGCTTTTTTACAATGTATTACGGCTTGGGAGAAATTTGGTGGGTCATGCTTCAGACATTACACCACCTGTATTGCCCCCAACTACAAAATTATGTTCTTCATTGAGAGAGGAAACCGTACTCACAATTACCTTCTTGAGCCTATCCCCTTGTCGGTGATACGCACTATCACAACCATTCAACCTAGCTCCCATTTCCTTTGATGCGAGATAGGTCATTGGGGCAATGGAGAAGAGACAAATCGACTGTGCACATTATGCTCATTGCAAGTTCGAGAGTCTGAGTACCACACACTACTAGAGTGCTCAGCTTTTGGTCACATCCGAAATTGCTTCTCTCACATTTTCAGCCATGTCTTAGACCTACACACTTTCCTCTCCCAGCCATAGTGTGGTCTCTCCATTGCGACTCTCATCACCACAATTTTGGAGCATTGAGAGTCGCTCATCAGCCATACACATACTACATCACATGTAACTTTGGTCCCATAGGTCATATTTGATCTCCGAGGACGATAATAAAATATCTCTCTCTCTCTCTCTCTCTCTCTCTCTCTCTCTCTCTCTCTCTCTCTCTCTCTCTCTCTCTCACACACACACACACACACACACACACACACACACACACACACACACACACACACACATCGAAGGTAGAGTGGGACAAACTGGCCGATAGGCCGGTTTAGACCCCTATAGATTTAGTTCTCACTTTAGAGAGGCCCTCTCAATTATAGACCTTATGACGCTCAATAACTGTAGAGTGTATATTTACTTGGTTGGCCTAAGGGATTTTCTTCTAATGAGTTGTTGCATGGGTCCAGGTCGACCACCTCCCTGATGTTGTGTTATTACTCTGATTCTCTAGGAGTGTTGTGTTGAGTGACACTACAATTTTATATAAAATTAAGTACAAAAAGGAAAGCCATTGCATGAATGTAAAAGCCGTGAACAGTGCCAGAATCTCACGTGGATGAGGACACGATTATGGAGGAAGCCAAGCCGTAGTTACTGTGCAATGTTCAAAAGCAAAAGAGAAGGCAAACTAAGTGGGGAGAAGGTGAGGCTACTGCCAACCAACGTGAATATGTCGGCTAACGTCCTTGCCTAGTTGTCTGTGGCACAGTCATATCCCTTTCGCTTCGCAATTGGCAACCGATTTTTCCATTACCACCACCAAGACAGTGCTGCACAAAACATGTGCAGTAGAACTTGCAGAGTAGAGAAGCTTTTATGATCCAAAGTAGGAGAGAGCAACCTATGACTCTTATAGCAGCATGCTGTTGAAGGCCTGTTGCATTGTGCGAGGTGTTAACAAGGGAGAGATATCAAGATGACCACCCTCCTCCTACAACAGTTGTCATGAGGAACATCTACGCTTCCTGTTCTAAGGCAATCATGCACAACCCAAGATGAGAGAGGGAGAATCAACAAGCTTTTTAGGTAAGGACACACTAATTGTTGGTTTAGTACAGTTGTTATGGAGACATTTCATCACTGTCGGTTGGTGCATATTGTTTAAAAGTTAAAAGGTATTAAAAAAAACCCTTTCTCTGTTGCTAACATTTACTGTCTAAAAGCTTCTAGCAATTTGTTGATGACCATGATCCTTACATATGGGCTTGATGGAACCTCTATAGACTGAGGATAGGCCCGTGGTGTTGTTTTCCATCACCTTGTAAAGGTGGCTTACATGGGTGCGCGTTTCTATGACGGTGGCTTACATTGGTAGGTTTTTTTTTTTAGATGACACTTTGAGGTATTTGCTGCAAGGTATAATAGTATTAGGTTGGTGGAAACACCATATGTGTTGGTTTCTTGCCGAAGGGGCTCTGGTTACATTGGCATACTGGTGGTATTACAATTTTTTCTACCTTGTTGCACGCTAAAGAGTGGGCTAATGAATTAATTGCATGATATGGTTTTGGATTGTGTAAATAGGGTCGATCTTGTAGGCACTTAGTGATGGTCTCACACCACCTGCATGGGGTTTTTTTTTGTGGCTGAATGAGCTATAAATAGAGGATTGATGTAGCACATGACATCGTTAATGAACATACTGCATACTATAGTTTTTATAAATAAGCGGTTGATCTTGTAGGCAGTTAATGATGGTTCTCACATCACTTGCATGGGTTATTTTTGTTGAACAAAGAGGATTTACACATGGCATCGCTACAATATTTGGTTTTCGAATGGGGATACTGCATTTTTTTCAGTGTTTCAAAAAAAGGGGGCTAGATTTGGACCTCGTTCTCTGATTGGCCGCCGTAATAAGTTTTGGTTTGGTATTCATATATGTGGTTAAGCCTAAACCACTCTTGAGCTATTTTCCGATAGGATAACACTGTATTTTTCAAAAAAAACTTGGTGTTTACAATCGATATGGCTTCCAAAAGGTGGGTGAGTTTGTGGTATAAATAAGACCATGAGCACTTAATGTGTTCTTGGACAAATTTTGGCTACTTCATGAAATTTTATTCAGTTTTGTAGGACTGTTGAAAAGGTAGGATTTTTTTGGGATGTTATAACCTTATCTATTACAACTACATAAATTCACCTGGGTCTGACCTTTTTGACTTCAAGCTCTCCAAATGAACATTAAAAAGAACAAATACACAATTTTGAACTAAAATTGGTGATTACTTTGGACAATGGTTTAAGGTTAAAAATGTTGTAAGTTGAACATGGATAACAACTGATATAGTCCATAGACACCTGTAAAACGTGTTCAAGGCTAACATATTTGTTGTCTTGTTTAAATGGCTGCAGGTGAGGACTCTATCCTTTCTTGGAATTTTTTCGGCTTAGCTGTTGTCCGTCCTTCATGTACCAAACTCTTTCCACTTTATGGAGCAAACAATACATGTCATCCTTTATGCTTATATACTAGAATGAGACCTCATTCTTATAGCAATGTACAAAAGTAGCTCTAAGACTAAGTTGTTTTTGTGCTACCCCTAGTCACTTGTCTAAAGCCAGCTGTTTCTTGAATTGTTAGGTTCATTTTTCTTTATTTATTTAAGTAAAACAACTACACCCACACACACACACACACACACACACACTTGCACACATGTTGAACAAAATTGCAACAATTTCATTGCTTTTCCCTTTACACACACACATGCTACATAGGTGCTTATGCATGAATCTTTTTTGCTTTACACACACACACACACGCATGCATGCGCAATCGTTGAATAGTGGAATGCCTAGTAGCATAGTAATTTTCTCTTCTTCATGCACACACACACATGTTGTACAATACATTGTTGGAATTAGGGTTGGAGAGAAACACACACAGCTTGGAGAAGACGAAGGAAGCTCAAGGCACACAATAGAGAGTGTGTTACTTAGTGTGCAATGGAAATATAGATAGCCCTAGAGTGATGGGCGTATATACAATGCACAGGGGAAAAAACCTTCTAAAGAGGGAAAAAATGCCCCAGCGGTCCTAGTGTATTCACACACATCACTACCACATGTATATGGTAACAAATCCCCCTTGGAGTGATGCGGTGAACGAGAGCTGGCACATGAGTAAAGGTAAGTGCCATGCCCTGAGGACATGATCAGTCCACAAAGGGGAGTAAGCCCAAAGCTTTGCGGAAAGCTTCAAGCTTCTCACGAGACAATGCCTTTGTGAAAAGATCGGCAAGGTTCTCCTGTGTTGGCACATAAGCCAAGATGATCTCTCCTGCTGAGAGACTCTCCCTGACATAGTGGTAATGCACCTCAATGTGCTTTGTGCGAGCATGAAAAACTGGGTTCCTCGCAACTGCCAATGCACTCTGACTGTCGGTGTAGATAGTGTTGGCAGTGTCCTGTCCAACACCCAAATCAGCCATAAGGCGTCTAAGCCATACACATTCAACCGTAGCTGTGAAGACTAACATGTACTCAGCGTCACAACTCGAAGTGTCCACAGTAGGTTGCTTCTTTCTCAACCATGATATACATGAACTGCCAAGCATGAAACAAAAACCACTTGTGGACACTCGCGTGTCAAAACAACCAGCCCAATTTGAGTCCGAAAAAGCATGTAAGTCTGGCGGCAATGATCCCCTCTTGGGATAAAACAAGCCAAGCTGTAAAGTGCCACTAAGGTAGCGTAGAATCCTCTTGACAGCCTGCCAATGCTTAGACCCTAGGCTATGCATAAATCTGCTGACCTGTGAGACTGCAAACTGAATATCCGGCCTCGTGTTGCATACATAAATGAGGCAGCCAACAGCAGTTTGGTAAAGAGTGACATCAGCAGGATCGCCAGCATCATGTAGACTCACCTTCAAACCTGTTTCCATGGGAGTGGCAATAGGTTTGCAATCCTCAAGTCCAAACTTACATAGCAATGTCTCTATGTAACTTTTTTGACACAAGGCAATACCACCATCACACTGCTTAAACTGTATACCCAAGTAATGATGCAACAGCCCCAAATATTTCATCTTGAAAGTAGCATTCAAATCAGCCTTAAATTCAGCAATATGTCTCTCATTTGGTCCAGTGATCAGCAAATCATCAACATAAAGAACCACAATGAGACGTACATCACCCTCACGCTTTACATACAATGTGCTTTCTGTTGGACTGTTACGAAAGCCTCGTTTAACCAAATAAGTGTCAGCTTTCTCATACCAAGCACGAGGAGATTGCTTCAACCCATACAAAGCCTTCTTACATCTGCACACTTTGTCCTCTTGTCCTTTTATGACAAAACCACGAGGCTGCGTTACATGAACTTCCTCAAATATGTCACCATTTAAGAAAGCAGTAACAATGTCTGATTGATGTACATCCCAACCAAAATGAGCTGCCAATGCACATAGAAAATGTACAATAGTCATACGACAAGTGGGAGCAAAAGTTTCTTCATAATCTATGCCTTTTTGTTGTGCATAACCCTTTGCAACAAGTTGAGCCTTATGGCGATCGATCTCACCATCAGGCTTGCGTTTCAACTTGTAAACCCACTTTGTACCAATGGCCTTTTTGCCAGGAGGCAAATCACATAAAGTCCATGTGTCATTTTCTATAAGTGCATCATATTCTGATTGCATGGTAGCCATCTAATTTTTTGAATTATGTGCTTCATCAAAAGACAGAGGCTCCTCAACATCATGTAAACTAGACACAGTCAAAGCATAACAATCTGATGCATAAGATGCATGGCGAGAGCCTGAACGAGTACGACTAGACAAAGGTGCATCCAATTTACTGTCACGCAAAGTATGCACCAGCCATTTTGGCATACCTCTGGCCTGCTCATTTTCAGCCCTTTCCTCATCAAGTACATCATGTACATCTGCATCAATAATAGGCTGATCTAAAACATTTTCAGAAACCCCCATAGGCTGTAGAACTTACATTCGTATTACCACCACTGAAAAGAGGCAACAAAGTGTCATAAATGTCCTGTGAGCTTACATTACTGTCTCTAGTACATGACAGCAAGGGCTGAACAGAATCTTCCACAAACACTACATCCCGTGAAACCAGAACACGTTTTGTTTGTGGATGATACAACCTCTAGCCTTTGCTTTCAGCACTATAACAAAAAAAAATACATTTGACAGCCTTATCATCCAATTTTTTGTGTTGTACTTGTGGCACCAAAGCATATGCCAAACAGCCAAAAACACGCATGTGCTCAATAGAAGGCTTTCTATCATGCCATGCTTCATATGGAGTAATAGACTGCAAAGCTTTCGTAGGACACCTGTTAAGTACATAAGTGGCACACATGATGGCCTCAAGCCAAAAAGAATGCGGAAAAGCTTGACTTTTGACCATACAACGTGCCATTTCCGTTAGTGACCTATTTTTCCTCTCAGCAACACCATTTTGCTGAGGTGTATAAGGCATTGTACATTGGTGTTTTATCCCATGACTAGCCAGAAATGCATTAAATTCATGAGACATATACTCCCCCCCTCGATCGGAACGGAGGGTGCCCATAGTACATTTCGAGACATTTTCAGCCATAGCCAAAAATTGTTTGAAGCACATAAAAACTTCGGACTTTGCTTTAAGTGGAAATACCCATGCATGCCTGGAGTAATCATCAATGAAAGTCACGAAGTACAGGTAATTGCCCAAGGACGGAGTTTGCATGGGCCCACAAACATCACTATGCACAAGCTGCAACCTGCATGTAGCCCGAACTGAACCATCCTTTGGAAATTTATAACGCTGCATCTTACCCAAAATACAGCCTTCACAAACATGTTTGACAGGTGCTTCAAGAGTGGCAAAGAAGCAACCATATCAGATTTCTGCAAACGTAGCAAACTGGCAAAATTCAGATGACCAAAACATGCATGCCAAAGTTTTGCATCTGAAATAGCCCTTGAATCTGCAACAGCATTTGCAAAATTTTGTCCACACTTGTCATACAAAGTGAGCTTATACAGCCCACGGCAAAAAAGGCCTGATGCAACAATTTCATCACCAAAACTGAGATCATGAACTGTACATCTGTCATCCACAAATTTGACTACAAGTCCAATTCTAGCAAGTGCGGATACAGACAAGAGATTCTTCTTGATCCAAGGTACATAAAGTGCATCAACAAGTGTGAAAGAACTGCCATTTGCAGCACTAAGCACAATCTTTCCAACTCCCTGAACTGGATAAGAGGCGTTGTTGGCACAAGTGACTGAATTCCCATGAGGGACAGACTCGAGAGAGGTAAACAATTCACGATGTGAGGTAATGTGCTTTGTAGCACCACTGTCGAAATACCACACATGTGAATCTGCAGCAATTGACAAGCATGCATCATGGACAGCAGGATTGTAAGTGCACTCTGCGCTAAAAGCCCATTCTGCATCAACATCAGCAACACAGTCTCCTTTCACAGAAGACTCAACAATGGCTGCATTTACAGTGGAACTAGCCTCTTTCTTCTTAGCCTCTTTGGCCTTCAACTTAGGACACGACTTGATCAAGTGATCATTGGCTTTACAATAATGGAAACGCATCTTCTTTTTGACCTTATCACCAGAATTCCCAAACGAAGTGCTGCCAGCAAAATCATTAGGAACAGAATTTTTGCCACTCGCAGCAGCACCATAAGAAGTGGCTGCATTACTGTTACCACCCTTTCTTTGAGAAGCAATAAAAGCGTGTTCAACTGCACGCTGCCTAGTGCTGTTTTTTCTAGAAAGTGACTCTTGCAACAGCAATGTGCATAATGCATCAAACTTGACAACTTCAGGATTTCCTTGGGTCATCAGTCTCCAAGTACTAGCAAAAGTCTGGTAGGAATCTGGTAAGGCATCAAGAACAGTCTACACAAGGGAACTGTCTGAAATGACTTCACCTGCAGAAATAAGTTGCTCATTGATATCCTTGACACTAGCAAGGAAAGTGTCAATATCATCTTCCTCATGCATAATCTTCGACTCCAACTCTTTACGCAGCAAAGCAATTTTAGCCTCATTGCGGCTTGCATAAAGACCTGCTAGAATATCCCAAGCCTGTTTTGTAGATTTTGTTGAACGGATGTGAGGAACAATGGTGCGCTTCACAGACAACGCAATCAATGCATGAGCCTACGCATCCTTTACATCCCAACGAGCTTGTTCTGCCGTAGGCAAAACAACTCTAACAGCAGCAATCCTTGCAGCAAGACCTGCAACATCCTCAACATCGCCTACATCCTCAGAACCAGGACGTACATCAATGCCCTGCACAATGTTCCAGACACCCTTTGACACAAGAACATGATGCATCATATAAGCCCACATAGGGTAGTTGTCCCCATCCAACCTGTCCTCAACAGCAAACATCTTGAACACATCTGTGTTGTTGTTGTCACCCATGGTAAATGCTGCACCTGATGTGAAAATTCCCCGAAAAAAGGAGAAACGGAGCGGGAACAACCTGTGCTATATAGCACAAACCGTAGAAGACTATAAGGCACATGTTATATAGAAAACGGCACTGACAGAAATTCTGCACAAAATGACAAAATAGCATGTGCAGTACTGCCTGTAGTGGAAACGAAGGCCGAACAAATCAAAATTCTGAGTAGACTCAGCTCTACGAGCTGTCCCAAAATATTTGTCAACCTGCGAATGCTTGCCAAAGCTCACTTAAATCGGAGAAAGTGAGCAGGCGTGTGCTGGAGCAGCTGGCAACTAAGCCTGGGAGGATGTGACCTGCTCTGATACCAATTGTTGAAATTAGGGTTGCAGAGAAACACACACAGCTTGGAGAAGACGAAGGAAGCTCAAGGCACACAATAGAGAGTGTGTTACTTAGTGTGCAATGGAAAGATAGATAGCCCTAGAGTGATGGGCGTATATACAATTCACGGGGGAAAAAACCTCCTAAAGAGGGAAAAAATGCCCCGGCGGTCCTAGTGTGTTCACACACATCACTACCACATGTATATGGTAACATACATTTGACAATTCTTTCATAAAATATTCTCGTTCATTAAATTGTGGTTTTGATTTGCAAATTGGGTCATGGATTTAGTGTGTATATGGAGAGACCGACAAAAGTAGTGCGAATTTTGATCGTGTGTTCACTCTAGCCAGTGCTAGCATGCAGAGAGCTAGGCAAGGGGAGGCTAAGTTACAAGAAGAGGAACAAGACAGAATCAATGGTAATGGTAGGCATGAATTCCGAAGTGAACGCAAGTCGCAGAAGAGATAATCATGGAGGTCATAGTAGACAAGATCACCACGATGATGGAGATTGTGGTAGACATGATCAACATGAGAGAAATATGAAGAGATCATGACAAGGAGGATGAATTTAGAAGGGATCATAGCTAGAGGGATGGGGGTATTTGAAGGACTCACAAGTCACAGAGAGCATGATGATCACAAGAATATATACAATAGATATGCTGCAGTGAGTGATGTTGATGAACGCACAGACTAGAGCATAAGGGTTTGAGATGATAGAAACCCTAGCTCTTCGAATGGGAATCAACCACATGAACTTGAGATGTTTGATGGTTACTGAGGTAGGGTTTAAGATGTCATGGCTGTTTTTTGCAGCTTGCACGCTTCATGATCAAAAGGAAGGGATCATGCACACTAATGCAAAAATTGTTATGAAGAGAGATCAAGAGGCATGGGTTAAGGTTGTTTTCATGAATGGGAAGAGAATTAGACTTAGGAAAACTCCAAAACCGCCAACATTGCCATGGTTTGACAAAGAAAATTAGAAAGAGAATTTTTTGCATGTACAATAATAGAGGCGGGAATGTATGTGGTAATGGTTTATTGATAATACACCTGGTAATAGCTGCGATAGTATATCTGTGACTATTACTGCATTCAATATCGCGTATATTACCGCTATATGGATTTTCAAAAATAAAGATGCTCATTTGGGCCACCCGAAATTGGATGGCCAAACTGAAAATCTTATTTTGGGAGGCCCAAATGAGCATCTTTATTTTTGGGTGGCCCAAATGAGAATCTTATCTTGGGTGGTCCAAATGAGCCTCTTTAGTTTTGACCTGCATAAAACATATGAAATATCAATTACATTTTGAAAAGTGTATAAAATAATAATAATAAACTTTAAAATTACAAATAAAGCCAAATTTTCAAATGGGTTTTATATACAAAATAGAGGGTTTTTAATGCCACATATGCACTTGTAGAAGAGGAGTACATAAACATATATATCTATCCTAATCCTCTTTGTTGTCCTCCTTGTCCTTGTTTTGAGCAATACGAATCGCATTTGACTCTACACCAACCAATAACAAACTAGATAAATCAATAATCCAAATTAACTTTTAATATAATATTCTACAATTACCGCTTGTAGCATTTTGACTACCAAATCGAATTGCTCGCGAGAGATATGATGGTTTTTCAACGACCATCGAACTCTGTGTGTCTCTCTTGATAGTTGACCATCTGTCTAGTAGGACGGCTCGGAGTGATATTTTCTTAAGGTAACAATAACCAAAAAAGTTTAATAAGTTTAAACACCTTCTTACCCAAACTTGCATAATTAGAAATAACTTACATATTTATCTTTCCAAGCTGCCTTGCCTCGCAGATCATACTGCGTATAGGAGTTTGTCTAGCCCGAGCTTTGTGCTGTTGACTGTGGGATGAGCCTATTGAAGCTTGCTCACTCTTTTCTTGTAGTGCCCACTCCCACTCTTTATCTGCCATGTTGCCACCGCTTTGCTCCTATCTAGATCTGCGACCTGGTTGGCCGCTATGCGTTGTACACTTGATTGCTTTTTTAAAAAAAATGTTTTAATATATCCCTCCAACCACTATGTCGAGAAATGTTGATTATTTCCTCGATGTAGCACCCATAATCGGCACTTGGTCTTTGAATTTTATGAAACTATTCTAGTATGGAGAGTGTATAAGAATCTATAGATGGTGTCGAAATGGTATGTCTTGTGCAGTCTCAATGTCGACCTTGCCACCATACTTTACCTTGTAGGATCACCCATGCGTATTTGGCGTAGGAACGTCAGTATTCTCTTCCTCTGCATTGGAATGGCACGTTCCAAAACAGGTGAGTCTGTCCCCCCTCCACCACCAAAACAAGCATCCCAACAAGAGCCCCCGTCACTCTGCCTATGCTCGCTACCCTAAGACGAACGCCGTTGTGCGCTGCTAGAAGATGCTCTTGACCACATGTGGATTGTTGATGAGGTGCTCCTTCACAGTGTAGTCTGCTATGAAAGACCATAGGCTGTAAGCTACTATAGAGTGTAGCGGCAAGCAATTCTTGTGTTGAACGCAAGTGCTCCTCACGTAAAGACAATGCGCACTGCAAATTTAGAGCTACCATCGGTGGAGGAATCGGCACCTCCAAAGCCATAAGAGGGCCATCTTGCAAATAATGGATAGAAATTTACGCTCATGCTCACAAAACTAGCTACAAATAAATCTAAATCCATAATTTGGGCGTATCGTCTCAAGACTAAGGTCCACTAGAGGCGATGTCCACCATGGATGGCCGCCAACCTAGGACGTGAACCATCTAAACAAAAGAGTGAGATGGTTGCTCTGCACCAGACGGTCTCTTGTTTGATATTGATAAGAGATAGATTGGAAAGTATTAGGATCTAGCTGGTTTTTACTCTCCCTATACCTAATCTACATACCTAGCATGTATACATGCAAGATCTATCATATATATACACTCACATATATCTATGTACACACACACACACTCACATAGATATGTATATACAAGCATACTTAGTACTTACATACATGTATATACATACACATATATCTACATACATACACACACACACACTCACATAGATATGTATATACAAGCATACTTAGTACTTACATACATGTATATACATACATACACACTTGCACATATATATACATACACACTCACTGACGTAGATACATATCTACATGCATACACATATACTATTAGACCTAAGTAGGGGCTCGTAGTGCCAATAGTCTAATAGCACCTCTTTAGATATCATCACAATCTCAATCGTGGTAAAACCAAGGGTAAGTTGTAGTAATCCATACATGAGTGGATCGAAGATGGCAACACCACGATTAAAAAGGGACTATACCCAAGAGGAAGCATTCGACCATTGCGTGCTATGCTCCCTTGCTTAGTGCCTATATACACACATATACACATGTATACATAACTACATATATATACATGCATACACACACACACACACATATACATAACTACATATATATGCATATCCCTCCTTCCTCTCTGTCCCTCTTTATATCTCTCTTTATTTCCCTCTCCTCTTTCTATCCCTATCTCTCTCTTCGCTCTTTCTCTCCCTTTTCCTCTCTATCTCTCTCCCTCTGGCTATCTCTCTCTCACTTTCTCTCTACGTCTTTATCTCTAACCCTCTCCCACTTTTTATATCTATCTCTAGCTCTTTACTTCTTTCTCTTTCTCTCTACCTCTTTGTATCTCTCTCCTCTCTCTCTCTCTCTCTCTCTCTCTCTCTCTCTCTCTCTCTCTCTCTCTCTCTCTCTCTCTCTCTCTCTCTTTTCCTATCTACATCTCTCTTCTCTTTCTCTTTCTCTTTCTCTCTCTATCTCTTTCCATCTATCCCTCTCTCTCTTTTCCTATCTATCTCTCTCTTCCCTCTCTCTTCTCTCTCTCTCTCTCTCTCTCTCTCTCTCTCTCTCTCTCTCTCTCTCTCTACTTGTTTCTCCCTTTCTACAAACTCTTTTAATTTTTTTCCTTTTTTTTTTAATGATTGATTTTCTTTAGACATTCATTTAAAAATAAATTTATGGTCATTTGTTTAAAGTATTTTTAACTAAATTTACTTATTTTTACTCATTCACTTAACTCAAACCTACTATAATCATTCTCTCTCTCTCTCTCTCTCTCTCTCTCTCTCTCTCTCTCTCTCTCTCTCTCTCTCTCTCTCTCTCTCTCTCTCTCTCTGTGCCCACGAAGAGAGCTACTTCTCAAGGCTTATCACCATTGTAGCACCCTAGTTGAGTGCCATGAGACCGAGTCCTCTCTTCCTCCCTGTCTCCCCCTGGGCGAGGACGGCCCGCTTGGGGGGCGTTAACTCTCAGCCCCGCCTTGCTCAAGCTTAAACATCCCTGGACCACTTGCAACCATTCTCCTCAGCAGCGCTCTATGCCATCACCTCCACATGCCTCGATAGTCTCAACAACACAGTGTCGAGCACAGCGTTCTCGACAGTCTCGATAGTCTCAACAGCACAACGTTCTCGACAGTCCTGACAGTGTCGATAGTGTAAGGTCTCAACCTTTCTAGCTGCAGGGAAATAAACTCAAAGCTTTAGCGAAAAGCATTGGACATACAAACAGGTAAAGCACTATCTCAAAAGCAATTAAAAATGGTATATTTGGAATCTTAAGCACAGCAAACCCAAGGCTAGAAATTTTTAGAACTAAGTTCGGACAAAAACTGACCCTGCTAGTCCCTCCAAAAGATTCAATGTCAATTAATTTGATAAGAAAAATTGGATGGTTGCGGTAATCATTTAAGCATAGACTTTTACTAAGGCCTCCCATATATTTTGCAGATATTTACCAGATATTTATCAATTAAGCAAAAAAACAGGTCAAAATTTAGCAGAATTGATTTTTAAAGCTGGCAAGTGTTGGGAGGGATCATCACTAACCTGCCAGGGATAGGAATAGTAGTAGGGGCTGCTATGAGAGCTGTAGGGCTACTTTGGGAGGAAAGTTACTGCCATTTCCAGTCTGTGAGTGCTAGAAACCTATAAATAGGACCCCCTTGCTTCACAATTGGACTCAGACTCGGAGACCTAGCCATTTCTCTCTCACATAGAGAGAAACTCTGCTAAAAAATCACTAGAGAGCAAAAACTCTAAATGATTATCAATGGTAATTAGCCTAATCCCTTTCTAATTAGCAAAATTATGTTAAATTACCTCTATTTTCTTAATTAATCTAATTAATTAAAAATATTAAACTTATTTACATTATAAATTACTCTCTTAACTCTTAATATTTTGTTAATTACTTAGATTAAAACTAGAGATACTCATCTAATTAATTAGTAAACCATATTAGGGTTGAAATTAATCTTTTTAGTTTTAAATTAAGAATAATTATACTAATTAAACTTAGATTAGTACACGATAATTATCAAAGCTTGATTAAATTTTGACAAAGCTAAAAAAATTATATCATAATTTTTTGATTAATTAGGTAAAATTAGTTATTTTAAACAAAAACTAATAGTAAAACCTACTTAATTAACTAAAAAATTCCTAAGTTAATTACCACAATTAGGAAACACTGTTAGAAACATGGGGTAACTGCTTCATTCATAGAAAATTAGTTTAAGTATTTAATAAAGCTAAAACTAGCTATTTTTAGCCACAAATTAAAAGAGAGAAATTAGCAAATCAAGTTAGATAATTATAAGATACTAATCAGAGTTTGTATATATTATATATAAGCTGTGGTAATTATCTTAAGTTCATAAAATTAATTTAGTTATTTATCTAAATCAAAACAAACTAATTTTAGCTTAAAGTAAAAGAAGAAAAATAGCAAATCAAATTAGAAAATTATAAGATATTTATCAGAGTTAATATACATCATAAATAACTTGTGATAATTAGCTTAAGATAAGAAAAATAATGTAGCTATTTATCTGAGCCAATATAGACTAATTTTAGCTATAATTAAAAGGAGGAAATTAGCTAACCAAGTTAGATAATAATGTTCTATTTCTCAGAGTTAGTATACATCATAAGTAAGTTGTGATAATTAGCTTATGGTTATAAAAATAATCTAGTTATTTATTTAAGCCAATATAGGCTAATTTTTACAAAAATTAAAAAGAGGAAATTAGCTAATCAAGCTAGATAATTATGTGCTATTTATCAGAGTTAGTATATCTCATAAGTAAGCCATGAAAACTAGCTTAAGATCAGAAGCAAATACTTACTAATTTATCTAAGACAATACAGACTAATTTTAAGTGAAATTAAATGATGAAAATTAGCTAATCAAGTTAAATAATTATAAGATATTTATCAAAGTTATTATACATCATAAGTAAGCTGTGATAATTAGCTGAATGTCATAAAGTTAATCTAACTTTTTATCTAAGCCAAAACAGACTGATTCTAGCTAAAATTAAAAGGGGGAAATTTGCTAATCAAGATAGATAATTATAAGATATTTATTAGAGTTAGTATACATCATAGTTGATCTGTGATAATTAGCCTATGGTCAGAAAGTTAATTTAGCTATTTAACTAAACCAAAACAAACTAATTTTAGTTGATAACTAACTTGGATAATTTCAAGGTAACTATCAGAGTTATAAAATATTATTATCTACCTGTGATATTCATAACATAATTAATTAATTAGTTTAAGTAATTTCAATTGATCAAAAATTCTATTTTTATCTAAAGATTAAATAGGATAAATAGAATTTACTGTTAAAAGTCTCTAGGAAAATTACTGGAAGTATAAATCATTGATATAAAATTTAGGAAATTCAATCTTTAAGAGAAAATGAATATAATAAATATTAAGCTTAAAATAAGCAGATTTCAAGCTTAATAAAGATGGGGAAATTATGAAAAAGATGTAGAAATTTATAAGGAAATTAAGAGAGCTTAGAAAATCCTTAAGAAATCTAGGATAAAGTTATCTTATCCATATAAGCAGATAAGAAACTACTAGGTCAAGAAATTACCATCTAGGACTACAAATTTAACCTTGATTGGGTTAAGAAGAGGAATTGGATTGAATACAAAGTTTAAGTCAAGTGTTTGGATGATTTTCCTAATAATTAGATGTCCTTTTTATAAGAATAAGAAGTCATGGCACCAAAAAGGACCCGAGCCAATCCTCAATCTAATGATGAGGGTAGCGTTCCTAAAAGAGCTAGAGCATTGCATGACGATGAAGCTAGGCCTAGTAGTAGGCCTACTGGTGAGAGCATTCAGACCCAAGCATTGCAAAAAAATGCATCACCAGTCCCAGGTGGATCTTCGTTATAATTTAAGTTTTAAATAGTTCAAGTTCTTCTTTAAGTAGAAACATTACATACGTAATAGAGTGGGTAAGGATTCAGGAAAGATGAACTTGGTTGAAAAGGAAAAGGCATCTTCCAAGAAACTAGCATACACTTGTTTGTAAAGCAGGAAAGAATTGTTTGGATTAAGGCTGGTTGAATTAGGAAAGATATGATTGATCTTCCTTAAGACAGCTTGTTTCAAGACACCTCCGACTCCTTGGTATATTTTGATGAATAATGATGGCTTTCCAACCACGTATAAGTCAGTTACCCCCAAGAACGATGAGTTTCTACTCCGTGTCATGTCTTGATGTTTCTACATAAGTTAGGATATCGTTTTTATCCTTGGGGAGCCACCCTGTTGTATGGGCAACTGGTTTTGTGTATGGGCACCCGGAACTTTGGGTGGTGGGTTTCCACCCTGGATTATGAATAAGGAATGGGTGTTGTTTTTCTCCCCCTTAGCTGGTCTTGAGACAAGAAGAGTATTGGTCATGGTTATTATGGTCAATGTTTTTGATTGACAGTACCCTGTCTTAAGTTTAAAGATGTCTGTTTGCTAAAAGAATGCTTTCCAATGTTGTCTTTAATACTTGATTGAAGGAATCACTGTGACGGAAAGTTAAAAACCATTATTTTAAATGTTAAAACAATGTCATAGTGATTAGAAAACAATAGAATCATGTGTGAGTGCAGGGTGGTAAGTGGGGATTGACTAAGGTTGTCAATCATGGACGGGTGGACCTGATTAGTAAGGTAACTATCCATTCCCGCGCACTAAAAACTTTTAGAAGACTTCTCCAATTGGAAGAGGAGTTCACCAGTGGCTACGCCCTCACATCTGTTAGAGGGAAAAAAAGTTTCGGTTGAGGATACCTTAGCCCAATTTGTGGAAGTTATAGGGCCGAAAGAGTTTTGGACTTTTAAGATGTTGTCCTGTTTCCACTGTGAGACAGGACTAGGTCTTCTTCTAGGGCTATATGCCCAAGCCATTGTCAATGGTAAAGGTCTAGAGACTTTGATTTTCATTAGGCCTAGAGACCTATCAAGGACCCCATTCCCATCTTGGTATTGGTGGGTTGGGGATTTCACAGACAGTACAGGGGATATCTGCAGCCTTGTATAACGTCTTGCACTATTGAAGCCTGCAATGGTCACTATCTTAAACTAATTGAAGGTTTCAAAAGGGATATCCCACACCATTGATGGTCGCTAATCTCTGAAGGCCTTTGAAACCCTCAACAAACCAACCAGATATCAAGATTCTGCTAAATCCACCCTTGGCACCCCGATCTCACGCAAGAGCTTCCTTGCGGCAGCCGCTCCAAGGAAGGATCCCGCCGGACGTCAAGAAGCAAGGATTACAACACTCGAGGCTCAGATCCAAGAACTCATTCGAGAAAATGAGAGACTCAAGAAACACTTGCTTAAGCTAGAGGAGATGAAGGAAGTAGAGATTCAAGCACTACTCGCAAAAGCCCAAGGTGTTGAAGCCTCTCTTACCGAGACCGTCAAGGCAGTAAAGGAAGTTCATTAAGTGACACACAAGAAGATTGATACCAAGATACATGCAGTTTTACAAGAACGTCGACTACAAGAATCCCTTGGTCTTAAGGTCACGATTGGAGGACTTCACTCACCATGGTGCACCAGCCAGGACACTCTTGAAGAAGCAATCACCAAACTCAATGACATGCTTCAACCTGTCAACATCAAGCCTGAAATCGTTTCTTGGATTAACGACACACACAGGCATGTGCCACCCTAGCATTGTATCCTCACCTTCAAGGACAAATAAGAACGGATAAAGCTATTGCCCCAATCCCACCTCCTCAAGGAAAAATCATTCTGGATCATTGAAGAATTGACTACAAATCAACTAAAAGTTAAATCAAGCAAGAGCAAGAAGGTAGACAAAGCCCGTAAACAAGGTAAATTGAAAGTCTATCGAGGTGGTAAAGCCATCATTCAAGAATTTCAAAATCCTAAATCGGCTCTCCGCACAGCTGAAACCCCCTAGGTTTTGATTTCCTTTTTCATTTTTCCCGCCCAATGAACCTTCAGTCCTTAACTTATATGTATCGTCATCTTCTGCTTTTGATGAACCCTTTGTAATGTTTGTTTTTGGTCCCATGGGTCATGTATGACCTTCGTGGACGATAATTCAATCTCTCTCTCTCTCTCTCTCTCTCTCTCTCTCTCTCTCTCTCTCTCTCTTTTCATCTCCCTCTCTCATACATTGATTAGTCAAGCATTCTCTCCTCCCTCTCACACACACTAATCACACTCTAATTACCTTCCTCTCATTTCCTCTATGAGCGGTCGGGAGCAACAAAAGAGTGCATAATACAAGCAAATCACTGCAAAAAAATCTACCGGTGGACAAACAAAAGAGCGCATAATGCAAATGGTGAGCATTTCAAACAATCTATGTGTGTGTGCATTCCAAACAATGTGTGTGTGCGTGTGTCTTTGTGCATATGCGCACTTCAAACATGGGGTAAGGGGGGGTTAAAAAGATCAACCTTAATCTACTCCTCTCCTTGTGGTCAAGCTCACCCCGGCTTCAACAAACGGCCGTAAAAAAATGAACCTCCGAAATAGGGGTTTTGTGTGTATGCGCGCGCGCGAGACACACACACACACACACAGATGGGAAGGGGGGGAGTAAGGGGGGAGGAGATGACGTTGTTGTAGGTGCGATGGCGGGTGAAAACTTGAGCAAGGTATGCCCAAAAACATGGCATACCTTGTTGTGTTTCTTTTTTAATGCGTCAGTTATTACCGCGGATATTACCGCACCCATTATCGTGTATATTATCACATTTTGATTTTTTAGAACGTTGGAAAAAGAATCCGATGTTGCAATGGGGTGATTTTCCCACCTCCACTCTAACCAACAATCCTTTCTGTAGAAATTTTTTTCCTCTCTATCTTTTTCTACTTATTAGAAAATTTTTTAATTGTTTCTTTAGTCGTTTTTTTCTTCACTATTGAAATTTTAGCCCCCCCCCTTAATTTTTTAGGCGAGCAATGAATCAAGGACAAGCTCCCTTGCCCTTGCACCAAGTGTGCAAAGGGACAATCCTTCGCTTGAGGTGCATTTCCTTGGAGCATGTGGAGAACAAGGGGCTTTGGATCCCTTGAAAAAGCACCCGAGTAGATGGGAGCACCACTCCCCCTTGATTGAGGATGCTCGCCATTGGTTTGTGTTCGTGGTACTAGCTCTACTTCAACAGCTCCTCCACATGCATCCTAGGGACACTTTGAGGTTGAGGACGAACACATGTTCGACATAGTGGATGAGTTGTTGGCACATGAAGCCAACATGTGTGAGGAGAATTGTAGACCCTTCACTAAATGGGCACATGCAATGGAGGACACGTTGTTATTGAGTGCCCAAACACCTCTATACCATGGTGCCCAGTTCTCAGTGCTCCGAGCATTGTTGATGATCCTCAACTTGCAAGCAAAATTTGGTTAAAGAAATGCAAGTGTAGATGCACTCCACGGGTAAGTTCTATTTATGGTTTTTGGTAAATTGCGTTCTCTTGTTGATCCCCCTTGAATTTGTACTAATTTTTTGTTTTGTTGTATTTTGATGGGAAAAAATGTTTCTTAAAGATCACCACATGCCTTCGGATTGTCAATGAGCGAGGTCGTATGTCACCACACTTTAATGGAGTATGATCACATCCATGCATGCGTCAACGATTGCATACTATACCGCAGTGAGCATGCACATGCAACCTCATATCCCCTATGCGAAGAAGTACGCTACAAGACCGATGTAAGCAGGGATCACCTACCTCGCAAGATATTGAGGCATTTTCCACTTATCCCTCAGATTCACCACATGTTTAAACAACAAGTCTACATTGGAGCTTCTCGCATGGCACACCAACCACCACTCAAATGATGGGATGATGCGTGCCCATGTCGATTCACCTGCATGGAGGCAAATCGAGACTCATTGGCTTAAGTTTAGGCTAGAGCTTAGACACTTGAGTCTTGGGTTGGCAAATGACGGTGTCAATCCCTTTGGCACCAAGTCTACATCATGGAGCAGTTGGCCCATGGTGTTCATCAACTACAAAATTCCACCATGGAAGACTACCAAGAAGGGCAATTATCTCTTTGTTTGTGCCAAGGAAGAACAAAGTGGAAAATATTGATGTCTACATCAAGCCCCTCATCGAGGAGTTGGAGGAGTTATGGAAGGGTATCCTCGTTGTTGATGTTTCACTTCCAAAGGAGAGGAGAGGCCCCATTGTGAGGGGTATCCTTATGTGGACCATGCATGACTATCTTGGCCTTGGAGAGATTTCTGGTATGTTATGTTCATTCTTCTTTCTCTTTACCATTTGAAGTTTGAAGGGCTTCTCTAACGATATGATATGAGTGCAGGGTTGTCCACACGGGTTACAATGCATGTCCTACTTGTGGGCCATCATAGGTGACGGAGCGACAAGATGCATTACACAAGGTAATCTATCCAAACAACCATCATTTATTGCCGCAAAGTCACAACAAATACAAGGCTCCAAACAAATGGAAAGGCACGTTTAAAGCTAACAATGGCAGATTGAGCAACCATTTGGGAAGAGCACTACAATAGTGATCCACCCATGTCTACTCCACCAAAAGGTATGTCAAGGTACTCCATATTTTTAAGGCTTCCATATTGGAAGGACTTAAAAATACAACATCTCTTGGATCCCATGCACATATTCAAAAATGTTGCCCACACCCTATGAGATCACATTACGGGCAAAAGGACTCTTTCGGGGCTAGGGAGGATTTGAGGGCCTTGAAACATCTCCCCGCCTCTGTTACTCCACGTCAAGCCCCAAATGGGAAGATTGTGCTTCCTAAAGCCCCACGGATTCTAACCAAAGATGAGCTAGATCGAGTGAAGCATTCCATTGCATCTATTCGCACACCCATGGGGTACATGAGGTCACTCAAGGGAGCTTTCACAAAGGCAAAGAAAGGTGGAAGCGTTCAATTTCATGGGTTGAAGACCCATGATTGGCACAAAAGTAATTTTCTATCCAGGCTCTATCCTCTCCCTCATCTCGTTTAGATATTGAATTTTGTGCAAGACTAAAATCATATGGTATTTTAATCTTTTGACATTGTAGTTCGTTTTGCCGGTAAGTATGTGCGTGTGCCAAGACAAGAAAATGAGGGAAGCTATTTTCAAACTCGAGGAGTTAGTAAGATACTTCATATCTCTATTCAACCAATCCGTTTTCTATATACACTATATCTTCTAGTGTGTTATTTTAGTGTACTTTTGTGGGTTATCTTGTAGGTTAGTGAGCTCCAAAAAAATTGAAATAGACGCCATCCCTGTTGCTGAGTCCCTTACCATGGAAAATGTGTGTGCTATTGAGGATGCATTTCCTCAATCCGTTATGCTTAATCAAGTCCACCTCTTGGTTCATGTGGTTGACGAGATTGCTATATGTGGAGTAGTGCATGCACGGTGGATGTTCTTTCAAGAGAGTTTAAAGTCTCTCAAAGATTTTGTGCGACTACATTTGTTTGTATTTCAAATTATTTGGCACAAGTTGATCCCTCAATGCCTCACATGTGGTCAGATGAGGAGGATTCAAGGATGACTTCCCACTTACCAGTGGAAAGGGAAAATTAGTTAACATGGATATGGATCTACACTGAGTTGTCAACAACTTTTGTATCCTAAATGCAAAGGTTATGACCAAGTGGGTGGAGTAGTGGACATGGCAAAGGCAAGCTATTTTCAAGAGAGGGAAGCGTGGAAGCAAGCTCATGGAGGTAGGAGGGCACCCCCAATTCCTCAACACCTTAAATGTTTCCCATATCTCATTAGTGCCGAGTGGATCCATGAGAGAATGACCGAAGCAAAGGCACGTGGAGAGGACATCACCCAATGGGAGTATGCACAAGGCTGGTGCCAAAGGTATAATACTCATACACGTAAACCATATTGCATAGTTTTTTCTTGATTTTATCTTTGTAATTGATTGTATAATTTTTTCTAGTTTAAGTGCCTTTCTTTTAACTCTATGTGGTATGTCATAAAATCTAATATCTAACCAACCCAAATGATTTTCTCATATTAAACAGATCACTTAATGTGGGAGAATAAACGGGAATAAGGGTTAAGATATAGAAATGTGCTTATGGATCTATCTCAACACAGGGCCAATGGTAAAGGGGCCCAAATGAGAGATGGTCTATCAAAGAGCAAGGCTACCAATGGAGCTTAGAATACCTTAGTTAGGGTTAGCTTCATTGAAGACCTCCAATAGTTAGTGTAAAAGTCCTTTGACCTTAGGTAAGCTAGGGCTGAGCTCGAGGTAGGAACCCGGTGCAAGCTTGAGGTGGGAACCCGGCCTAAGCTTAAGGTGCTTGAGGTGCCCGATGACTGAAATGCTTGAGGTGCTTGATGATTGAGATGCTTGAGGTGCTTGTCCCGCTAGATGACTAAGGTGCTCGAGGTACTTTGTTGTGATTGCTTAAGATGCTTGTGGGAACACCCCCAAGCTAGAAGTGCTTTGTCATGCTTGATGAGTAAGGTGCTTGAGCACCTAAAGTCAAAATGATCCCTACATAAGAGGGGGCGAGCCCATATTGTAGGGGCTAGTGAGAGAAGAGACACACACACACACACACACACTCAAGGTAACCCCAAGTCTTAAGAGGCAACAAGGACACATATCAAGCTCCTACCCATGCTACCTTCATGGTGTGCCTGAAGCCTATTGGTTGGCCACCCAAGGGGTCCAATGATAATTTAGGAGATTTAATTAATTGTCTTTGCATTTATCAAGTCCTCTCTCTCAAAGGGGAAAGGGGGACACTTGTCCCAAGGCTACCCTTGTTGATTGTAATGCCTCCTGCTTGTGATTGGCTAGGGCTGGAGGGGTCCAATGAGCTTCAAGCATGAGCTACAAGGGGGGCTCGACCAAAGTAAGCTAGGGGGTTGCTTAGGGGGTATACTCTTCCCCACACACTCACACACACTCTCATTATGCAATGTGCAAAGTGCAAGAGCTCCCTCTCCTTCTCCAAGCAAGTAGAGGTTGAGAGCCACCAACACTCTTGGCTATGGAATGCAAATCCAACCAAGAGCCATGCTTCAATGCTTAAGCTTGTCATCTTCTCCATCTTCATTACTATGCTATTATGTACGCTAGCAAGAAGAGTTATGATAAGTGAGGAACTAATTCTTTCTCCTATGAAATGTTTCTTCTTCCTCTTCCCTGCTAGCTCTCTCCACCTTCAAAGGTGTTTGAGGTCTTCGGACTGAGGCTTGGGAGAGTTGAAGCTTTCTTCAAAGTTTATGTTATGCTTGTGATGCATGAATCTTTCCATCTTCATTGCATCACCTAGGTCACAAGAAACACAAAGATTGTATTGTAACAAGTCTCTGTTAATGGGAGAAATCATAATGCAAATGCCTATTGGAGGGGGGACCGGCTCCACATAAATCTGGTCCTCAACTGTCATCATGTTCTATAAATTCTCTCTCTTGCAAAAGTATTGTTCATGCCAAGTTAACTAATTGCTGTGTTTATGTTGTTATCTTCAACTATGTTCACCTGCTATGCTCACAAAGTAATTTCTTAAAAGTATTTCTCATTGATTTCCGCTACTCTCAAGTTAAATAGGCCAATTCCATTACATGGTCAAAGGGTCGATACTCCCATACACACCACATTGACGAGCATTGAACCACCATGGATTGTGGCATCTTGGGCAACTTTGACACAAATGATGATGAAGCCAGATACTGTGGGACTATTGTAAGGATACTAAAGGTCGATTTTAGAATCAAGTGGTTTGTAAATGTGTCTAGACGACATGAGAAGTGGGCTCTACATGGTGGACTAGATCTAGTGTGTATCACATGGAGAGGTATGAAAACTTAGTTTTGCCACACAATTGTGAGCAGGTGAGTGTAAACCTTCTTTACCCTTATTTGCTTATAACATAATACCAATGTCACTCACTTTGAACTTCTCTTTTATAGACCATCTATATTCCATCAATCCATCGACTATAACTTTTGTTCATAGTTCCCGTAACAGCTGGGGGAAGAACCATTTTTTTGCCACTAATAAAGTGGAGACCGTCACATGGACTTCAATTATTCAATCAAAATTGATGTGAGGGATTACCCCAATTATGGTACATATGGATCTCATGGGCTTCCTATTGGTGCTATTGGATTGTGATTAGAACCAACATTCAGGGAATTGAAATCCACAATGTGACTTGGAGACAAGGGCTATCAATGAGAATAAAATGCCTCACATGCATCAGGTTGAAATTGTATCGGTCCCAAAGTGGGAGACAAGTTGGAAACTTTGGTAACCTATTGCTTTAGTGCAACCCAAAACCTACTACTATTGCTAACATATTTATTGTATTGTAAGGGTAGATACAATAAATATGCTAGTAGTGATGACAATAATCAATGCTAGCATATCTATTGTATCGTAAGGGTAGATACAATAAATATGCTAGCAATGATGACAATAATCAACGCTAGCATATTTATTGTATCGTAAGGGTAGATACAATAAATATGCTAGCAGTGATGGAGATAATGATTGCCTAGTCTAAAGTAAGAGGGATAGAGATGATAGGTACTCTAGCCATTCAAAGGGTAGATACAATAAATATGCTAGTAGTGATGACAATAATAAACGCTAGCATATCTATTGTATCGTAAGGGTAGATACAATAAATATGCTAGTAGTGATGACAACAATGGAGATGATAGGTACTCTAACCATTCAAAGGGCATCAACCACGTGAAATTTAGTTGTTCAATGGATGTTGCTATGAGGGATTACCCCAATTATGATACATATGCATTAACAAGAATAAAATACCTCACATGCAGCATGTTGAATCTATAGTGGTTCCAAAGTCGGAGAAGAGTTGGAAACTTCAGCAACCTATTGCTTTAGTGTGACCAAATCCTACTACGGGCTCATGGCCCTAACGATACTTGAATTGTAAGTGTGGTTGTGGAGCTAGTGCAAATTGTTGACCAGAGTATGTGAGAAGGCACCATGCCTAGCTTTGGAACTGGTACAAAAGTGACAACACGTTGGCAAAAGACAATGATGGAGTCACATTATACATTATCAACATGATGATGGAGCTGGTACAGAAGTGAAAGCAACAACACATTGGCAAAAGATGATGATGGAGATCACATTATACACTATCAAGATGATGATGTAGATTGTTGTCAATATGAGAGAATATATAAAAGACGGAGAGACCATGACAGAGAGGATGGAAATAAAAAATGTCACTCCATATGGAATGTTATAGAGATCAAGGTCAACATGAGATAAAATATATGTGTGAAAAGCATTAGGAAATTTTGGAGGTCATTTGGAGGGCCATATGAAGGAGAGAGAAAATAGAGCGCATCCAATGAGCAGGAGGGCTACCTTACGTAGGAAAATACGTGGAAAGACTCAAAAAATAGGAAAATATTTTAAAAACTTTCACGAATCTAGGATTGTGGCATCGTAACTTCTTTGCTTTTACCGAGCTGTTAGGTGCATGTGTGGTCCCACTGCTGATATTCTCTTATGGTCATTAACGTACTGGAGGGTGACCATTAAGCCCGCACAAGATATTGGAATTCTAAAACACTTTCCCTCCATTAGGATGCTTTCAAAGTGAATCTCCCTCCACTAAAGCTTTTCTCTCAGAGCTATGGCTTCCACATCTTCTCGCCCAAGAAGCTCTAGGTGTTTATGGTCTCTCACACCAACTACCAACACCTGCACTTTGCCTAGAAGTCCAAGTAGTAGCATATCCTCAATATCAACTTCAATAAGTGCAGAGAACCAATGGGTTGGACAAAGGATAAACAAAGGTTCATGGGTCCTCATGCAACCAAGAAGAACCAAGAGGTCTAGTGCTATCAATGTTTACCGCTCAACATGGAAGGCCAGAGTGTTGGATTTCAAAGTTGAAATCGGCAAAAGATCTGTAAACACTACAAGAGGTTGTGTGCTCTTATGACGCTGTTAGCGACGGAAATACATTGGGTTTTTATAACCCCCGGCGTCGCTAAAACCGTCGCTATAGGCGTCGCTATGAGCGTCGCTATATAGTGACGCATATAGCGATGCCTATAGCGACGTTTACACAGAAGACTATAGCGACGCTCATAGCGATACTACAGAGCCATAAATAGCGACGCTTATAGCGACGCCTGAGAGAATTTTTTTTTGGTGGCAGGGCATTCAATGCCACCCATCAACCATATTGTACTTGATTCACTTTTTAAAAAAAGTGCAAAGGTAGATAATAGACCCAAAATAGTCACCCACAAGACGCATTGTTTGCAAAATTGACAATTGTACACATCATAGGCAAAATGAATTGATTGGCAAATGTAATAATGACAATTGTACAACATCATAGGCATAAAGAATTGATTGGCAAAAGGAACTGCGGTGACAAATGTAATAATATACATGGTTCAAAAAGACGTATAAAAATATACTCCATGTCTGTGTATTCCCCTCTGAAAAGAATGCAGTCATTAGGACAAGCGTGGATAGAATTGTAATCCATCCCCAAGTTTCGCAAAATCTTTCTTGCTTCATCTCGGGAATCTGGCATCACATTGTCAGCTGGTAGTATGTGCTCTTTCAGCAATCTACACAACATAAAAATATGATACAGTCGTGTAAAAATCTATCAGATCATTGTACATTTAGAGTTCTATTAAAGTAAACTAATTGTAATAGATCACCTGAAAAGCGCTGTGACGCTAGTGTCACTCCATCCAAACTTTGCCTGCATGTTGAGAAGAACCAGGAGTGCTTTCAATCTAGACATACGTGCTCCATTATACAATGGCGTATCGGCTTCACTTTTCATATCATCATAGATAAGCCTTTCTGAATCCATGATCGTCTCGATCATTTCATCAATCTCGGGCTCAAACATTGCCTCATTGGGAATGTGCTATGCATGATCATCCCCCGAGCTGTCAGAGGCTACATCTTGTGGCCTCACATATGCTGCTTGACCAAAGCGCCTGCGAACACGTCTATTGGGTTACAAGATTGCTGCTTGTTGGCCAGCGTCAGAGTCCGACGAGTTATAATTGGCAACAACTCGATCTATAATAGATGGATCGAACTCGCCAAATTCGCGAACGTGCTGCAAAGAAACACGTCTTGTCCGTCGCACAGCATGCTTGCATTGATTACAAGGACATAAGACCCTCGTTGAGAGATAGGTGTTTCGGTTGGACGGTCCCACATCCTCGTCGCTACTCATAATGAGGATAAAAAACTTATAACCTGGACAACAAATTTAATATTCTATTGGCATTCTTCGTCTTATCTCTCTCTCTCTCTCTCTCTCTCTCTCTCTCTCTCTCTCTCTCTCTCTCTCTCTCTCTCTCTCTCTCTCTCTCTTTACCTCACATTCTCTAGTCATGTCCAATCCCCGCACACCTCGGTCTAGAGGTGCACGGAGATCAGAACCACCGGGTTATAATCTCGTCTTTATTGGTCAATACCTATATTTGTGGGTACAAGAAATCTACACACCCACGTCTACATGATACTGCATGTAGTGGACAAAACCCCTTTGCCTCTTCTCTAGCTGTAGCACTTCACTTCATCTTAACATCTTTTCATAGTAGATCTTTTCACTGTTCGTCTAACTCTAAACCCTAAACCGTAAGTAATTCTTGCGTGGACTCGATCTAACGTAAATAAGCGTAAATCTAAATAAACGTAAATCTAACTAAAAATAAAGCTAAATCTAATTTAACGTAAGTCTAATGACTAGAGGTTGTCTAGATGGTCATTGTGTCGGGGATGTAGTGACTCTTGCCGCCCTGAAGATCCACCTTCTTCCCTATCTTCTGAAGACATTTCACCAGTACTTTTGGATCGACGGAGCCCACCATGAGTGAAGGCAGCAATACCCTATATTCCATTGAGGGCTTTCTTCACCCGCTTCATGCAGGCATCGCAGTCTATGGAGACCTAAATCTAATCTAATATAACGTAAATCTAAATCTAGCTTAAATAAACGTAAATCTAGTTAAAAATAAACCTAAATATAATTTAATGTAAGTCTACATATAACCTAATCTTTAACGTCTTTTAAGATAGTTTCCTACGATGTTATAACTCTCTTCTTCTTGTGTGTGTGCGCGTGTGTGGATGTGTGTGCCAATAAAAAGAGATAAATGGTATAACCTTTCTATCACCCATGCCAAGTATGATAGATTGATTATGCCATTTCCCTCTTGAATAATAGGTCTTGAGTTCAACTCCTCGTCGGCTAGATCTTTAGGTCTTTTAATTTTAATTAGTTTCCTACGACGTTAAATTAGTTTCTCTCTCTTTCTCTCTCAATGTGTGTGCGTTTTTTTGGATCGTATGCATGTTTTCTCTTTCTTTTCCTCTCTCAATGTGTGCGTTTTTTGTTTATGCATGTTCTCTCTCTCTTTTCCTCTCTCAATGCGTGCGTTTTTTGTTTATGCATGCTCTCTCTCTCTTTTTCTCTCTCAATGTGTGTGTGCATTCTTTGTTTATGTATGTGTGTGTGCGTTTTTGTTTTTGTTTGTACTCTCTCTCTCTCTCTCTCTCTCTCTCTCTCTCTCTCTCTCTCTCTCTCTCTCTCTCTCTCTCAAAAACACTATGTGTGTGTGTGTATGTGTGTGTGTGTGAGAGAGAGAGAGGGAGAGAGAAAGAGGGGAAGGGAACATGAGAATGAGGAGAGGGAAGGAGCATACCTGGCTCTCCTTCCTCTCCTCGTGTGTGTGTGTGTGTGTGTGTGTGTGTGTGTGTGTGTGGAGAAGAAAAAGAGAGAGAGAGAGAGAGAGAGAGTGAGGGAGAGCGTTACCTGCTCCTTGCTTGAGGGCGCCGAAAAACTCAGATCTGAGATCTGAGTTTTTGGGCGCACTCGGTTATTTTTTTACCCCAGCCGGCGTCGCTATGAGCGTCGCTATAAGCGTCGCTATGAGCGTCGCAAATTTACAAAGAAATTTGCGACGCTCATAGCGACGCTTATAGCGACGCTCATAGCGACGCCGGGAAAATTTTTTTTGAGCGTCGCTGTGTGAGCGTCGCTAATATGAAGAGCCTCTTGTAGTGAAAGGAAGTTCTTGTTCAGCATGTGTTTACCCATCCAGACGTGATAGCAAACGGTGGAAATGTGTCAAATATACATCAATCACGTTGCAATTGTAAGTATTCTTGACATCTCAACTGCATTTGATTTGTCATTTTACTTATTGATACTCTCATTTTAACTTTTCTTATATATTTTGCAACGTTTATCCCTCTTCTTATGAGCAATGGCTCCATTCTTCACATCTCATTTTAACTTTTCTTAAATATTTGCAACGTTTATCCCTCTTCTTAAGAGCAATGGCTCCATTCTTCACATCTCAACTACATTAGATTTGTCATTTTGACTTATTGATACTTTTAGTTTAACTCTTGTTATATATTTTGCAGATGTTTATCCCCTCTTCTTATGAGCAATGGGAGCCTGTGGAGTGCATAATAGGCCTCTTCCTTGTTGTTCATGCCCACATTGGTTCTCTACAGTATTCAGGGAGAAGCGGCAAAAGCCTGGCTGATGAAGGAATATTTTTCTATGACCAATTCTACCAACTCTGCCCAGGGAATAAGAATGGCATGTTGGTGAAAGTGCCTCTATCAATCGACTAGAACACTGTGGACTGGCGGCTAGTTCCTGAGGAAACAATGGTGGACGCAATGCGAAGTAAGCTCTACAAGGATATACAGAGGTCTCTACGTAGCTCTATTCCCACCAAACTGGTTAGAATTGCAAACTTTTGTCCTGCTGCACTGTTCATAGAGTTGTTTCATAACTACAATATACGTGTCACAAAAACTATGTTCATGTGCAAGTCATTTCAGCAGTCATCCTGTGACAAACTTCTTGACAAAGGATGGTAT
Organism: Adiantum capillus-veneris; assembly: GCF_014529385.1. Taxonomy (NCBI): domain Eukaryota; kingdom Viridiplantae; phylum Streptophyta; class Polypodiopsida; order Polypodiales; family Pteridaceae; genus Adiantum; species Adiantum capillus-veneris. Next base: position 25,001,677 of record NC_140948.1, on the reverse strand, counting down.
CTAAAGGAAGACACTAGTTGTCAAGTACATGATTGCAAGCCAATCAATGTTAGTCTCCTTCTGGTATATGCGATCACAAATGCTTAGAGGTAAGTACATTCCTATGGACCAGGTTTCTGCAGGTTTGGAAGATAATCCTGTTGTGGATGTGGAAGTGTTTGGATAAAGAGCATGGCCTAATGTTGGTGGTTACAATAAGGGAGCTATGCAGTCTTCTGCAGTTGCGGCAAGACATAATTGAAGAGTCAATGGATAGGGACCTTTTAGATTTTTCCTTTTTCCTAGCTGGCCATAAGCTGATGCGGCGTAGAGAAAAATATTTTTTGTGCGAAGAGTTGAATGGTCGGGTTGAAATAGTGTCAATGTAACAGAGATTCTTGTGAACCTAAGTGTATATGAATGACTTTCAATACATGAAGCGTGAACAATGGACTGAGATACAATTTCTGTAAGTATGGAAATGTCTTCAAGGTAAAAATCAAAGGTATGCCCCTCAAAAGAGGGTGGTGAGATAGTTGTTCTTGGTGGATTTAGTTCTCCCTTTTCAGGAGTATCATCAATCAGTAGTGTATTATTTTCATCAAAGGGTACATCGATTGGCTAAACGGTTTGTACAAAAGAGGTAAGTGTGGTCTTTTAGGGTGGTAGTGGCCCTCGACAGTAACACATTTTCTTTGATCATACAAAAAGGCAAAATCTGACGTATGAGCACCGCATACACCGCAAACTATCGTAACTAGTGGCGACAAGTTTTGCCTTTGCATTGAAGACCATACGACAACTCTGAAGTGTGGAAGGAGAAACTGAATAAATTCTTTGGTTCCTGGACGAACCATGACTCGACAAGTTCCCATCCGAAATGTTTGCAAATCCTCGAAGGGGTCTGCTATACCCAGAGGCACGCGCATCAGCAGCAATCCATTGATGTCAAAGATAATCAACCTCTGTAAAAGTTGACAAGTACATATAAATAGTTAGAAGCTGAACATATTTTGCCATACTTGAATAGACATTACCGGAACAACCATATCTACAGGTAGCAAGGGTCCATACGGGGTCTCTATAGTGTTGTTGTCATTGTTGCTATCCTCTGCTTTAGCTCCATCGTCGTAGTCATCATTCTCATCTTCATCAAGGGTCTCCCCCATGGCTCTTTCTGCCTCATTCAGGGTTTCCTCCAAGGTCTTTTCCTCTGCCTCCGTTGGCCGGCTTGCATCATCCATATCCTTTTGCTCATCTGTAGGCCTGCTTTCCTCATCCATCCTTGCCTCATCCAGGTTTCATCCATGGGCTCTTTTGGCTCCTCCACTGGCCTACTTGGCTCTTTCATTGTCTCCTCCATAAGCCCCTCTGCTTGTACACTAGCACCTTGCATATGCTCATTTGACCTTTCTTCATCCTCGGCTCTTTCATCTTCGGCTGGTATGACCCCCTTGGCCCGTTGTGATTCCATTGTATTTGATGCAGGGGTTTGTCGTGGTGGCTCATCATGTATTGTCATATCAATTGTGCGGTCATCCAAGACGCTATCTTCCAAGTTCTCTGGGGTTCGACATAGTGAGCAGGTGTTGTATTAGACTTACCCGATATCTTTGCAAATAATCATATGTGTAGTTTTGCACAGCACTCTACAAAATTGAAAGACCACATGGTGAGAAGTCTTGTATAAAGAAAACCAAAATTGACTGAATGCATTGCCAAATGGTTACCTTAGTCATGAAAGGTTTTAATGCAAAGTAGCTTTGCAGGAAATATTATGCATAAAGAAGACATCTCCAGCCGCAAGAATTTGCATCGGTTTGATTTGGTACAGGTACATCTTTGATTGGGGCCTTGTATAGTTTATACCTTCCACATAGATTGCCATAAGCAAGCAACAACCTCTTTATACAACTGCACAAAGAAGTATCAGGATGTTAGCTTGAGGCTTTCAAATTTACATGGATATCTATAAGAAACACTTTCTGATACATAACACTTACAGCCTAATTTCAGGGTGGGTTCCTTTTATTGAATTGAACACCCACACTGCTGGCTGCTCAACATCAAGGCATATGAGACTCCAGTGATGGTTGTTCTCATATGGAAAGATGATGACAGTTACTTCCAACATAGCACAGTGGAGAAACCAACTCTCAAATGTGCCAGATGGACTGTTCTTCTGTCTAATAATCACTGACATTTGTGGATCAAGAAGAAACACCTCCGTGTGGGTGTGCGGTGGAAGTTGACTTTTGATCAAACTGCAGGGAGTGTACCTGATTTAGTACACCTATCATTTGAGTTTTCAAAGTTAGAAAAATATTAACACTTACTTAAGACAAGCATAGATAATTGTATCTGAGATCTGAGCATCTGGATTCAGCAATATATTAATGTACACTTTTTCCAGAGCCAGCTTTTTGGCTCCATCTATAAATGGTATCTCTACAAGCAAACCATCCTTCATTGAAAGTAGAGTTTCTTTGTTGCTTGCATCTATGGACAGGGTCACATTGCATTCTGTTTGCCTCTAGGACTCCACTGCTACTTTTGCTTTCTCCTTAAGCTCTGCTTCCCTCATGTCTTCTGTTTGGCGAGCAACCGTCTCTGCCCTTGCCTTTGTATTAACATCATGTGTGACATCTACAACTGTGACTTGTGGCAATAGCTTAGGGGGTATATCAAAATTTCCCTCATTTTCTTATCCCTGTAGACATTGGGGACTAGAAGTTTGTCATACCTCCACCTTACCCTTTTTAGTGTCTCATTGTCTTTGTCCATTACAGTCACCCTGTGGGCATGGGCTGCTACAATGGTCATGTCACTGAAGTACTAAAGCAGGAAGTCCTCTGCTGCTTCCTGTAGAGCCATCAATGTAACCACTTTCCACCTTTTAGTTCCCCAGGTAGCTTCTTCACAAATGGACCTCACCATCCTCTGAAAGGGCAGCTTTGGTATGCACAAATCAACACATTTATGTGCCTTCCTGATTTCTCTGAAAAGTCCCATGCAGCTCTGTAACTTCTTCACCCTTGGACCTTTCAAAATTTTATTTGGTTTTCCAGGTCTCTTCTTTGGGGTTGCAGATCTACTACTTGCCTTAGCTGCTAACCCTGGTCCCTTGCCTGCCTTCCTTGCAGTGGCCTTTGTTCTAGCCATTCCACTGTATAAAAATAGAAGAGTATCTCTCTCTCTCTCTCTCTCTCTCTCTCTCTCTCTCTCTCTCTCTCTCTCTCTCTCTCTCTCTCTCTCTCTCTCTCTCTCTCTCTCACCAAAACTTATCCCATTACTATCGGCGCGCGTAAAGGATTTTTTTGACCCCAAAATACACCTCCGTTCGCCATTAGTAAAAAGGAAACAGAGAGACTCTCTCTCTCTCTCTCTCTCTCTCTCCAGTGTCTCCACTATTCCTTCCTCTCTCTATAACACAAACACATACACACACAGACTCTCTCTCTCTCTCTCTCTCTCTCTCAAAGCAGACCAAACCACACACACACACACACACACCGAGATACACTCCCTCTCTCTCACTCGTTCTCCTTGTGTTTCCATAGTATTAAAGGCGTGCTAACAGACATCCAAATAGTAGGTGGCTGTCTCCGTGCGCCTTTAGTATAGAGAGAGAGAGAGAGAGAGGTTATCTGTGTGTGTGTGTGTGTGTGTGTGTCAAAGAGAGAGATATGAAATTTACTGTGAGAGAAAGAGAGAGAGAAAAAGAAACAGAGAGAGAGAGAGAGACCTTTGAGAAACAGAGATGGTGATAGAGAGAAAGAGAGAGAGGCACAACGTGACCTTTTGGAAAGAGAGAGAGAGATAGAGAGAGAGAGAGGGCCAAACCTTCGTAAGAGAAGAGAAGCCTACTATATTTTGCACGTGCTTTCTGTCGGAGACGCAGACGGAGGCTTGAATTCTCTTTCTCTCACTCTCTTTGACTCTTGTGGTGTCTCACTTTCTCTCTCATACCTTTTATATGTCACGTACTAAAGTATCTGGGCCCATTAAATGACCGCATGTGCGGCATCATGCACACTACATTCTATTTTATAATAACCACGTGGGGCGCCGCTGGGTGGTAACCGTTATAAGTGTAGAGAGAGAGAGAGAGAGAGAGAGAGAGAGAGAGAGAGAAACATAGAAAGAGAGAGAGAGAGAGAGGGACAAAGAGAAAGCGAAGAGAGAGCAATGGAGAAGACGGCTCCCATGGAGTTTCTGCAAACTCCACCAACAAAAGGTCATCTCTCATTGTCTCTCTCTCTCTCTATTTCTAACAATAGCTAGCAGAGAGTGTATGTGTGTGTGTGTGTGTGTGTGTGTGTGCGCGCGTGTGTGGAAACAAACAAAAGCCCATATTGTTCAACACACACACACGCACATACACACAGACACAGACACAGATACACACACACACAGAGGGTCGCAAACAGACGGACTCTCTCTCTCTCTCTCTCTCTCTCTCTCTCTCTCTCTCTCTGTGTGTGTGTGTGTGTGTGTGTGTGTGTGTGTGTGTGTGTACTAAAGGCGCGCAGAGACAACCAAATACCCTTTGCAACTCTCTCCACGCGCCTTTAGTACAGTTATGAGACCTCTCTCTCTCTCTCTCTCTCTCTCTCTCTCTCTCTCTCTCTCTCTCTCTCTCTATCTATCTATCTATCTATCTGTCTCTGTGTACTAAAGGCGCGCAGAGACAACCAAGGACTCTTTGCAACTCTCTATGCGCGCCTTTAGTACTGTTGAGAGAGAGAGAGAGAGAGAGAGAGGGAGAGAGAGAGTGTCTATGTGTGTTTTTTGGTGTGATCTGGAGAGAGAGAGCGAGAGAGAGAGAGAGAGAGAGAGAGAGAGAGAGAGAGAGAGAGAACAAAGACTTGACATGTTTCTGATGAATAGGATTAAGGTCCAATAGGCAGAAGAGGCTAAAATCGGACCTAGAGCTTATGCCAGGATTCCAGCTTTTGCAGGCTCAGTTGCTTAGCGTTTCTGCCAAAAGAACTGTTGACTTTTGTCAGGACTTTGATCAAGAAGAGTGAATTTGTGAAGATGAGTCAGAGAGGTCGGCAGGCCAAGAGGATCCCTCACCCTACAAGGGTCCCTCACCCTCTACAGTACTTGTCAAGAAAAATACAAGAAAGAGGAATATAGACTTCTCAGATGATGCAGATCTCCCAACAAGCAGTCCTTGTGCAAGTAAAGGTAAAGCCAAAGAGGATGTGCCTTCTCTGGAAGACCCATCTGTAACTGATGAGAGGCTGTTCGATTTTGCAGCATCGTGTGGTGCTAGAGACAAATATGATCTAGTTCATTCTATGTTTAACCCAAAATTTGATATTGAAGACCTTTCAGCTCAGCACAGTGAATTCTTGCATCCCTACAGAGATCAATTTGAACTGATGGTGCAGGTAGGGAGGGTTGTTCTGCCTAGTATGACTGTCGTTCATTTAAATGACTGCGGTGGAAAAGGACAGGGACTGAAGAAGTATAGGGAATTACCATCTGCTTGCCGACATTCAGCCTGTCCTTTGCACCAAAAAGAGTACAAACTTATTCAGGAATCCTTTGGCTTTATGGTTTACTTGAATAGCCTGTTTGGATTCCTCATGCAGAATCCTGATGAGGTGTTAGAGGAGTAGGATGCAGCACCAGACGAAGAATGCGAGGAGACAACACATATACAAGAAGTCGAGGAGGTTGAAGATACAGTCGACCTTGAGGTTGAGGCAATTGAAGTACAAAGAAGTAAGATGCTCTCTGTGAAAACAACAAAAATCAAACTACACTTGGATGTCAGTAACTTCACTAAGAAGCATACTCAAATGATGTTGCCTGTTGTGCCTGACTTCAGGATTAGAGACAGGACCTATATCTTTTTACATGATGTGCAAAGCATCTTTTATTTAAGGGAGGACTTCTCCCTGGCTATCATTTCCAGAGTCCAAGAGGAGAGGAGTGGATTTGTTTTAGAGGATATTAGTGATGAGATGAGGCAATGGAAACATCCAGCAATCCAATGGAATGCCTCCGAAGATGCTTTGAGAAAGCTGAAAAATACAAGGAGACACTACCGGATGCAGCCACCTTCCAAGCAATAAGACAAAGCCTAAGACCATCAACAAGTCACAAAGAAGTGGAGGATTGGTTTAACCATTCAAGTCAGGGGTAAACTACATCTGTGGACCTGTGGGGTAGGAAAACCTCTTTTTGCAGGACGAGAGCTTCATGGTAACTCTCTCTCTCTCTCTCTCTCTCTCTCTCTCTCTCTCTCTCTCTCTCTCTCTCTCTCTCTCTCTCTCTCTCTCTCTCTCTCTCTGTGTGTGTGTGTGTGTGTGTGTGTGTGTGTGTGTGTGTGTGTGTGTCACTTACTCAGACATGATATGTGCGGTCTTGGATTACTGACAAGGATGACTTCCTTCGACGGCGGACTCAAGAGTATCGTGGAAGGGATGCGGCCCTAGCACAGTACCTTTCAAAGCTTTGCGAGTCACCGATAACAGTTTTTCACAATGGAATGTCACAAGAGGGTACAATAGCAACGTACACATTAAAGACACTATCACGCTTCTTGGGTGGACCCGTGCTGCCCAAAAGTGCAGATAAAGTCATTCTTGTGGACAAAGTGTTTGCCAGAGATTGTTTTGGTTACTGCGCGGGCTATATAGGTGGTCGGGCAGTGTATTACTACACTTACACGGCAATGGCACTAGCTCTTGGCAGACAAAACCCGGATGAACTTTTAGAGTATGGCAAACATCTCATGATTCGTTACAAGGGTGATGTGCCAAAAAACAAAATTGAACCTTCAAAATCTTGATACACTTCAAGTAGCAATCGTATAAGATCATGTATTACAAAAATTTTGTACAATGTCATCCACTCAGAGTATCTTTCTCCACTTGTGGTTCACATACACCATTGTCTCTCTCCACCTTTGTTGACCTTCACGAGCACCGGAGTTGTTGTATGCCATTGATCTTTTAACTTTTTTTTGTTGTAAATGTCTGATGGCTTGTGCTGTTGGTGAGAGGCCAAGACTTCTTTTGCCTGCATTCGATGAATGATTCTACGATAGAACCATTCAAATAGTTCTCTCAAACTGTTAGCCTTGATTCGAGAGCCACCATGTCGTGTGTGCCCGACATAAGCATTTCTCGCCATGTAGTGAGACTTTTCCATCTCTTGGGTATTCCATATTGCCGGGTTCCCATACTTTGGTATAAAATATGGTAAATGATTGAAAATGATGTGCTGGATATGAAAACAGATTACTTAGAATGTTTTACACTCACATAGTTACACATAAAAGAGAATCAAATACACAATAATACCATGTAGTGAGTAATCTGGGTGTTTTTCCATGCTGTCTTGAATGATTTTTTGAGAAGGTTGAGATTCTCCTTGAACTTGTTCATATCACCTTGTGACCAGTCATCTTTGTCGCACATCAAAAATAGCATGTCTATTGATCGCCAAACCTCAGCCTTCGCGTTACGAGTAGTTGGTTCTTGATCTTTGACTACAATATGTAGCTTTTTCCAGCTTTGATACTCTACCTTGCTAACATAAGATGTGTTATATATTTTTCCATGTTTTGTTATCTTCGGATCTCGTATTCCTTGGGGTTTAGATAAAAACATCTGTGCCTTCACCCCCACCGATGGATGGTTTGCATGGGACATCCTTCTCAGCAGTTGATCTCTTTTCATCCCGCTGGATTTTCACATTGCCACCATGAAGCCCCATATCCGACAGTACCAATTCTAAGCACTGCAGGGCCACTTGTCGCTCTGCTGAGTTCTTGATTTTCCAAGCAAACCCGATATATAAGTAGACCAATTTCTCCACAATTCTACAAAGGGCATGCATTGTACAGATGTGGACATTCACAAGTGGTATTTTCAAAATCGATCGAAAAGCAGGGTCCTCAATGTGACGTGTTGGAGCTTTCCTCCACCACTTTGGGTCCATGACCTTTGCAGGCTCCATGCAGAACAAACACGACGACTTTGCCATTGCACCCATTCCACAATTATACATGCACTTTAATGTTTTGAGGTCACCTGCAAGATGCCACTGAACTTGAAAGTCTCCCCTTCCATCTAGACGTAGTACCTCTCCCTGGTTAGTATGTCGATCAATCACCTCCATAACATTAGTTTGATGGAACACCCAATATAGAATCTCATGATCTTCTTTCTTTACCTGCAACACAAAATAAATGAGACTTAAGTAGATGTGAACATTTGAGCTTAGCTGAGAATCTCGCTTACCTCAAAAGCACCAAGCCACCATATGTTAGATTCTGATTGAACACTAAAATACAAAGGATCATCATTGGGACACTTTGAGAGGGCTCTATTCATTAAAGTAATAGTAACACGCTCTAGCTTCTTCTCTTTAACAAGCTCACACTCATCCAGTTTCAACACAAAATGTAATACCCCTCGTAACTCTTCAAATGTGATGTTGTAAAACTCCACCATCCTCTTCTGCAACATCTGCAGGTCCATAAAAATATTATTGAACTCATCATATGACATGTTTGCTCCATGGCCACTGTAAGTTGCTTTAATATGAAAGGGTTGTCCAAGATATTCTCCCTCTGCGTCGTTAAGCTGAAGCCTCTCTTTCCAAACACTTGAGGCCGATGGTAAAAGTTTGGATTTTATTCCCTTCTTAACAAAGATGGATGAGACAGATTTTTGTATAGCCGAATATCCTCTTTTGCTTACACCAAGTGTGCCTTGTATCTCTTTTGCAGGCATTGAGTTCTCTGAAATAAAGCGGTCCACTACATTTTGCTGTAGGACCTTAAACTTCTTGTCATGTACTATATTTGCTGCCATTTTGCTGTAGGACCTTAAACTTCTTGTCATGTACTATATTTGCTGCAAGGCTTCTACTTATGAGTGGCTTCAATCTCTTTCCTATATTGGATTTGGGGTCAATGTTTTCCTTGTCAGGATAGATTGAATCTCTACATGAAGAAAATGCATAAGTAAATAACAGAAAATTTACTTCATTAACACTATTTAGGCACATGAAAACAATGCATAACAAGAAAAAACAAAAAAATTACTTAACTAAGACAATTTAGTCAACCAAGAAGCATCACCTTAATGCTCGGATTCTTTTCTTGAGACCTCCGGATGCAACCTGCAATGTTCCAAGATTGCGCAATTTCTTCTTTCGGATACGACCACCCAAGATGGTGTCCTTCATTTGACGACTTCGTACCTTTCCTTTCAGTTCCTGTACCTCTGTTTTGTGTTGCAAAATGGTAACCTGATCTGTAGAATGTAAATGTGAAAGACGAACAATCTCACATTGTTGAGCTTGGAGAACGCCCTTATAAGTTTCAGCTTCCCTTGTCAAAGATTTCTAGAAGGCCCTTTTGTCTTGAAGGAGTACGAGCGGAAGTGCGATGCGAGAGAGAGTGCGAGAAGAAGAGCACGACGATATGGTGAACTCGCTCTACTGTAATGTGTAGAACATAGTGAGTTCTTATTAGGTTTTAACAAAAGAATATGTGTACATACCTGGCGGCCCGCCCACTTACCAGGGCGACCACATTGGGCTTTATACCCCAACAACCTCCCACTTAAAGTCCAATGTGGTACTTTAAGTGTGAGAGAAGCTACTATACAAGCTAATATACAAGAGATGTAGAGAAGTGATGTACTACCCTACACCTAACTGCTTGCGAAAATGCGCAAAGCTCTCTGAGGGAAGTCCTTTTGTAAGTAGATCAGCAGGATTTTCTGTGGTGTGAACTTTGACAAGCTGAAGTTGCTTATCCTCGAGCATTTCCCTGATGAAATGATACTTCACATCCACATGCTTTGTCTTTGAGTGATAAACTGGATTGCGAGCCAATTGTATAGCACTTTGACTATCACAATATAACACAGGCATCTCTTCTTTGATTCCCAAATCTGTTACTAGTCGATTAAGCCAAATTGATTCTTTGCATGCCTCTGATGCTGCAACATATTCAGCCTCTGTAGTAGACTGAGTAACACAATCTTGTAATCTAGAACGCCATGATACTGCTCCACCAGCCAATGTAAAGACATACCCTGACGTAGACCTTCGATTGTCTAAGTCACCTGCATAATCTGAGTCTGTAAAACCCTTTACACTTAGCTCCTGACTCCCATAGCATATACGCATACTCTTTGTAGCTTTCAGGTATCTCAATATTCCTTTCACTGCCTCCCAATGTTTCTTGCCTGGGTTTGATATGTATCGACTTTACTACTCCCACTGCAAATGCAATGTCTCGGCGAGTAGCAATCATTGCATACATCAAACTACCCACTGCAGACACATATGGAATCTTATCCATTTCAGCCTGTTCTTCCTCAGACACATGACAATCTTGTTTGCTAAGTTTCACATATGGTGGCAATGGAACACTCAATGCCTTTCCCTTCTCCATATTGAAACGTTGCAAAACCTTGTCAATATACTCTGTTTGAGATAACCAAATCAACTTCTTTGATCTGTCTCTCTCAATGCGCATACCAAGTATATGACTTGCCTCACCCATGTCTTTCATGTCAAACGATTTTGCCATCTTTGACTTCAAAGCTGAAATTTCTTCCAAGTGCTTGCCAGCAATCAACATGTCATCCACATACAAAATAAGGATCAACCAACTACCATCCTTAGCCTTCTTTGTATATAGACAGTGATCGAACTCACTATGTTTGTAGCCTTGAGAAAGCATAAACTTGTGGAAGTTATGGTACCATGCCCTCGGTGATTGTTTTAAGCCATAAAGACTCTTTAACAACTGGCATACCCAATCTTCCTTGCCTTTCTCAACAAACCCTTCTGGCTGCTGCATGTAAATTTCCACATCTAAATCACCATGCAAGAACGCTGTCTTGACATCCATTTGGTGCAACACCAAATCTAATATGGAAACCAATGCAAGAAAGCATCTCAATGTAGTCATTTTGACCACCGGAGAGAAGACTTCATCAAAGTCAATGCCTTGTTCTTGCTTAAAGCCCTTGGCAACAAGCCTTGCTTTGTACTTTGGCAGACTATCATGAGCGGTGATCTTATACCTGTAAACCCATTTACAGGGTAGAGCCTTTTTGCCCCGTGGTAATTTAACTAGCTTCCATGTTTGGTTTTTATGCAGAGTTGTCATCTCTGACTGCATGGCCAATTGCCAATTCCCGGAGTCCTTCATTTGCACTGCTTCCTTGTAACATGAAGGCTCATTGCAATCAGTCAACATGACATAGTTCATAGATGGAACAAACCTATCAGGAGGTCGCGTGACACGTCCAGATCTACGCACAATAGATGGCTCAGGCTCAGCCACAACCTGTGGTTCCAATCTATCCTGTCCTTACTCCTCTTGAGCCCTGACATTTTGTCTTGCACGTGCAGGTCCATCTTCTTGGAAGACAACTCTTCTAATCTCCTCAACCCTCTCTGGTTTAGAATGATATTTGGATTCATTAAAGTGAACATCATTGCTGCGGACAACCTTTCTGGATTCGGGATCCCAAAGTCTGTACCCCATCTCACCAGAATTACCATAGTCTAGAAAGATGCACTTTCTACTCTTTGGCTCAAGTTTGTTCCTAAATTCCTTTGGAACGTGAGTATATGCCTCACAGCCAAAGACTCTGAGATGCTTGTATGAGGGCATTTTGCCTGACCATACCATCTCTGGCACTGAATCCTTCTGCAAAACCTTGCTAGGAGATCTATTTACAAGATGAACAGCTGTTGATACAACTTCAACCCAAAACCCATTTGGCAGCTGTGCATTAGACAACATACTTCTGACCTTCTCTTGTATGGTCCTATTCATCCTCTCAGCAACACCATTTTGAGGAGGATTGTAAGGAGCAGTAAGTTCACGTTTTATACCTTTTGACTCACAAAAGTCCTGAAAGGCCTTTGAAACATACTCTCCACCATTGTCAGTGCGTAAGCATTTAAGCTTCTTGCCACTCTGATTCTCCACAAGTGTCACAAACGTTTTGAAAACACTAAACGCTTCATCCTTGTGCTTGAGAAAGTAAACCCATACTTTCCTCGAGTAATCATCTATAAATGTCATAAAGTAACAAGCTCCCCCTAGAGATAGGTTAGGCATAGGTCCACACAAATCACTATGAACAAGTGCCAACTGTGTATCTCTTCTACTGCTTCTATGCTTATGTGGCTGTTGTGTTTGCTTACCATACAGACAATGTTCACAGAATTCAAAATCATTAAATGAAAAGCCAGGCAAATAACCAGAACGAGACAAGATTTCCATTCCGTTCTTGGACATATGTCCTAACCGGCTATGCCACAAAGAAACGTTCGGCTGCTCGGTTACATTGATTACATTTTTAGAGACATTTAATACATAAATCATGTAAAGTCCTCCAGACTTTACTCCATGTGCTAATGTCATAGAACCCTTGGATATCTTCCACATGTTCTGTCCAAAAGTGGTGACGTAGCCAGCATCATCAAGTAAACCTGTGCTGATCAAGCTCTTTGTAATTGCGGGAACATGTCTCACATTCTTCAGCGTGAAAGAAGAGCCATTCTGAAACTTCAATTGAACATCTCCAACACCTAAGATCTCACATGTGTGCCCATTGCCTAGCCGAACATGATCTTTAGTGGTCACATAAGAGGTAAACCACTCCTTGTTTGGAGACACATGAAGTGATGCCCCTGAGTCTATAATCCAGTCACTCAGTGCATTTCCATCAGATGCTGTAAGAAGAGCTGAGTCCATTGTATTCTTCAAGAAGTAGATGTCTCCTGACACTAGACTGTCATCCTCTGCAACAGTGTTTGTCACATTTATTTCTTGAATCTTCACTGAGGACTTGTTCTTCTCACCATGGTCTTCAGCTTTCTCTTTGCCTTTTTTTGCTTTCCATTCTCTGCAGTCTCTTTTCATGTGACCCTTCTTGCCACAATGGTAGCATTCTATGTCACTCTTGCCTTTAGCACTGTGGGACTTGCTACGAGACTGATTCCTCTTTCCACCTTTGTACTTTTCTTTGGTTCTTCCCCTGACAACTAAGGCTGTTCCTTTGCCTTTGTCCATTGTCTTTCTATTGGTTTCTTCAGTAAGCAGACTTCCTTCTACACCTGCTATGTTCAAACCATCTGGAGGTGCAGAATTACTCAAAGCTGTGCGAAAAGTGTCCCAACTTTCCAGCAATGTGATCAACAGGAACATAGCTCTAACAGGTTCATCAAACTTGACACCTTGAGCTGACAACTGACTGTAGATTGTGTTGAATTCATTCAAATGATTGGACATAGGTGTCCCTTCTTTCATCTTCAAGTCAACAAGCTTCTTAAGCCAGTATACCTATGAAGCTGCACTCTGCTTCTCATAAAGATCACTCAGCTTTAACCATGCTTGATAAGCCGACATCTCGTCTGCTACATTGAAGTAAACGCTTTCTGCCAAAGTCAGCATAATGGTAGAAAGTGCCAATTCATCCATTTCGCTCCATTCATCTTCGTCCATATCTTCTGGTTTTATCTCCTTGAGCTTTATAGGTTTTATCTGCTTCTTTTGTACCAACACGTGCCAAATCTGCTTCTTCCACAATGGGAAATTGGTTCCATCCAGCTTCTTGATATTGTAAAGAGCAGTGTCCTGTGATCCAGCCATAGCTACGCTTCACAGTGGTTTACTTTCTTGGGAAAAATTCGGCAGAGTTTCCCCTGTAAACTGACCTCTGAACCAATATCAACCTGTCAAATGAACCAAGAAAGCTTCAGATTTTGCATAAATTTTGGCAGAGTCTCCTTTGTAAAATGGCTATGGTGTGCTAAAAAAACAGACCAAAAAACAGCTCAAAAAACACTGTCTCTCTGACACTGTAAGCTGCGGGTAAACCTGTCCTGCACCTGTAGTGTTTCTCACTGTCCTGTCACTGTCCTGTAAGCATAGAACGTGACAATGCCTCAACGGCAGTAAAGCAAAGATGCAATCCCAACTGTCTAACTCACAGTCAATACATCCTAGTTGCCTATCTAAGGGTGCTCGAGGGATCGCTCCAAGACCTGTATCACCGAAAGGATCTCAACATTCGAGAATCCCCCAGCTCAATAAAACCTCACTCGACCCTCAACAAAGGCTGTAGTAAATCTGACAGTACATAGACTTCCCACAAAGTCATACATCCACAAATTTCCCACTATATGCTGTAACCGCTGCGGCGGTTGTTTGCTGCGTGACTCACAGCCAGCAAACTCTCAACAAACATACATCATCTCTGACAATACATCCCATGTGGAAGTACCTGCAATGTCAGGATGAAATCTGGAATATCAAGCAGCAAACACAAGCTACCTGATGAACTAGTGGATGTTGCCTACAGTCTGTGTGTAGATGCGCCTGTGTCGTATGTGACACGCCTCCAAGAACTGCGAGCCGTCCTTCGATGTGTAGACAGCCACAAATCAACACTCTGGGAGTGTCGATATCCTCAGCACCTGCAGTCGTAGGCCGAAAAACCCCAAATTTGCAGAGTCGGATCTGCACCCGCCGAGACCACGTAGTCGAAAATGGCCTGCGCAGACCTTTGTCGAAGCCAAACGGTGGCCGAGATGACCTTAGAATGAAATTCTGAGAACACTAAGTCCTTCGGACTTGCCCACAGGATTTGGGGCCGTGTCTTCGCCTGTGGAATTTCACTCCAATCTGAGCTGGTGACACTAGCCTCCTGCAGTGCTACCCCGAGCCTCGATCTGAGCTCTGATACCAGTTGAAGGAGTACGAGCGAAAGTGCGACACGAGAGAGAGTGCGAGAAGAAGAGCACGACGATATGGTGAACTCGCTCTATTGTAATGTGTAGAGCATAGTGAGTTCTTATTAGGTTTTAACAAAAGAATATGTGTACATACCTGGTGGCCCGCCCACTTACCTGGGCGACCACATTGGGCTTTATACCCCAACATGTCCATCACCAGCAAAGGTTAATAAGCTTGTAGGATTGACAAACGGTGGAGACGCATTAATCCTACAAGCTTATTGACCTTTGCTGGTGATGGAGAAAAGGGCCTTCTGTGTTGTGATTGAAGCTACTGATAAGGAAAAGCACATCCATGCTGAGATTTCAAGTCAATGTTTGTTGCAACATAAAACATGCATGCCAAAGCTATTCTTGTGGAATATACATGTCAAAATATAGAGGACATACAGTGAAATGCAGGTGAATAAGTGCACAAGTTTTTGTTGGGAAAATCTGGAGGAAAGTGCACATGGATAGAGGAGGCATTGCAAGTACCTAGTCACACTTGTGGGTGCTTGTGAAATATAACATTTTGCAACAAGATCATCATGAAAACTTAAAGGTAATGAATTCCTCTCAAATCCAAAAAATTATGTGACTCTCTTATATTGGAGAAGAAACAAGTGTGACCCTTCAACACTGAAGGAGAAGCATATCAGGACCCTTCAACATTGGAGGAGGAAACAAGTATACGGGGGAAGGGAACATTCCCTATGGTTTATAAATATTGGATGAGGATGATGCCACCTCCTCGCCATACTTATGTATGGTTTTTTTTTTTTTGGGGGGGGGGGGGGGGGGGGGGGACAAAAGTGTGTGACCACACAATGCATTTTGCATCATTTTTTGAGAACCAAGTTATCTTATTCGATTCGTTATTGACATTAGCTAACTCCCAAATTTTTCAATTGTGTGAGGTTTGAAGAGTTGAGGACCTCTAAATAGACTCTTGGACGATCCTATGACACAAAGTTAGGTAAACTACCAATCGTCCATTGGACATAGCATATTCATCAATCATTCATATGTGCACCCTTCCAAATTCTAAGTAAGATCAACAATTGTCTACAACCATATGACCCTTTCTCAAGATATCTAAAAAGTTCATAATATCATTGAAACACATGCCCCAGTTTAAGGTTGCTCAAATATGACACAAGAGTGCTCCATCAACATAGCCCTATTTGCAACATAGATAAGTACATAAGATGCATTGAAGAATTCTCTTTCGAGAGATGTTGACATTTTTACTTGCACTAGAGAAGCAAGTTTTTCAGCAGGAAGGTATGATTCTTAGTGCAAATAGTAGTGCACGAGGTTTGAACTGATGACTCTATCAATTACTGTGTTCCACAACAACCCTGGTAAGCCAAGAAGTCATGAAGCCTTGTATGTTGTTGGGGAGGGTCAATTTTATTGTTAAAGCTTGTATTCTAACTCATACTTTTATCTTAGATTGTGTTTAGATATGATAGTCTCTACGACACTCAACAAGAACCATTCCTAAAGCCTAAGTAATCATGACACAACATGCGAGCACATAACGCATTGATCACGATCTTCTGAATCCATCTATGTATAGATTTTATTGCTACTGACATTTGCTAACTTCTAATTTCACTTTATTGCAAGGTTTGGATGATTGATAACTTGTATACATGCCCTTTGGAACCAATTCTCCATAGAAAATATACGTATGTTACTAATCTTCCATTAAAGCATGTTCAATGGTGATTTACTTCATGAATTTTATGAGAACCAGTTCTCAACCAAGTTACCAACCCGCATATTTTCTAGTTTTTTCTAGTTGAGATCGAGCTCACAACCAAAGGTCAAGTTCTCAGCCAAGTTACCAACCCATAGATTTTCTAGTTACCTTTATTGTGTAGTATCGATTTTTAGCTTTGATCAAAGTTAGCTATGCCATGTGGCGAGAAGAGATTGGGCTGAGAGAGAGAGAGAGAGAGAGAGAGAGAGAGAGAGAGAGAGAGAGAGAGAGAGAGAGAGAGAGAGAGAGAGAGAGAGAGAAGCCGGAAGCTCTGCACTGATTTGAACCGATTCAAAGCAAGAGAGAGAGCAGAAGCTCTGCGCTCTACGCTGTTTTCTTGCAAACATTGTCGAGTCATTTAAAATCATTTAAAGCGTGCTATAATTTGTTCATCTTTCATAAATCAAGATTCCCTTTTCTTGGGTAGAACATAAAATAAAAATGATGTTAGCAACTTAGCCTATGGATATTTAAGCTTGAACAAGTTGAACAATGTAAGCTTTTCGAGCAAAGTTCCGATTTTTAGGTCGACATTTGAAGTTTTTGTCGGTAAGGACAATAAAACTTGTGTACATTTCCCAATTTTCTATTGGAAATACTCACGATTTTACGGTCAAAGTTTGAAGTTTTTATCGGTAACTACACTGAAATTTGTGTTGATTTTTCGATTCTCTTAAATGCAAGCTCCAAATCTTCTAGTGATTTCATAATCTCAATTGGTTGACATATATTGGGCACAATAGAAACCCTTCCTTGAAATCTGCTATGCTGCATGTCCACAATAACGCACCTGTACTTGTTTGATGTGTGAGGGATCTGAACTTTGACTTGGCAAATTCTCGTCTCCCATGGATCAGATGGAACAAAGTAAAGGTAACAAATTCTTCTCATTATCTTCATTTTGAAAAGAAACCTTGTCTCTTTAACACTAGAGAAAAAGCATAAGACCCCCTTCAACACTGGAAGGGATAAAAGTGGCGAGGGAAGGGTACATTCCCTACGATATTATAAACAATGTGGAGAACTATGTCAACTCCACACCATACTTGTGTATGGTTTTTCTTTTTTTTAATGGACACAAGCATCTCAATGCACGAAATACATCTTCTTCCACCTTTAAAATTTACTGTCAACAAATTTTATCATCCACACATCCGTTAATGCCAAATTTCATTTGTCTTGTGAAGCCATGAAGCTTTCGATAAAAGCTTCGAAGCCTCTAGAGTCCATATTAATTAACACCATTTCCACAGTGAATCAATCAAGGCAAACTAGTTTTTCCTAGTTGAGATCGAACTCAATTCAGGGCTAGAAAAATACATTTTTCTTAACCGAAGAAAATAAGGGCAATCTTGAAGTTCTCCCGGTCGTTAGGTCAAAATTTGAAGCTTTTGCCGGTAATTACACTAAAACTTGTGAAAATTTCCCGGTTTTCTTAAAGGCAAGCTCAAAATCTAACAGGGGTTTTAGAATTTCAGCCGGTTAAAATACGCTAGACCCCGGTTTTTTTCTAACACTGGCTCAATTCATGTTGTGAGACAACAAGAGACGACTCGTGGCTTCCTCCAAAAAGCGCGCCTTCTCTGCTCTTCAAACTTGACACTCAAATGCGCACGCAGTGGTCTGCAGTGGGCTTGTCTTACGCAGCAGTCGCGAGGGGTCAAAGTTCTAGGGTCAGAGGTGAGTTCTTCAACTCACTCCTCGCTTAGTGCTATGCCAGAGGTTCTGTGCCATAGTGTGTTTGTTTGCGCACATCAGCATTTCAATCCGTGAACCCAAAATGTGTGAATCTATGCCAAAAGCTAGAAACAATCAGGGAAAATCTCAAACGGTTGAAGTTAGATGTCTCCCAAATGGAAACAGTCACGGAGAGACTGAAGAAGCTGAGTACCAAAGTATGACACAAAAAGGCGTGTTTGAAGTGATTTCCGTGCATGATAAACACCCCAAAATTGCACCCAAACAAGAAAGTACTTGTGCTCTTACAATGGTGGATTCAATCGACCAAAAATCTACAAGAATATTCCAGATTGGCAGTAAGGGAAATGAAATTGTGGCCTTTGTGTAACATCACGAAAAAAATTTGAGCATGAGAACGACGAAGATATGAGGTACTGTCTCAACTCATTGGCGGCAATAGCAACATAAAGAGGAAGGCATGTGTTGACGTGCGGACTTCAATTGGAAGTGCACTTGTGAGACAATGCAAAAAGAGAACCTGTTGTTTGAGAGGCAATCTACACTTCCAAGTCTTCTCTAGAATACTTCAACGAAGAGGTTTGTGCAAATTTCATAACCGCTTATCATGCTCCAAAATCCAAGGTGGGGGAATGAGCTAGCGATATGCATCGAGCAAATAATTGCATGAAAACCAAAGGAGTAACCTAATCTCAAGTGGAGGACTTGGTTGAATGGCTGCAAGATGCTGACTAATAGCTCTTCATAGTGGTTGATGATGCATTCTCTAATGCCACTTTTGAAGAGTCGTAGGAAAAGAAAGAACCAAACCATCCACATTAATCACATCATTAAGATGACGTATACCAATCATGAAGAGATCATATGCTTTCCTTGGATAGGCCAAAGCTCATGTGTGGTTGTTGTCCAGACCAATGAAGCTAGCGCAATATTTGTTGCCAAGCCAGAATCAAAGAGGCGGCATAAGGGCAACGAGGTATACGACTAGAAGCATGTCAATAAATGAGATCTATGTAATCAAGGCCTAATGACCAAAAGCACGAACCTTCATGCGTCCACACAAATCTCCGAACATCTTAGTCCATCATTTACAATTGCATCTGAGATTGTTGCTGGCTTTCCATCAGAATCAGGTGGTAGGAAGTTCCTTGAAATTGCAGGTCATTGAACTTTAACAAGCTTTTTGGGTTGTTGCCATGCGTCAGAAGGTGAACTTGTAATGATTTGCCTTTGGAATGGAAGCTGGAGTGAGGAGCCTTGGATTGCTTGTACCTGTGGCTTAGATTGCATGGAAGAGTCTAATTACTTTATCCTGGATATCGAGGCTAACCCATCAGTGGGAGCACAAGAAGCATCATTATTTATCACAACACCAGATGGTATGGCAGAAGGTGGAGGCTGCAAATCAAGTTTTGAACACAGACTCCACATTTGAAATATGCTCCTACAAACTTATAGAATCCTCTAACTTAAATAAAACACCCTGCAGTGCTTGTCTTTTAAGAGGATAATTGACCCACTATGCTTCATCTTGTGGGGAAGGCATTTTTCTTGGGAAGAATAAAATTATTGTGCATTGAGCATATTGACGCTAGGGATCCATGAGATCTTTTGTAAGAATCAAGATTTAGGTGGAAGGCAAGGCACCTTCCCAAGGTGTCATGGCATCTGTGAAATTCTTTGTCAAGCATTCATGGAGAACGTGAAATTCTTTGAGAAGCTTGATAGCCATGTTTTTCTTGTGTTTATTGTCACAAACTGTTGACGTGTCAAGCCACCGAAGAACCAAGCCAACTTGTAGATCTCGGCCGAGGTTTCTGAACCCTAGAAGCAATAGAAGAAGCAAAAGTGCCTACCCACTTTTAGTTCCTCGCCAAAAAAGGGGCCAAATTGTTAAAGATCAACCACCTTATGGATAACCCCATCCCATGGGGCCCATAATAAATAAAGCAAGACCCATACACAGACAAAAATATATTAAGTAGCCAAGTGATGACGTGGTAGGCCTTGTACGGACGTTCTTTAATTCACATTGGCAGGCTATACGGACGCCGCGTTTTGCGCTGACTGCTGATGTGGTAGCTATACGGATTTTCGTAATTTTTGCTCTTTGATTTCAATGCAAGTTTTTGGGCCAGATTGCTTTTGGGAGTTTTAACCTTTTAGGTAATTGCTTTTGAGAGGCCAAGGGCCTGTAAATATCACTTGAAGGCCTCTTCTATGGCATTCTCGCAAGAGCGGAAGCAGAGCGAGAGCCTTAAGTTGTTGTACTGAGTTAAAGCAATATAAAGAAATACCGAAAGGGGCACCATGATACGGTGCAGCCATCTGATCGTGATCTAGTGCAACCGCCTTTGTCACCGGCGTTGCCCCCACCTCCCCCACCACCACCGCCACTAGGCTACAATGGTTGGAGCTTGTATGGATACCCTTACTATCCATACTTGGGGTATGCGCCTAACCAATTGAAGGATTTCAAAGATGGCAGCACGACAGTCGAAATTTTCACCTTTTCTGAGGTGAAAGATTGGAAGAAAGCATTGCAGTTCCTACAACAATCCGACAACATCTATGCTTTGGGCAACTATACAAAAGAATCCAAGATTTCTCGAGCAGCGGGATTTCTTAAAGATAATGCTATGCAGTGGTGGACATCAATCGCAACACAACCGCACGCTCCAAGGACTTGGCAAGCTTTCGAGACAATATTTGAACGCAGTTATATGACTTCTTTCTTTAAAGTCCAAATCTTGTTAGAATGGGGCAACTTGAAAATGCTTGCCACAGAGACCATGGACGACTATAACCAAAGGTTTCTCGACGTCTACCTTCCGGTGTCCTTTAAGTTCATTCCCTTGGAGGACCGGTGCGAGCGATACACCATTGGACTACCATCACCATTGCAGGGTTGTCTAAGTAAGTCTCAACCATGCGAGAGCTTATGGACCATGCCGCGGTTGGCTACAAATTGATGAAAGGAAAGCTAATGCTTACTATAGAAGCAACTCTGGCCAATAACCAGGGTCCAGAACTCTCGGCAACAATGAACAAATTCTCGAGATTCTCGTGAAAGTCAACCGCAAAGACCTCGTTTGATGCCTCAACAACGAGACACCTTATTACGAGAAGGCCGATGCTTTGGATGCTTTCAAACAGGGCATAACTATTTTGGTTGTCACCTTCACTCTGACAGACTAGCGAAGTTGATGCCTGCGCTGACGGTCGACAAAACCCCAAGACCATCTCTAGCCAAACAAGCTAAACCGGCCATTGGCCTTGTACGTGACATCTATGGCATAAACATTGAAAGTACAAATGAATTGTGTTGAGTATATGGCAAAGTCAACGGCTTGAAAGCCTAATTTTCTTCGACCAAGAAGTTACCAAAAACTTTATCCATCCAGAATTCCTGAAGCAGACGAACTTTGATTTTGATGCACAAGGTGGCGAACTTGAAGCCGAGCCAGCCACGAGGCAAATTGAGTGGTTCTGCTCATTGGTGCTCTTACAGTGACTATCCAAGGATATCATAGAAAAGCCGATTTCAACATTATGAAGTTGGGCAATTGCGACGTTCTCTTGGGCATGCCTTGGCAAGACAAGAATTACGCACACTTCAGATCCGGAACTATACAATTACCTTGATGCAGAAGGACAAGCCAATCGTCCTCAAAGTTCGACTGTCCGACTGCCCGAATGATTTTTCTTTTGTATTTAGATACTTTTGGGCTTTGTTTGAGAAAATACTATTTGAAATTTGTTTGGAATCTGTTTTAAACCTGTCTTGGTGCTGATTTGAATTGTTTGACTGTGGTTTTAATATTGGTTTCAATGACGAGTGATTTGCTCTCGGGAGGAGTACCGAAGAAAATTGATGTTTGTGAATGCGTGCACATACTCATGGCTCGAACCCTTGTGGTTATTTGCGGGGGGAGTATTGAATGTTTGAGGATTGTTGTTTTTACTCATGGCGTGGACCCTTGTGGTTATTTACGGGGGGAGTAATGTTGTTGCTCATGGCCCGGATTTGGATAGTTATTTACGAGGGGAGTATTAAGAAGTCTGAGCAGTGGTTACTCTCAGCACCTCCAAGCGACGCAGGCTGCAGTCTCGGGAGCATGTGGTTGTAAAAGGTCTCTATATCTCATGGCCTGGACCTCTTTAGCTTATTTGCTGAAGGAGTGATGAGAGAGTCGTTGAACAGCTTATGGCCCGGACCTAGATGATTATTTGCAAGGGGAGTGTTCATCGGCGGCTATATGTTTCTATGTCTTATAACATGCATATGTGAGCATTTGTTGCATTGTGTTGTGCCAACGACTGAATATTTCTTTTTGGGTGAGATTGCATGGGTACGTAATTTTAGTGCATCAAGACACCCGTCAGAGATCAGCACGGTCTGGGTGTGATGGCTAATTTTACCACGCCGGAATATCAAGAGCTCTGATCTGGAATGAGAAACCAATTGTTCCTCGGAATGTCCCTTGGGAATGACCCTCTGAAATTTTTGAGCTAACTTGAGTTGTTTTGCAGATAAACAGTAATCACGAATGATTACTCTTCTTTCAACAAGGGAGAAAGTCACAAACTGTTGACGTGTCGAGGCACTAAAGAACCACGGGCCAACTTGCAGATCCCGGCTGAGGGGTCTAAACCCCTAGAAGCAGCAGAAGAAGCAGAAGTGCCTATCCACTTTGAGTTCCTCACCAAAGAGGGGCGAAACTGTTAAAGTTCAACCACCTTATGGATACCCCATCCGATGGGGACCATAGTAAATAAAGCAAGACCCACACACACACACACATACATTGCGTAGCCAAGTGATGATGTGGCAGGCATGTACGGATGTTCTGTAATTCGCGTTGATAGGCTGTAAGGATGCTGCGTTTTTGTGTTGATGTGGCAGCTGTACAGATTTTCATATTTTTTGCTGGCTAATTTCAGCGCTAGCCTTTCGGCCAAATTGCTTTTGGGAGTTTTAGCTTTTCATGTAACTGCTTTTGAGAGGCCAAGGGCCTTTAAATATCACCTAAAGGCCTCTTCTCTGGCATTCTCGCAGGAGCAGAAGCAGAGCAAGAGCCTCAGGCCGTTGTACTGAGTTCAAGCAATATAAAGAAATACCAAAAGGGGCACCATGGTTTGGGACGAGTGCTCTCTCGGGTGGAACTCCGCCACTCCCCGTCTCGTGTGTTGTGCACTCTCTCTCTGGTTTGCGTTGTGCCATTGGTCAGATACGCACATCCTCACATCAGCTCGAGATTGAGACTGGTAGATTCAGAGGGATACCAGCAGACAGCAGGATATGCCGATTATGCCAGAGAGAGCCAGAGACAGAGTTGCACTACATATGTCATTGCACAGTGTTCTATGAGATACGGGGGCGTTTCCACTGCTTATTCAGAGAGGGTTTTGGTCCTCTATCTAGGGTCATGAGTTATGAGGATCAGAGATGTCTTGGACTATATCTACTTGAGTTACACAGGTGTAGAGACACTTTACTGGGGAGAGCTAGAGAGAGGCAGTCCCAGAGACACATTACAGATTTCTTTTCACTAGATATGGGACAGCCAGAGGAGCAGCCACCACTGCAGAGCTCGTCCCACACTCATTCGACCACTACTGGCACTCTCATCGACCGAGCATTGGAGCTACAGAGATACAGACGACCGCGACTGAGGAGAGGAGCTACACAGCATCGACGGAGACTACAACAGAAGATTCGAGCCATACTCTCTCGACATCCAGAGTGCAGATGAGGATGGATCCTCACCATTTCTTCCATCTTTGTTTCACACACTGTTACATCCAGTTTACCGGGTACCTATTGTATCAGCTGCTACACCCACGTAGTTTTAGATTGTAGTAGTAGTAGTAGTATTTTGTTCCACTTCTAGTTCTTTTCTAGTTCTTTTGTACCCAGACATGGTATTAGATTCACTATTTTGTAACTGATTGGTCTCATAGGTCATTTTGGCCTTTTGAAGACGTTAATATAACATTTCATTTCATTTCATTTCTCTCTCTCTCTCTCTCTCTCTCTCTCTCTCTCTCTCTCTCTCTCTCTCTCTCTCTCTCTCTCTCTCTCTCTCTCTCTGCCCGTCCAGTTGTTTCAAAGTCCTTTTCCGTTGGCATGTGGTGCCTTCCCGTTACATTTACAGACCTTGTCGAAATCTGAAAGAGATTCAAACATGGAAAAAAAACAACAATTGTATGTTGAATTTGAGGCATTGTACAACAACTCTGGAATTTTGCACACATAACTGCAGTGAAAGCACGGTTAAACCCTAGTGACCTGCTCATGCGCACATACTTGCACTACACACGCAAGCGCGCCCGTGCCCACACACACGTGCGCACACATATTCAATTACTGTGATATCCAATCTCTGTAGCTCTTTTTTCATCTATTGCACCTGATGTTATGGTAAAAAAAACATAGAGTTTACTGGTGTAATAATAAACATCACAGGACTAATCTTGCAAGTTTTTGAAGTTAGTGTATTGCGTGTTAGTACAGATATTGCATGTCTATACAGGCAAACATACTCATATATAAAATTTGTTGACAGTTGTATCTTCATCCAGTTGTATCTTCATCCCAATACTCATTAATAGACATGTTCTCCATAATGGTTCTAAAAGAAATCAATCCATTAATTTACTTTGGGATTTTTCTCTAACAATATATGCTCCCTTTTCCCCCACTTTCTATACACTTACTGTGTTGGCTGAAGGTTGTTGCTGCCCCTTGTAACAACAAACCTAAAAAAGTGCCATAGCTTACATAGATAGCAAAAGTGTACAGCATACCGTGATAGATGATCCAATCACACAAACAAAGGTCATAAAGAAGAGAGACCAAAAGAAAGAGGTAGTCCAGCAGCTGAAACACTAGTGGAAAGCTCCCCGCCCACGTTGTCATCTCTCTCTCTCTCTCTCTCTCTCTCTCTCTCTCTCTCTCTGACTGTGGAGTACACAGATGCTTGCACTTACCTTGGAGTGGTTTTTAGCGGACCTGCATTCTCAATCAGAAGAGCAGCAGAGACCAGACTTACTAGAGCCCACGCAGCATTGGGTAGATTGGAGAGGATGTGTTCGCAGGTTCAGTTTCAGGAGCCCCGGACGAAGCTCTGGCTCTTTGACACCTTGGTGGCTTCAGCATTGCTCTATGGAACCGAGATATGGGGACCTTCACTGGATCACCACGGGAGGCCGGGTTGCTCAGACGGATGGGGGAACATGGAGAAACCTCTCGTCTCTATGATCTCACGGCACATTAGAGCCAAGGCATCAGTACCACGGGCCATTATCCGAGCAGAGCTAGCGGCCCCCCCACTTGTGGTGGAGGCGCTCACCAGATCAGTCTCCTTCATAAACCGCACATGGGAACTTCCTAGAGACAGATATGCTCGCATAGCACTTGAATCCTCTCGACAGTTAGCCATACAAGGAGATACAACATGCTGGTATGGGGAGATGACATTATGGTTTCAGGCACATGGGTTCAGCATAGACAGGTTGCCACCATTCCATTACTCATTGGATGCACCATCTCTCACTCTTACACAGTCAGAGATCACCAAGCTCATCCGCCAAGACCTGACCCAGCTAGACACCAGGAGGACATGGATACAACCAGCACAGGAATTGGGCACGAAGATGGATTTCTAGAGAGACCACCTTCTCCAGCTTACGGAAGATGGTTTTGTGACGAGACCCAGATACATGGATACCCACTTGTCTCATGGGATACGATGTGCTATTGGCCAGTTACGCAGATCTTCTCACCAGTTGCGGATTGAGACTGGGAGATACAACGGAGTACCAGCAGAGGACAAGACATGCCCCTTGTGTAACATGGAACCTGAGACAGAGCTACACTATACATGCCGCTGCCCCGTCTACTACGAGATATGAGGCCGCTTCCATTGCTTGTTCAGAGAGGGTTTTGGACCACTCTCAAGAGTCATGGGATACGAAGATCAAAGATGTCTGGGTTTGTTCTTGCTCGAGCTGCGCAGACACAGAGATAGCCTGATGAATGGCGAGGCTAGCCAGTCTCAAAGACGGATCACAGACTTCTTCAGAGCAGACACGGGATAGCCGCAAGAGCCACTCCCACAGCAGAGCTCCCCCTCGTCTCACACCAGAGGCACACTGATTGACCGAGCGATTGAACTGGGGAAATCCAGGCGCCCGCTGCGAAGAACTACACAGCATCGACGGAGGCTACGACAGAAAATTCGGAGCACGCTGGCCAGGCATGCACGACGCCCGGTCAGACTACTAACCATGGAGGAAATTGATGAGATTCGCCAACGACCGATGCTAGATCTCTTGTGATTCAGCTATCCCAACAAGCTGCCCATTTTTTGCTTAGTTTTTTGCTTGGCTCACATCGACCAACTTAGGACCCCATAGTATATATGTTTGTTTTGTACTGTTGTTAGGTTACTTTGTTACTCTGACTTTGTATCAGATCCACCACTTTGTAACTTTCGGGTCTCATAGGTCATTATGGCCTTTTGAAGACGTTAATATAACATTTCATTTTCATTTCATTCTCTCTCTCTCTCTCTCTCTCTCTTTGCAAGAGAAGGAGGGCTTGACCCTTTGTACTACATAACCAAGCTACAGGCCCATAGGCATTACATCTCTCTCTCTCTCTCTCTCTCTCTCTCTCTCTCTCTCTCTCTCTCTCTCTCTCTCTCTCTCTCTCTCTCTGTGCAAGAGAAGGAGGGCTTGGCCCTTTGTACTACATAACCAAGCTACAGGCCCATATGGCATAGGCATTACATCAACCCATAGGCATAGCAAAATAAATGGAACTGGTAGTGGGAAAAACCTTGAAATATTCAATTACAACAAGCCATAGGGAAAAACCACTAGTGATACAGACTTTGAAGAGGAGGTCAAAAACTCTACCAAAGAATCTTCAGTATCAGACTCCAGATCTCCGAGGCCCACGGCGCACCCCACCAGAATAAGCATCACCATTGCATATTTACTCTTCACCAAAATCGAGGGGAGATTTAGCCTCAAGTCGTTCCTAACAGAAATCAACAGGGCTATGACATTCTTCAACCTGCAAACACAAGCTGAAGACAAGGCAAGACCCACCTATACCAACCGCATGCTCCAAAACCTTCCACCAACCATTCCAGACACCATGGTGTCCAACAAACATGGGAAACAAAAACGTGTAGTAAATGGACAAAACATACAAGCATACACAGAAACATGTGTTAAGAGTTTCAAATTCCTGTCCGGTCGGCTCCATTATCTCCCAAGAGCAGATCAGGCCATACTTGAGGTACACGTACTTTATTGGCGGGGCATTTTATTGTGTTGCCCACTCGGTACGCTGGCATGAGGTGGGACCCCCTGTTCCTCACGTTTCCCGGGGTCAAAGTCTCCATTCTTCTACATTTTCTCTATTGAATGTGGGCAATATGTCACTTGTAAGAGACTTTACACATTTCTTAGGCTAGGACATAGTTGACTCCCTTGTATAGGTAGGTATCTCCCTTGTACTTTATGCATATCGGATTAGCAGAGCTTGCGAGCGTTTGGGTCTAGTGCACTCTTTCTCTAGCGTTTATGCTTTCTTTGGCATTTTCTCTCTCTAGCGGTTTTCTCATGCTCCGGTGCTTCTCTCTCTCTCTCTCTCTCTCTCTCTCTCTCTAGTGCTTCCTCTCTCCTCCGCTTTGATACCCTCTACTATAGGTTGTGTTGTAGATCGAGTTCCCGTGCCTGTTCGGTGGGCGGTACACTATAAGACGATGTTTCTGAGGAGATTGGTCGCGATAGATCTGAGATCCATTGGCTGCGCAGTCTCGAGAGGAGGTTTGCTCGCGGTTGCAGACAAGATCATCACCCAATTTACCCTTTTCCATTGCACCTTTGATAGCACCTCACTCAAGTAGAAGGAAAAAAATACCGTAGGCTCACAGACATAGGCGGAGAGAGGGGGGGTTGGGTTCTGCAGCCATGGCGAGTAGCAAAGGCAATTAAGCAAGTTACCGCGTGAGGCGCATAGCAGACCCATTAATAGGAATCTTCACATGATTCCTTGTCGCCAGCTCTTTCTCTCTCTCACAGTTCCTGGACATAGAGCGTTGGGTGTGCCATGTGGAGAGGGATTATAATTAGAGACTCCCTCTCTATCAGCGGACTGCTTTGTCAAACTGGCTAACAGCAGCAGCGACACCGTCGAGTTGGTTTCGCAGATGGGGGGCGACAGGAGGAGGGGGCAAACCAGGGCGGCTTATTGTTTTTTAAAAACAAAACTAGTCTTGCTTGGTGGGCCTCGCTATGTAACATCTATAGAATACAGTAGCACATATGGAAATTGACATTTAACATCTGAAGCAAGAAGCAGCAGTGTGTGAAAAGCATATAGAAATTTGACAAATGCTACGTGTTTTTTTGTGATGAAAAAACCAATGTATTTGTTGTGAATTTTGCGAATGTGTTATGGGAACAGTAAATGAGGAAGGAGAGAGAAATCGGTGTTTGGTATTTTTTTTTTCTTGGTTTAAATGAGAGGATCCGAAATTAATTTAAATGTGAAACAACAGAGATAGACATGCGTTTTTAATAACGAATGAACAAGACTACTTGATAGGAATTTTGCGAATGGTTTGTTTGGGTAATAATTAAAAAGGATTTTGTGTTAGCAGACAGGAAATCAGATTTCATTGAGACGTGCACGACAGTGACAAATATAATTTAGATCTTTTTGTTTTTTTTTCAAGAATATGTATTTCTTGCAGTGAGGGGGATGAGCTCGAAGAATATTATATCCAAATGAACTTGTACTATTATGTGTACCGATGAATGTTTTT
This sequence comes from Adiantum capillus-veneris, assembly GCF_014529385.1. Taxonomy (NCBI): domain Eukaryota; kingdom Viridiplantae; phylum Streptophyta; class Polypodiopsida; order Polypodiales; family Pteridaceae; genus Adiantum; species Adiantum capillus-veneris. The sequence goes on along the minus strand of NC_140948.1, from coordinate 24,972,601 downwards.
TCTAGTGTACGTGCTACATGTAAATTCTTGGAGACGGAAAGTATGTCAAAAATAAAGTTTTCATCAAATGGCTGGTAGCGAACAACGTCGGATCGCATTTTTGAAGGTGGTTGTCGAGTGTGCTCTGCCTTTCGTCTTTCAAAATTGTTTGTGACACCTATGTACTTTCGTCCGTTTTGGCGGCATGTGATGGAGTAGACGTTGTATTCAATGTCCGTTGTTTTTTGCTCGGTTGATTGTCGTGCTCGAGAAGCAGAACCATGACCTAGCATATGGACAATAAGTTAGTTTCAAGCTTGTTGCAGTTTTCTCTTTAGCTTATTGGTGCTTGGACTGTAATCTTCTAGATATTGAGAATTTTATACCGACACCTAGTACGAGAGAAACGAGGACATATATAGTATGGCATCAATTATTTAAACACCTAGTATGGCATAAATTATTCAGAGCTAAAGTAAAGATGTACAAGGTGAAATCACTACTGTGATACACCACATGCATTCACTACTTGTGTATTTACTACTGTAATACATCACATACATTAGGCAAGCAACCGTATGCAAAAAGTTGCGTGTAACTCACGTGCAGATGTTGATCGGCATTGAGTGTATAGTTCTGAAAGCGAGATCCAAATAAACCAAAGCAAAGGAAGTAATGCAAAAAATTCTAAAACAAGTAGATAAAGCATGAATGAACTGCAACAATAAATGAGGTGCTTTACGAACCTGCAATGTTGTACTCCTTCCTTTTGATTGTTCAATCTATAGGTCGATATGCGAGTCAAGCTACAAAAAAGCAATGTGAATAGTTAAACATATCGTCTTGCAATAAAACGTCACACTGAAAGTGCAAAGTATATTGTGCACGTCATACAAAGGTGCCATACAAAAGTATGGTGGAGAGCTGCCACTGTGGTCTCTCCAAAAAATTATAAGAAACGGAAGCCGTGCCCTGCCCTGTAGCGTTTATGTGTTGCGCCAAGCAAACGCATGCGCATGGAAAATTGGATGCAGATAATCGACCTTGCAATGTTGTTGAACTGGAGTCGCGCTTGTGCAATTGGAACGTGCACTGTTGTGAATATATGTCCTCCCTGCCATACACAAAACATGTAGATGTAACTCTATGATCTATGTCCTATGATCGATATTACCTTCTCTCTCTCTCTCTCTCTCTCTCTCTCTCTCTCTCTCTCTCTCTCTCTGAGAGTTGTAAGCTGCTTTGGGCAGCAATTATATCTTCTTGTCTCCTTGCTGACTAACTTGCATTATGTATCGATAGCAAATTGATGTCTATATTTGCAACCATCTGAACTTGATCCGATAGCTGCTACGTACATGGACCTTTGCTCATAGGATCTGTGTCCACTTCGACATTTATTCTTTCCATTTCTTCGGCCTCTTCCGTCTGCATCACCAACAGCCTGATAGCATCATCAGAAAAATGTGTTGATGAGCCTAGGAAGACAATGAGTTTTGGTGGTTCAACTCCAGATTAGGCCAACTGATCATCGATTGAAATCTGATTATCTTTTGTTTCAGTAGCACTAGAACAGACCTCTGCCATTGCCTGATCGCACGAAATATATGATCTTTGAGAATGCTCATCACGTCGGCAAGCATCCGAAGTACCCTCCAGCTTGATGATCTACGAAATATAACCAGGGTTTGAAAGGTCTCCGGTACTCCTTTCCGGTTTTGCCCGGCTTACTGCTGCACAGGCAAACTGTGCGGAAAAGAATTGGTGTGTCTTGAGAATTAGGCATGGACCTTTTGCATCAGATTATATAATCTTGGAGCGGCATAATGCTATCCATAACTAGTTGCGCTGCAGAAATGAGCTGTGTAAGGTTGTTGCACACAAAGCTGCTATGATTGAAGGATGGCCGAGGGCACAGGTTTGTTGAATCTGCTTCTGAGCTTTTCGCGCGGAGTTTTTTTTAGAGCTTTTCATGGCACTGATTTTTTTTAATAAAGTTTTATCTAGTGCCGCGTGGTGGCTTCTGCGTTCAGGAATCGCAAAAAGAGCCTTGGTCTCACCAAGTAAAAAGGGACATCGACAACAGTGCATGGACCCAGCCCAAAAAGATAGCTCAGAGGGCATAGAGCCAAGCACTCATCTGCTTGTGTCCGAACACTGACTGCTCTCATATTTTGGAGTGAATAGTGCAGAAAGTGAGTAGAAAAGGGATCTTGTGTGAGATTCCCATGGATTAAAATAAGAGAAGAGCCATCATGAGTGCACCATTATGGGATGTGAACACCCACTTCATATAGAGACTACAAATGGCTTTTGACTTTTCAATGTCCTGAGGCTTTTCATCTCCTACACTATCACCCTTCACTTTTGCAATTTGGATGTTTTGAAAGGTTTTTGATTTTTCTGAAATTGTGGAGGCCTAATCAGTATTTTGCAAGTGTGGTGGCACATGTAAAGCTCACCCAATTGTTACAGGCGATCCCCGAGTCCCAAGATTGACATGTACACTTACACAGAAATGTCATTGGATCGACAGTGACTCGAATCATAGTTGTGCAAAGAGCAAGCATAGGAAAACAATTTCCCAAGTAGGTTTGTCTTTCAAGGGGCAAAACAGGGAGCAGATTTTTTCAGAAAAAAACAACAAATATTCACATCTGCAGAGTTTAGAAGAGGTTATTCAATTTTTAGAGAGTGGGACGACCCCTAACTTGCAGCTTTCTGCCACAAATCTATCCGGTGTTTTGGAAAGGTGCAAGAAAGAAGAAGGATGTGACCTAAAAGGGCTCGCTGCTGCTCCTGCGCCCCTCCCCCCCCGCCTGCTCCTGCTCCCCCTCGCCATAGCCCCCCTTTGCCTTCGCCCTCGCGCTGCCCCCTGCCTGCGCGCTGTCTGTCCGCGAGCGCTGCTGAGCTTGCACCCAGCCTGAGCACAGCCCAGCCAGAGTGCAGCCCCGCCCGCTGCCCCCCTCTTGCTCGCTGCCTGCTGCCCTCGCCTCTCCAGCCCCTTATCCCCCCCTCCCCCCTCCCCCCCTCCGAAGGCCTCGCTTGAATTGCTTGGCAATGGATTCTCAGTTGGATTCTTCTTGCCGAGCTCTCAAGCGTTAGCCTTCTCGTCCGCCTTTCTCCTTCAGAGTAGCAGACACTAATGGAGGCTCATGCTCCACCTCAGAGGGACTCCTCCGAAGCCCCCTCGCCCGACTCCGCTGAGCCCACCATTCGACTTGCTCTTTCGCCGACAGAGCAAGCGAGCCTAGCCGTAGACGTAGAGTGTTTGCAGGCGACCTCGGTCATTTGCAAGATTCTCGGCACCCGACCCAACAGAGGAGAGCTGGGTGACCTTCTCCAGGCCCGCCTTCTCGCAGAGGTGGGCAAGATCTTGGATGTCCAGATTCTCGGACGGGGGTACTACCAGATTGAGTTCGAGACCTCCGAGTTGGCTTCCAAGGTCATAGCTATGAGTCCACTGGCCATCCGAGCATCACGCGCCCACTTTCGACAGTGGCGACATGGTTTTGACCCGACTTCGGATATGCTAGTAGAGGAGGCAGACATCCCCATTTTAGTCTGCTTTCCGGGTTTACGGAGGGAGTACCTACCACTTCTGTCCAGGATTGGCTCCGCCATCGGGACTGTCCTGGAGACACCTCGTACGGCAGCATCAGTAGCTGCCAAGGCGGCTGGCATCCCCTCAGTTCGAGTTTTGGTCAGAGATACCCACACGCTCCCGCTCCCGAAGGTCATCCTTCTGCCTCGGGTGAGTGGGGGTTGGTTTAGACAGAGTGTGGAGTACTCGGGTCTCCCGAACCAGTGCTTCATTTGCAGACAGATGGGCCACCTTGCGAAGGCCTGTCCGTGGAGGAGGCCACGACCTGCACCTCAACCTCAGCCCCAGCTTGCCAAGGCTGGGCCGCAGCCATAGCTAGCGGCACAGAGCACAGATTCAGAGTCACCCTCCGAGCCTGGGGCTCCAGCGGAGGAGGGGTGGCAGCAGGCCTGTGGCCGTCGACGCTAGGGGCCACAGCGACAGCTTGGCACTCAGAGTGGCCCTCAGGTGCCTACTCAGCAGCAGTGGGTTCCCATGGGGAACCGCTTTGGTCCTCTTGAGCAGGAGGAGCCCCCTATGCCAGCCTCCACCTCCGCTTCACCCTCGCCAGCCGCCCCCCCTTCAGAGTTCCCCTCCTCCTCCTCATCCTCCCCCCCGCCCTCTGCTCCCGTCCACTCCCCACCTTGCCCCTCTACCTCTTTCGCCTCACCCCGCTTTTCCTCCCCTCCGCCCCCCCAGCTCCTTCTCCCCCCCCTCCTGCTCCAGTTCCACAGTTGACTCAGGAGATTGGTCCTCGCCGGCGGCTAGGAGATCTCTTGGCAGCGCCTTTGCCACGAGTCGCCTAGCGAGAGAGGGTCAGCCCTTCTTGCGGCCCCCTCTGCAGATTCAGACATCTTCCCTTGCAGCTATCCCTCGTGGTCTGACGAGCATTGACCTCCGACGTCGCTGGGATTTCTTCGACTACGGGTTCACTCGCTTTCTCGGCGATTCCGCAGCAGACCACAAGGCAGCCTGCTTCAGGGTCCATGCTTTGTTCCTCGCCGCTAGGGGGACAGAGGCCTTGGACTCAGCAATTGGTTTCTCCTTCCCCCTTTGTGGTAGGATCGAGACAGAGTGGTCCCTCGACTCAGTGGTGGGATGATTGCATACACAGGTTCTTGAGTTCTCTCACCACATGGGAGAACTTGGAGTTACAGATTTGCTGCAGACTTTGTGGCCACTGGCCAAGTTTGCCGTGACACCCCCAGACTCAGCAGGATGTAGGCACATTGTGGTGTACTTTTTTGCTGATACGCAGTGTTTGCCTTGCTATGTATACATTCATGAGGACTCCTGGACAGAGGAGGTTGCTTTACGCACGGCTCGCTCTACTTGGGCTTGGGCTAGGCACTCACTACAGTCTCGCCTATCTAGAGGACGCTCGGATGCAGATTACTCCCCATCCAAGCCAGCCTCGAAGATAGCCCGTCTTGTTGCTGCGGCAGCATTTGTTCTCTCTCGCTCCCCATGAGGATCGTCTCGTGGAACGTGCAGGGACTAGGTGGGCCCCAGTTTCAGCGACAGCGGGGCCGATTGCGTCAGGAGCTTCAACGTTGCCTTGTGGGAGGAGAGATTGATCTCCTTATGCTACAGGAGCACCATCTGTCTGAGAGCCGGATTCGGCGATGTGGTTAGATTTTTCGTGGACGATTTGATACCTTTTGGTCAGCTGCTTTTGGACCTGGAGGCATCCAGGGTGGGGTATGTATGACTATTGCGGACTCATTGCAGCAGGCCATTGTGGGCAGAGGGATTATTGTGCCAGGTAGGGCTCAGTGGATTACTATGCAGGTTCAGGGTGGCCTTGTGGGCTTTCTGAACATCTCTGCGCCCAATGTGGCGAGTGCTCGTGCAGAGTTTTGGTCACAGATTGTTGAGTCTTTGCCACAGGCTGACCATTGGTGTGTAGGAGGCATAGTTACCGGGGAACGCCCCCTAGCCCCCGTTCCGGCGTTCCGGGGGGGCAGTTCCCTTCCCGAACGTTCCGAAACGTCCCGAAACGTTTGACGTTCTGGGTGGCGAGTGCAAACCTGAACGGTCGTTCCGGAACGTTCCGGAATGCCCCTGGAACGGCCAACGGCTACAAACAAATTTGGCAAAAATTGAAAAAATTGAAGTAAATGTTTGGGCTTCTTTTTGAAGTGTGCAAGGCCTCAAGGACTCATAAAATGCACCCCCCTCCCCCTTTCTCTCCACAAGCTAATCCTCAAGGCTCAAGCTCTCTCCCTCTCACACTCTCAAGATCTCTCCCTCTCAAGACTCACTCTCTCAAGGCTCAAGGCTTTAAGCCTTCAAGCTCTCTTCCTCTCCCTCCCACTCTCTCAAATCTCTCCCTCTCCCTCTCACTCTCTCTCTCTCTCTCTCTCTCTCTCTCTCTCATCATCTAGTCATAGCAAGATTGAATGGTCTTCAAAACGAGTTTTTTGTGAGTATTAGAGTCAAAGCACTCTAATACTCCTTGTATTTAAACACAAGGAGCTAAAAAATGCACTATTTGGGTGTTTTTTATACCTCCCGTTCCGCGCTGTTCCCGTTCCGAACCCCTAGCCGTTCCCCCGTTCCGCAGGGATCCCGTCGCCGTTCCCGTTCCTCGTTCCGGGTAACTATGGTAGGAGGGGACTTCAATATGTTGGAGGACCCTTCTGACAGGATTGGAGGCAGCCATGCTACTGTGCATGGAGTCGAGTTAGCAGCCTGGGAGAGGTTGTGTATGACTTTGAGGGTCTTGGATACATGGCAACACTCTGGCTTTGTGAGGCCTCCAGAGAGTCTTGCCTTCTCTAGGTCGGACCGCAGAGTGGGAGGAGTGAATCTATTGCGGATAGATCGCTTCTACACTAGTGACCACTTCAGTGACTTGGGGGGATCAGTGGGCATCCTAGCAGGGACATCCTTCTCGGACCATGCACCAGTGATCCTCACAGTGGCAGACAGGCAGAGGAGTGGGAGCACGATGCTTCGCATCCCAGAGCGGGTCTTGTTGGACTCGGCACTCAGAGAGAGGGTAGAGGCTCTTTGGATAGAGGGCATGGACAGCCAGGCTCTGCCTGCAGACAGAGTGGCCTTAGGTCTAGCTTAGCTTAGCCACTTTTTTCTCCAGGAGTCTCTAGCTTGGCGGGCTGCAGCGAGAGAGGAGGAGCAGCGTCTCAGACGAGGCATTGCTTCACTACAGAGGATGCAGGAGCAACATCCAGACAGTCCATGGTTGGAGGAGCAGTTACAGTAGGCTCGACAGGAGCTTGCTTGCACAGAGGAGAGGCGTCATGAGTTTGCCTTTCACCGACAGGCATCTCAGTGGACTCAGGTGGGAGACAGAGTGACAGGTGCTTTTTTTGAGACAGTGGGACCTCGGCACTCGCATGCCAAGGTCAATCAGTTGAGGAGACCCGATGGGTCAGTTGTTTGTGAGCCCGAGGATATGCGTGCAGTTGCTATTGACTTTTACCGTGAGTTACTGTCGGCTGAGCCCCAGTTAGAGCGGCAGGATACATGCAGGGAGCAGGTTTGGGCACAGATGCCTTGTCTTGTGACTGAGGAGATGCGCCAGAGGCTAGAGATGTCTCTTCAGCTTGAGGAGCTGCACACGGCTCTTAGGGCCCTCCCTCGTGGTAGCTGTCCAGGTGAGGATGGGCTGACTCCCAGGTTCTTCTTGGAGTACTGGGACCTGCTTGGCCCAGATCTTTGTAGTGCCTTTCAGTACATTCTGCACACAGGAGTGATGCCGGATAGCATGAGTGAGGGCCTGATTTACCTCATTCCAAAGGAGGGTGGCTCCTTGGATGAGATTCGACAGTGGCGCCCCATCACCATCCTCAACTCAGCCTACAAAATTCTTGCCAAGGCTCTGAGTTTGAGGATTCAGCCACTTTTGGAGAGCCTTATACATGGGACTCAGACAGGTTTTGTCAAGGAACGCAGTATCCTTGACAACATCTTCACTTTCTGGGAGGCTTCTGCCCTGGCACGGCTCCGTGGGGAGGACCTTGTGATTCTTCTTCTCGATTTTGAGAAGGCATTCGACAGAGTTACCTGGGACTTTCTAGAGGGCACTCTACGCAGGATGGGCTTTTCAGATGCTTGGATCAGAGGGGTGTCAGCTTTGTACAGATAGGTTCACAGTCAGGTGCTTTTGGCAGGAGGTAGAGGTGAGCGCTTCATGCTCACACGATCGGTCAGACAGGGTTGTCCTCTTGCCCCCTTTCTCTTTCTGTTCTATGCGGAGGCGATGAGCAGATTTTTGGTGTCACAGCAGGTTGGTTTGAGGGGCTTAGCACTCCCTATACGGGGAGATGAGCTTTTGGACGCTGAGTTTGCCGACGACTCAACCTTGTACTTAGAGGGCCAGGAGGCCAATCTACACAGATGTGAGCAGGCTTTGGAGACCTTCTGCTGTGCATCGGACGCACTGATCAACTGGAGAAAGACAGTGGCTTTCTCGGTTGGCAGTGCTCCTGTGCCAGATTGGATGCCAAGAGAGGGTTTCGGGTGGATTCCTCCAGGGACTGCAGTTCGGTACTTGGGTTGTCAGGTTGGTTTGGTCTTGTCCCCCGAGCAACAGATTGCTCCTCTTCTCCTGTCCATCAGGAGAAAGCTGTTACATTGGAGCTCAGCACGACTTTCGCTGGCTGGTAGAGTAGTAGTTGCCAACTAGGTGTTGTTGGCGACTATGTGGTACATCACTTCTTGCTGGATCTTCTCGAGTTCTTGTATCAACCAGGTAGAGAGGCTGATTAGGAACTTCCTTTGGTCAGGTCGTGACACTCAGATTGCCCGAGCCAAGGTGGCTTGGTCGGTCATCACACTTCCCTGTTCTCAGGGAGGGCTTGGGATCATTGATCCAGCACAGCAGAGCAGAGCCCTTCTTGGGAAGTTCGTCGTCAGAGGACTTCTTCCAGGCGAGGAGCCCTGGAAGGAGTTCTTGCTGCAGAGGCTTCGTGCCAAGGTGCCTCAGTCAGGAGGCCCTTGGCAACTTTCGACCAGATGGATCTTTACAGAGTTGCGCCGAGTTGGTTTGAGCAGGGGACTGGAGGACCGATTCGCTGTGAGTTTACTTCGATCTTGGGAGCTCTTAAGGCGTGGCCTAGAGCAAAGACAGCCGACTTGCACGGAAGAGCGCCTACGGCAGCCCCTCGTCTGGAACTCCATGGTTAGCACTCAGAGAGGCCACTTGGTTGGGAGTTGGCCTCATGTTTCTTGGGGTCCCATGGCAGCAGGTCCAGCGCGCTCTCTAGGTGACTGGCTAGAGTTCACAGGTTTGTCAGAGGAGGTGCAGGGGGACCCCTTCTCTTCTGCAGACCGCCCAGGAGTCCCCTTCTTTCAGTACACTGTTCGGCTTGGACGTCATATACTTGCAGCACAGAGAGAGGCCTGCCTTGCTGCAGCACGTCATTGGTAGGAGGAGGGCCTCACAGTTGAGTTCTTGGCAGCCTTTTGGCAGAGGCTGTGGGACTCCAGACAGCCGAGGCGCGTCACTTTGTTCCAGTGTGGCTGGTTGCACACAGAGCCACAACAGTAGGGAGCTGGCTTGTGCATAGTGGTCTCTCGGCCGCATGTGCAGCCTGTGACCAGTTGGTGGAGAGTCAGCGTCACTGTCTTTGGGACTGTCCCTCGGCCCAGCAGGTGTGGCTACGAGTTCTTCGGCTGATGCCTGTCCTCTCCACGGCTCGACAATACACTTGGGGGGCAGCGGCTTGGTCCACCCTCACGGGCCCGGCACTTCAGTTTGAGCTATCTTCCACCAGCAGGATGATAGTGATGCAGGGGGGGCGACCTACACTCCAGCCTGCTACAGAGCTTACTCCATAGGAGTGGTGCAGTGAGAGACAGGAGTGTTGGGAGCTCATCAGTGGCCTAGCTCTCTGGTTCATCTGGCGGGCCCGTTGTTTCGGCATCTTTGAGGCTCGCATTGTGTCACCAGCAGAGACTATTCGTGACTTTTGGCTAGAGCTGATCCATACTCTCAGAGGGACAGCTTGAGGGACTACAGGGCAGCTCCGACCGCATGCGGGAGCGCCGCGAGGCTTTCCTTCGACTCTGGCGCCCTGGGCCTTTCTACACCATAGTCCAGGGGGTGCTCAGATGGCACTACTGTCCACCTGTGTGGCTCTTCCCGAATCCCTCCTCCCATCTCTTGATTTAGCCTCATTGTATATATGCTGCTTTTTCATTGGGAGAGTCTCCCCATCATGCTTGTTGTAGCCCTCTCTTGCAGAGGTGGATGTAGCCCTATTGGCAGTTTTCATTAACTAATAGAAGGATCTTTTTCTCGGAAAAAAAAAAAAGGTGCAAGAAAGAACAAAATGTTTCATGTGCCTTACGTTTGCATACCTTCCTTAAGAAAAAAGGGTTGGAAGATCATAAACAGCTTGGAAATTACTTGGTTTCGTTGCTGGTAGAAATCGATCGTGTGCATGCTGCCCAAAAGGTTTTTGACAAGTTGCCCTATCGGAGTGAATGCTCTTGGAATTCTCTTATCAAAGGTTATGACAGATGTGGGGAGTCACAGCATGCTCTCGGTCTTTATCAAAAGATGCAAGAGGACTGTGTACGTCCAAGTGGGTATACATTTGTGCCTTTATTAAAAGCATGCATTAAGCTGAAAGATGTCAAAAAAGGTCAGGAGCTACATGCTGACCTTTCTAGAAAGGCGCTGGAAACAAATGTTTTTGTTGGCAGCACCCTGGTTGACATGTATGCCTGTTTTGGGCTCGTTGAGAACGCACAGAAAGCATTTGACAAGCTTCCAAGTCGAAATATTGTGTCCTGGACTGCATTAATATCAGGGTATGCCAAACATGGTCGCGGCAAGGAGGCTTTAAACTGCTTTGTCCAGATGCAACGTGAGAAAGTTCTTCCAGATGCTGCCACATATGCTTGTACTTTAAAGGCTTGCAGTATTTTGCGTGATATAAACATGGGCCAAGAATTACATCATGCAATTTCAAGACAGAAATTGGAGAGAAACTTGGTAGTTGGTAATGCTTTGGTGGACATGTATGCAAAATGTGGTCTACTTTCAAAAGCACAAGAATTGTTTGAGAAGCTTTCGGTAAAAGATGTGGTTTCTTGGACGTCAATCATTTCTGGACATGTGCAGCATGGCAATGGTGAAGAAGCATTGTACTATTTTGAGCAGATGCAATGCAAGGGTGTCCCACCTGATGCTGCTACATATGTGTGTGGTTTGAAAGCTTGTGGCACTTTAAGAGCCATAAACCAAGGTCTAGAAATGCATGCTGAGATTGCTAGAAAGGGTTTGAAAACTACCAATCTTGTTGGGAATACATTGGTTGATATGTATGCTAGTTGTGGGTTGCTGGAAAAAGCACAGGATGTTTTTAATAGGATTTCTTCTCTGGACGTGGTTTCATGGACGGCTCTTATTGCAGGCTATGCAAATCATGGCCATGGCAGAGAGGCTGTGATGTCTTTTGAACAAATGCAACGCAGGGGTATCTTGCCAGAACCCAGTACATTTGTTTGCGTCTTAAAGGCTTGTGGCAGCATTGGAGCTGTAGACAAGGGTAGGAAGCTGCATGCTGCAATTAAACGGATCGGCTTGGAAAGTGACCTTATGGTTGGCAATGCATTGGTTGATATGTATGTCAAGTGTGGCTCACTGTTAAGAGCTCAGAAAGTTTTTGACAGGCTTCCAGCTCGCGATGTTATTTCGTGGACATCACTAATAGTGGGGCATTCTCAACAAGGAGAAACTGAAATGGTGATAAAATTGTTTGAAAGAAATCTGGTCGCATTTCTGGGTGTCTTGCATGCATGCAGCCATGCAGGCCTGGTGGACAAAGGCCTTCTGTATTTTGAGTCTATGAACAGGGACTATGGTATTAATCCTGCTATTGAGCATTGTTCTTGCATAGTTGATCTCCTTGGTCGTGCAGGTCAACTGGAAAAGGCACTATCTCTAATTTTGAAGATGCCAATTTCCCCGACACTCGTGATGTGGGATAGTGTGTTGGCGGCTTGTCGAAAATGGGGCAATCTGGAAGTCGGAAAAGTCGCATTTGTAAATGCAATACGATTGAATGAAACGAGTCCAGCAGCTTACATCAGCATGGCAAATATCTTTGTGGAGGCTGGAATGGAGAAAGAAGCAAATGAGGTCGAGGCATTGAGGCTCAAAAATGAAGCTTGGGAAAGGTTGTGAGATTGGTTTTAGCCTGCTGCCCACTTCTGGATCTGTAATGCAAAACTCTCAAGTTTTTAAGAAAGAACGGTATTGAAAAGATCCCATTGTTACCTTTTCTAGAGGGTTTTGGGCTGGCAGTGGCCATAGCCTTGGAAGAGAGCTAGTTGGCAATGGCAGGAGCCTCTGAGAAGGAACGAAAGAGATGCTCATTGATTACTCTTTCAGGGAGGTGACTGTAAGCACGGACTTTAAAAGGAACCAATGAAATGGTGCTAATTAGCTGTTTCTTTTGAGCAAATTAATGCAGTTGTCCTGTAGGCAGGCCAAAAGATTTCTTTGGGTTGACGGTAATTGGTGAGTATGAGAACCTGCTCCATGTAAAGAGAAAAAGTTCGAATCTCTAATTTGAAGGCATATGATATCAAACTGTGGTGGCAACTGTGTGCCAGCATTGTCAGACAGCAGGCATGTAAAATGGAGTATCAATCTTCTATATGCCCTTAAATAGGAGCATTTAGAATCTAGATAGGAGAGGGTAGACACAGAAAAAAAGGAGTGATTCCCATGCTGGGACTTGAGAGCTGGTAATAAGCCAGCATTTGTACACTGATTTACTGGTTAAGATGGTATTTCTGCATTTGCAGAGGATGTGTGCCTTGATTATAATTAGTGGGGTTGATTGGTTGTCCTCTTGATGGGCAAAGTTACTGCATTTCTTTCATTGTTGGTTCTAATGATATTGTGCTTTTTGAAGTACATCAGGCTTCTCAAGCTCATTGCTCGTGATGTGGAGGAGATTCCTAAGACTCCATGAGAGGAGGCACAATATTTTTGCTATGTCATATATGAATGAACGTCATGCCCACTCACATGCCACTCCACAGGAGGAGATGGGATATTTATGTCATGCTATGTGAATGAAGGTTATGATGAGTGCTCATACGATGGCAAGCGATTTTCGAGCCTAAAATCAGTCGCATAACAGCAGTGACGTTGCAGACATGAGAGCATGACACAGGCTTCCCCAATTAGACGAGTTTACAAGTGGAGGGATCCTCCATATAGTATTCACCTCTTCAGGTTTGTCCTTCTTTAGCAGAGATACCACTTTTCTCCCCTGAGCCAGAGACACAAACTGTCTCTCCTGAGCCTGATAGGTCTCCTAGGAAAACTGTTGTACCTTCATGCAGTTCTGTAAAGATAGAAGATCGGAGATACTTTTTAAAAATTGTCTTGGTAGTTTTTGTGTACTTCATGGACTTCTTGGGGATGATACCTTTGTGGTGATCGGCTTTCTTGGGGCTGTGCCCTTGAGGTGTTTGTTTATAATGAAGATTTTGAGAGAGAGAGAGAGAGAGAGAGAGAGAGAGAGAGAGAGAGAGAGAGAGAGAGATGAAATGATATATTAACGTCTACAAAAGGCCAAAATGACCTATGAGACCAATGAGACCAACAAGTTACAAACTGGTGAATCTGATACAAAGTTTGTGTGCTGAAAGAAAGACTTGACATCGTAAAGAAAATGTAGTGAAAGTGGGGGAAAGACTAGAGACTCTCTAGTCTATACAAAGGTACAAAATAATGAGGGATGCAAGAAACTTAATCTACTAAGAAGGGGATAATCCTCCAGCTCAGAGTAAATCCAGCATCGGTCGGTGTCGGATCTCCTCGATGTTCTCCATGGTCAAAAACTTGACTCGGTGTCGTGCATGGTGCGCCAAAATAATCCGAATCCTCCTCTGTAATCTCCGACTATGTTGGGATGCCCTCCTCTGTAATCGTGGACGTTTGGATCTCCATAGGTCTATCGCACGGTCAATCAGTGTGCCTCTAGTGGAGGTGGGATCCGAACTCTGTTGCAGATTTTGTCTGTCTAGTTGTCTAGTGGTAATGGCTGGCTTGAAATAGTCCGTAACATGCCGTTGAGTCTCTCTCTGGTCGCCTCAACAAGAAATCTCTATGTCTCCTCAACTCAAGCAAGAACATACCCAAGCATCTTTGATCCTAGTATCCCATAACTCTTGAAAGTGGTCCAAAACCCTCCATGAATAAGCAATGGAATCGCTTGCGAATCTCATAGTATGCAGAGCAATGACATATGTAATGCAGCTCTGTCTTTGGATCCCTATGGCATATACGACATGACCCAACTCCTCTATATTTGCCAGTCTCAATCTCAAGCTGGTGTGAGGATGTGCGTATCTGGCCATTAGCACACCGCATCCCATATGATAAATGTGTATCCATATAGTTGGGCCTGACTAGAAAGCCATCTGTTGTGAGTTGGAGAAAGAGAGGAAGAACAACGGAGACGCTCGCGTGCTCTACATGTGAGAGTTACCGGTCTAAAAGATCGTGAAGTCGAGGAGGAAGTAAGGGAACTCATGGAGTTGATGGGAAGAGATAAACCAACGCACACAAAGGCATGGAGAGTCGGTAAAAGAAGTGGAGGTGTTGGAGAGACGTCAAAGGAGTGTGCTCTTATTTTGCGCTTTCCCACTATTGAGGCGAAGAAAGAGTTTTTGAAGAAAAGGCCTACATTAAAGAAGACCGGCATATTCCTTGGCGATAATCTCACTCTATCACAGCTTGCCCAAATGCTGGAAGTTATGCCAGAGATTAGGGCGGCAAGGGAAAAGGAAAGATAGTTTTCTATAGAGAAGGGAACGTGGTCATTATGGAGCGACACTCCACATGACGGTTGGAGACCTATGGGACTAAACTTAAAGTAGCAGTGTGGAATTGCAATGGGTCTCTCAAGCTTGATGTGGGTGCCTTTGAGGACAACTTTAGAGATAGAGATATTGTGTTCTATTCAGAGACTCACCAGACCTCGGGTCAGATGATGCCACATGTGATTGGATACAGATGGGAGACAACTCATTGAGTAGATTCGAGATCTAAGCATGGGAGTAGAGGATCGGGCGGGGGAGGGGGAGGGGGGGGGGGGGGGGGGGGGGGGGGTGCACAATTTTTTTCAGGGAAGATTTGCAATCACTCATATATTGTTCTGAGAGACGATCATGCCAGGGACATGTGGGTGAGATTGAAGGCTGACACAAACATATTTCTCTATATTGCCGTATGCTACTTTGCTCCATGTACATCAACCTATGCATCACCTAGATGAGAGACTCTTTCTCTATGCTTGATGATGATGTATGGGAGTTCTCTGAGATGGGGACATCATTCTCCAAGGGACTTCAATGCTCGAACGGAAAACCATAAGGCAGTCTTCTATGATACCTCGGAGGAGATGTTGAGAGAACTAGACACCATAGACATGGGCTTGGACAAATGCTCACAAGATACAAAATGTACAAAGTATGGGAGATACTTGCTAGATATAGGCACCACACATGGGTTAGCCATACATAATGGCTTATAGAGATTCCCAACAGCCGCCAAGTTTACTTGCTTCCCACATCGTCACGGGGCTAGCACAATGGATTATATTATGGCCACGCCGAGCTTTCTTTTCCATATTGAGGACTTCACAGTTGGACCCCGGCTCATTGGGGTACAAGATATACTTTCACTTCGGAGACGGGCTCTGTTTACATGGATGGGATTTATAGACGCCTATGCACAGAGGATCTAGGGCGATCGACCTTTGGAGGAGGTCACCCATATTCTAATAGAGACTCTACCGGATGCGCTAGGGAGGCTTATCCACATACATAGCCCGAGCAAAGACGCCGTTTTGGGACTATGCCCCATAATAATTAGTATGATGAGGAGTGCAGAGATTTGAGAGCCTGACTACAGAGAGAGGTTTGAAGAAGCGCTAGCAGCAGGAAGAGGAAGCGTTGGGTGTTTGTTGTAGAGGACAAACGTGAGAGATAGAGAGAAAACATACGCAGGTTGGGATAGCGTGATCAATAATATCAGATGCCTTATGTTTTATGTTATATGGGTACAAGAATGAGGGTCACTTTAAGTGACCTAGGGGTGGTTCACACCCAAAGAATAAAAAATAAGTACAAGAGTGTCCAGAGGGCCTTTAGATCCAACAACCTTCCACTTAAAGGCCCGATGGGGTTACCTTTAAGTAACTTCCACTAAGTATAAGCAATGCTGATGTTGTGTCTTAGCAAGACACTTAGTGAGAACATCTGCAGGGTTATCCTGTGTTTCGACCTTTGTCAGTGTGACAAGGCCATCTTTCAGTACGTGGCTTATAAAATGGTACCGCACATCAATGTGTTTGGTAAGAGAATTGAACATGGCATTTTTAGCCAGGCATACAACACTTTGACTATCACAACCAAGCACCGGAGCATGAGCTAGAAGACCAAAAGTCCTCACAAGACGGCCAAGCCAAATGGCTTCTTTTGAAGCCTCTGTGATTGAAATATATTCAACCTCTGTAGTGCTCAACGCAACAATCTTTTGCAATCTTGAACACCAAGAAATAGCTCCACCAGCCAATGTAAAGACATAACCACTGGTAGATTTTTGAGTATCAAGATCACCTGCCATGTTCGAATCACTGAATCCTCGCATATACGATGTACCCTTTCCATAACATATGCATGTGTCCTGTGTACCTTTCAAGTACACAAGACACATGCATTTTCAAGTACTTGAAAATGCTCTTCACTGCCTCCCAATGTGGTTTGCCAGGGTTAGACATAAAACTTGCTAACAACTCCCAATGCATAAGCAATTTTCGGCCGTGTAGTAGCCATGGCATACATCAAAGACCCACAAGCTGAATTTAACTCCTTTTTCAAAGCATTCAAAGCTTCCTTATGCTTGCCTGCAATCAACATATCATCCACATATAGGACTAGCACAATAAGACTACCATCAAGAGCCTTTTTAGTGTAAAGACAGTGATCTGCATGACTGCATTTGAACCCATAGTTGAGCATAAAAATATCAAACTTTTTGTACCATTGCCTAGGGGCTTGTTTCAGCCCATATAAGCTGCATCTCGGTTTGCATACCAAATGCTCTTTCCCTAAAATGACAAAGCCCTCAGGCTGCAGCATGTACAAATCCTCATCCAAGCCACCATGTAAGAAAGCAATAATTACATCCATTTGATCCAACTCCAAATCCAAGAGAGCACATAAAGCAAACAAAACCCGGAGCGTAGTCATCTTTATCATAGGGGAAAAGATCTCTTGGAAGTCCATGCCTTCCTTCTATGCATAACCCTTAGCAACCAAACCTGCTTTGTACTTGGGTTTGTCATCAAAATATTTGACCCTATAAACCCACTTGTTAGGAATAGCCTTCCTACCTTTGGGCAAAGGCACAAGCTCCCATGTATTGTTTGCATACAATGAGTGCATCTCAGATTTCATAGCAAGCTCCCACTTACTTTTGTCTTCACAGGACTGGGCCTCTTTGTATGTAAGAGGCTCCCCTTCATCTGTCAACAAAATGAAATCCATAGATGGTTGAAACCTTTGTGGTTGCCTTCTAACATGAGTAGACCTTCTCACCCAATGGTCTGCATCAATTGGTAATGGGTCTACATCGTCCGGAATGTGCACACCATCATTTGGCGGCTGATTTTCAACATTACCTCGCTACTGTAATTCATTTTCAACATGCTAATCATGTGGTATAATCTCATTTTGTGCATCTATTTGTTGTCCATTGTCTTCTAGCAATTGCACAATAGGTTGCTGCTCATTTTCAACACCAAAAGGAGTCGAATTTTCAGCCAAACGTGGCTTTATGGCTGACTGATTTTGCTGAAACTTGACCTTCTTTTTGTCAATGTCTACATGTGTAGCTTTTTCTGCAATTTAACCTCATTGAAAACTACATCTTGTCTACATATTATCTTCCTGTACTGAGGTATCCAAACTTGGTAACCCATCTTTCCCTTGATAGGTTTCATGTCAAGTTTGGTCCTCTGATCAACAGGTACATGCACGAATGCATCGCAACCAAAAACTCGTAAATGGTCATATGAAGCCGGTTTGCTAGATCAAGCCTCTTCAGGGATGCCATTATCTAACGCATGATTCGAAGAGCGATTGTGCACATGAACTGCAGTTTTAAGGGCCTCTCCCCAAAACTCTTGAGGGAGATTAGCCGTGGACAACATGCATCTCACTCTCTCACAAATTGCGCGATTATATCTTTCAGCCACACCATTAGATGATGGATTATAAGGGGATATCAATTTCCGCTTAATATCATACATCTCACAAAAACTGTTAAACTCACGTGATACATACTCTCCTCCATTATCCGTCCTAATAGATTTTAACTTCAAGCCCTTTTGTGTGGTCACAAATGCATGAAACATTTTGAATGAGTCAAGTACATCACTTTTACTTTTTAGTACATATACCCATGTATTTCTACTGTGATAATCAATGAAAGACACAAAGTAACGTGCACCTCCGTGAATTCACATGCATAGTGCAAACATCAGAATGTACTAAATCAAGAACATGCAATTTGCGAGTGACACCAGAGGAATGAGAGAACTTCACTTGCTTTCCATAGATACAATCATTATAAAGATCAAGGCCAGAGCCTTTTACATCAAACTTCCCCAAAGAGGAGAGAACATCAAGCCCTTTTTCACTCATATGGCCAAGCCTTTTATGCAAAGATCCTTGTGAGAATGAACTTCAGCCACAAAAACTTGCCAACAAGTAATTCCTTGCAATATAAATAATAAAAAGTTCCCTATTGCTGCCCTTTACAATCAGCATAGAGCCTTTAAGCACTTTCCAAGAGCCACCACCAAACATAGTGTGATAACCCTTCACGTCTAGATGCCCAACCGAAAGTAGACTTTTCTTGTACATACCTAACATCATGCAAAATCAGCTCTTGACCATTTTCAAGCGCCAAGTGTATAGTGCCAACGCCCTCAATCTCACATGCATGGTTATTTCCCAAGTAAACTTTACCTAGACTACCTGTAGTGTATGAAGCAAAAGACTCCAAAGATGGAGTAACCTGAAATGAGGCACCATTGTCTACTATCCATGATTGTGATAAGCCATCGTGTGCTGAAAGTAATGCATCAATTACCTTTGGTTTTGTGATATACATATCACTGGCCATTGCCACACTGTCATCATAAAGGCATGAGTCAACAACAAGTGCATCATCCGTATCAATAATTTCTTCAATGAAAACACTCGAAGCAACATTTGCCTTCGCAACTTCTTTGGAGAAGAGTCATGATCATCACTTTTAGTATCACTAGAATCCTTCTTCTTCTTTCCCTATTGCTTCTTTCTTTCAAGTTCTTACTTGTAGTACCTGCAATCGGGCTTTTTATGCCCTTTGCGTCCACATTGATAGCATGTAACATCCTGGGACTTACCCTTGCTCCTGCTCCTGTTCTTGCCTTTATTGTTTGCATTATGCTTCTTTTCAGACCTGCCTCTTACAGTATATGCTGACCCGCTGCTTTCACCACTGGTCTTTCTTCTAATCTCTTCATTGAGAATAGAACCTCGTACACCATCAATGTCAAAGCAGCATTGTTGCTCAAAGAGACAACCAAAGCTTCTCGCTTCAACTGTCAAGCAAAGTCTTAATAAGAAGATAGCCTTGAGCTTATCACCAAAAGGCTGCAAACTAGAGTCTTTCAATTGACTAAAAACACCTGTGAAAGCACTCAAGTATTCAGATGCAGGCTTGGACTCATCCAACTCCATGTTGACAAGCTTTCACATAAGATGCACTTGATTCACAGGAGTTGTGTTCTCATACTTATCTGTTAGTTTCTTCTAGATAGCACAAGCAGTATCAAGACACTTAATGTCCGTGAGCAATCATTAGACACAACCATTTTGATGTAAGCAATTGCTTTCTTGTTAAGCCTAACCCAATCTTCATCTGACAAAGCTGCAGGCTTCACTTCCAAAAGTGCATCATCGCAATCTTTCATGAATAGGATTCCTTGCATTCTATCTTTCCACAAGTCAAAGCCAGAGCTGTTAAACATTTTGATTTCAAGGAGAGACTTTGACTCACTACTTGTAGACGCATTAGAGACCATTTTGGTGCAAAAAGACTCCAAAATTCACTACTGTATTTTTATGATAGCAGACTGAAAAGTAAGATTTTGGCCTCTTACGGGCTCAATACTCAGTGTAGAAGAGCAAGGGATGGTTACACTGTGCTACTATCACTTTACCACAAGTGTATAGCAATAAAGAAGGATGAATTTTAGCAATAAAAGCTGAAATTTCAGCAGAAAAATAGGAAATACAATCCTTGCATGAATACTCCCACTTCAGCAGTATAACCAAAACGCATATGCATCAACCTCAAATCTGCAAATGGATTAAAAGCTGCTGCAAAATGTATTTTCAGCAATACATCAACTCAATGGCAAGCATCCCACATATAAAATACATAAATGTGTGCCACATAAACTTTTCGATGCGTAATTTCTTGAAAAACTCAAGAATAAACCTCAAATTCTTTGCTCAAATTGTCCACAAATTGCAATACATGCACAAATGTTTGCAAAGTAGTGAAATTTCAGCAAAAGCCCCAAATTTTGATGGTCTAATTTCTGAAATTTATGCAAAAGCCCCAATTTTTCCTCAACTTGTAAGTGTAATTTCCACCTATAAAGCATAAAAAATGCAGTGGAATTGATGAAATTTCAGCCACCTGTAAAATCCCCCTTTTTTTGTGATTGATTTTGCCTGCTAATCTCTGTTGTATTGCAAAACGAGATCCTCACAGTCTCAAAGCTTCATCAAGAAGCTATGGGCTGTAGTGAGAGGAGAGAAAAAGAGCATACGACAAAAAATCGTAGAGAGAGAGAGAGAGAGAGAGAGAGAGAGAGAGAGAGAGAGAGAGAGAGAGAGAGAGAGAGAGAGAGAGAGAGAGAGAGAGAGAGAGAGAGAGAGAGAGAGAGAGAGAGAGAGAGAGTCTGCTACTGCTTTCCGACACGGAGACGTGCACGAACTGTGCTCTGATACCAGTTTGAAGAAGCGATAGCAGGATGAAGAGGTAGTGCTTTGCAGACGACGAACATGAGAGAGAGAGAGAGAGAAAACGTATGCAGGTTGGGGTAGTGTAATCAATAATATCACACACCTTATTTTTTATGTTATATGGGTACAAGTATGAGGGTCATTTTAAGTGACCCTAGGGGTGGTTCACACCCAAAGAATAAAAAATAAGTACAAGAGTAGCCAGAGGGCCTTTAGACCCAACAAGGTTTCTCTGGGAGTCATCAACAGTCACATATCGCCTTCAGAATTTAGTACATTGAAAGAAACCAACCTAATGGAGTATCGACGTCTAAAAGTTGACATGTGTCAAATGGATGATTATCCAAGGACCCGAAATATGCAAAGTATCTGAAGAATCACCGACTTGATGAGGTTCACTCAGGATGGGGAGAGGCCGTCTATTCACCTCTCAAGTCGCCAATAAAGAAGAAAGCAAAGCCTAGTGTAGAAACAAAAAAATTATATTTGCAAAAGAAGAGTTTGACGACTCTTGAAAAGAAGATCAATCAGTTGATCTTGAAATTTTACATCCCATGCCTCCCTCTGGGACACCTTTCATGCAAGACACAACAACTTGTAAATCTCTCTCTCTCTCTCTCTCTCTCTCTCTCTCTCTCTCTCACACACACACACACACACACACACACACACACACACACACACACACACACACACACACACACACACACACACACACACACACACACACACACACACACACACACACACACTCGCTCTTTTTTATTTTTGTAAATTTGATTTGATTTATTTACAAATGGGAAACCTCACAGTGAGGAAAACCCATTAGAAAGATAGATACAAAAGAATAGAACATAGAAGTTTTTGACGGCTAGAAGCAAACATAGGATAGCTATAGGATATTGAGGGATATGTCCCCAACATCAAGGGAAAAATGTAAGGATTGCCTAAGTGATATCTTGAAAAAAGGAAAGAGATCCACCTCTTGCTGATGGAACATGCAAAGATTGTGTTGGCGCCACAAAGACCATAAGGACTAGAATCTAACCCAAGTGAAGAAGGCTGTAAATTGTTGAAGGGAAGTGGAGAGGATGCCAGAAGCCCAAAACCGTTTGTGGAAATTCGCCGAGGGAAATTGAAGGTGCATACATGATGATATGTGGGCAAGGAAGGCCCTGGTGACGCGACAATCCCAAAGCAGGTGCATAACAGCCTCTTCACAAGCTGAACATTTGATACAACAAGAAGAGTTGATGTGACACGCAACAAGGAAAGTTCCAACAGGGAGAACTCCCAACAAGCAGCACCAAAGAAACAAACGTTCTTTCATAGGCAAATGCCTCTTTCAAATCACAGTAAGAGCCTTTGTTCACCATAAATCAGATTTATGCAACGACCATAGCACAATGATCAGCTAGCCAAGAATCATGTAGAAGAGAGGCATAAATGTTGCTGGCAAAATGGCATCAAAAGATGTGTCCCATAAAGTCCAAGGTGTCATATGGTTTCCATCAGCCAATGACAAAACATGCAAGAAAGAAGCCTGCATTTGCTAAAATTCTTTCCAAATTTGGTGATAATGCACACCCAAACAAAAGCGTTCCGCCGCTCGAGAGAAAGGAAGCATATTCCCACACGTGTCAACCACATCATCCACCATACATATTCCTCGACAAGAGAGAAAGTTTTCTTGACATGGAGAATGGTCAACAAGAGAAAATGAGAATGCCCAACTCCAGCGAATGCTTTCCAAGCGTATAGAATTTTAGCTAGCTGCTATCTGCCATGCCATGAAAGATGAGTTGTCACCACTTTCCAAGCAATGAGTAAAGCAGAAGTAACTGAGCTACCAGGAATACGACCATCCATCGTGCCAAATACAATCTCCCAAAGGGAGGTCTACCAATGACGAAAGGTGGATGTGATAACATGCTGACACAGCAAGGCAATCATGATTGTCCATTGGTTGAAACTATTGAGCAAGAGTAGGTAACAACATGGCCTTCCTTGCTAGAGCATGGCGGTGGAGATCCAAAATATTAAGCCCCCCAAAGCACTTCGGAGTGCAAAGTTTCTCCATAGATAACAAACGAAGGCCTTTTTGTAGGTGAGGAATCTATCCTTTCTTGGAAATTTTTTGGCTTAAAGCAAATGTCTATCCATGATTACACTTGCTCCTACTGCTTGGGAAGTATTTCTACCTATCAGTTTATACTAGAATGAGGCTTCATTCTCATAATCCATGTACAAAGATAATTCTAAGATTGAGTTGTTTTTGTACTTATCATTGGATTTTCTCTAAAGCCAGTTGTCTTTTGAATTGTAAAGTTCAATTATGTCTTTCTATTAAAGTAAAAACAGCTACACACACGTCATATGCATAAGGTTTTTTCCATATTTTTTGAATACACCAGGATGCTGGCTTCAGAAACTAGATTGAATCTTAATTCTAAGTTGGACCCACAATCTATAATTCCTTGGTTGGTTGGCTGGTGTTAGGTGGTCCTTCGTAGGCTAATGTCCTGGATACCTACTCACGAATGTTATAGTCTTTGACTTTGCTGGTTTAAGGATTGCAAGCCCAACCTACAAGACTAATTACATATATATTTTCTTTCAAGATCACAAACATTTTAAAATGATAGCTTGCATGAGAGGAAACTATGACCCAGAGAAGCATACAAGGATTTTAGAACAGATTAGGTTTCACCTAAAGAACCATTCTCCAAAAAAAGTTGTAGCTGTTAGAACTAGACCTTTTCTAGTTAAACGGGCCAAATGTTGTGTTACATACTACCATAAGTAATCCATGTCTTACTAAAAATTTTGTCTATTGCAGACCCTTGCTCTCTCACAAGGCATGTAACTATCTTTTGAGCCCCTCTCTGTGGCAACCTCTCGTGTCCTCAAATGTATTGTCAGTTTGGATAATTCTTAATTAATATATGATTCGGCTCTTACCGCATATAAAAATCTATCTATCTTACACACGTTGTCTTTTAATGATTGGGTCAAGATTCTAGCTACCCTGGACAAGGACTCCAAAGATGGGGTTAATATGATTTCCCAGTACACATAGCCCAATTACCTATGCTTTTTGTACAATATCAGCAAGAGCTAGTCCTATTCTCTTCCTTTGGGCAAAATTATCTAACTTTTTGAAAAAAGTGGCCTCAATCCATCTTTTATCAGTACCCCTGCTGCTCCAACTATCCCTCAAACCGGTGGTTTCTTTTGTAGAGATAGTGCGGCACTCGAAGCTGTCAAGGAATTTCATAGCAATCTTTGCTCCCTTAGTGACTCTAACCTCTTAGAAATGGTACCGAAAGTATCCAAGGTTTTTCATTTTCTACCAATTAGACAATTTGAAATTGAATCCCTTGGTGTGGACCATCAGTTTTGGGTACTATCTAACAAAGCATTTCTGGCACCAATTCTTAGTGAAACCTAGGTATATCTCGCTAATCTTACTGCCTCCACTGTTGAGAACTGTAGACTCAGGATTTTGAAAGGAGGACAGTTCTTAGACAAGGGGAAACTCATTAAAGCCCCCTTCAACATTAACCTTATTGACCACTCCAAATGCTCTTCCAATATAGGTCTATACATCCGCACAAAAGGGAACATGGAGTTTGCTAAAGGTAATCTAGATTTCTACACAGAATCCATTTGGAATGTTTTTCGACCATATGTTAAATGTGTTGGTAAATTTCTTGACCCTAAAGCATCGTGCAAATCCATCATTATGTGGTTTGACCATGCTATCTAGTCTATCCTCAAACATCTGGACCAACTCTTCCTCGAAAAGCCGGTGGACTTCCATCTATCCCTCATCTGTAGGTGGAAAATCTAAACAAATAGTAATTGCTCAAATTTCTTTCAACATCTTTCGTGGGCTTATGTTGGCTATTCTCAAAGAATTGAAATCTGATGAACCTGGGACATATTTTACTACTTATGCAAACTACAAAGGTGTTAAGATTATCACTACTTTACTCAAGTCATGTATTGACTATGATGAATCCCCCTCACTAAAAAGACCAAACTCTCTTGCCACCCCTAATTCATTCACTTCAACTTTGACACCTAACGCTTCCTCTAACTTTAATAGAGGAAAATTTGTAGCCACACTAGAGGAAGAGGAAGAAACACCCCCATCTGGCACTTTCTTGATTTAGATCACTTATGAATATGCAGGTTGCTGTGGGCCTATGTGGAAGGATGCATCTCATCAAAAAGACTTCTTGCAAAGATTATATTTATGAGCATTGTCTTTTTAGAATGACTTCTGGATTGGATACACACAAAGAAACTTTTTTGTGAGTGTTTTGACTTACTGTTTGGAAACCATGAAATACTTGATAATGTACTTATTGGTTGGAAGTATTAACAACCTATTAAGAATTTGGTCTATATTAATGATTTTTTACGACACAACACCATTTTTGAATGTGCTTGTTGTGACAAATTTATTCCATTTTGTAAAGATTTTGATACCTATGGCATGCATGTTTGCATTTGTGATCTTGATCTAATTGAAAATACCACAGTCCGGAAAGTCCTTGCTAAAGGACTTAATCACATACCCTTTTTCCCTAAAAACCCATATCTTGCTTTATTAGATTTACTTAGTTGTTTAAATGACATCGTCAGTTCTCTCCGACTGGAGAAGACAATCTTACTGGACTTAGCAAAACTGGTTGAACAATGTTTTTTCCATAAAATCTCACTCATACCATGTAAATGGTTGTCTACGGAAAGTTCTTGGATCACACCACAACTAGCTATTGACTTTCAAAAGATTTCAAAGGACTTGTTTATAGTATGGCTAGATAAAAGCTCCAATTGTCCCACACTTGTATGTAAAAACTTGGCTGGGAAAGCAGCTCACTCTTGAGTTTTTGGGAAGGAATTCACACCACTTAACACATCTCTGTGAGAGATCACTAATATTATCTCAAAACATTTAGGAAAAACGGGGTATTTTCTTTAAGATACAAACTTCCAGTACTTTTCCCCACCTATAAACTTCATAAGCATAAATTTAGATGGATATGTGATGCCTTGAATGATATTTTTACTAAAATTACCAAAGATATCACCCTTTGCCTTGACCTTGTACTTTCAAAATTTGAATTTGTCTGTGCTTCCAAGCAAAAAATATGCTATAACTTTCTTCAAGTACATTAACTCTTTTTGGTTAATAAAAAACTCCACAAAAGTTATTCTTAACCTCCCTAAACAGATTTTCCATCTCTTCACAACATATATTTCTCAATGCTATGGGGATATACCCCTAGAAGGAGATTTAGGATTGAAAGATGTTCTATCTTAGATGATTAAGCTTGCCTTTAAACATGCTAGGAAGAAGGGTTTCTTCTACATTTGTCTTGCTAAAAAACCTAGATGGATTAAAAAAACACAATCCTCTCATCCCTTACACTTCAATGAGGAGAAACTATGTATAAATATATTGTGGGTCCTTGATAACTGCACTATTCTCTTCGGAGGGTAGTGCCTGGGCATTCCCATGGGCTGTTCCTGCTCACCTCTTATGTGCTATTTATACTTAGTCTTCTTTGAATACAAATGGTTTCTCAAAACTATGGGTGACAAAAGTAACTATCATAAACTTTCACTATTCACACATACTTATAGATATATGGATGACATATTAAGCCTCAAAAATAGAACATTCTTGGAAGAAATTAATCATATTTATCCTGACTGCCGAACCAACCTATGGACAAGGGTTTACTACATCAAACAACTTCTTTTCCACTTTGATACAATTCCTTAACTTTACAATTACACGTCATAAACCATGTGTAGGAGAATATGACCGAAGGTTTTCTTGGAAGAGAGACCTGCTAGATGTTCAACCTAATTGAATTAAAAAAAAAGAGCAGTAATTGACCACATAAAGGTGCTCTTAGTACTTGCACCGGTCTCCTTTACTTGATAGTACACTCCTCTTCTAATTGCTTCTTAGCATGGGAAGATATCAAGATACTTATACACAAATTTTGCCTTAATGAATTGAAAAGAAGTGACACAATTAAAAAATACCACAGTTGCTTTCTCAAAATGGCTGGTCTGTCTGGCTTACATTTTAACCACATTAACCTCATCCCAGCTCAAAGACCACCGATGGGTATGGAAAGACCTCAACCCGAGTTGGGTCAACAACCTCCATATCCTGGACAAAATGCAGTGGGTGTAAAGTACATGCATTCATAGGGACTCATAGATGAACAAGCACTAGTACCTATTACACCCTATGTTGAGCCTAGTCCATCTACAGTAATTGTAGAAGGAGACTGGTATAATTCACATCTACCACCGATGGAAGAACTTGTGACTTATACTACACCAGAACTTGCATCGATGTACTATGTAGCTAATCAAGGTGTTAGACCTCCGATGGTAAGACCCATGATTAAGCCAAGAACTGGAAAATGTCATAATTGTGGTGCATATGATCACTGGGAAAATGAATTCCTAGAGCCTGACAAGAACATTAATCCACTTGAAGCTTTTTGCATGCAATGTGGGAGGACACTTCCCTGAAGATTGTCCAAAAAATCCTTTAAACAAGGGTAAAACAGTAGTGAATGTAGTCCAAGTGATACCTAGTAGCTCATTTGGGAGTGAACCTATTGTTCCAATCAAGATAATCACCAGAGCCCAGGCTAAGAAAAAGAAACATAATTCCTCTGATGTTTTGAAGAATACTAAAATTTCCTCTCAAAAGACCAAGAGAAGCAGAAGCAAAAGGTATGAGATGAGAAAACAAAAATGAAGGGCTGAAACCGAGAAGAAAGCAAAGAAACTATTCTAGAAAAAAGTGAAAGAAGCTGAAAGTGAAATCAAGGAAACCACAGTGAAATCTGGAGGATCAATGTTGGTAGACAAAATTTTTGAGCCAATCAATGCAGCCTTGGAAGCTTACCAAGAGGGACTTAAAGAAGATCAGAACATGGAAAACAAATGGAAAAACTATCCTTCTCTAGATATGGAAGCAGCTAAGCTTGAAGCTTATTAAAATTTGGTAAGAATTACTCAAGAGATGCTGGAAAAACAAAAACCTAAGCTCGAGAGTATGGCAAAATCTGAGGAGCTTGTGGAAGGAACATGTAAAGAGAAATCTGAAGTGGTGGTAGAACCCCACCTTGAAACTAAAGAACCAGAACTCATAGTGCCTGACAACGAAGATGCCTTAGATGGAATTCCATTCGTAGAAGAAGACTGGCCATGACACTTATGAAAAAAGGTTAGAAAGATTAATGATGGGAGCCTAACTCTAAAGTCAGATCCTATAGAGGAAGTTTGGTTAGACAATCTACCTCCTGATATGGACATAAATGTACAATCCTTGTATAGGGATTGTGTCTCTGAAGCTTCAGGAAATTGTATAAACCAATGACTCTGAAAACACTACCCTCTTACTTGGGAGATAACAAAGATAAATCCATAGTGTGTAAAATCACTCAAATAAAAAGAGCGAAAGAGATCCTAGAGGTAGACAACATCCATTCAATCATGTCATAACCCATTCAATACACTCTTACTTTAGGAGTGCTGTTAAAAATTAGACCATATCTTTGGAATGATCTACAGAAAAATCTAGAGAAGGTGGGGATAACAGGGCTAATCGTGAAAAATTTGGAAAAATTGAAACACGAATTGGATAACAAGGAGATTAGATCCATCCCAATGAACAAAGTTGGAGAATACTACGAAGGGGAAGAAGGAAACGCAACCCTTCCAGTGAGATATAATGATATAGAAACCATGGAAATATTGGATAGTGGGGAAAGCATAGCCATAGCCATGAAAGCAGTATGGGAATCGTGGGTCAACGAGCCATTAGACAAATTCGAATGAAATTGCAATTGGCAGATGGACACATTGAAAAACCCTTAGGACTGCTTGAAAAAGTGATAGTTAGTTCATGTGGAATTGATTATCAACACACTTTTGCAATAGTGGACTTTGAAATCATCTTGGGAAGACCTTTCATGCGACAAGTACAACTCATCCAGGATTGGGGAAACAATTATCTGTACTTGAAGCAAGTGGGATCAATAACAAGGGTTAATCTAAAAGATCACACTTATAGAGATGTCATGAAAACACCCATACAAGAATTTGACTCAGTCTCTTCGGCTGAAACTAAGCTTCCATCTTGGTTGGACAAAGACACACCTGTTTGGATGTACGGAGCCTCAAAAAACGGGAGCTTAAAATGAGAAGAATGTATCTTAGAAAGGGATTGCACAAACGAAGCCTATGTACCTGAACCCTTTTCGGAGCATTTTTTTGAGCCATTTATGTGGACTCAAATTTTAGCAACAATGGATGTATGTGTAAATACGTCCATGCCTACTCAATTTTGCAATGAGGACAGCTATGACATAATTCCCATACAAATGATCTCAACCCTTCACATTGAAGACAAAATTCAAGAATCCAAGGACTTGATGAAGGCTCAACAAGTCTTTTTAGACCTCTACTATGATGAGTTAGAAGAATATTCAGCTACCTCAGTTGATTCGGGGTCGGCCGGAAAAAGAACATGTGAGAGCTAAACTACTCATAAAAGGAGGAGAGGAAAAGTTTTTTGACTTTCCAAACCAGAAACCTAGAAGATAGAAATGGTATAGAAGAAAAAGAGACACGAGAAACTTGAAATCTAGACCTATGCCATCAGTCTCCAGTAGAACACAGTTTCTGATGCAAATAGATGCACATGATTGTGTCAAAGACAAGAAACTCAAGCAAAACCTAAATACCAGGACAAGGATTCAACCATAACACGAGTTGAACGAAGAAAGAAGTATCAAGAGTTGAAGAAAGCTCTGAAGGAGATATATACACGTAAATATGTAATGAGTGTTCCATCCCATTACAAGAAATATACTCTCCAAGACCAAAAAATTATAGTTGAACAACCTGTCAGGGAACTACGAAAACAGGGTGAGTCCTACGAAGGACCTGAAAACGCAAAAAAGATAGATTTGGCCGAACTAGGAGAAGAGCCTAGACCTGCCTACATTGCAAATGACCTGACGGAAGAAGAAGAAGAGCTTTTGTTAAGCCTACTGAAAGAATACCGGGATATCTTTGCTTGGTCTTATAAGGATCTCAAGGGTGTTGATCCAAAAATTTGTCAATATACCATACCTATGAGAGATGATGCGAAACCAAGTAGACAAAGGCCATACACTTATAATGAGACATTTGCCAGGAAGATCAAAGAAGAGATAGAAAAGCTAAAGGAGGCTGAATTCATTTATGAAATTGAGCACATAGATTGGGTGTCTCCAATTGTGGTAGTACCCAAGAAAAATGAAAAATTATGGGTGTGTATCAATCTCAAGAAAGTGAATGCAGCTTCCATTAGAGACAACTTCCCTCTTCCAATCACTGAGCATGTTTTAGAAAGAGTTGTAGGAAAATAAGCTTACAACTTTTTAGATGGCTTTTCGGGATACAATCAACTTTTGGTTGATCCCAAAGATCAGCATAAAACTACCTTTGCAACTGAATGGGGTATTTTTGCCTATCGAGTCATGCATTTTGGGCTAAATAATGCTCCTGCCACCTTTCAAAGATTGATGAGCCATGCTTTTAAAGAATACCTTTGGAATTTCTTGGAAGTATATATGGATGATTTATGCATACATTCATCAATCCGGGCTAATCATTTTGAACACCTCAAAAAGGTATTTGAAAAGTGTAGACTTTATAGGATTTGCTTAGATCTTGAAAAGTGCACATTCATGGGCAGAGAAGGAAAAATTCTTGGACATATAGTGTCTAAAAATGGCATAGCTAATGATATGGATAAAATTCACGTTATTGTTGATTTGCCTAGACCTACAACATCAAAGGGGTTCAAGCTTTCATGGGACATTGTGGATATTACATACGGTTTACATGTACGCTATAATTGCAAAACCTATGTGCATCTTGATTACACTCTTTGAATGGACTGATGATTGTGAAGAATCATTCATGAAGCTTAAGCAAGCTCTCACTTCAGCTCCAATATTGAAAGCACTAGATTGGAATAAGATATTCCACATACATGTATATGCTTCCAATTTTTCCATTGGGTGTATCCTAGCTCAACCAGGAGACGAGAAAATTGATTTTCCTATTTCTTATGCTAGTAGAGAGTTGAATATGGTAGAGAAAAACTATACAACCACAAAAAGGGAAGGATTAGGAATGATCTATGCCGTAAAAAAGTATAGAAATCAAGTTTGTGCTCTTTGTGGACCACCAAGCCTTATTGTACTTGGTCAACAAGCCATGCAACACAGGAAGAATAGTGAGATGGTTCATCATTCTTTTGGAATTTGATTTCACTGTAGTTGTGAAAAAGGGAACCACTCACCAAAGAGCAGATCATTTATCAAGGGATTTTATAAGGAGAACCACCAAAGGGAGTAGACAATGATCTACCAGATGCATATTTGTTATCCGTGGAAACGATACCTCGATGGTCGAAAAATATGGTATCCTTGATGACCATAGCTCAAGTGGATTCACAAATACCACTTCCTATTACAACCAATTTAATTGAGCAATTGGCTATGTATCAATTACTAGCTGGAAGGCTGTACAAAAGAAATTGAGATTGAATATTGCTTGTGTATTAATCATGAAGAGAAAACTCAATACCTAAGTCAAGCACATATTACCATAGTGAGACTTCACTTTGCAAAAGACCAAACTACATGACGGATCTTGAGACTTGGAGTATTGTGGCAAACTATGAGGAGTGACGTTCACTCGTTTGTAAAAAAATGTCCTCAATGCTAGAAACAAGCACCCATACCTCATGTGACATTGTTTTAAATATCACTCGTTCCTAAGTGGAGTAACTATTTAGTTACTTACTTATCATATCGAACATTTCTTGAGGATATGAGTAAATGCCGCCAAAGAGCAATTGAAACTGAAGCAAGAGACTATGCTCTTATTGGAAACCAGCTGTATCGAAGAGGAAAGGATCAACATTTGCATCTTTGTGCAAATGAAGACAAATATATTCTCATTATAGAACAAGCACATGCTGGATTAGTTGGAGGTCACTTTTCTAGTGAAACCAATGCAAGAGCAATCTTAAAGGCAGGCATATGGTGACCAACAATTTTTACAAATGCCAAGGAATATGTTCAAAGGTGTGATGCAATCAACGAGAAAAAATGCCAACCCGTGTAGATAGCATGCCTTTAAGACCAATGATGGGGGCTAGAGCTTTTGCAAAATGGAATATAGACTTTGTTGGGCCAATACAGCCACCTGCTTATACAACCTAAGCTCATTATATCATTGTAGCTACGGACGATTTGACCAAGTGGGCAGAGGCTAGGGCAACCCAAAATAATAATTCCAGAACCACAGCCGCATTCTTGTATGAGAATGTGTTCACAAGATATGGATGCCAATAGGGATTGTCAGTGATAGGGGAACTCATTTCCTCAATGAGGTAATTGAGTATCTGCTTAATGAATTTATGGTCATCCATAACAAATCGGCTCCCTATCACTCCCAAGCAAATGGACAAGCTGATTATACGAATAAGATTCTTAGCTAGGTATTGACTAAAGTGGTTATTTCAGGATGGACAGATTGTGAAATGAATCTCTATGCCGCTAAATGGGATTATAGAGTCTCATTCAAGACAGCTTTAAATGCTACACCCTTTAACCTTGTTTATGGTCTTGATGCCATACCGTTGATAGAATTTCTATTGCCGATACTAAGGGTAGCTAAAGATCTTGAGTGGACTGGACATGAACTATCAGAGAGGCTTGAAAATTAGAAAAGCTTGATGAGCAAAGGGATGTAGATTGTGAAGGCAATGGTTGGTGTGAAGTGCGAGCAAGTTACGATGATAAGGTGAAGGGAATGGTCAGTGTGGAGTGACAACACCATGTGATGGTGTTGGGGATGGTAACTATGATGAACCAATTCCTTCAAGTGGAATAGAGTGAATTTCCTCATACCATCTCCTCTATATGGGTGAAAAAGATACTAAAAATTCCTCCATTCCCCCTTGACCATAGTCCCCCAATGTGTGAACAGTGAAAAATGTGCAAAAAGAGGAAGAAATAAAAAGAAAGTGCAAGAATGATGCAAGGCCTACATAATAAACATGTAAGCTTAAAGTTAAAAACATTTTCACTTCAAACTTTAAAAAACTAAGAGAAATTCAAATTGTAGAGCTCTTTTTGAATCCGTTGCCGCATTTTGTCGACAATTTCCAAGTCTTCCTTGGCAGATTTTCTTTTATATTGCTTACTCTTCTCCGATCTCTCTGCCTTTTGTTGCTTGTCTTCATCATCTTCCCCTTCATCATCTACCTCGACTCCCCAATTTTTCTTTTCCTCAGTGTTCTTTATGTGGAGTTCCTCTCTTTGAGCTTTTGTATCTTCCATAGGCCTTTGTGTTTGAGTGATTGGTATATGATCTATATGCTCTGTACATCTTTGTTTTAGGCGTATCGACGGAGCATGTATTCTTGTTTTCCCTCATCATCCTCTTCCTCTTTAGAAGTTTGGTATTCAAATGGAGTATCCCAATTCTTTGGCTTGATTTCTCTGTTGAGATTTATATCGGACTCCGTCTCCTCAGCATTCGATTTCTTTCTTTTGGAGCTAAACCTAGCTGCTTTCTTGGGGGGTTTCCCTGTTGAGGACCTTGCCAGTAGTCTAATAACATGCTTTGACCTATGTAGCAATTCCAATTGAGTTTTGATTGGGGGTAGCTCATCAATCACTCCCAAAGCCTGGTATGCAATCCTTGTTAACATTGGTCCCCCATTCATATAGGTTTAATTTCTGTCGCTATTATTAAGATTTGCTTTGACCAGATTTTCTTAAATGCAGGCGTCAAGATCGCACCTAATCATTCTTTGCTTTGACAGACTGATGGCCATAACCACAACAATGTGAAGATTGGGTTTAGTGTATCTAGGTAGCTACCAAATCCTT
Source organism: Adiantum capillus-veneris (assembly GCF_014529385.1). NCBI lineage: Eukaryota > Viridiplantae > Streptophyta > Polypodiopsida > Polypodiales > Pteridaceae > Adiantum > Adiantum capillus-veneris. The sequence continues at coordinate 24,938,941 of NC_140948.1, read as the reverse complement.
GTAGGTAGACTTGTGTCCTTGCTACTTGACAAAAGCTTTGTCATTGTCTGCAGCTTTGGTCTTTAGCACCAAGTTATGGTTGCCTGGAGGTAGATATCGTGCCTGGTTAATCATAACTACAGTGATTCTGACTTTCACCATTTCTCCATCCTTACTCGTCAGGGTAGCTTCTTTGGTGTATTGAATTGATGACATCAATTCATGTGCTCTTTGAAAATATGTATCCCACGGCTGTAGTAAAAAAAATGTGTCCATTTGGAGACCCCTTGTTCCTTCAATTACTTCTTATTGTTGATGCAAATTCCAAATCTCTTTTGGGAAAATAGTGGTCTTCACTTTAATGCCATCGGCTGCTTCAAATCGTCCAATGAATATGTTGGCAGGTATTTGAGCAAGCTCCTCCTTTGACACATGAGCTTTCTCTTTCGATGAAATTTAGTCACTTGGTAGGGTGGTGCTTCCCATTGCTTCTTTGGCCATCTACGAGGCATTCTGTGGTCAGACATTCCAGAAATTAGATCCAAAAATTGGCCAACAAGTTGTTGAGAAAAATAAAAATAAACACTTTGACCATAAAATGAAAAATGAGTATAACTTGATCAAAACAAGTCCAAATTTGTCCAAACTTCACAAGTGCCTCTAGGGTACAAGAGGCACTAGATTAATAGGTTGCAGGTCATTTCTAGCTCAAAGGGGGTCATGGATCGCGATCCATGTTGGACAACACTTGAACTTTTGGTGGTACCATCTGATTAAGCAAGAGTTGGGGATGCTATGGTTCACTTCTTTTTGAATTTGAATCAATGGTTAGGATTTCATGCCAAATTTTAAATTTTTCTCCGACTTAGAGATTTTTGGCATTTTGGTAAAGATTTTACAATCCAAATGACTTGAAACTCTAGGGTTAGGTTATCCTTGATATTTGGGACCAAGTGATATAGTTTTTACTTTGAGAGTTCATAGGGGGTCATGGATCGCGATCCATGTTGGGTAGCCTTTTGGGGTAAACCTTGGGAGCTTGTTCTTATAGTCTATCCTAACACACTGGTGAAGTTATTTTCAAATTTGGACAAGTTTGTCTAGGTTTCCCCAGTTTCCCAAGTTATGGACTGATTTGGTTTGACTTTGCCATATGTGGTTTTAGGGGGAACTTTAGATCTTTTATTGTGGTCAATCTGGTTGGCATTTGGCTTTGTTGATGATTTGGAGTTGAAGAAGAACCCCAATATCAGTTGTGTGTTGAGTTCTATACCATTTGGAGTCTGTTTGGACACTCTAGGCCCTCAGGCAAGTTTGAGTCAATTCTCAAGCACGAGCATTACTTGGATCACAACAAGTTTCCAAGCTTCTTTGGTGTCACTACTTGCTCAAGATCACCAATTCTATGCTTAACACTTTGAATTTGATCATCTTAACATTTGAAGCTCTTGAGATGAGAAAATTTTCCAACTTAAGTTCACTGCAAACATTCTGCACTCATTTCCTGATCAGTCTGGTTCAGTGGGTCATGGATTGAGATCCATGTTCTGATACTATGTTGCACAAGACATATAGGGTATCTTCTGTCATAAAATCTAATATCTAACCAACCCAAATGATTTTCTCATATTAAATTGATCACTTAATGTGGGAGAATAAACGGGAACAAGTGTTAAGATATAGATATGTGCTTATAGATCTATCTCAACACGGGGCCAATGGTAAAGGGGCCCAAATGAGAGATGGTCTATCAAAGAGCAAGGCTAACCAATGGAGCATAAGACCTTAGGGTTAGCTTCATTGAAGACCTCCAATAATGTGTGTAAAAGTCCTTTGACCTTAGGTAAGCTAGGGCTGAGCTTGAGGCGAGAACCCGGCCCAAGCTCGAGGTGCTTGATTAAGGTGCTTGAGGTGCTTGATCTGCTACATGCTTGAGGTGCTTGACTTGCTACTTGATTAAGGTACTCGAGGTGCTTTGACATGCTTGCCTGAGATGCTTGTGGGAATACACCCTAGTCCAAGTGCTTAGTCATGCTTGATGACTAAAGTGCTTGAGCACCAAAAGTCAAAAGATCCCTACAAGAGGGGGGGCGAGCCCTTTCCCTAGGGGCTAGAGAGAGAACACACACTCACACACACACAAGGAAGGCCCAAGCTTGAAGAGGCAGCAAGGACACATGTTAGGCCCCTACCTATGTTACCTTCATGAGATACCTGAAGCCTATTGGTTGGCCACCCAAGGGGTCCAATAGTAATTTAGAAGATTTAATTAATTGATTTAGCATTTATCTAGCTCTCTCTCTCAAAAGGGAAAGGGAGACACTTGTCTCAAGGCTACCCCTACTGCTTGTAATGCCTCCTGCTTATGATTGGCTAGGCCTGGAGGGGTCCAATGAGCTTCAAGCATGAGCTACAAGTGGGGGGGGGGGGGGGGGGGGGTCGACCCAAGCTAGCTAGGGGGTTGCTTAGGGGGTATACTCACCCACACACACTCACAAACACTCTCATTGTGTGCTATCCAAAGTGCAAGATCTCCCTCTCCTTCTCCAAGCAAGTAGAGGTTGAGAGCCTACACCAACACTCTTGGCTATGGAGTGAAAATCCAACCAAGAGCCATGCTTCAATGCTTAAGCTTGACATCTCCTTCTTCTTCATTACTATGCTATTATGTATGCTAGCAACAAGAGTATGATAAGTGAGGAACTAATTCTTTCTCCTACAAAATGTTTTTTCTTCCTCTTCCCTACCCTCATTCCCTGCTAGCTCTCTCCACCTTCGAAGGTGTTTGAGGTCTTGGGACTGAGGCCTGGGATAGTTAAAGATTTCTTCAAGTTTATGTTATGTTTGTGATGCATGAAGCTTTCCATCTTCATTGCATCACCTAGGTCACAAGGAACACAAAGATTGTATTGTAACAAGTCTCTCTTAATGGGAGAAATCATAATACAAATGCCTATTGAAGGGGGGACCGGCTCCACATAAATTCGGTCCTCAACTGTTGTCATGTTCTCTAAATTCTCTCTCTTGCAAAAGTATTGTTCATGCCAAGTTAACTAATTGCTATGATTATGTTGCTATCTTCAATTATGTTCACCCGTTATGCTCACAAAGTTATTTCTCAAAAGTACTCTCATTAATTTCCGTTACTCTCAAGTTAAATAGGCCAATTTCGTTACATTGGTATCAGAGCATTTGGTTTCTCTTTTCTTGCTTAAGAAGAGAGGTCCTTAAGTAGCCTATAAATGGTTGATGTTGTTAATTATAATAGGGTAAGTGGAACTGGGATCTATTATCGGTTTTGTTGAGCCCACTATGTGGGGGATGGTGCACACCTCGGGAGCTTTGGACTTAATAATGGAGTCTTTTTAGACTTGCCTACGGCTTTACCATTATTGAGCCATAAGAAGTCTGAAAGGAGCTAGCCCTTGGCAACTCTGCTATGTTAGACCTACTCCTCTACTCTCTATAATTAACCACTTTGAGCCGTGGGTGTAGATACTTAAGAGCCGATTTTCAAAGGCTAAGAGGAGTGGCAACTAAGGTTTTGAATTGCCAAAGCATACACTAAGTACATACATAAATTTTGTTAACATGGCTGACAATAATCAAGAGAGTAGAATGAACATTGATAGCTTTGATTTTGCACATGAAGGTGCTAATGATGATGCTCCCATGTTTGTGAATTATCTCGTCACTAGGTTGCAGCAAGCTATGGGCAACCCTGCTTTGCAAGCCAAAGTTACTCAATAACTTCGTGCTTATGGAATTTCCATTCCTCTCCAAGAGGAGAGAGAGCTTAGGCGGCCTCTTGAAGAGACCCCCAAAAGAAGACTCTCTCCCATTCGAGAGGAGGAATCCAAAGAGCAAGAAAGCAAAGAAAGTATAAGTTCCTCTAAAGATGTGGCTCCACGAAGACGGTGGTCTAGATGATCGCCTACTCCTCCCAAGAGGAAAAGATCAACTCATAGTCCTTCTCCTCATCACTCTGAAAGGCAAGAGAGGAAAGAAAGGAAGAAAAGGGCTAGGAAGAGGTCACCCTCTTCTCCTTCTTCTTCACCTTCCTCCTCTTCTGACGAAAGTTATGGCTATTCTCCTAGAGAATACAAGAGGGGAGGACATCGCAAATCATTTCCTGCATGGTGAAGGTCACAAAAGCTAAAGAAGTTCAAGGAGGGAGGAAAGAGTATCTCTTTTCTCACCTATGATGGCACCTTCGGTGCTACCGACAAAGTGTTGGCCTTCATCCAGCAATTTGATGCGGCCTTTGGAGATGAGGGCTTCACAGATTCCTCCAAGCTACGCCATGTAGCTATGAACTTCCAAAAATCAGCTCGTCAATGGTGGGCTAGCCTTCGTGGAAATGGTGAAGCCCCAAAGACATGGAAAACTCTACGAGTTTCCATCATGAAGCAATTCCTTGCAAGCGATGCAAAGGATAAAGTGCTTACCGAATGGCGCATCTTGAAGCTCCTCTCCCATGAGTCTATCCACAAATATGTAGACAAGTTTTGGGATTTACATCTCAAGGCTACTGTCTTTCAAAAGATAGATTTTGCCGAGCAAAGGCAACAATTCTGTGCGGGATTACCTGAAGAGATGGCCGAATACATCAACTCTCAATGGCCTGCTACTATTACCGAAGTAATCCATCACACCATGGTTGCTTCACGCATCAATTTCCATCAAGGGGCTAGACGTAATGTCAAGCCCATGGAAAACAAAGACAAAAATGATGCAAAGGGGAAAACCAATGCTCAAAATAATTCCCAAGTCACTTCCAACAACAACAACAACAACAACAACCACAATCGGTCCAAGGAGAAAGGAGTTTACAAAGGTAAAAACAAACTCTCTCCTGAAGAGCTTGAAGATTTTCGAAAGGACCATAAGTGTTTCAAGTGTGGGGAGCAAGGACATTGCTATCGTTTCTTACCCAAGAAGAATACTCGCAATGAGACTCCTAGGGCTTCCACCATCGAAGCTCCAAAAGAGGATGCTCATTGCAAAGGATCATCACTCTCCTATGCTTGGGGAAAGGTAAGAGAGCATGATGCCTTCATCTTGTTTGACCCTGGCTCTACTCTCAACTCCATATCAATGGAGTTGGCCACCAAGTTGGGCATTCAAGCTTTTGAGATGGGAGATATAGTAGTGGCTGATGCAGCACTCAAGGGACAACAAGCCTTCGTTACTCCCTTGATTGGGAAGTTGAGGCTTCATGTCCAAAGCTATGTCGACAAAGAAGACTTCTTCATCTCTCCTCTCCAACATGAGGATGTTATCCTAGGGGCACCATGGTTTGATCGCATGGCTGCCAACATGAAGTTCCCTGAAAGCAAAATCTACTTCACCTACAGGGGAAAGAACATGTATATAGATGCTAGTGAGCCTGGTCTCACTATTCCACTTGTAAATCCTCTTGCTTTTGATAAGTCAATGAAGAGCTCAGTTTCTACGTACATGATTTTTGTCAAAGAGTCTCTAAAAGATACTAATGTTTCATCAAATGTAAATAATGGGAATCAAGAAGAGTTAGACTTGTCTAATTTTCTAAAAGGATTCCAAGATGTGTTCATCGATGATATCCCTATGGACTTACCTCTAAAACGAGGGGATGATGACCATCGTATTGAGCTCCTTCCTGGAAGCTCACCACCTAACAAGCCTCCTTATCGAGTCTCACAAGCTCAACAAGAGGAGATCATGAGGCAAGTACAAGAGCTGGTAGACAAAGGGATGGTGAGGCATAGTTCCTCTCCCTTTTGTTCTCGAGTCCTTTTAGTGCAAAAGAAAGATGGTATATACCGTATGTGTGTGGACTATCGAGCACTAAACCATATCACTATCAAAAACAGATTTCCTGTACCTCGGGTAGAAGATCTGTTTGATAAGCTACAAGGTTCTACCTACTTCAATAGGATTGACCTTAAGAGTGGCTATCATCGAATAAGGATAGTGGATGAAGATATCTTAAAGACCGCGTTTCGCACAACGTTTGGTCTTTATGAATATCTAGTCATGCCTTTTGGCTTGACTAATGCACCAGCTACGTTCAATCGTTTGATGGAGAAAATTTTTAGACCATATCGCAAACTCACTGGAGTGTTCTTCGATGATATCATCATCTACTCCAAGTCTTTGGAGGAACATAAGCAACATCTCCAAGTGATTTTTCAAGCCTTGAGGGAGAACAAACTTTTTCTCAACCAAAAGAAAAGTGAATTCTTCCTTCAAGAGATTCAATATCTAGGCCATATTATCTCTCACGATGGTATTCGTATGGATCCATCAAAGTTAGAGGTAATAAAATAATGGCCTAACCCAAGGAATCTACATGAGCTAAGAAGCTTTATTGGTATGTGTGCATACTATAGACGCTTCATAGCAAAATTCTCTCAAGTGGCAGGACCACTACACGACTTAACCAAGAAGAACTTTAAGTTTGTATGGACTGCTAAGGAGCAAAATGCTTTTGAAAAACTCAAAGAGAAGCTTACTTCCCAACCAGTCCTCGTGCTTCCGGATCTCTCAAAGCCCTTTGAGGTCCAATGTGATGCTTGTGGTGATTGCCTTGGAGCGGTTTTGCTTCAAGAAGGGCATGCCATAGCATATGAGAGCCGAAGGCTCAATGGTGATGAACGAGTCTTGGGCATTTATGAGAAAGAGCTTTTAGCTGTTCTACATGCCCTAGACACATGGAAGCACTACCTATTGGGGACTCCATTTATCCTACGAACCGACCACCAAAGTCTCAAGTATTTCATGACGCAAACCAAGCTTTCTGACAAACAAATGAGGTGGGCAAATTTTCTTTCGCAATTTAATTTTCATATTGCTCACATAGCTGGTAAGCACAATCAAGTTGCCGATGCACTTTCACGACGACCAAAAGTTAATGCGGTGTCTATAGCTACTCACAATGATCTATCCTCTATGATAGATGAGTATGCTACTCACCTTGACTTTAGAGACATAATGTCAGCCCTTGCTTTGGGGAAGAAAGAGGAACCATTCACCTTGCAGGATGGTTATCTTCTCCATGTAAATAGGCTATGTGTTACCCATTCCCTTCGTGAGAAAGTTATGTATGAATCCCATGCTCCTCCATATGCGGGGCATAGAGGTAATCAACCTACTCTCCGAGGAGTAGAGACGTACTTCTATTGGCCTACCATGAAAGTGGACATACAAGAGTATGTATCAAAATGTGTAGTATGCCAAAAGACCAAGTATGATAGAGGGAAGCAACCTGGATTACTCCAGCCATTGCCTATTCCAAATTCACCATGGGAGAGTATATCCATGGATTTCATCTTTGGATTACCCAAGTCTATCCATGGGAATACAGGAATATGGACAATAGTTTACAGGTTTAGCAAGCAAGCACATTTTATTCCTGTCAAAAAGACTATTAAGGCACATCAAATGGCAACTCTCTTCATATCTCAGATTTTCAAGCACCATGGATTACCCACATCCATCGTGTCAGATAGAGATCCTAGAATGACCAGTAATTTCTGGAAAGGTCTCTTTGAAAATCTAGGAACAAGATTGAATTTCTCTTCGGCCTATCACCCACAAACGGATGGCCAAAGTGAGATAGCCAATCTTACGATACTCGATCTACTCAACAGTTATGTTACCGAAGTAGATCAACGCTCACAATGGGAAAAGTATTTACCGCTAGTAGAGTATGCCTACAATAATACTGTACATACTTCTACGGGCAAAGCACCTTTCGAGATCATAGAAGGAAGACCTAAAAGTCCCTTGCTACTGAAAGTACATGGGAAAATCTTCGCCGCCGATGAGTATAGCCGTGACCTACAAGAATCTTTTCAAAAGATTAGGGAGGCTATAGCCATCTCTCAACAAAGGCAAAAAGCTGCTGCTGATAAGCACAGAAGAGCCTTAATGTTCAAAGAAAATGATTGGGTCTTACTCAAGTTTCCTAAGGCTCGATTGAGGCAAACGCTGGCAAAAATTCTACGGGCCATCAAAAGTATTATGCTAAACTAGAAAAAAGATACTTTGGTCCTTTCCAAATCTTGAAGCCCATCAATGAGACGGCTTATCAACTCAAGTTGCCCAACCATTGGCTCATACACAATGACTTTCATGTAAGCCTACTTAAGCCCTACAAAGGAGAGCCACCAACTGAACCAATTATTGAAGACCCTCCCGAAGTTGAAGACCAAGAAGAGGTGCTACAACCCGAAGCCGTCCTTCGGCATGAAGACAAGGTACTACGACATGGTAAGATTATCCGACGGTTTCTTATTAAGTTCAAAAATTATCCTTTTGAAGATGCTAGATGGATGCAAGGAGTACAGCTTAAGGATAGTATGAACCTTGTCAATGCTTACAATGCTACATTAGAGTAAGCAAATGCAAAAATTTCTTTTAAACGACTCATGTTTTTGTCTTATAAGACTAGTCCTCTTTTTAATTGTGCACAAATTTAACTAGTATGCATGCTTAAAATCATGTTTGTGATGACGACGTCTCTCAAACACCAAGTAGAATTTGTCACTCTACTTTGGGAGAATGACATGGACTTAAGAGCAGACATGCTTGCGGCACCTATGTCTCCCAAGCACCAAATGGATTAGTCATCCATCTTGGAAAGATGTCGTAGGGTAAAAAGGGATCCTCTACCCGCTAAGTAAGATTGACTAATGACTAAGGCTTTATCTCTTCTACCTCATAGTCGATGACAACTATGATTTCAAGAGAGAGGTAATGTCATAAAATCTAATATCTAACCAACCCAAATGATTTTCTCATATTAAATTGATCACTTAATGTGGGAGAATAAACGGGAACAAGTGTTAAGATATAGATATGTGCTTATAGATCTATCTCAACACGGGGCCAATGGTAAAGGGGCCCAAATGAGAGATGGTCTATCAAAGAGCAAGGCTAACCAATGGAGCATAAGACCTTAGGGTTAGCTTCATTGAAGACCTCCAATAAATTGTGTAAAAGTCCTTTGACCTTAGGTAAGCTAGGGCTGAGCTTGAGGTGGGAACCCGACCCAAGCTCGAGGTGCTTGTTGTGCTTGAGGTGCTTGTCATGCTTGAGGTGCTTGATTAAGGTGCTTGATTAAGGTGCTTGAGGTGCTTGATCTGCTACATTCTTGAGGTGCTTGACTTGCTACTTGACTAAGGTGCTCGAGGTGCTTTGACATGCTTGCCTGAGATGCTTGTGGGAATACACCCTAGTCCAAGTGCTTAGTCATGCTTGATGACTAAGGTGCTTGAGCACCAAAGTCAAAAGATCCCTACAAGAGGGGGGGCGAGCCCTTTTCCTAGGGGCTAGAGAGAGAACACACACTCACACACACAAGGAAGGCCCAAGCTTGAAGAGGCAGCAAGGACACATGTCAGGCCCCTACCTATGTTACCTTCATGAGATGCCTGAAGCCTATTGGTTGGCCACCCAAGGGGTCCAATAGTAATTTGGGAGATTTAATTAATTGATTTAGAATTTATCTAGCTCTCTCTCTCAAAAGGGAAGGGGGACACTTGTCTCAAGGCTACCCCTACTGCTTGTAATGCCTCCTGCTTATGATTGGCTAGGCCTGGAGGGGTCCAATGAGCTTCAAGCATGAGCTACAAGGGGGGGTCGACCCAAGCTAGCTAGGGGGTTGCTTAGGGGGTATACTCACCCACACACACTCACAAACACTCTCATTGTGTGCTATCCAAAGTGCAAGAGCTCCCTCTCCTTCTCCAAGGAAGTAGAGGTTGAGAGCCTACACCAACACTCTTGGCTATGGAGTGCAAATCCAACCAAGAGCCATGATTCAATGCTTAAGCTTGCCATCTCCTTCTTCTTCATTACTATGCTATTATGTATGCTAGCAACAAGAGTATGATAAGTGAGGAACTAATTCTTTCTCCTATGAAATGTTTCTTCTTCCTCTTCCCTACCCTCATTCCCTGCTAGCTCTCTCCACCTTCGAAGGTGTTTGAGGTCTTGGGACTGAGGCCTGGGATAGTTAAAGCTTTCTTCAAGTTTATGTTATGTTTGTGATGCATGAAGATTTCCATCTTCATTGCATCACCTAGGTCACAAGGAACACAAAGACTGTATTGTAACAAGTCTCTCTTAATGGGAGAAATCATAATACAAATACCTATTGGAGGGGGGACCGGCTCCACATAAATCCGGTCCTCAACTGTTGTCATGTTCTCTAAATTCTCTCTCTTGCAAAAGTATTGTTCATACCAAGTTAACTAATTGCTATGATTATGTTGCTATCTTCAATTATGTTCACCCGTTATGCTCACAAAGTTATTTCTCAAAAGTACTCTCATTAATTTCCATTACTCTCAAGTTAAATAGGCCAATTTCATTACATCTTCCGCAATCTATTGGTGCACTTTTTATAAAATTTGGATCACATTTTTTCAACCATGGGTGAAAATGACCATATTTGGACATTGAAAACCCAATTACCATTGATTTTTTATGACTTTAATATCCATTCTTTGTCAAATTTGTAGGGAACATTCCCCAAGGAAGTATTAAATTGAATGTACTAATTTCTCCCTGTTAGGCCATGTTCGAGGACATGGATTGCTATCCATGCTCTGCAACATTTTCCAACTGTGACTACATCAATGAAAAGGCTCTTTCACAAACATTGTTTGGCACTACTTTTTCTTGCAAATTGAGGTGGGGAGTCATGGATCGCGATCCATGTTCCACCCCTTCTATGGATTCTGCTTAGATGGTTGGGTTCTCGCAGGTGAGGGGAGCATTACCATGTACTTATCTTGGAATTTGAACTTGGTTTGCCCTTCCAAAAGCTCTTTGTCAATTTGCCCAAATCCTTATTTTCATTTGATTGAATCAACTTCTTGTGCATATGTTGGGTGTTTTTGGAAATTCACACATGTTGTAGAGCTGAAGAGGATCATACTTGACCAATATGGTGAAGTGTGGGTGTCCAGTGTGTCTGTAGTAGGCAGAACTATGGCGATATGCTCTAGGTAAAAAACAAGCTTGGTTGCTCTATCTCTAAACTGATTGAATGCAAATGAGATGTCTTTTGTCCATTCAGACTATATGTGCCCAGACTACCCCAAATGTAGTATGCATACTTACCTTAGTTGGCCACACTTTTCATGTCATACCACTTGCGGTTCATACGGTTTGCTGTTTGGACTTCTAGTCATCATTTGCTTTTGATTTTGCAATTCTGATCCATTTAAAGGTAGCCCAAAATTTTCTTTGTGTCAAATCACTTCATATTTGACATGCTCAAAGCTCTTGCTTTGTAGGTTCGGTGTTTTGCTTTCAAAACTTGATTTTAAATTTCTTGGTTTTGCTTACAATTTTTTTATATCATTATTAGGTTAAAAAGCCAAGAAAAGTATTAAAAATTACTATTATTTAACCAAAATTATTCCTCACACTCGTATGTACATACTCCCACTCTAGGTATCTAGCTCGTGGAAATCTTTTGCTATGGCTCAATACTTTGCCAGATAAGAGTAAAGATTTGCTAAAAGTTGTCAAAAAACAGCATCAACACACTTTATACACTGTACACATAATCTCTCAACATCTTGCAACATATTATCTTGCAATTTGCTGCGTCAGCTACTGTAGCCTATGTTGTTACTCTCCCCTTCCCATTTTGAGTTGCTTTAGATGAAGGTCGTGTTATATGCACGGGTGAAAACAAAGTCTCTATGCACGATCGTGTAAGGTGGCCCTATTATGCTTAGAGAAGAGATGCATTGGGTAACACAGTGATGTGCAAGATGCGGGTACTGAACCAACTGTTCAATGGCTTTTGTTGGCAAGGTTTCATCATGTGCAAGTTTGTCAAACATAAGTTTTTGAAGAACGGATGCCCTTTCTTCAATGGTTTGTTTTGTGATTACTTGGTGTGTGGCCAAGAGATAATTGATTTGAACTTTAGGGATTCATTTGAGGTTTATCTCGGAAGTTGCGACAAGATCGGGTTATTTGTTAGTTTCCTTTTCCATTATTATCTGGATGTTGTTGATTTCTATGGTAGCTCCACTTTGGATTTGGGAATCCATTTGTAGTTGGTTAATCTTGTTGAAGCCTGAATTGGTAGATTTAAGTTCTGGATTGTGAATGACTGCCAAAACATCTTGTTGCAATTGCTTCACATTTCCATCAGCCTGAGACACAATGATACTTTGTTCAACTTGCAAAGCAATCTCTGTCTCTGCAAATTTATCTTAGAGACACTTTACCAAGAGATTTTCTCCTTCATCTCAATGCATGTTCACCTTCTGCAATTCTACCTTTTGAGATGCTGCATTGTAATGCCACTTTGCGTAGGAATGTTTACCCTATACAATGCTATATACACCATATAAAACTTGCAGAGATTGTGTACATAAAGTTGTAGGAGTTACGTGGACTCCTTCTTGGGTCGTTGATAAAGGCATTGATAGTCACTTAAAGCTTTGAGTCCGAAGGCAAGTGTGGAATACAATCCCACTTGTGAACAAACCCCCTTGCAAAAGATTTAGTCACCTCCTCCAAACTATATTTCTTGATACAGAGTTGTGAAGAATTGTGAAGAATGTAATATAAACTGTGGCTTCAGAGATTTGCACTTTACTATGCTACCTCTCCTGGGCACCTCATCAAAGCATTGTAACCACTCACTAGCAGAGAGGTCTACCTTGGTCAAACATTACGTGTCCACTCCAAAGTCACAATGCTTGTAGAGTTCATGAGATTTGGTTTTTGTCTTGCAAAATATAACCTGTCTCTAAAAAAAACATATGGAGGACACCATGGCATCTTGCCTTGCAAAATACATAGATCAGACATTAAGAGACACTGCCCAAAGCATTCTATGCAGTTAACCCTTGTAAATTTGGAGCAATTTTATGCATGCACATTTTGCAAAAAACAAAAGTTACAAATTTGAATGCATAGTGTGCATAAACAACAACAAGGCCAAAACGTATAACAGATTTGACTTCAAGCTATGCATGTTGGTAATTGTTCAGCTACATAGTGTCATAAAATCTAATATCTAACTAACCCAAATGATTTTCTCATATTAAATTGATCACTTAATGTGGGAGAATAAACGGGAACAAGTGTTAAGATATAGGTATGTGCTTATAGATCTATCTCAACACGGGGCCAATGGTAAAGGGGCCCAAAAGGGAGATGGTCTATCAAAGAGCAAGGCTAACCAATGGAGCATAAGACCTTAGGGTTAGCTTCATTGAAGACCTCCAATAAATGTGTGTAAAAGTCCTTTGACCTTAAGTAAGCTAGGGCTGAGCTTGAGGTGGGAACCCGGCCCAAGCTCGAGGTGCTTGTCATGCTCGAGGTGTTTTTCATGCTTGAGGTGCTTGATTAAGATGCTTGAGGTGCTTGACTGGCTCCATGCTTGAGGTGCTTGACTTGCTGCATGATTAAAGTACTTGAGGTGCCTTGAGAAGCTTTCCTGAGATGCTTGTGGGAACACCCCCTAGTTCAAGTGCTTTGTCATGCTTGGTGAGTAAGGTGCTTGATCACCTAAAAGTCAAAAGCATTCCTACAAGAGAGGGGGCGAGCCCTTTTCCTAGGGGCTAGAGAGAGAACACCCACTCACACACACAAGGGAAGCCCAACTTGAAGAGGCAGCAAGGACACATGTCAGGCCCCTACCCATGTTACCTTCATGTGTTGCTTGAAGCCTATTGGCTAGGCTTCAAAGGGGTCCAATGATAAATTACATGAATTATCTAATTGTTTTAGCATTTATCAAGTCCTCTCTCTCAAAGGGGAAAGGGGGACACTTGTCCCAAGGCTACCCATGTTGCTTGTAATGGCTCTTGCTTGTGATTGGCTAGGCCTGGAGGGGTCCAATGAGCTTCAGGCATGAGCTACAAGGGGGGGTCGACCCAAGCAAGCTAGGGGGGTGCCTAGGGGGTATACTCACCCACACACACTCACAAGCACTCTCATTGTGTGATATGCAAAGTGCAAGAGCTCCCTCTCCAAGCAAGTAGAGGTTGAGAGCCTACACCAACACTCTTGGCTATGGAGTGCAAATCCAACCAAGAGCCATGCTTCAATGCTTAAGCTTGCCATATCCTTCTTCTTCATTACTATGCTATTATGTATGCTAGCAACAAGAGTATGATAAGTGAGGAACTAATTCTTTCTCCTACGAAATGTTTCTTCTTCCTCTTCCCTACCCTCATTCCCTGCTAGCTCTCTCCACCTTCGAAGGTGTTTGAGGTCTTGGGACTGAGGCTTGGGATAGTTAAAGCTTTCTTCAAGTTTATGTTATGTTTGTGGTGCATGAAGCCTTCCATCTTCATGGCATCACCTAGGTCACAAGGAACACAAAGACTGTATTGTAACAAGTCTCTCTTTATGGGAGAAATCATAATACAAATGCCTATTGGAGGGGGGACCGGCTCCACATAAATCCGGTCCTCAATTGTTGTCATGTTCTCTAAACTCTCTCTCTTGCAAAAGTATTGTCTATGCCAAGTTAACTAATTGCTATGATTATGTTGCTATCTTCAATTATGTCTACCCGCTATGCTCACAAAATCATTTCTTGAAAGTACTCTCATTAAATTCCGCTATTCTCAAATTGAATAGGCAAATTCCATTACATTGGTATCAGAGCATTTGGTTTCTCTTTTCTTGCTTAAGAAGAGAGGTCCTTAAGTAGCCTATAAATGGTTGATGTTGTTAATTATAATAGAGTAAGTGGAACTGGGATCTAATACCGGTTTTGTTAAGCCCACTATGTGGGGGATGGTGCACACCTCGGGAGCTTTGGACTTAATAATGGAGTCTTTTTAGACTTGCCTACGGATTTACCATTATTGAGCCATAAGAAGTCCGAAAGGAGCTAGCCCTTGGCAACTCTGCTATGTTAGACCTACTCCTCTACTCTCTATAATTAACCACTTTGAGCCGTGGGTGTAGATACTTAAGAGCCGATTTTCAAAGGCTAAGAGGAGTGGCAACTAAGGTTTTGAATTGCCAAAGCATACACTAAGTACATACATAAAATTTTGTTAACATGGCTGACAATAATCAAGAGAGTATAATGAACATTGATAGCTTTGATTTTGCACATGAAGGTGCTAATGATGATGCTCCCATGTTTGTGAATTATCTTGTGACTAGGTTGCAACAAGCTATGGGCAACCCTACCTTGCAAGCCGAAGTTACTCAACAACTTCGTGCCTATGGAATTTCCCTTCCTCTCCAAGAGGAGAGAGAGCTTAGGAGGCCTCTTGAAGAGACCCCCAAAAGAAGACTCTCTCCCATTCGAGAGGAGGAATCCAAAGAGAAAGAAAGCAATGAAAGTCTAAGTTCTTCTGAAGATGTGGCTCTTCGATGATATCCCTATGGACCTACCTCCAAAACGAGGGGATGATGACCATCGTATTGAGCTCCTTCCAGGAAGCTCACCGCCTAACAAACCTCCTTATCGAGTCTCACAAGCTCAACAAGAGGAGATCATGAGGCAAGTACAAGAGCTGGTAGACAAAGGGATGGTGAGGCCTAGTTCCTCTCCCTTTTGTTCTCCAGTCCTTTTAGTGCAAAAGAAAGATGGTACATACCGTATGTGTGTGGACTATCGAGCACTAAACCATATCACTATTAAAAACAGATTTCCCGTACCTCGGGTAGAAGATTTGTTTGATAAGCTACAAGGCTCTACCTACTTCAGTAGGATTGACCTTAAGAGTGGCTATCATCAAATAAGGATAGTGGATGAGGATATCTTAAAGACCGCGTTTCGCACATTATTTGGTCTTTATGAATATCTAGTCATGCCTTTTGGCTTGACTAATGCACCAGCTACGTTCAATCGTTTGATGGAGAAAATTTTTAGACCATATCGAAAATTCACTGGAGTGTTCTTCGATGATATCATCATCTACTCCAAGTCTTTGGAGGAACATAAGCAACATCTCCAAGTGATTTTTCAAGCCTTGAGGGAGAACAAACGTTTTCTCAACCAAAAGAAAAGTGAATTCTTCCTTCAAGAGATTCAATATCTAGGCCATATTATCTCTCACGATGGTATTCGTATGGATCCATCAAAGTTAGAGGTAATAAAATAATGGCCTAACCCAAGGAATCTACATGAGCTAAGAAGCTTTATTGGTATGTGTGCATACTATAGACGCTTCATAGCAAAATTCTCTCAAGTGGCAGGACCACTACACGACTTAACCAAGAAGAACTTTAAGTTTGTATGGACTGCTAAGGAGCAAAATGCTTTTGAAAAACTCAAAGAGAAGCTTACTTCCCAACTAGTCCTCGTGCTTCCGGATCTCTCAAAGCCCTTTGAGGTCCAATGTGATGCTTGTGGTGATTGCCTTGGAGCGGTTTTGCTTCAAGAAGGGCATGCCATAGCATATGAGAGCCGAAGGCTCAATGGTGATGAACGAGTCTTGGGCATTTATGAGAAAGAGCTTTTAGCTGTTCTACATGCCCTAGACACATGGAAGCACTACCTATTGGGGACTCCATTTATCCTACGAACCGACCACCAAAGTCTCAAGTATTTCATGAAGCAAACCAAGCTTTCTGACAAACAAATGAGGTGGGCAAATTTTCTTTCGCAATTTAATTTTCATATTGCTCACATAGCTGGTAAGCACAATCAAGTTGCCGATGCACTTTCACGACGACCAAAAGTTAATGCGGTGTCTATAGCTACTCACAATGATCTATCCTCTATGATAGATGAGTATGCTACTCACCCTGACTTTAGAGACATAATGTCAGCCCTTGCTTTGGGGAAGAAAGAGGAACCATTCACCTTGCAGGATGGTTATCTTCTTCACGGAAATAGGCTATGTGTTACCCATTCCCTTCGTGAGAAGGTTATGTATGAATCCCATGCTCCTCCATATGCAGGGCATAGAGGTATTCAACCTACTCTCCGAGGAGTAGAGACGTATTTCTATTGGCCTACCATGAAAGTGGACATACAAGAGTATGTTTCAAAATGTGTAGTATGCCAAAAGACCAAGTATGATAGAGGGAAGCAACCTGGATTACTCCAGCCATTGCCTATTCCAAATTCACCATGTGAGAGTATATCCATGGATTTCATCTTTGGATTACCCAAGTCTATCCATGGGAATACAGGAATATGGACAATAGTCGACAGGTTTAGCAAGCAAGCACATTTTATTCCTGTCAAAAAGACTATTAAGGCACATCAAATGGAAACTCTCTTCATATCTCAGATTTGCAAACACCATGGATTACCCACATCCATCGTGTCAGATAGAGATCCTAGAATGACCAGTAATTTCTGGAAAGGTCTCTTTGAAAATCTAGGAACAAGATTGAATTTCTCTTCGGCCTATCACCCACAAACGGATGGCCAAAGTGAGATAGCCAATCTTACGATACTCGATCTACTCAAGACTTATGTTACCGAAGTAGATCAACGCTCACAATGGGAAAAGTATTTACCGCTAGTAGAGTATGCCTACAATAATACTGTACATACTTCTACGGGCAAAGCACCTTTCGAGATCATAGAAGGAAGACCTAAAAGTCCCTTGCTACTGAAAGTACATGGGAAAATCTTCGCCGCCGATGAGTATAGCCGTGACCTACAAGAATCTTTTCAAAAGATTAGGGAGGCTATAGCCATCTCTCAACAAAGGCAAAAAGCTGCTGCTGATAAGCACAGAAGAGCCTTAATGTTCAAAGAAAATGATTGGGTCTTACTCAAGTTTCCTAAGGCTCGATTAAGGCAAACGACGGGCAAAAATCCTACGGGCCATCAAAAGTATTATGCTAAACTAGCAAAAAGATACTATGGTCCTTTCCAAATCTTGAAGCCTATCAATGAGACGGCTTGTCAACTCAAGTTTCCCAACCATTGGCTTATACACAATGCCTTTCATGTAAGCTTACTTAAGCCCTACAAAGGAGAGCCACCAATTGAACCAATTATTGAAGACCCTCCCGAAGTTGAAGACCAAGAAGAGGTGCTACAACCCGAAGCTATCCTTCGGCATGAAGACAAGGTATGACGACATGGTAAGATTATCCGACGGTATCTTATTAAGTTCAAAAATTATCCTTTTGAAGATGCTAAATGAATGCAAGGAGTACAACTTAAGGATAGTATGAACCTTGTCAATGCTTACAATGCTACATTAGAGTAAGCAAATGTACAAATTTCTTTTAAATAACTCATGTTTTTGTCTTATATGACTAGTACTCTTTTTAATTGTGCACAAAATTTAACTAGTATGCATGCTTAGAATCATGTTTGTGATGACGACGTCTCTCAAACACCAAGTAGAATTTGTCACTCTACTTTGGGAGAATAAAATGGACTAAAGAGCAGACATGCTTGCGGCAGCTATGTCTCCCAAGC
Organism: Adiantum capillus-veneris; assembly: GCF_014529385.1. Lineage (NCBI taxonomy): Eukaryota > Viridiplantae > Streptophyta > Polypodiopsida > Polypodiales > Pteridaceae > Adiantum > Adiantum capillus-veneris. The sequence continues at coordinate 24,920,577 of NC_140948.1, read as the reverse complement.
ACCAAATGGATTAGTCATCCATCTTGGAAAGATGTCATAGGGTAAAAAGGGATCCTTTACCCGCTAAGTACGATTGACTAATGACTAAGACTTTATCTTTTCTACCTCATAGTCGAGGACGACTATGATTTCAAGAGAGAGGTAATGTCATAAAATCTAATATCTAACTAACCCAAATGATTTTCTCATATTAAATTGATCACTTAATGTGGGAGAATAAACGGGAACAAGTGTTAAGATATAGGTATGTGCTTATAGATCTATCTCAACACAGGGCCAATGGTAAAGGGGCCCAAAAGGGAGATGGTCTATCAAAGAGCAAGGCTAACCAATGGAGCATAAGACCTTAGGGTTAGCTTCATTGAAGACCTCCAATAAATGTGTGTAAAAGTCCTTTGACCTTAAGTAAGCTAGGGCTGAGCTTGAGGTGGGAACCCGGCCCAAGCTCGAGGTGCTTGTCATGCTCGAGGTGTTTTTCATGCTTGAGGTGCTTGATTAAGATGCTTGAGGTGCTTGACTGGCTCCATGCTTGAGGTGCTTGACTTGCTGCATGATTAAAGTACTTGAGGTGCCTTGAGAAGCTTGCCTGAGATGCTTGTGGGAACACCCCCTAGTTCAAGTGCTTTGTCATGCTTGGTGAGTAAGGTGCTTGATCACCTAAAAGTCAAAAGCATTCCTACAAGAGGGGGGGCGAGCCCTTTTCCTAGGGGCTAGAGAGAGAACACCCACTCACACACACAAGGGAAGCCCAACTTGAAGAGGCAGCAAGGACACATGTCAGGCCCCTACCCATGTTACCTTCATGTGTTGCTTGAAGCCTATTGGCTAGGCTTCAAAGGGGTCCAATGATAAATTACATGAATTATCTAATTGTTTTAGCATTTATCAAGTCCTCTCTCTCAAAGGGGAAAGGGGGACACTTGTCCCAAGGCTACCCATGTTGCTTGTAATGGCTCTTGCTTGTGATTGGCTAGGCCTGGAGGGGTCCAATGAGCTTCAGGCATGAGCTACAAGGGGGGGTCGACCCAAGCAAGCTAGGGGGGTGCCTAGGGGGTATACTCACCCACACACACTCACAAGCACTCTCATTGTGTGATATGCAAAGTGCAAGAGCTCCCTCTCCAAGCAAGTAGAGGTTGAGAGCCTACACCAACACTCTTGGCTATGGAGTGCAAATCCAACCAAGAGCCATGATTCAATGCTTAAGCTTGCCATATCCTTCTTCTTCATTACTATGCTATTATGTATGCTAGCAACAAGAGTATGATAAGTGTAATGGAATTTGCCTATTCAATTTGAGAATAGCGGAATTTAATGAGAGTACTTTCAAGAAATGATTTTGTGAGCATAGCGGGTAGACATAATTGAAGATAGCAACATAATCATAGCAATTAGTTAACTTGGCATAGACAATACTTTTGCAAGAGAGAGAGTTTAGAGAACATGACAACAATTGAGGACCGGATTTATGTGGAGCCGGTCCCCCCTCCAATAGGCATTTGTATTATGATTTCTCCCATAAAGAGAGACTTGTTACAATACAGTCTTTGTGTTCCTTGTGACCTAGGTGATGCCATGAAGATGGAAGGCTTCATGCACCACAAACATTAACAGAACTTGAAGAAAGCTGTTTACTATCCCAAGCCTCAGTCCCAAGACCTCAAACACCTTCGAAGGTGGAGAGAGCTAGCAGGGAATGAGGGTAGGGAAGAGGAAGAAGAAACATTTCGTAGGAGAAAGAATTAGTTCCTCACTTATCATACTCTTGTTGCTAGCATACATAATAGCATAGTAATGAAGAAGAAGGAGATGGCAAGCTTAAGCATTGAAGCATGGCTCTTGGTTGGATTTGCACTCCATAGCCAAGAGTGTTGTGTGTAGGCTCTGAACCTCTACTTGCTTAGAGAGGGAGCTCTTGCACTTTGCATATCACACAATGAGAGTGCTTGTGAGTGTGTGTGGGTGAGTATACCCCCTAGGCACCCCCCTAGCTTGCTTGGGTCGACCCCCCCTTGTAGCTCATGCCTGAAGCTCATTGGACCCCTCCAGGCCTAGCCAATCACAAGCAGGAGCCATTACAAGCAACATGGGTAGCCTTGGGACAAGTGTCCCCCTTTCCCCTTTGAGAGAGAGGACTTGATAAATGCTAAAACAATTAGATAATTCATGTAATTTATCATTGGACCCCTTTGAAGCCTAGCCAATAGGCTTCAAGCAAACACATGAAGGTAACATGGGTAGGGGCCTGACATGTGTCCTTGCTGCCTCTTCAAGATGGGCTTCCCTTGTGTGTGTGAGTGGGTGTTCTCTCTCTAGGCCCTAGGAAAAGGGCTCGCCCCCCCTCTTGTAGGAATGCTTTTGACTTTTAGGTGATCAAGCACCTTACTCACCAAGCATGACAAAGCACTTGAACTAGGGGGGGTTCCCACAAGCATCTCAGGCAAGCTTCTCAAGGCACCTCAAGTACTTTAATCATGCAGCAAGTCAAGCACCTCAAGCATGGAGCCAGTCAAGAACCTCAAGCATCTTAATCAAGCACCTCAAGCATGAAAAACACCTCAAGCATGACAAACACCTCAAGCAGGACAAGCACCTCGAGCTTGGGCTGTGGGTTCCCACCTCAAGCTCAGCCCTAGCTTACTTAAGGTCAAAAGGACTTTAACACACATTTATTGGAGGTCTTCAATGAAGCTAACCCTAAGGTCTTATGCTCCATTGGTTAGCCTTGCTCTTTGATAGACCATCTCCCTTTTGGGCCCCTTTACACTGGCCCCGTGTTGAGATAGATCTAAAAGCACATACCTATATCTTAACACTTGTTCCCGTTTATTCGCCCACATTAAGTGATCAATTTAATATGAGAAAATCATTTGGGTTAGTTAGATATTAGATTTTATGACATTACCTCTCTCTTGAAATCATAGTCGTCCTCGACTATGAGGTAGAAGAGATAAAGTCTTAGTCATTAGTCAATCGTACTTAGCGGGTAAAGGATCCCTTTTTACCCTATGACATCTTTCCAAGATGGATGACTAATCCATTTGGTGCTTGGGAGACATAGCTGCCGCAAGCATGTCTGCTCTTTAGTCCATTTCATTCTCCCAAAGTAGAGTGACAAATTCTACTTGGTGTTTGAGAGACGTCGTCATCAAAAACATGATTCTAAGCATGCATACTAGTTAAATTTGTGCACAATTAAAAAGAGGACTAGTCATATAAGACAAAAACATGAGTTATTTAAAAGAAATTTGTACATTTGCTTACTCTAATGTAGCATTGTAAGCATTGACAAGGTTCATACTATCCTTAAGTTGTACTCCTTGCATCCATTTAGCATCTTCAAAAGGATAATTTTTGAACTTAATAAGATACCGTCGGATAATCTTACCATGTCGTAGTACCTTGTCTTCATGCCGAAGGATAGCTTCGGGTTGTAGCACCTCTTCTTGGTCTTCAACTTCGGGAGGGTCTTCAATAATTGGTTCAATTGGTGGCTCTCCTTTGTAGGGCTTAAGTAAGCTTACATGAAAGGCATTGTGTATAAGCCAATGGTTGGGCAACTTGAGTTGATAAGCCGTCTCATTGATAGGCTTCAAGATTTGGAAAGGACCATAGTATCTTTTTGCTAGTTTAGCATAATACTTTTGATGGCCCGTAGGATTTTTGCCCGTCGTTTGCCTTAATCGAGCCTTAGGAAACTTGAGTAAGACCCAATCATTTTCTTTGAACATTAAGGCTCTTCTGTGCTTATCAGCAGCAGCTTTTTGCCTTTGTTGAGAGATGTCTATAGCCTCCCTAATCTTTTGAAAAGATTCTTGTAGGTCACGGCTATTCTCATCGGCGGCGAAGATCTTCCCATGTACTTTCAGTAGCAAGGGACTTTTAGGTCTTCCTTCTATGATCTCGAAAGGTGCTTTGCCCGTAGAAGTATGTACAGTATTATTGTAGGCATACTCTACTAGCGGTAAATACTTTTCCCATTGTGAGCGTTGATCTACTTCGGTAACATAAGTCTTGAGTAGATCGAGTATCGTAAGATTGGCTATCTCACTTTGGCCATCCGTTTGTGGGTGATAGGCCGAAGGGAAATTCAATCTTGTTCCTAGATTTTCAAAGAGACCTTTCCAGAAATTACTGGTCATTCTAGGATCTCTATCTGACACGATGGATGTGGGTAATCCATGGTGTTTGAAAATCTGAGATATGAAGAGAGTTGCCATTTGATGTGCCTTAATAGTCTTTTTGACAGGAATAAAATGTGCTTGCTTGCTAAACCTGTCGACTATTGTCCATATTCCTGTATTCCCATGGATAGACTTGGGTAATCCAAAGATGAAATCCATGGATATACTCTCCCATGGTGAATTTGGAATAGGCAATGGCTGGAGTAATCCAGGTTGCTTCCCTCTATCATACTTGGTCTTTTGGCATACTACACATTTTGAAACATACTCTTGTATGTCCACTTTCATGGTAGGCCAATAGAAATACGTCTCTACTCCTCGGAGAGTAGGTTGAATACCTCTATGCCCTGCATATGGGGGAGCATGGGATTCATACATAACCTTTTCACGAAGGGAATGGGTAACACATAGCCTATTGCCGTGGAGAAGATAACCATCCTGCAAGGTGAATGGTTCCTCTTTCTTCCCCAAAGCAAGGGCTGACATTATGTCTCTAAAGTCAGGGTCAGTAGCATACTCATCTATCATAGAGGATAGATCATTGTGAGTAGCTATAGACACCGCATTAACTTTTGGTCGTCGTGAAAGTGCATCGGCAACTTGATTGTGCTTACCAGCTATGTGAGTAATATGGAAATTAAATTGCGAAAGAAAATTTGCCCACCTCATTTGTTTGTCGGAAAGCTTGGTTTGCGTCATGAAATACTTGAGACTTTGGTGGTCGGTTCGTAGGATAAATGGAGTCCCCAATAGGTAGTGCTTCCATGTGTCTAGGGCATGTAGAACAGCTAAAAGCTCTTTCTCATAAATGCCCAAGACTCGTTCATCACCATTGAGCCTTCGACTCTCATATGCTATGGCATGCCCTTCTTGAAGCAAAACCGCTCCAAGGCAATCACCACAAGCATCACATTGGACCTCAAATGGCTTTGAGAGATCCGGAAGCACGAGGACTGGTTGGGAAGTAAGCTTCTCTTTGAGTTTTTCAAAAGCATTTTGCTCCTTAGCAGTCCATACAAACTTAACGTTCTTCTTGGTTAAGTCGTGTAGTGGTCCTGCTACTTGAGAGAATTTTGCTATGAAGCGTCTATAGTATGCACACATACCAATAAAGCTTCTTAGCTCATGTAGATTCCTTGGGTTAGGCCATGATTTTATTACCTCTAACTTTGATGGATCCATACGAATACCATCGTGAGAGATAATATGGCCTAGATATTGAATCTCTTGAAGGAAGAATTCACTTTTCTTTTGGTTGAGAAAAAGTTTGTTCTCCCTCAAGGCTTGAAAAATCACTTGGAGATGTTGCTTATGTTCCTCCAAAGACTTGGAGTAGATGATGATATCATCGAAGAACACTCCAGTGAATTTTCGATATGGTCTAAAAATTTTCTCCATCAAACGATTGAACGTAGCTGGTGCATTAGTCAAGCCAAAAGGCATGACTAGATATTCATAAAGACCAAATGTTGTGCGAAACGCGGTCTTTAAGATATCCTCATCCACTATCCTTATTTGATGATAGCCACTCTTAAGGTCAATCCTACTGAAGTAGGTAGAGCCTTGTAGCTTATTAAACAGATCTTCTACCCGAGGTACGGGAAATCTGTTTTTGATAGTGATATGGTTTAGTGCTCGATAGTCCACACACATACGGTATGTACCATCTTTCTTTTGCACTAAAAGGACTGGAGAACAAAAGGGAGAGGAACTAGGCCTCACCATCCCTTTGTCTACCAGCTATTGTACTTGCCTCATGATCTCCTCTTGTTGAGCTTGTGAGACTCGATAAGGAGGTTTGTTAGGCGGTGAGCTTCCTGGAAGGAGCTCAATACGATGGTCATCATCCCCTCGTTTTGGAGGTAGGTCCATAGGGATATCATCGTTGAACACATCTTGGAATCCTTTTAGAAAAGTAGACAAGTCTAACTCTTCTTGATTCCTATCATTTTCATTTGATGAAACATTATTAGCTTTTAGAGACTCTTTGACATAAATCATGTACGCAGAAACTGAGCTCTTCATTGATTTATCAAAAGAAAGAGGATTTACAAGTGGAATAGTGCGACCACGCTCACTAGCATCTATATACATGTTCTTTCCCCTGTAGGTGAAGTAAATTCTCCTTTCAGGGAACTTCATGTTGGCAGCCATGCGATCAAACCATGGTGCCCCTAGGATAACATCCTGATGTTGGAGGGGAGAGATGAAGAAGTCTTCTTTGTCGACATAGCTTTGGACATGAAGCCTCAACTTCCCAATCAAGGGAGTAACGGAGGCTTGTTGTCCCTTGAAAGCTGCATCAGCTGTTACTATATCTCCCATCTCAAAAGCTTGAATGCCCAACTTGGTGGCCAACTCTATTGATATGAAGTTGAGAGTAGAGCCAGGGTCAAACAAGATGAAGGCATCATGCTCTCTTACCTTTCCCCAAGCATAGGAGAGTGATGATCCTTTGCAATGAGCATCCTCTTTTGGAGCTTCGATGGTGGAAGCCCTAGGAGTCTCATTGCGAGTATTCTTCTTGGGGCAAGAACGATAGCCATGTCCTTGCTCCCCACATTTGAAACACTTATGGTCCTTGCGAAAATCTTCAAGCTCTTCAGGAGAGAGTTTGTTTTTACCTTTGTAAACTCCCTTCTCCTTGGACCGATTGTTGTTGTTGTTGTTGTTGGAAGTGCCTTGGGAATTATTTTGAGCATTGGATTTCCCCTTTGCATCATTTTTATCTTTGTTTTCCATGGACTTGACATTACGTCTAGCCCCTTGATGGAAATTGATGCGTGAAGCAACCATGGTGTGGTGGATTACTTCGGTAATAGTACCGGGCCGTTGAGAATTGATATATTCGGCCATCTCTTCAGGTAATCCCGCACAGAATTGCTGTCTTTGCTCGGCAAAGTCTATCTTTTGAAAGACAGTAGCTTTGAGATGTAAATCCCAAAACTTATCTACATACTTGTTGATAGACTCATGAGAGAGGAGCTTCAAGCCGCGCCATTCGGTAAGAACTTTATCTTTAGTATCGCTTGGAAGAAATTGCTTCATGATGGAAACTCGTAGAGTTTTCCATGTCTTTGGGGCTTCTCCATTGCCACGAAGGCTAGCCCACCATTGACGAGCTGATTTTTGGAAGTGCATAGCTACATGGCGTAGCTTGGAGGACTCTGTGAAGCCCTCGTCCCCAAAGGCCACATCAAATTGCTGGATGAAGGCCAACACTTTGTCGGTAGCACCAAAGGTGCCATCGTAGGTGAGAAAAGAGATACTCTTTCCTCCCTCCTTGAACTTCTTTAGCTTTTGTGACCTTCGCCATGCAGGAAATGATTTGCGATGCCCTCCCCTCTTGTATTCTCTAGGAGAATAGCCATAACTTTCATCGGAAGAGAAGGAAGGTGAAGAAGAAGGAGAAGAGGGTGTCCTCTTCCTAGCCCTTTTCTTCCTTTTTTTCCTCTCTTGCCTTTGAGAGTGATGAGGAGAAGGACTATGGGTTGCTCTTTTCCTCTTGGGAGGAGTAGGCGATCGTCTAGACCGCCTTCTTCGTGGAGCCACATCTTCAGAAGAACTTAGACTTTCATTTCTTTCTTTCTCTTTGGATTCCTCCTCTCGAATGGGAGAGAGTCTTCTTTTGGGGGTCTCTTCAAGAGGCCTCCTAAGCTCTCTCTCCTCTTGGAGAGGAAGGGAAATTCCATAGGCACGAAGTTGTTGAGTAACTTCGGCTTGCAAGGTAGGGTTGCCCATAGCTTGTTGCAACCTAGTCACAAGATAATTCACAAACATGGGAGCATCATCATTAGCACCTTCATGTGCAAAATCAAAGTTATCAATGTTCATTATACTCTCTTGATTATTGTCAGCCATGTTAACAAAATTTTATGTATGTACTTAGTGTATGCTTTGGCAATTCAAAACCTTAGTTGCCACTCCTCTTAGCCTTTGAAAATCGGCTCTTAAGTATCTACACCCACGGCTCAAAGTGGTTAATTATAGAGAGTAGAGGAGTAGGTCTAACATAGCAGAGTTGCCAAGGGCTAGCTCCTTTCGGACTTCTTATGGCTCAATAATGGTAAAGCCGTAGGCAAGTCTAAAAAGACTCCATTATTAAGTCCAAAGCTCCCGAGGTGTGCACCATCCCCCACATAGTGGGCTTAACAAAACCGGTATTAGATCCCAGTTCCACTTACTCTATTATAATTAACAACATCAACCATTTATAGGCTACTTAAGGACCTCTCTTCTTAAGCAAGAAAAGAAAAACCAAATGCTCTGATACCAATGTAATGGAATTTGCCTATTCAATTTGAGAATAGCGGAATTTAATGAGAGTACTTTCAAGAAATGATTTTGTGAGCATAGCGGGTAGACATAATTGAAGATAGCAACATAATCATAGCAATTAGTTAACTTGGCATAGACAATACTTTTGCAAGAGAGAGAGTTTAGAGAACATGACAACAATTGAGGACCGGATTTATGTGGAGCCGGTCCCCCCTCCAATAGGCATTTGTATTATGATTTCTCCCATAAAGAGAGACTTGTTACAATACAGTCTTTGTGTTCCTTGTGACCTAGGTGATGCCATGAAGATGGAAGGCTTCATGCACCACAAACATAACATAACTTGAAGAAAGCTTTAACTATCCCAAGCCTCAGTCCCAAGACCTCAAACACCTTCGAAGGTGGAGAGAGCTAGCAGGGAATGAGGGTAGGGAAGAGGAAGAAGAAACATTTCGTAGGAGAAAGAATTAGTTCCTCACTTATCATACTCTTGTTGCTAGCATACATAATAGCATAGTAATGAAGAAGAAGGAGATGGCAAGCTTAAGCATTGAAGCATGGCTCTTGGTTGGATTTGCACTCTATAGCCAAGATTGTTGGTGTAGGCTCTGAACCTCTACTTGCTTAGAGAGGGAGCTCTTGCACTTTGCATATCACACAATGAGAGTGCTTGTGAGTGTGTGTGGGTGAGTATACCCCCTAGGCACCCCCCTAGCTTGCTTGGGTCGACCCCCCCTTGTAGCTCATGCCTGAAGCTCATTGGACCCCTCCAGGCCTAGCCAATCACAAGCAGGAGCCATTACAAGCAACATGGGTAGCCTTGGGACAAGTGTCCCCCTTTCCCCTTTGAGAGAGAGGACTTGATAAATGCTAAAACAATTAGATAATTCATGTAATTTATCATTGGACCCCTTTGAAGCCTAGCCAATAGGCTTCAAGCAACACATGAAGGTAACATGGGTAGGGGCCTGACATGTGTCCTTGCTGCCTCTTCAAGATGGGCTTCCCTTGTGTGTGTGAGTGGGTGTTCTCTCTCTAGGCCCTAGGAAAAGGGCTCGCCCCCCCTCTTGTAGGAATGCTTTTGACTTTTAGGTGATCAAGCACCTTACTCACCAAGCATGACAAAGCACTTGAACTAGGGGGGGTTCCCACAAGCATCTCAGGCAAGCTTCTCAAGGCACCTCAAGTACTTTAATCATGCAGCAAGTCAAGCACCTCAAGCATGGAGCCAGTCAAGCACCTCAAGCATCTTAATCAAGCACCTCAAGCATGAAAAACACCTCAAGCATGACAAACACCTCAAGCAGGACAAGCACCTCGAGCTTGGGCCGGGTTCCCACCTCAAGCTCAGCCCTAGCTTACTTAAGGTCAAAAGGACTTTTACACACATTTATTGGAGGTCTTCAATGAAGCTAACCCTAAGGTCTTATGCTCCATTGGTTAGCCTTGCTCTTTGATAGACCATCTCCCTTTTGGGCCCCTTTACATTGGCCCCGTGTTGAGATAGATCTAAAAGCACATACCTATATCTTAACACTTGTTCCCGTTTATTCTCCCACATTAAGTGATCAATTTAATATGAGAAAATCATTTGGGTTAGTTAGATATTAGATTTTATGACAATAAGTGAGGAACTAATTCTTTCTCCTACGAAATGTTTCTTTTTCCTCTTCCCTACCCTCATTCCCTGCTAGCTCTCTCCAGCTTCGAAGGTGTTTGAGGTCTTGGGACTGAGGCTTGGGATAGTTAAAGCTTTCTTCAAGTTTATGTTATGTTTGTGGTGCATGAAGCCTTCCATCTTCATGGCATCACCTAGGTCACAAGGAACACAAAGACTGTATTGTAACAAGTCTCTCTTTATGGGAGAAATCATAATACAAATGCCTATTGGAGGGGGGACCGACTCCACATAAATCCGGTCCTCAATTGTTGTCATGTTCTCTAAACTCTCTCTCTTGCAAAAGTATTGTCTATGCCAAGTTAACTAATTGCTATGATTATGTTGCTATCTTCAATTATGTCTACCCGCTATGCTCACAAAATCATTTCTTGAAAGTACTCTCATTAAATTCCGCTATTCTCAAATTGAATAGGCAAATTCCATTACACATAGAAACTTGCACAATCATGAAGGATTTCTTATTAGTATTAGAGGGACTTGGCTCCTATAGGTGCCACCATGACTTGCAGGCTAGTTCAACCATCCCCTATCCTAGGCATGTTGTGCCAAGATGTGTAATCCGTAGGCTACACCTCTATAGGGTGTATAAACCATGACAGAAGGCCATGCAACCACCCATTTGTGTGTTCTATGAGGTTGGAGTGTTAGTTAACTTGACAAAGTTTTACATCATCGTAAAGGGTAAAGTTCCATGGATGTGCCTTGGCGCAAAGGGGACACTAGGAGCACATAACATAGACTTGCCTTCGCTCTTCAGTACAAAGGGGAGACTGGGCCAATAGAAATTCAATTGGTATTTGTAAAGGAGGAGTTGCCTTACTTTTTGTTGCTCCTTAATAGGCAAGACTCATTTTGCTTGAATAAGTCGCCTTTGACTTCCTAGTGTCCAATTATTACAGAATATTGAATCAAAATTTGACTTTGGTATCATCCCTTTATAAGCCGCACAACATATGGGTAGCTATTTAGCTAGGATTGGTAGCTACTAACCATTCCTAGAATGCACAATTGCGTAGCCATCCCACCAGGATACATCGATGAACACAAGCCTACTTTGTAGCCATAAAGTTGCCCTACCAGAAACTAAGGGTACAATGCTTGCCACCTATTTAGCGTGTAATACTATCCACCAATTGGGCAACAAAGCTACATTGTAGTAAGGAATCAATTGAAAAAACAATGCTAGGTTGCTACTAATAGAGTCTTTGTGGCTACGACTATGACTCAAATAGCTACCAACATGGGGTGCCTAGTATGCACCATAAATGGGTGGCTATCTAAGCCCGGTATAGGCCCATCCATAAGGGATACAACATACTAGTGTGAACTAGGAGTCTGTGGAATATTAAGCTTCATAACCACCTTGAGTGTAGATGACTTGCATGCACTCACATTCATAATTTGGCATGTATTACCTATGCCTATCAGCTAATTTTTCACCAATTTAAACCCTACAAATCAACAAGTGGTATTAAAAGAAAAAATGATCGATAAACAGTAAGTATTGCATCAGATGTGTAAGGCAACGAAGATCATGCTCTCTATGATTCGAGTCCTTGGTAAGAGCCATCAAAGTTCCGGAGCATGACCGTGGACTTCACATGATGAGAAATTGGGTGCAAGCATCCAATAGCAACCCATTGGTCTTTTGTTACAACGTAAAAACAATAAAGATGAAAGGTGTAACATTTAATGGCCTAAAATCTTATGTGTAGCGGAAATTAGCATGAACATAGTGGGCATTTCATTAGAATAGATTCCTAATGAGAATTACAAGAGTGCTTGGGTGGAGAGAGCAACAAAAAGCATAACACCTAGTTAGATAGCATCGACAAGACTTTCAAAAGAGAGAGAAATTAAGCTATTGACAACAGTTGAGGACCGGATTTGCATGGAGCCGGTCCCCCCTCCAAAAGGCTTTGTATTATGGTTTCTCCCATCAAGAGAGACATTGTACAATACAATTCTTTGTGTTCCTTCAAGACTAGCTAGTGCAATGAAGATGGAAGCTTCATACACCAAGCAAAACACTTAATCAAACACAACTTGACTTATCCCCGTTCTCAGACCCAAGACCTCACACACCTTCGAAGATGGTGAGAGCTAGCAGGGTATGAGAGTAGATTGAGAGGAAAAAGGAGTATCTTACGAGAAAGATGTACATCTCCTCACATAATCACTCATATTAGCATAGCTTAGCTTAGTAATTAGCTTGGTAGAGGAGATGAGCATGCATTGAAGCTTGGCTCTTGGTTGGATTTGCATCCACATGCCAAGAGAGTGTTGATGTAGGCTTCTATCTCACAAGCTTGGAGTAGGTGATGAGCTCTCCATTAAAGCTTGGGAGGAGATAGAGTATTCTTCCTTCACACATGGTCCAGTGTGAGCGTGTGTGTGTCAATGCCAAGCAAAAATCAGCCCTCTCCCTCTCTTGGGCGAGCCCTAGCTGCTAATTAGGTCTGGCTTTTGCCTCATTGGACCTCCCCAGGTCAAGCCAATAGGAATTAAACAGCATAAGTGGTAGCCTTCAGACATGTGTCCCCCTTTCCCCTTTTGTGAGAGCTTTAGGTAATTAAATAATTAAACAAAACTCTCATTGGACCCCTTTGTCTCCTGGCCAATAGGAATCAGGCAAGCCATGAGGCTTCTGAATGCTCATTGGACCCTTTGGGAGACTGCCCAATAGTCTTCTAGGAGACTTATTTCTCATTGGTTTCTTTTATTAAATGTTTTTAAATTAATTAAACTATATTTACTCTAGCTTAATTCTCATTGGTCCACTTCAAGGGTCTTCCAATAGGAATTGGGCACACCTTGTGGGCATCTGGCCTAGGGAGCTGACATGTGTCCCTCATTCCCTTCGTGTAAAGGGAGCCTGTGTGTGTGTGTGTGTGGCTTTCTCTCTCATCCCCTAGCTTTGGGGCTCGCCCCCTCCCATGTAGGGATGTGCAAAGACTTTTAGGGCACACACAAAGCATCCAATTTTCCCTAGGGTTGACCTTTGGACTCAACCTTTGAATTTTGGAACCTTAGCATTTTGGAAGTCTTAATGGGCTGAACCTTAGGGTCTTTTTGGCCCATTGTTTCACATGGCTCTTTTGCAGATGGCCCCCCCCTTTGGATCCCTATTTTCCCTCCTTTGGATCCCTACTGTGGCCGGTCTGCTAGCTTAACCAATATTCTAGCTTTTTCTCCCTTGGCACTTCCCCACATTAAATGATCAGTTTAATATGAGAAAATCATTTAGGAGAATTAGATATTGATTATTATGACATTACCTCTCTCTTGAAATCATAGTCGTCCTCGACTATGGTGTAGAGAAGATAAAGCATATGCATGAGTCCTTTTCTTTAGCGGGTAGAGGATCCCTATGTTACCCTACGACATCATTCCATAATGGATGACTAGTCCATTTGGCGCTTGAGAGCCTGAGGTTGCCGCAAGCATGTCTGCACATTAGTCCTATCAGTCTTCCATAGTAGAGTGACAAGCTCTACTTGGTGTTCGGGAGACGTCGTCTCCGCAAACTTGATCTAAGCATGCATACTACTTCATTTTTGTGCACAAATAAAGAAAAAGAGAGTCTTATAAGACAAAAATTTTGTTCATTTTTAACATTTTGTACATTTGCTTACTCTTGGGAAGCATTGTAAGCATTGACAAGGTTTAGGTTATCCTTTAATTGCATGCCTTGCATCCATCTAGCATCTTCAAAAGGATAATTCTTAAACTTAATAAGATATCGTCGGATAGTCTTACCGCCTCTTAATACCTTGTCTTCATGTCGGAGAATGGACTCGGGCTGCAGCACCTCCTCGTGGTCCTCGATCTCCGGTGGGTCTTCAATAGTTGGTTCTTGAGGTGGCTCTCCTTTGTAAGGCTTTAATAGGCTCACATGAAAAGCATTGTGTATGAGCCAATGATTGGGCAACTTAAGTTGATAGGCCATCTCATTGATTGGCCTAAGAATCTGGAAGGGACCATAATACCTTTTTGCTAGTTTAGCATAGTACTTTTGGTGGCCCGTAGGATTCTTGCCCGCCGTGTGCCTTAATCGAGCCTTGGGAAACTTTAACAAGACCCAATCGTTTTCTTTAAAGGCTTGGGCTCTTCTGTGCTTGTCAGCAGCAACCTTTTGCCTTTGCTGTGAGATAGAGATAGCATCCTTAATCTTTTGGAAAGATTCTTGTAGGTCTCGGCTATACTCATTTGCAGCGAAGATCTTCCCATGTACCTTAAGTAGCAAGGGACTTTTTGATCTTCCCTCAATTACCTCGAAAGGTGCTTTTCCTGTGGAAGTATGTACAGTGTTATTGTAAGCATACTCTACTAAGGGTAAGTACTTCTCCCATTGGGATCTTTGATCTACTTCCGTTACATAGGCTTTTAGTAGATCAAGAATGGTTAGGTTAGCTATTTCACTTTGGCCATCAGTTTGTGGATGATAGGCCGAAGAGAAGTTTAGCCTTGTTCCTAAATTCTCAAAGAGACCCTTCCAGAAATTACTGGTCATTCTAGGATCTCTATCCGACACTATGGACATTGGCAAGCCATGGTACTTGAAAATTTGTGAAATGAAGAGGGTTGCCATTTGATGGGCTTTGATAGTCTTTTTGACAGGTATAAAATGAGCTTGTTTACTGAACCTGTCTACTATCGTCCATATTCCCGTATTCCCATGGATAGACTTAGGCAATCCAAAGATAAAATCCATGGATATGCTCTCCCAAGGTGAATTAGGGATTGGCAAGGGTTGAAGCAATCCAAGTTGCTTCCCTCTATCAAATTTTGCCTTTTGACATACCACACATTTGGAAACATACTCGTGTATGTTCACTTTCATGGTAGGCCAATAGAAATATGTTTCAATTCCCTTTAGGGTAGACTGAATCCCTCTATGCCCCGCATATGGGGGAGCATGAGATTCATACATTACTTTCTCACGTAGTGAGTTAGTAACGCATAGTCTATTGCCATAGAGAAGATAACCATCTTGTAAAGTAAATGGTTCTTCTTTCTTCCCTAATGCAAGGGCTGAAATCACATCTCTAAAATCAGGATCAATAGCATACTCATCTATCATTGAAGATAGATCATTGTGAGTTGCTATGGAAACCGCATTCACTCTCGGTCGTCTTGAGAGTGCATCGGCTACTTGATTATGCTTGCCAGCAATGTGAGCAATATGAAAATGAAATTGCGAAAGGAAATTTGCCCACCTCATTTGTTTGTCGGAAAGCTTGGTCTGCGTCATGAAGTACTTAAGACTTTGGTGATCCGTTCGCAGAATGAAAGGAGTCCCTAATAAATAGTGCTTCCATGAGTCTAAGGCATGTAGAACTGCAAGGAGTTCTTTTTCGTATATGCCTAGAGCTTGCTCAACAGGGTCGAGCCTTCGACTCTCATAGCCTATGGCGTGCCCTTCTTGGAGCAGAACAGCCCCAAGGCAATCACCACAAGCATCACATTGGACCTCAAATGGTTTTGAGAGATCCGGTAGTGTAAGCACAGGTTGAGAGATAAGCTTTTCTTTAAGCTTTTCGAAAGCATTGTTCTCCTTAGCAGACCACGTATACCTAACATTTTTCTTTGTTAGGTCATGTAATGGTCCCGCAATTCGTGAGAACTTCTCTATGAAGCGTCTATAGTATGCACACATACCTATAAAGCTTCTTAGTTCATGAAGATTCCTTGGTTTAGGCCATCCTTTTATTACCTCTAACTTGGATGGATCCATTTGGATGCCATCTTGAGAGATAATGTGACCTAAATATTGAATCTCTTGCAAGAAAAATTCACTTTTCTTTCGATTAACATAAAGTTTATTCTCTCTTAAAACTTGAAATATTACCTGGAGGTGTTGCTTGTGTTCCTCCAATGAATTAGAGTAGATGTAATATCATCAAAGAACACTCCAGTGAAGGTTCGATGAGGCCTGAACAGCTTCTCCATCAAGCGGTTGAATGTGGCTGGTGCATTGGTCAAGCCAAAAGGCATGACAATGTATTCGTAAAGACCAAATGTAGTACGAAATGCGGTCTTTACAATGTCTTGATCAACTATCCTTATTTGATGATAGCCACTTTTTAGGTCAATCCTACTGAAGTAGGTCGATCCTTGTAGCTTATCAAATAGGTCTTCTACCCTTGGAACGGGAAACCTATTCTTGATAGTGATCCTATTTAGTGCTCTATAGTCGACACACATACGATATGTGCCGTCTTTCTTTTGCACTAATAGCACAGGTGAGCAAAATGGAGATGAGCTAGGCCTAACCATGCCCTTCTCAACTAACTCATGCACTTGCCGCATAATCTCCTCTTGTTGAGCTTGAGAAACTCTATAAGGAGGTTTGTTAGGCGGTGAACTTCCTGGAAGAAGTTCAATTGCATGGTCGTCATTACCTCGTTTAGGAGGTAGCTCACAAGGGATGTCGTCAATAAAAACATCTTGAAACCCCTTGAGAAAATTGGATAACTCTAATTCCTTTTGGTTGCTTTTATTTTCTTTTGCTAAAGCATTAGGTTCATTTTGAGAATCTTTAACAAAAATCATGTACACGGAAATAGAGCTCTTTATTGACTTGTTGAAAGTTGGTGTATGTACAATGGGGATGGTGTTACCCATCTCCTTAGCATCTATATACATGTCCTTTTCCCTGAACTTAAAGGAGATTCTCCTTTCAGGAAATTTAACATCGGCAGCCAGGCGGTCAAACCATGGTGCCCCTAGGATTACATCCTCATGCTTGAGAGGAGAGATAAAGAAGTCCTCTTTGTCCACATAGCCTTGGACATGAAGCCTCAATTTCCCGATTAAGGGAGTGACTGAAGCTTCTTGCCCCTTGAAGGCACTGTCTGCGGGTAGGATATCTCCCATCTCGTAGGATTGTATGCCTAGCTTGGTGGCTAACTCCATAGATATGAAATTGTGAGTAGAACCAGGGTCAAAGAGAATAAAAGCATCATGTTCTCTTACCTTTCCCCAAGCATGGCATAGAGGAGATCCTTTGTGGTGAGTTTGGTGAATCTCCTCCTCTTGGATTTCAACCAAAGAAGCTCTAGGAGGATCTTGGCGGTTGTTCTTTTGGGGACAAGCGCGGTACGCATGCCCTTGTTCGCCGCACTTGAAACACCGGTTATCTTTACGATAACGCTCAAGCTCTTCAGGAGAGAGTTTATTCTTTCCTTTGTAAACTCCCTTCTCTTTAGCTTTGTTGGAATTGCCCTTAGGAGACTTTTGGACATTGTCCTTCCCCTTAGGCTCATTGGAACCCTTGTTTTCCGGGGGCTTATTATTTCTTTTACCCCCCGTTTGGAAATTGATTCGCGAGGCCACCATAGTATGGTGTATTACCGCCGATATGGTACGTGGCCTTTGGGAGTTGACATACTCCGCCATTTCTTCGGTTAAGCCCGCACAAAATTGTTGCTTTTGCTCTCCAAAATCCAACTTTTTGAAGACAGTGGCTTTGAGTTGTAGGTCCCAAAACTTGTCTACATATTTGTGGATAGATTCATTGGGAGAGAGCTTTAAGCTTCGCCATTCGGTGAGTACTTTGTCTTTGGCATCGGTGGCCAAAAACTGCTTCATAATGGAAGCTCTTAAAGCCTTCCATGTTCGTGGAGCTTCACCGTTGGCTCGTAGGCTAGACCACCATTGTCTGGCGGACTTTTGAAAGTGCATAGCTACATGGCGTAGCTTAGAGGACTCCGTGAAGCCCTCATCTCCAAACGCCGCATCGAATTGCTGGATAAAGGCCAAAACTTTATCTGTAGCACTGAAGGTGCCATCATAGGTAAGGAAAGAGATGCTCTTCCCTCCCTCTTTGAATTTCTTCATCTTGGACGACCTCTTCCATGCGGCATAGGATTTCCTATGGCCTCTTCTTTTTGATGGTTCAAAAGTTGCACCATCACTTTCTTCAGAAGATGAAGAATTTGAAGAAGGTGGAGAAGAGGGTGACCTCTTTCTCGCCTTTTTCTTGTCTTGATCTTTGTCGTCTTCACCATAGCTTTCATAAGAGGAAGAGGATGAAGAAGATGGAGAAGAGGGTGTCCTCTTTCTCGTTTTTTTCTTCTCTTGCTTTTTATCATCCCTCTTTGAATTATGGCGTGGAGAAGAGTGTGATGGTCTTCTCCGCTTTGGTGGTGATGGAGAGCGTTTAGCCCGCCGTCTTCGTGGAGCCATCTCCGCCGAGGTGGCGGGAGACTCGCTTCTTTCTCGTTCCTTCGGTGGAGGCTCTTGAGTTCTCCTTTGGGAAGGAGATGCATCATCAAGAAGTAAGTTCTTGAGCCCTTCATATGGATTCTCCTCTTCTTCCCGAATCGGAGAGAGACCTCTTTTGGTAGTCTCACAAGGAGGCTTCCTAGGTGTTCTCTCGTCATGGTGATGAGCTTGGAGAATCCCGTGAGCACGGAGCTGCCGTTGCACTTCACTTTGGAGAGATGGATTGCCCATGGATTGTTGAAGCCTAGAAACAAGATAGTTAACAAGCATTGAAGCATCATTAGTAGCTTGCTCATGAGCAAAATCAAAGTTATCAACATTAATTTCACTCTCTTTACTATTGTCAGCCATTCTAACAACTTTTAGGTGTAAACTTTTTAGGTGTACTTTGGCACTTCAAGCCCTAGTTTCTACTCCTCTTTACCCCTTTAGAAAAAGCACTCAAGCTACTGTACCCGCGGCTCGAATACCATTAATTGCAAGGAATAGAAGAGAGGGTCTTTCGACACCAAAACAGCACCGGCTCCTGTCAAGCTTCTAATAGCTCAATAGTGGTTAAGCCGTAGGCAAGCCCCGTAGGACTCCACTATTAAGACCATAGCTCTTGACGGTGATGCCCCGTTAACTGCACAAAGGCAGGCGCACTGCAAGGCTGAAAAATCCCTATTCTACTTACTCACAGGCAATTAATAATACCAACCATTTGTAGCTAGCTTGAGGACCTCCCTTCTTGAGCAAGAAAAGAGAAACCTTGAGCTCTGATACCAATGTAACATTTAATGGCCTAAAATCTTATGTGTAGCGGAAATTAGCATGAACATAGTGGGCATTTCATTAGAATAGATTCCTAATGAGAATTACAAGAGTGCTTGGGTGGAGAGAGCAACAAAAAGCATAACACCTAGTTAGATAGCATCGACAAGACTTTCAAGAGAGAGAGAAATTAAGCTATTGACAACAGTTGAGGACCGGATTTGCATGGAGCCGGTCCCCCCTCCAAAAGGCTTTGTATTATGGTTTCTCCCATCAAGAGAGACATTGTACAATACAATTCTTTGTGTTCCTTCAAGACTAGCTAGTGCAATGAAGATGGAAGCTTCATACACCAAGCAAAACACTTAATCAAACACAACTTGAATTATCCCCGTTCTCAGACCCAAGACCTCACACACCTTCGAAGATGGTGAGAGCTAGCAGGGTATGAGAGTAGATTGAGAGGAAAAAGGAGTATCTTACGAGAAAGATGTACATCTCCTCACATAATCACTCATATTAGCATAGCTTAGCTTAGTAATTAGCTTGGTAGAGGAGATGAGCATGCATTGAAGCTTGGCTCTTGGTTGGATTTGCATCCACATGCCAAGAGAGTGTTGATGTAGGCTTCTATCTCACAAGCTTGGAGTAGGTGATGAGCTCTCCATTAAAGCTTGGGAGGAGATAGAGTATTCTTCCTTCACACATGGTCCAGTGTGAGTGTGTGTGTGTCAATGCCAAGCAAAAATCAGCCCTCTCCCTCTCTTGGGCGAGCCCTAGCTGCTAATTAGGTCTGGCTTTTGCCTCATTGGACCTCCCCAGGTCAAGCCAATAGGAATTAAACAACATAAGTGGTAGCCTTCAGACATGTGTCCCCCTTTCCCCTTTTGTGAGAGCTTTAGGTAATTAAATAATTAAACAAAACTCTCATTGGACCCCTTTGTCTCCTGGCCAATAGGAATCAGGCAAGCCATGAGGCTTCTGAATGCTCATTGGACCCTTTGGGAGACTGCCCAATAGTCTTCTAGGAGACTTATTTCTCATTGGTTTCTTTTATTAAATGTTTTTAAATTAATTAAACTATATTTACTCTAGCTTAATTCTCATTGGTCCACTTCAAGGGTCTTCCAATAGGAATTGGGCACACCTTGTGGGCATCTGGCCTAGGGAGCTGACATGTGTCCCTCATTCCCTTTGTGTAAAGGGAGCCTGTGTGTGTGTGTGTGTGGCTTTCTCTCTCATCCCCTAGCTTTGGGGCTCGCCCCCTCCCATGTAGGGATGTGCAAAGACTTTTAGGGCACACACAAAGCATCCAATTTTCCCTAGGGTTGACCTTTGGACTCAACCTTTGAATTTTGGAACCTTAGCATTTTGGAAGTCTTAATGGGCTGAACCTTAGGGTCTTTTTGGCCCATTGTTTCACATGGCTCTTTTGCAGATGGCCCCCCCCTTTGGATCCCTATTTTCCCTCCTTTGGATCCCTACTGTGGCCGGTCTGCTAGCTTAACCAATATTCTAGCTTTTTCTCCCTTGGCACTTCCCCACATTAAATGATCAGTTTAATATGAGAAAATCATTTAGGAGAATTAGATATTGATTATTATGACAAAAGGCATGCTCATAAGGCAAAACAAACACGTCAAGGCCATCTTCATCTTCAACCATCCACTAAGGTACACTAGTAG
This sequence comes from Adiantum capillus-veneris, assembly GCF_014529385.1. Lineage (NCBI taxonomy): Eukaryota > Viridiplantae > Streptophyta > Polypodiopsida > Polypodiales > Pteridaceae > Adiantum > Adiantum capillus-veneris. The sequence goes on along the minus strand of NC_140948.1, from coordinate 24,899,767 downwards.
CCACCTATTTGGGGTGTACTACTAGCCACCAATTTGGGCCATGAAGCTAGATTGTAGTAAGGAGTCAATGAAACAAACAATGTTGGGTAGCTACTAATAGGGTCTTGGTAGCTACCAATATTAGTCTAGTAGCTACCAACATGGGGTGATCCAAGTCCAGATCATGATTGCGGACTTCACACAATGAGAAATCAGTTGCATGCATTCCATAGCAACATGTTGGTCTTTGGTCACAACGTGCACAACAAAAAAGATGAAAAGCATGCTAACAAGGAGAAACAATCAAGTCAAGGCCATCTTCATCCTACATGATTTCCCTACAAGACTGCAGGTTTTGCATATGTTGGAACATCGTAGATCAATAGGTGATAGCTTTGGTGGAGGCACACTTAAAAGCACTGCACTTCTTTTGGTCTCTATACATTTCACAAAATCCATGTGAGCATGTACAAACCCTTCCTCTTTATAAGCCAGCTCAAGCTCCATTTGAGCCTTATTGAGAGCATCAATTGAGCTGGTTTGGAACAGTAGCCCCGGAATGTCTGGATTGTGAATGACCGTCAAAACATCTTGTTGTAGTTGCTTCATATTTCCATCAGCCAGAGACATAATGATACTTTGTGCAACCTTCAAAGCAATCTCTGTCTCTGTAAATTTCTCTAAGAGACTCTTTACCAAGCAAGATATAACCTTTCTCTGAAAAGGAAAATATGGAGACACCATGGCATCTTGCCCTGTAAAATACGTAGTTCGGACATTAAGAGACACTGCCCAAAACATTGCATGCAGTTAACACTTGCAAATTTGGAGCAATTTTATGCATGGACATTTTGCAAAAAACACAAGGTTACAAATTTGAATGCATGGAGCACATAAACAACATCAAGGACAAAACGCACAACAAATTTGACTTCAAGCTATGCATGTTGGGAATTGTTTAACTCCATATATAGACACTTGCACAATCATGAAAGTTTTCTTAGTATTACTTGGCTCCTAGAGGTGCCACCATGACTTGCGGGCTAGTTGGGGTAGATTGTTGGGGAAAGCTTCTGTGCCTTTCCCGGTGGCCCAAGCTATGGATCCCCGCCCACTGCTCATCTTTTTGTGTATACATATATACAACAATAAGGATTAGCTCATATTGAGCCCAACTCCACCCACACAAGGTCTACTATGGGCGCCCGCCCACTGCTCACCTTATTCTGTGTACACATATACAACAATAAGGAGTAGCTCATAGTGAGCCCTACTCCACCCACACAAGGTCTACTCTCTCCTTCTCCCCTTATCGCACGCACACACTGCACTGCATCCGTGCACAAGCACTCTTCATAAGATACACTAGTAGCCACCTATTTGGGATGTACTGACTAGCCACCAATTTGGGCCATGAAGCTAGATTGTAGTAAGGAGTCAATGAAACAAACAATGCTAGGTAGCTACTAATAGGGTCTTGGTGGCTACCAACATGGGGTGCCTGGTATGTATCATAACTTTGTAGCTATGTAAGCTTGGTACACACCCTTCCATAAGGGATACAACATACCATGTGAAGTTTGAACTAGGAGTCTGTGGAATATTGAGGGAATATTAAGGTTTATAACTAATATAAGTGCATATAGCTTGTTGGGATAAAATCATGTGTGCCTTGCTGGGCCGCCCAAGCAATGGACCCCCGCCCACCACTGCTCACCTTATTGTGTGTACATGTATACAACTACATATATTGGTCAAACATTGCGTGCCCACTCCTAAGTCACGAAGCGTGCCGAGTTCACGAGGTTTGGTTTTTGTCTTGGAAAATATAACCTTCCCCTGAAAAGGAACATATGGAGGACACAATGGCATCTTGCCCTACAAAATACGTAGATCACACATTAAGAGACACTGCCCAAAACATTGCATGCAATTAACCCTTGCAAATTTGGAGCAATTTTATGCATAGAAATTTTGCTACAAAAAAAAGTAACAAATTTGAATGCATGGAGCGCATAAACAACAACAAAGCCAAAACGCACAACAGATTTGACTGCAAGCTATGCATGCTGGGAATAGTTCAACTACATATATAGGCACTTGCACAATCATGAAAGTTTTCTTAGTATTAGAGGGACTTGGCTCCTAGAGGTGCCACCATGACTTGCGGGCTACTTTGGCCATCCCCTATCCTAGGCATGTTGCGCCAAGATGCATAATTCGTAGGCTACACCTCTATAGGGTGTAGAAACCGTGATAGAAGGCCATGTAACCGTCCATTTGTGTGGTCTATGCATGAGGCAGGAGTGTTAGTTAACTTGACAAAGTTTTACATCGTGAAAGGTAGAGTTCCATGTAACATACACATGCCTCGGCCTTCGCAATTCAGTACAAAGGGGAGACGTGGTATTTGTAAAGGGGGAGTTGCCCTACTTTTTGTTGCTGGCAAGACTCATTCCGCTTGAATAAGTTGCCTTTGACTGCCCCTTCCCAGTGTCACAGAATACTGAATCAAAGTTTGACTTTGGTGGCATCCCTTTATAAGCCACACGACCTCAACACAAATCAAATCAGAGAGCATCAGACATACATACACAGAATCACCATACGCAGCTCCCTCTCCTTTGTCCATTTTACACACACCTCGCCCTTCAATTCCTGATCACGCGATTGTGGCCCAGCAGTTCATGTGCATGGCACTCAGCTCTGCCTCCATCATCGCCAATACTAGCAGCACACCTGCAACAGCACGCCTCAATAACTCCTCCCGCCTCCCTAATTACTCCACCGAAGCAGTACTAGCTGCTAACCACCACATTGGGTTGTCCCTCAATTTCCCTAGATCTATTAGCGGTCCTCTTGTCTGCACAGCCCGGGCGGCTAGCCAGCAGTCTCAACAGCTTGTACAAGAAAATCACCGCAAGCATGCTCCAGCCATCGATGGCAGTGATCGCGTTAAACCCATTTCCAGCCCCACGTCCTTCACATCTGCGCCCTTTTGGAACACCCACAAGGAGGGCCTCCTGCAAGCGAAGGACGCCAGCAGCAGTATAACCTCCAGCTTTCTCACAGCAGAGCTGCAGCTTCTGGCCCACGCTGCCTCGGACAGAGCCGAGATGCATTCCATCCTTGCACAACAGCGAGACAACTGGAACAAGCTCTTCCAGCGCATGCTCACGTCCGCCAGCATGACCGCTTGCGTGCTCAGTGGCTTGGACGGCCATGCTGGCCACAGCATGGGCCTCAGCCTGCCTGCACTATTGCTGAATGCAGGCACTGCTGCCATGATGACTGTCATCAACCAGTTTCAGTCCTCACAACTGGCGGAGGAGCAACGCACCGCTGCTCGTCTCTTCCGCAAGCTTGCTAGTGACGTCCACTATGCATTGCATGTGTCTCCTCATCTGCGCCAGAGCACTTCCTTGTTCGTTGAGGACTGTAAGCGGCGCCTACAAGCATTAGACAAGGCCTTCCCCATGCCTCTCACACCTGGGGGCCTTGAGAAATTCCCCACCAAAGTCGTGCCACCAGTGCTCATTGAACCCAAGCCAATGCAAGGTGCCTATCAGGATTCCCATGTAGTCGATTGCCTTGACCAGTACAATGGCTGGGACAGGCATCTGACCCAGGATTTGAAGCATATAGCCGCCATGCTCCACCGCTCTGACATCCCCAAATACACTGGTTGGGCCCAAAATCTGGTGAAAGTGAACAAGTGTCTAGCCATAGCAGCCCCTTGTTTCGCCGCATCAGCAGCACTGCTCAATGCGGCCGCCATGTGCACCACCGCGCTACCCACCAACATACTCGGCATGTGGGCCGCAACCTTTAGTGTGCTAGCTACCTTTCTGGGCAGTTTTTCCAGTGACATGCAGTTGGGCATGGTGTTTGAGCTCTACCGTAACTCTGCAGGCTACTATGCAGATGTAAAGACAACAATCGAAGAGACATTGCATACTCCCGTCGAGCAGAGGGAAAATGGAACACTTTTCCGCCAGCGAATCGCATACCAGCTTGGCAGGTGGCCTACCTCGGAGGCTGAGCCTGTGGTGCCAGCAGATGCCAAGGAGGCCGGCACTCTGTTCTGATGCCCTACCTTGCTCACACCATCTGCACATTGTACATTTTGTAAACAACTTTGGAAATGAGCTATGTACACTAGTGGCCTTTTTACAGCCTTCCTTAAGGATAAGAGTACTGTCGTAGCAAAGACATCTTCTCTTTACTTGTCTATATAATTATTGAAGGCCAAATGCCTGCAAGAAAGGCTAATTGTCTTAGACAAGCTGTCCTTCACGTCTGTATCATGATTTTGTGATAGTTTCTACCAATGCTGAGTCTTAACTGCTTCGACTTACATCTTTCATTCTGTACTTGTTTTTGTAGGGAGCAAGAATCTCCCTTGATCTGTGACTGCACTGCCATACTAGAACCCTTTCATCTAAATATTCTTGACCATCAGCTGGAACTTCAAGCAATGAGCTCATCTCAAGCAATGCCCTACTACTACCTACCAAGGTGGGTTTTCATGAACACGAAGAGCCGAGTCCCGCTATATATTTGTGATATTAGCAATATTATTGGATATATAGTATCACTAGCCTACCAATGAAAAGAACTTTGAGAGGAGGAACTTTGGAGCATTGCTTGAAACGAATCTCTCACCCCCTCACCGTACGTAAATTAGGGGCACGATCGTTGCCTTCCATATGCAAGCATAGGTACCTGATTGGGTTTGAAGATAAACCCTCTCTCCAATCTTCATTCACTCAAAATAGCGCCTCAATATTACTGCCCTATGCTCTCTTGGCTGTTAGGCGTTTCTTGCAAACAATGCACTCCAAGCGACTTGCATACATACTCACCAATGCTTTTCTTCTGAAGCAACCCACTATTGGAATATCAACACCTATCCTACTGCCTTCATACAAAGCGAGTCAACAACTTGTTGTGCCTTGACAATGGCACCGCATTAGGCATACATACTGACCACAAGCAACCCACTACTGAACATCAGCATGTATTCTATTGCATTGGGAAAAGCTCTTCAATATGGCACATGCCCTTTGATATGGCACTGTCATGAACCTCTCAACCTACAAAGCATCCCCACAAACATTCTTGTTAGCCTCATATAGCCACCTTTTAGATCAAAGATAGATTTGCATGTATGCTTTCTTCATGATCCAAGTCTAGCTTGCTTGTTTCCATACCGAAAATTTTCACATAACTAAAGTGCAACATTGGGTCGGACTAAGTCGTTCAGCTCTTTATGCTCAATAATATTTAGTCCATGGACTACAGGTGACTAGTTCAATTATTCAATCGAGGCAATCGATTGTGGGAAAGTTCCTTTAACACTAGTCTTGTAGAAAAAATGTCACATTTGTGGCTTTTAAAGACTTTTGTGAGAAAATCACCTATAATTAAATCCAAAGGCCAAATTGGAAAACACCTTCAAGGAAACACATCCAACACATAGTACGAGTTGATAGGAAAATTTACTAATATCTAAGTTGGCTTTCCATAAAAATCTCAAAGGACTAATTTGTACAACCATTCTAAATTTAGCCAAAGTATGTGGAGGATAGGGCAACATGCACTGTTGCAATATGAGCTTGTTAGCAACTTGTTGGGCTCTGACATGTGCTACACATTCAATACTAGTACTCCCTAATGGAATGCAAGCATTAATGTGATAGAAGATACAACATGTTGCCATAATCTCATCCTGCATATTTCTCACCACCCACCCCACATGCCTTCAAGATGCAAGCATAGGTCATCAATTTGTGAGAGAGGCCCTCGCTTTGAAGTTAAAAGAAACCTAAAGCTAATTTTTTGCCCATGTTAGGAGTTGGGCATACCCTGTAAGATGCCTAGGACAGGGTAGAGGGACTAGTTACAAGACGGGCCCCTCTTTAACTACGAGCCACCCCCATTTCTTTTTTTAATCTTGAGGCACCATTTCAAGCACACTCAATGTGGTGTTGTGGTTAGGAAAATATAGATGGGGCTAATCCTCATTTGTGCGGGTGTGGTTCAAGAGTCAAGCCTTGCTGTTTGCCTCTTGATGGCCCCCCCCCCATCCCCCCTGCCCCCAAACACATTTTTGTCACACAAGAAAAAGAATTCCTCTGTCGTGCTCTATCTACATATCCCCATGGTGGAGGGTAGTGGGAGCTGGAGGCGTTCCAATTTTTCTGCCTCTAAACTGGCTCCTGCACCCTATTTCAAGAGAGAATGTCATGTTGAATTGATTGATATAAGGCAAACAACACAATCCTCGACTATATGTAACACGGTGAAAGGGGGTCCGGAGGTTTAATCTGCCGTTGATCGAGTTCCATTGAGAAAAAAATGTAGGGTCCCTATGGTCCATTGAACCCCTGACTTCCCCCTCCACAGGCCTACGCCAATCCATCCAAGTTAGCGCATGTTGTTGCACAACAAATAAAGCCTCGTGTATAAAAAATTGTACGCTCTTTGCTTGGCGATTGGAAGACCTAGATCATGCGCGCCCCACCGATCACTTGTACGTCATTGATCTCCCGACTCTGACCCCGTGTCACTTATAGAAGAGGCAACGCAATGCCAAGCCGACCTTTTCCCAAGAGTACTCAAGCCTTTTTCCTAGGGAAACATGCCTTCACATGCAGGCATAGGTGACTGATTCCGAGCGAGCTCCTCACTTTGCATGGTACAAAAACAACCTAGAGGGATCTGATGTGATCACTGTCATCTAAGCTGCTAGGAGAGTGACACGGGTGACAACGTCCAAGCTAGGATTTGAGTAGGCCAAGGAAATAATTTTGAAGAAATAAAATTGCTACAAAGAGGAAATAAAGTTGTGACTTAGTCACCTAAGATGGTAGGGATTTGGCCGCGCCCTTGAGAAAAATATGGTGAAAACAAAGAGCCAAACCACCACCATCTTCTTGCAGCTCATTAGACTAACAAATAGAGCTCTTCTCTTCACAATTTTGGCCTTCAACCTCACCATCCTTGGCTTTTCAAGGAATTTCAAAGGCCAACCACTTCTGTCCCTTTTTAGGAAAAACTTTGAAACACAAAAATACAATATGCACTAGCAAAGATCAACTCTCACACCTGTTCTATAAAGTTATGAGTGCCAAGTGCATAGTTTCTAAAAGAGTTTAAAGAATTCCTCACAAACCGAGAACGCTCAATATGACACATGCCCTTTAATATTGCACCTTTGCGAACCTCTCAACCTACAAAGCATTCCCACAAACATTCTTGTTAGTATCCTATAGCCACATTTTAGATTCATCTTTGAAAGATAGATTTGCATGTCCTAGCTTGCTTGTGTCCACACCTAAAATTCTCACATAACTAAAGTGAAACCTTGGGTCCAATTATGTTGTTCAACTCTTTATGCTCAATAATATTTAGTCCATGGTCTACAAGTGATTAGTTCATGAAGCTCATGTTTGAAGAGTATTAGAGATCCTATGCTAGCACAAGATCTCTTGAAAAGAAGTGCACATTTTTCATGTAACCTTCAATGCACTAGTAACTTGTGTGTAGCGGAATCTGATAACATAGTGAGAATTTCATTAACAACAAGTTCCTAATGAGCATTGATAGAGTACTTAATTTGAGAAAGTAACATATCAATTTACACCTAGCTAATTAGGCATTGAAAATACTTGAAACGAGAGAGAAATAGAACAATTGACAATAGTTGAGGACCGGATTTATATGGAGCCGATTCCCCCCTCCATAAAGGCTATCCCAATGGATATGTGGCAAACCCTGTCTATTATCCACCGGAAGAACCCTCGACACCAGAATCATGGAGCATGATAGGAAATACAGGACCACCAATAGCTGCACAGGCAGCAGGAGAAGGAAGATATAGCTTAGATGAACGAACATTGTTGTTCATAGCCAACGGAGCCATGGGCGGATAGAGACATGCTTACCAACAAAGAGGATCTCAAGGAGCACCTCAACAACCCATGGGACCCTGCTACAAGTGTGGTGGAGACCATTGGCTAAGAGTCTGTCCTCATGATGAAATCATTAGAGTCAACGCATATTGCACCGAGTGTGGAGTTACTCATTTGATTCCGGATTGCCCTAAGAACCCTAGCAAAGGAGCAAAAACTACCTTGAACATGTTGGATGCAGTGTCTTCCAGTGGAGGGTCAGAAAATGAAACAATCATACCTATTCAGGCGGTGACATGAGCCACAACTCAAAGAATGACGAACGAACCCATAATTGAAGAGCCAAAAACCGATGCACCAAGTTCAGAAACGAAAAATCCGAGAAGCACTTGGAAAGCTAGAAAGGTGCGGATGAAAGCCAAGAAAGAACGAGAGCAAATGGCTCTATCTGAGGAGTTAAAACACACAAAGGATAGATTAGAGCGGTTAGAGGATCTAACTAGCCTAAGCTCACACACCGCGGCAACCATAGCACCCAAGGAAATAGCAGAACCCAAAAGTGCAGGATCAATACTGACAGACAAGGTAAATGAGCAGTTGGATGCACTTCTAAAAGCTTACGAAGCCAGACTCAAAAGGAACCAAACCCAAGAGCAAAGATGGATGACTTATCCATATGCTGAAAATAGAAAAATAGAGGTTGGAAATGTGTAGAAAGATGATTGAAACAACTCAATCTTTGATCGAAAACCCGCTTGGTAAACCTGCAAATTGGCAGGAAGTACCAGCTCCAACCCCTATCAAACCAGCTTTAAAGGAACAAGTAGAAATGAAGGAAAGACTCACGAGTGCCTATGAGTCTAGGGGAGAGCCTATCATAGTGTGAAATACAACAGATGAGGCAAGTGACGGGTTCCAGCCTAAAACATTGGTAGAAATGGGTAAGGATTGTAACGGCGGTCTAGATGATCTGTGGAAGCAAATCCGTGAAGCCAACGAAGCTAACAGGGTGAGTAACCACATGAAAAACACGAGAAAAGAGAAAAATGAGATCTTACCTCCTATTGAAGAATTTGAGGCAAGATCGCAAATACATTCAGAAGGGGGAGACCAGGGATCAATTAGTTCGGGCACAGCCAACCAGACTCGCTGAAAACTCTACCCTCTTACCTAGGAGAGTATGAAGCCAAGTCTAAGGTGAGAGCAATCCCATCTCAAAGATTTTCTTTTAACAAAGTGATGGATTCACAAGGGTTGATTGAGTTATTTTCCACCCCAGTGGCATACACAATCACATTAGCCGAACTCCTAAGGTTACAACCAAACATGTGGACCACAGTAGGCAAATGCCTAGAAAAATTTGGAGTAAAAGACCCCACCTCGAAGCTTCAGGAAGGGATCAGAGAATTGGACAAGCCTCAACTAAAAACTAGGCCAGTACCATTAAACAAAGTTGGAGAGTATTGCGAGGGAGAAGATGGAAACACCACGCTACCAGTAGAATTCCAAGGAGTAGTTTCCAAAGCTATTCTTGATAGTGGAGCAGGGGTTGCTATAGCCACCAAGGAAATCTGGAAAAAATGGGGAAAACGAGCTTTGAGAGCTACTAGAATGAAATTTCAATTGGCAGATAGGTTCATGGAGAAGCCTCTAGGACTCTTAGAAAAAGTGATTGTCACTTCATGCGGAATCGAGTATGAGCATACATTTGCAATAGTCGATTTCAAAAAAAAGAACAATTATGAGATCATCTTGGGAAGACACCGTTCATGCGACAATTGAAGATGGTCCAGGATTGGGTTTACGACCACATATACCTCAGACATGGCGAGACAACAACCAAAATACACCTGAAAGACCATAGTTACAAGGATGTGAACCAAACACCAGTGGAAGAGTTTGATTCCCAGCATGGTTAGGGCAACAAAAAGAACTATGGATGTGCGAAGGTTCGCATTGCGGAAGCTTAAAAAGAGAGTAATGCGTCTTAGAAAGAGAGATTAAAGACAAGGAGTATATTTCGGAACCTTTTCCTGAAGATGCCTTAGAACCTCTGGAATGGGAACACATACTAGCAACATTGGATGTCTGTTCCATTATAGATAGTCCAACAACAAAATTTTGCGATAAGGATGGCTATGATGTGCTACCCTATTACATGGTAAGCATTATACCAAGAGGAGATGAGATGGTAGAACCACCAGAACAAGAAGAGTTTTATAACTCCTCTGAACATCTGGAGGTAAACAACGATGCAAATAATGAGTGTTCAGACAACTCAAGTGAGCGTGGGAAAAAAATAGAGAATATCATATTTTATGATTTTGCTAATCACCATCCTAGACGCCAAGAACGTTATAGGAAAAAACAAGCAAGAAACAAAGCGAGAGAGAACCTGATGCCCAGGATAAAAGGTAAAACTCACTATCTGATGCTTGTAAAAGCAGGGGATTGTGTAAAAGATAAATATCATGAAGATTCTCAAAAGTTCAAAGGGAAAGAACGCGAGAGGAAATAAGACAAGTACGGAAAGCTAAAGCAGAAACAAAATCACAAAAATTTAAAAAATCAAAGAAAGAAACAACGAAAGACCAAAAGTGGACCAAACTGGAGAGTAAACAGAAATACAAAGAACTAAAACGGTCTTTACGAGAGGAATGGACTACTGAGGGAGATAGTGATGGTAAAGGGGAGTCAGAAAAAGGAAACATGAATGTACCATCACACTATCGGAAATTCACCATACACGACAGAAAAATCATAATGACACCACCAGTCAGGGAAAGAACAAACCAAGAATCTTATGATGGGCCGGAAAATGCAAAAAAGATAGACCTCACAGAACCAGGTGAGAAGCCTCAGCTGGTCTATATTGCAATCGATTTAGAGCCTGAAGAAGAAGAACGGCTAACACCACTTCTCAAGAAGTATAAAGATGTGTTTGCATGGTCCTACAAAGACCTCAAAGGAGTTGATCCATCGATATGCCAACATACAATTCCTTTGAAATCAGATGAAAAACTTAGCAAACAGCGTCCGTATACATATAATGAAACATTTTCTAAACGAATCAAAGAGGAGATTGACAAGCTGATGGAAGCTGAATTCATCTATGAAATCGAGCATATAGATTGGGTGTCACCCATTGTGGTAGTCCCCAAGAAGAACAGAAAACTGCGAGCGTGTGTAAACCTCAAAAAGGTAAATGCAGCCACCATAGGGGATAATTATCCCTTGCCGATCACTGAACATGTACTTGAGAGGGTGGCTGGAAAACGGGCTTATTCCTTTCTGGATGGGTTTTCAGGATAGGTTTTCAGGATACAACCAACTGGCAATTGCAATGGAGGATCAACACAAAATAACGTTGCCACAAAATGGGGAATATATGCATATCGAGTTATGCTGTTTGGCTTAACTAATGCCCCTGCTACCTTCCAAAGGTTAATGACGCACGCATTCAAAGAATACCTCATAATATTCTTAGAAATATACATGGATGATCTTTGTGTACACTCTCTTCTACGAGAGGAACATATTGACCATTTGCAAAAGGTATTTGAAAAATGTAGGACATATCGAATCTATCTTAACCCGAAAAAGTGCATTTTTATGGTTAGGCAAGGCCGCATCTTAGGACACATTATCTCAAGAAATGGCATAACCATTGACCTAGACAAAGTCAAAGTCATAGTAGACCTACCCAGGCCTACTAATGCGAAACAAGTGCAATCCTTCATGGGACACTGTGGGTATTATCAAAGATTCATATATAAAGAGCAATGCGAAAACACTTACAAAATCGGCCTCAAATGATGCCCATCCACCGCTCCCCAAGTGGTGCAAGCTCCCTGCCTCTACTCGCGCTCTGGCTGCATCCTTTTGTTGCTTCCACTTGTCAGGATTCTCGCGCGCTGCTTTCTTCGCATTCTTCCAATCTTCTTTGGCCAGCCAATCTGGCTTGTTCCACCCATGCTTGATTGCTTTTTGCACTTCGGAACGCTTGTGTTTTCAGTATTCGCGCATTCGAATCTTCATCAGGTCTTCATTGAAGCGCTGATCCCGTGTTGGAATGGGAAACTCATCATGAAGTATGCTGATGACTCTGTTTTTTAAATCACTTGGTACTTCACTCCATTTGTTTAGTATGTAGTGTCTAAACAGCTGAGAGCAAAGACCACGCATGCGCGAGATCACCTTCTTGCCATCATCATCCATGATGATGCCGCCACTGAAGTCGACGGAGTAAGGCAAGCCCTCTGGCCGGTGACGCGTGAACCTGGGTGTGCTGGCAGGGGTCTCTAGCAGCGTGTCGATGGGGGTACGGACGTCAGGTGTCTTCACCGGCGTCTGGGCCCCGAAGCGAGGAGTGTCGAGTGGGGTGGCTCCTGGCGGAGTAGGTAGAGGTGTGTAGCTGCTAGGAACAGTCAGCCGTGCAAAACCTGGCGTAGATGGCGATGCTGTGGCTGGTGTGGGGGCAGGCAAAGAAGGGGAGGGTAAAGAGCCTCGTCGAACACGAGGCGGTGTGGAGGCATCGGTGGCGGAATCCCCACAACAACCGCCACCGCCACCACTAGAGCGCCGGTGTCTAGACGAGTGTGAAGCTCGTCTCGTCGACGCCGAAGCTTCGGAGCGCGCCGAATGCTCCGAAAGAGAGGGAGATGCGGATGGAGTAGGAACGCGCGATGATGCGCCAGAGCGATGACGCTCCACGTACCACTGTCTCTGCTACGGTGACAAAGAAGAAATAAACTCCTCATCATCCATACCTGCATTAAACACACGAATATTTAAACTTAATATTGAATGAATAGAGTAGACAATGACGCAAAGACCATTAAATACAATGACATAATGACGCAATGAATTGGAGTGATAGAAGGGGCAAGTCGAAAACTCAGAATTTTCAATCAAAAGATGTGAGCACGAGTAGAAAAGAGCGTTATACACCATGGAAGGTACTTAGAGAGCCAGAGCTTTTACAACACGGAGCAAAATTGTTCAAATACAATATTTATAGCTTTAAGAGATCTCTCTCTCATCCTCGCATAGCTTAGCATAACTTCCTATATCTATATAGAGCTCTCCGTTTAAACACATATCCTCTGTTTCATTTTGTAGCTCCTCTGCATGCACCCCATATAGAGTAGTAGCATCTTGATGCTCGTATGGCACCACCGCAGCGGCTTCTGATTGAGCATCTTCTCTGATCTCCTCCATTGATGCCGTTGTGATTGGCACATGGTAGCCTTCATACGTCCTTGAACTACGAGGGGCTACCTCTATGACGTACCACCAGTTTGATGTAGACTTTGTAGGATGAAATATTACCTGCCAGAGCCACATAACTTACATGAGAGCTTTCAAGCACATAACTTGTAAAAGGGGGATGTTAACTATTTACATACTTACTTGTTCACAATGCTCGGGTAGTACGAAAGTGTCTCTTAGGTCAGTCCATTTCTTAGTAGAATCCACCTCAAGAAAACCAGACTCTCCTCTACGCACAGTAGCGTTGCGACCCTCCATGATTATCTTGAACCATTGCACGTCGAACAAGTCGACAAAAAATCCTCTGTAATCGATCCTCAAAATCTCTTGTAGCGTGCCGAAGTAAGTGAGTTCCGCCACCACAGGATCTGCATCAGAGGAACGTCGTCGACTAGAGTGTTCAAATTTTGCCATGATTCCACAATCTTGAGTAAAACGCTTTTTGTCGATCCGTTCCACCCTAGAATGTCGACCTTTACACCATGCTGCTGTGTATGACTTATACTACAACGAACAAAGATTATGAGTGGCCGTTCAAACGTTTAGAAATAAAGTCACTAGCTAGTCGTACATTGCAAACTTACCTTGGTCGCGTAACCCCGAGAGTACTCCCACTCTTCCTCAGTCACTTCGTCACCGCATTGTTGTGCGCTTAAGGCTCTCAAACAGGAAACTGCCAACTATGCTCACTACATACATATGAAGTCACCAACAGCAGTGCAAAGATCGAGGTTACCAAAACAAGAGAAACAAGTATGGATGCGGAAGGATAGAAATGACATGGCAGACAGAAAACAAGACAACGGAGGAAGTCAACATAAGCGGATAGTTCAACCAAACACCAAGGGCATAAAACAAATATGGATCCCAAAGAAAATTCTCAGCAACAACTCAAATGCAACTCGCATTTGGATACCGAAACCGAAACAAAAGGAACTCCCTTCAGTACAAGCAATATTGGAAGATAGACAGTTGCATATGAAACCAATAAACCGATTTATATGGATGCTCATCAGCAACAAAACAATGGCACCCAATGCAGTAGCAATAAACCCTAAACCGGCCAAGACAAGCTACCAATGGAAAGCAAAAGAGATACGGTCTACGGCCATTCCGGCCAAGCCAATTCTCTCCAAAGAGACAACTACGGCCATATCAACAGTAGTGGCAAAGCAAGCGACTTTTGCCCGAAAGACAATTAAACAGAGAGAAGTAGAGTTACAGCTTTTACTTGCAAAGAAAACAGGAAACCTCGACGGCGAATGCCAATAAGCATCTTGCTTATACCCTTCTCTTGCACAACATTAATTTTTCCATGCATTGACCGAGTATGCATAAAATAGGGCCACATTACACGGCCAAACATTAGCACAGTTTTTTCAACACATGAACGACGCATACTCCAAGGCGATACCTTGTCGTCCGGGAGGACTCCGGCTAGGAGGGGGGGGAGGCATTCTCAAATGCGGACCCAATAGCAGAAAGAGCAAAAAAGGGCATGATTTTCGATTCTTTGTATGGGTTGTTGTTTGATTGCAAAATTTTCTGGACTAACCCAAGTACATCTAGCCTTATACAGCATGAATCTACAGGTATATGGGGCCAAACGGCAAATCAAGCCCCTAGGTGTGTGTATATAAGTAGAAATAGCCATTTTTCGGACAAAATATTGGTAAAACGGAGAAATCCGGCCATAAAAAATTGCATGTGAGTGTATATAATGTTTTGCGGTGATGTTTTTGATTATTAGGATTTTTGAGGATTTTCTGGGTTTGATTTGCTATTTTCCTTTTAATTTTGCTAATTTTCGACATAAAAACTTCAAAAATACAAAAACCAGGTGAAAAACGGTCGTAATGAAAAAAAAATATGGGGATGATCAGTGACTATACGACAACCTATGGTATAGTGGGGGTGCAATTATGAGACTGGAGCGGAAAGCGTGTTTTGGTCAGATTTTGACCGAAATGTCAAATTTCTGGTAAACAGGGCAAATGGAGTCCAAAATCAAGAATTTTTGAGCCTAAACCGCATCTTGCAAGAAGTTGGGAGCACATGTCAAATTTCATGAAAAGTGGTTCGGGGACCTTCATTATAAGAAATTTTCACTTCATTTTAAGCTCATTTTCACTATTGACCTTTGAGAGAGAGCTTCTGCCACCTAGAGCGAGCGGAACTTCCAGCAACTTCTATGACGCGCACGACTACCTGACGGGCTTCAGACATGAGAGGTAGGCTCACCACCTTGAGATTTTCGCGCAGGTTTGTCGTTTTGTCGCAAAAACTAGCGTAGGGTTCACACAGAAAGCGGGCAGTAGAGACCTACAACTAGAAGTGGCCACCTAACGGCTAACCCAAAAGCAATGAGACTTCATCGGCGGCTTACCCTAGCATAGGAGACCAGTCTTGGATATCTAAAGGAAGTAGAAAACCATTGGAAAAAACCCTAATTCCTAGAATCCCGCAAGAGGCCACCAAATGGGAAGTCGGCGTAGAGGCGCCCAAATGCTACCAAAATTCATGGGTAGGAGCATCTTGACATGCTCGACAAGTCTATGTAGCCCACATAACCAAAAGGTGACCTGAAGCGGCACTAAACTTCAGAAACGGCATCAGACATACAAAGCGTCAAATAACTCTCGCGGCCAAACCGCATGTCCGTTTGCCACCAAACTTCATGAGCGGCTTTCCTAGACCATCAACAACCAAGTCCTATGGTGGTAGACCACCACAAGTCATCAAAGACATGTAAACGCAACCACGGGTGCTTCTAGAGCGACAAATTGCCAAATGGAGCTCTGGTGAAGCCAAAGTCGACAAAAACCATACAGCAAGGATCCCCAAGGGATCGGGAAGCTATGGAGACCAACATCAAGAAATTTCATCGCCGAAAATCACTCCAAAAGTCAGAAAACGGCTCGGAGGCTCTGAAATCCACACAGGGAGTTACTTTGTATCCATTTGACTTTTTTGTTGAAATTAGGCTTAAAAGGGACTCAAGGGGACTAAGGGCAGGCACCAGTGACATTTTCCATGAAAAAATCATCAGGAGACATCCTACGCGTAAGATGTCTCAAGGCCATTTCTGGGCACAGAACCCAACATTTCTCATCACACACATTTTCTGAATAGCCTTTACATGCTAGCCACCAAGTTTCATCACATTTGGACCAACATTGACCTCATATGCAGGAAAAAACGCAAAGTCAGGGCATAGAGGCAATAATGGCCATAGACCTACCAAAACTTTTCCAAATCACATGAAACTTGCACAACACATTCATGAGCACATAGCCAACCCATCTGTGTGGTTACTTGCAAAAATTGATGAAGTAGACATCCTATGTGTAGGATATCTATTTGACATTTTTGGCCTACAAGGGATATTTTTACATTCCAGATCTTTTCCTATCATCTTCAAGAGCTCATATATCAAGTTTGAAGCCATTCTAATCATTTTTTATCCCCAACACCTTCAAGATACACTTTTTGAGCCCAAAAACACTACACATGGTCTTACCAACATCAAATCTTGTCCAAATCAAAATCCAAGAGCATGGACATGTTCCGCAGGCCAAGAGCTACCCACAGAACAAATCCCAATCCATTTTGATGAAATAGACATCCTACGCGTAGGATGTCTCAAGCATGTTTTTGAACTTTTGTGCAAAGAATGACATCATGGGAGCCATCACCATGATGCAAGGAGCCCATATATCAAGTTTCAACCCATATGGATATCATTTGTCACCTGTTGTGGAGATTCTACCCAATTTGTGATCCTAAAGCCTAATTCTGCCCAAAAATCCACTTTTTGATGCCCAAATCCAATTCCAAGCACATAGCTATGTTGTACAGGCCAAGGACCACCAACATGTCAAGTATCACCAAAATCTGATGAAAAAGACATCCTACGTGTAGGATGTCTGAATGATAAAATTTTGCCAGAATTGCACTGTGAGCACATGCACAGTTGCCCAAGGTCCTTTGAATTTTTATTTTCAATTTTCAAGTCATTTGGATAGTTAAAACTCAGTTTCTCAGCTGGTATGGAAAAAACGCTAACTTCGGACTACTGAGTGCAACAAAATCTATGGCAACTGCAAAGTCACCGGCAAAGAAGAAAAGGATGACCATAAAGGATTATTTGGAAGAAGTAGAGCCCTTTGTCATAGCAAAAGGAACTCTAAAGCCAACCAGTACGTGGATCCAAGAGGACTTGCTAAAGTCCAATGATCTAAAGATTTACCAAGGCGTGTTCAAGGACACCGAAGGAAATGTGATAGAGCTACCAATGCTACCATGGGAGCTCAATGAGTTCGTAAGAAGCAAGATGGCAGAGTATCTGGATAAGATTGATCTCCACAATTATTTTGAAGCTGTGCCAGCAGGTATTGACATAAAAAGAGTATGGGAATTTGTGACAACAATCAAAGAAGATGGAGTGGCCCGAGTTAAAGATCTTCAGGGCAAGCCAGGCACGGAGATTCTAATCACAGAGAGAGTGGTGGCAGTTGCACTAGACCTCTCCAACAAAGGGGTAGTGTAACCAAAAGAAGAGACGAAGTAAAGGTGTACATAGAAAAGAAAGGCAATTATACCTTTGAAGACATTGCCAACCCTAAAGGTGGAAATCATGAGTCAGCTGTACAATTAGTATTTCCATATGTGTACAAAGCGGCCACAAAAGTACAGAATGCCGCATGGAGCAATTGCAACAACATTCACCTGGGCAATGCAGAAAAGCAAGCCGAAGGTAATCAATTATGCAGCTTATATACATGATAATCTGGTGAAGATGGGCAACAAGAACCCCACATACATTGTGTCGGGTGAGCGAATCACAAAAGTGATTTATGGGGCATTGCACACCAAGGGAAGATGGCCCGACCCTCCATCACAGAACGACTGGCTGAGGCTCAAGGAAGATAAGGAAGAGGAACAGCCCAAAGCACCAAGGGTTGCCACTAGGTCGAAACGCCGGTTAGAAACCGTGCAAGAAGAGCAGCCAGAGTTGAAGAAAGGGAAGAAAGAATCTGTCCAAGTGCCCATCAAAGAGACTAAATCACAGAAGGCGGCACGGCTAGAGTGGCTGATGGAAAGTTTCAGGGCCAAAAGAGCCCTCAAAGGAGATTTGAATGAGCTATGGAAGCCGTCTCTAGAGGCAATGTCGGAATCATCCTGAAGGGTGCACAGAGACAGATTCAATGACTATATTAAGAATTTTGAGATTCTGGATGCCACAATGGAAAATATCCCACATGTACCATTTACAGAAGCATAAGTGGAGCAAGTCTGATGGCAACTGCTAGAGGAGCAGGAAGGCCAAGAGAGAGAAAGGAAGACAAAGGCGGACAGGGATTTCAAGAAAAAGCCGACAACTCCACCGTCCAGCCCTGAGTCAAGCCCACCGCCCTCACCACCTCCTCGTAGCCCTCCACAGACTCAAGAGAAAGAGGAGCAAGACAAACCTGAAGATCAAGAAGAGTCAAAGCAAGAACAAATCCAAGAGCAAGAACCAAAAGAAGAGGCTAAGCCTAAAAGTGAGCAGCCAGAGCCAAATGAAGCAAGGTATAACACATTTCTAGACCTACTGGCTGCCGGATATACAAAAGAAGAGGCTGCCACAGTCGCATTCGACTTGGCAAGCATGGGGCCCAAAGAGCAAATGCAGAGCCTGCGGTTAGTGGAGCTAAAGGAGATGGCCACTGATACAATGGGCCTGCACCCACCCACCAATGATTGGGATGTGGTGATGACCAAGCTAACTGAGCTAAGAGCACAATCAATGGCCTCACAAAGTGAAATGGCAACTCTCAAAGCCAGTGAAGTGCAAATAAAGCTTGAAGTCGACACGTTACAAAAACAAAGCCAAAGGTAGATAGAGAGAGAGACAGATCTGCAAGCCAGTCTGGTAAAGGCATTGCAAAGATGCTAGGAAATGGAAAGAGAAAATCAGGAAATAGCTCAAAGACTGCAAGGAGCCGAAGAGGAATATAGAAAACTCAGCAATTCATTGACAGATGCAGAGAGGGAAAGGGATAACCTAACCCTACAACTTGCTGAGGAGTCTAAGGAAGTTGAGGCCATGCGAAATTCCAAAGAGAAGGTGAAAATAGAGCATGAGGCTAGCCAGGATGAGGTCCTTGAGCTCAAGGACCAGATTAAAGTTAAAGATCAAACCATCCAGCGACTACTACGGGCATCTCCTGCCAGAGTCAGGGTTACTAGATCAACTCACACCACTTCAGAGAGCCAGATCTATGAAGAACAAATGAAAGAGCTCCAGAAAGAGTTGACCTTAGAGAAGAAGCAAAGATTGATGATGGCAGAAGGGTCGGTGGTTATGAAAACATGTATGGAAGAAGAGCAGAAGGCAATGCAAGATGAGCTAGAAAATATCAAGAGAAAGCTCGAGGAGGCGGAGAAAATAAACGCCGAGTTGAACGACCTCCTCGTGAACATGGGAGAACAAGCTGAAGCAGAGAAACATACATTCCAAAAGCAGATAGAAGAGCTAAGAGGCCAGCAGGTAGAAGAGCAGGCAAGCACAGGGCCAGCAGCCATGGAAGGCATAGACCTAGAGAATGTGGCAGATCCTGTGGACACACCCATGCAAGAGGAAATCCTAGTAGGACCCTCTCAAGAGCCACAAGATCTAACACAAGAAGAGGAAGAGAAGCTGCGCAAGGCCATAGAAGCAGAAATCAGAGAAACGGCCAAAGAAGCTTTGGAATGGAAGCAGAGGGTTTTTAAATCCATGAACATTCAGAAGATAGACGCCAGCAACCTCCGACGTGAATGGCTACAGCCCTCTCTCCCATATCCTTTGCTAAAGTACAAAGCCGCCACAATCAACAAGAGAATCAAAGAAGAGCCAACAATGCTACTCTACACAACAGATATCTCCAAGCCTGAAGGGGAAAAGTTGATAGTCGACTCCCAACCCAGGTGGAGAAAGGCATGGCTGACGAAGTATCCACAGTACCTAATCCATTTGGTAGAGGCACCCAAAATCATCAGAGATAACCTAAGCTTCTGCCCTCTACCAAGGATGCGGACGTGGAAGGCCCAGGAGCTACTACAAAGAAGCAAACCCACTTGGCTAAACTATCCAAAGCTGCCAGGCTTGAAGGCAGGCGAGAGAATAAGTGTTCAATACATGGTGAAAACCCTAACAGGCACCATCAAATTGTTCACTGGCTCGCCTGACCTTTCTTGAATTATGATGAGGAAGATTTGCAAAACCCTTGTGGCAATCTTCGAGACGTTCAAACCGGGCCAGGCGACAGACAGTATCTTCTTCTTTCAAGATACTTACAGATGTGCATACGATCTGTCTGGTCAGCCTTCCAAGGAGGTGATACATGCATTCTATCAAAGGATTATGTTTTTGCCATCCTATCACCTCCAGGCCTTTGAAGAAGCTTTCGACACCGGCTTCTTCACCATCAACACTGATATATTCGGCCCAACACTATTGGATTTACATGCAAGATACGAGTCGCTGCTCAAGATGCGAGAAACCATAAGATGAAGAAGCAACTCAACAGCCATGTCGGGGAAGACATGAACAAGGAGGGGGGGAGTGTTAGAAGCTGGACACACCCTACAGAAATTGACTGCTCGGCAGATTATCATTTTTTGTAATTTTTTATTTATTGAGAAAACTCGACATTTCACCTTGTAAATATTGGGGCTTACAAAAGTTTCCAGATTGTATCCTAGGTTTGACATTTAGTTTGAGTATATGGTTAATTTGGAATTTTAGGATTTGAGAATTGTAAGGTATTTATACCACTTTTTGACCTTAATGAAAAACCTTTTGTCATTTCAAAAAAGTTTTGAAGTTTGTGAGTGAGCGTACTGTGTACGAGAGAGTGTGTGAGCTTCATGTTGACTCTACGTGTGCACCGGTGGTCGGAATCGAGTGCGGAGAAGTGCAGCGTGTTGCCCCCGGCGAGAGCTACGCACCAATACCTACATTGCATGCGTACGGTCCGGTTTTGCGAGCTCCATCTACGAGCTTCATCTGGTGATTCGGTGGGCATACATTGTCCGATTTTGCATTGCAGCATATCCACGCGTTCACATTGAGTAGATCTACACATTAGGCACTTTAAATTTTGGAAACGAAGACCTGCAGATTTTCGTCAGACATCCCACATGATTTTGCACCAGGTGTTTTGGGTTGGGGTTTTGGTTCATAGACCTTAGGGAGAGCGACCTATTGGTATTAGTAGGGTCTCCCTCAAGTTCTGTGGTGTTTTGAGATTGTTTGATGGGTGTTCGGCTCTAGAAAACGTTGTAGGAAGTTTCCTCTTATGCACTTCTGAAGGCTGTGACTTAGACATTGTGCAGAGACCTCTGTAGGAATTAGTTAGGAGTCGGTCGAGTGTAGGTTGACACCCTATGCTTGCTTCCATGTGCCTACGGGTCGAGCTTCGTCCTTAGCTGACAAATCTTGTTAGGTGAGTTCTCGTCGTGCTGACGTCCGTCGCGGCGTATCCGTCCAACACAGTTTATCAATGAAAAACCAAGATACCAATGGCGAGTTAAAGCTGAACAACCATCATTATTGATACCAATAGCTCAGGGAATTAGCGTGCCAAAGCATTCTGATGGTACAATAAAGCAAAGAGCACACAAGCTACAAGATTTGCTCTTTGGGAGACAAAAAAATTAACCTTGACCTCAGAAACCCTTGAGTGAATTACTCAAGACCCAACTCTTGCACATCATAATGGTTTGAATTGCATTGATCTTCAAAGCATGGTAGAGCCAACCAAGGATATGCATAGACACGGTTGTTTAACCCATGCACATAGTCGTCCTAGAGGACGCCATCAAGGAGGGGTGGAAGGGAACTAAGTAATTAAGGGTAATGTTTGAAGAGGGAGGAAAAAGTTTGATGCTACGTGTGATTTTTTGAAAAATTACCTAATAATTTCCTTAAAAAATCATCAATAGGGGAAATTTAAATGATAACATCTCCCTGATGAGTGTAAATAGTGTATATACTATCAAAAGATCATCAAAAAATGATCCTTTTTTGTTATTTTCATCATTTTTCTTGATATTGGGACTTAGAAATAAAAAAATCCACCAAAAAGCAATAAAGAAATTTTTCTTAATGTATTTTCTTAATTATTGATTTTTCACTTTGCTTTTTTAGTGTATTTTATTATTTTTTTGATTTTTTCAATAAACATGTCAAAAATTAATAATAAATAGCAAATGAGCTCAGATGGAGAAACTAAAGATACATTGATGATCAAAAGGACAAGACGCACAGGCACAAAAAAATTCAATCAAATCGACAGATGGAAGCGGGAAGCCTAGACTGTCAAGGCCTACTTTCGCAAATTCTTGCAGAATGAGCTAACAGAATCCAATCGAATTTTTTTTTGAGTCTAACATAGATTTCACGGCCCAGTAGGACTAATAGAGGAATGTGGGAAAAAATAGTTTGGGAAGTTCGAGTATAGATATCCAAGGTAGCCCCAAATCACCTCAGTTCCACTAGTCACTCTTAGAGAAGAGAGCTCTCGACCTTCTTCGCACGCAATTTTCGGAGTCCACAGTCGCCGTCTTACAACGCCATCTCACACGAGACATGAGGGGTAGGTTCTAAGCTTGTCAATGATCAATTCTATATGGCTAGGTAGCAAGTCTAGGCTCAGGAAAAAACCCTAGAAACCCAGTAGTACACAAAGTCCTACGACCCAAAATTGACCATAGCGGCTTGTCAGCTCAACCAAATTCAACGAGACTTGAACTTAGCATGCCCCTATATAATAGAAACACTTCTATATCACCAGATGACCATTCCGCAGGGGTTGAGGGGGGTCCCAAGTAGAAAATCTTGGTTTTTGTCAGATGCAAGAATTTGATTCTGACTCCACGGACAGCTTATAGACTGGATCTATACACAATGTACCTGGATGGTTGCAAGCTCTCAAACAATTAAAAACAGCTCAAAGGCTACAAAGCGTTAAATTTGACATATGAAGTGAAACTGACTCCAACTGGGCCAAAATTGGATGGGTAGCATTAGGACTATATAGCGGACAATTCCATAGTCACAAAAATTGGTGATTTCAGAGTCGACAAGATCACGAAGTGATGTCGACACGAAGTCATCAAATTATCGTCTTGCAAAAAATTGACTGTAATAAATAATCATGATTATTTACTTTTGTGTTTGTTTGGCTTGAAAATGATCTCTTCACTTCACCTATCACTTGTACACATCTATTACATGCCACATTTCAAGTATGAGCAAAAATGATCAAGAAAAACTTGGAAATTGTCAAAAACACACACCAAAGTCTTTTCAATCCAATTTTGAGTTATCTGTCACATTTTTTGATCCTAATCACCCTATATCTCATACACAGATTCTACATCATGCCTCAAACCAAGTTGCAACAAAAAATGTACATTTTGATGAAAAAGTTAATAATCACGATTATTTATTTTCTTGCCAAAATGGATGATGAAGTCTGCAACTTTGACCTTATGGGACCAAAGAACATAATGTCTCAAGTCCACTAATCAAGTTTGAGCAAGTTTGAATCTCAAAAACTCAAAATCTTAGTACATCTACTGTTTCAGAGTCTGAAAGCCTAAAATCTGGCACCATTTCCACACAGTGGACTCAATTGAGCCCACACTTCACTCAGAGCACCTAAATGCCATATGTTTCAAGCCTATGATGTCAAAAATGCAAAAAGTTGGAAGAAATCCCCAGTTTAAATAATCATGATTATTTACTTTTGTTGCAATTTTTGCTTGGACTGTATGATTTTGATCTCTACATGTTTTTATGCATCTATGCATGCTCCAAAATTGATTTGAAGCAAAATGGACATCATTTGTTAGCAATTCGAACTCAAGGCATTTTAGAGAGGAATTTGCAAAATTTTCTAACTTTGGCACTATATTCACTTAATAGGAGCAATGCAAGTTGTTGAGAAGGCAAAGAAAAGGGTGTCCCAAAAAGAAAAGCTGCAAGAGTTGCCACCCTACCAACTAGACCCAAGTTCAGTGAAGACGGCAAAAGAAACGTATTTGTCTAAAGAACAGCTTGAAGAAAACAACACCACGGTTTTCACTGGCAGGTTCAAGAGCGAAGAAGGACACCAAGTGGAACTGCAAATGCTACCAAAAGAGATATATGATGTAGATGCCAAGCCAGTCACCAAAGATGCCAGCAAAAGGCTAGGCCTCAGAGACTTCTACGACCAGGAACCATGCGACATAGATTTTCAGAAAGCATATGAGTTATTGTCTACAATCAAAGAAGATGGGTCAGCCCAAATCAACGACCAACAAGGGCAGAAGGTAGAAGTAGTAATCACAAAGGAGATAGTGGCCGAGGCACTGAAGCTGCCGACTGAAGGTATGAAAATGCGGCCCAGAGATAGAAAGACAGCAGGCACATTTACCAAAGAGACTACTGCTGCCACCTTTTTCGACCTCATCCAAAGGTAAGTGGAAGAACCAGCTTGCCTATACCATCAACACTTCCACTTCTTATCAAACAGACCGCCAGGGTACACCACCCCAAACCATGCGGTTGCGACCACCTTCACTCAGGTCTTGAAGTAGACAACCATGCAACCAATTGATCATTCGTAGTATGTGCTGACAACGTTGAAAGGCACGAAGAAAGAAGGAAAATCACATATCTGGTGTCCTTGAAGTCCTGACGAGAATAGCATATCATGCTATTGGAATGGCCAATAGTTTTTTGCCATCCCCAGATCAGAACACCTAGATTGTATCCATGCAACCTTCTACAAGAACCACACGTTCATCAAAGAGAGTATATAAGTCAGACAAAGAATCTGCCAAAAGATCCCACAAAGCTCATAACAGTGAGAGATTAGACAACAAAGAAAGACAGGCAAGAATTGAAGAAATGAAGAAGAAAGCTGTAGCTGCACACCAAGAAGAGCCCCAACAGAAGAAGGCGAGGTTTGAAAGAGAAAGTAGACTTATAAAATGAGTCTCCAAGCTGCAGGTGAGGACCCTGAAAGATGGGTTCCAAGAGATATAAGGGGACCCAGAACCAAGAACCCTACAAAGAAAGGAGCAGAGGATCCCACGGATTTTCTTAAATGAATGTATGCAAAGGCAGAAGCCTTAAAGTTGAAAGAAGCTCAAGAAGCTGAAAGGAAAGCAAAGGAGGAAGCAACCTAACAACAAAGACAAGTAGACGCTACTGAACAAGGTGAGTCGCACCATGACTAGAGGGAGGTGTCTCCAAAACGCACTTCACCGATAGCAGAGCAAAAAGACCACCCAATGCCAAGCCCGAGCCCTTCACCAACAATTAGACCCAATGAGGGTGAGGAAGCCAAGGGAAAAGAACCACAACACCAGGAACATGCAATAGCAAGTTTTGAATAGCCAAAAGAAACATACCAAACTGAAGCTGAACCTTCTGCAACCAAACAACCAAAAACAGTTGAGGCATCTACTAAGCCTCAAGAAGCAAAAGCAGCCGAGGCAACCACAACGCCTCAAGGAGAAGTAGAATCCCCACCGCAACCACAAGCAGCCACCACATCACCACCCAAGGAGCCACAACCTGAAACGACCGAAACCTCTAGAAAACCTCAAGTAGAGCTTGAAAATTGGGAAACAAATGACGAAGTCATCATGCATGTCAATGAATATGTTGAGCACATGCAATTGATGACATAAAAATGCAAGTCAATGAATATGCTGAGCACATGCAGCTGATGACAGTACTCTGAGCAAAGGATCAATGATCATGCATCCTTTTTGAGATAGATAAGAGAAAATCCCGTTGTCGCTCCAATCAAAGGCACAAATGAAGTCTATAAGACTTTGGAAAAGAGAAACAAGGATCTCAAGTTAGAGCTGAAGCTAGAAAAATCACAAAGACGCGACCTGGCATTGATGCGGGTCCAAAGAGAAGAGCAACTGCTCAAAGAGATAGCCAAATTAAAGAGGGTCAATTATCTGCTGAGAGAGGGACAACCAAAACATTAGGAAGAAGCAGGAACATCTAAACAACCAACCATCGACATACCCTTAGTCTCATTTATTGAGATGGAAACACAACCGTCTAAAGGGCTAGCAAGAGAGTTGGAGTTGGACTTTCAAGTACCACTCACTGAAGCTAAGCAAGTGTCCATGGTCCAGCTTTCTAAAGCTAAGGAAGATGCACTAAAAGAGCAGATTGCCCAGGAAACAAATGCTGAATGGAAAGTAGCAATGGATTGGGAGTTGAGAGTTCTCCACTCGGTAAATGTAACCCAACTCACTCCCAACCAAATCAGTGCTCAGTGGCATCAACAATCACTGCCATACCCCTTGATCAAAGTGGAGTTACTATAGGTAAAGGAAAGACTATACAAAGATATGTAGGTAGAAGGCTCAGAGGATATCCACCCAAGTGGAGAAGGAGTTGGTTGAACAAGAATTCGAGATATCTGATTCTGCTCACAAGAGCACCTGCAACACTACAAAAAGACCCAACATTTTGTCATGTACCAAGGGTAAGAACCTGGCAGGCATATGAAGCACTGAGAAAGAAGAGTCCGACATGGATGAACTACCCACGACTACCAGCTCCGAAGCAGGGACTAGAAAATGAAGAATACATGGTGAAAACCCTAACAGGCGGCCATGAATTTCTTCAAGAGCCTCCCTGACCTCTCATGTGCCATGTTGTATAAGATTTGCAAAATGTTGCTCACCTGTATTCAAGATTTTCATGAGCCTGAGCAAGCCGGAGCACCATGGATGTCTTTCCTCGAAGGCAATAAAGGTCTCTATTATGACTTAAGTGGACAACCTTCAGAAGAAGTCCTTTACGGCTTCTATGTCCGGTGCATGTTTTTTCCCTCTAGCAATATGTTGGCATTTGAGAAAGCATTCTATACAGGTTTCTCCACATGGAAAACAAAGATATTTGGGCCAGTGATAAGTAGCCTTACATCCAGATTTGTTGGCTACTTAGCCATCAAACTTAAAAACAGAGTCACCATGCAGTTCTTGCAAGTTCTTGACGAAGAAAGAAGACTCAAATATGAGAAATCACTACATGTGCTTAAAGACCACCTCGCCAGCTGTCAATCCAAAGACTACTTCAGTCCATGAAGCTGTGTCAAGGGACGACACAGTCAAGGAGGGGGGAATGTTAGCAACAAGCTAACTCGGATAACATTTTTCGAAGCTTTTATTGTAAAAACACTTATTATTTTGACAAATCCAGAATGTTGTAACTCCTACTTTCTAGATAAAGAATGTATTTGATGAGTCGGGGCAACAAGCTTCCAGATTGTATCAACCTGTCTTTAGTTAGAGCTCACAGATTATTAGTTTTGAACACAAAAACCTTGGCTAAGGTATAAAAGCCAATTTTTGTAAGTATTCCAAAAGTTTTGGATAATAGAAACACATTGTGAGATAACGACTCTCACTTCTCTCCTTCTCGCGCTTCCTACTCCCTTCCCGATTGTCACATTGTAGTGCAGTCTGTTGCATTGAAACCATAGGTAAGAGCTCTACCCATTGACGTAAGCATTTCATGGTAATACGTAGCTTTTGGCGTTGCCGACCCACGGACTAATTTCATCATAAGTAGGAATTTAAGCTTTAGGATCATAAACTAAGTATAGGCGGGGTATTGGGGCATCATTGCTAAGCATTTAGATGCATTCTGGGTTGAAAACAACTAGGTCAAAAACTCACTGCTCTTAATAATCGCAATTTTTGCACTTGACCTAAAGTGAGATTTGAGACCATAAGCATGTGTGCTTATGTCTTATAAACATGTTCTAGAAGTTTCGTAAAGTTTGGATGTCGTTTGATGATGTAATGGTAGTGATTTATTGGCCGATGAGCGACTAGCTTTTGGGGATTTCTGTCAATTGAGTGTAGCTTGAATTAGATGCGAGTTGTTTGTTGTTTTCCAAGAGATTGACAACCTCTTGTAGCCTCTATGCACTAGTCAAGTCAGCTTCATCCCATGGATTGACAATTATATTTGTGGTTCTCGCTATGTTTGCAATAAGATAGGAGTGAGGTTAGACACCCGTCCCACAACTAGCCACTCAAGATGACGGGGTTTCTTGCCTGTTTCTCTCTTGGCTACCCTTAGATACTCCCACCGTGTGAGGCGATACCTATTGAGGATGCATTAAGAAGAAAACCTAATAATTGTAAAAAACATGGAAATAACTTCTCTCGCTTAACAAGGCCGGCTTCACACCTTGACTATTGACCTCTGTCTCTCTCCCCTATAGTATTACTGGCTCATAGGAAGCTTTGTACACCGTGATCTAGCCCCCTCAGAGGCGGCTACATTTGTAACCTTGATGAGAATGGTAGAGAGAGAGAGAGAGAGAGAGAGAGAGAGAGAGAGAGAGAGAGAGAGAGAGAGAGAGAGAGTTGAAAATCTTAAACTCTACCAGGTACCTCTCAAATTTGGCAAATTTTAACCTAAAGTTTCAAAATTCCCTAATTTTTTTCAAAACAAGGGTATATTTTTATGTGCATGTATCTATATGTGTTGTTGACGCTTGGGTGGTTTCTTCTTCAGGGAAAAGGATGGCTCCAAAATTTCTTTTAAACACTCATTTCATGTATGATTAGTTACAAAGAACCTGCTTGCTGCTCTTGTTGTGGGTATCCTACAATAAGAGAAATCAAAGAGATGATATCTTGGTGATATCCTTGCACATAAA
This sequence comes from Adiantum capillus-veneris, assembly GCF_014529385.1. Classification (NCBI taxonomy): domain Eukaryota; kingdom Viridiplantae; phylum Streptophyta; class Polypodiopsida; order Polypodiales; family Pteridaceae; genus Adiantum; species Adiantum capillus-veneris. Next base: position 24,870,873 of record NC_140948.1, on the reverse strand, counting down.
CCATATCAAATGCTACGTATACTTTTGAAAATATATCACATCTAGCATACATGTGAAACAAAGTATCACCAAGAACAAGGCTCTATTTTCCCTTTCCAAAAACATTTTTCCTAACCGAAGAAATAAAGGCACTAAAACTCTCATGGTTTATAGTTCAAAATTTAAGCTCATGGTTATCTTGGTAATAGTGGGTTTTTTAGTAGGTAAGACAAGGCTGGATCATGCACTTGGTACCCATACACTTGGTTCTCACACCAAGCATCACGTGGCTATGAACAAAGCCTATAGGAAGAATGGATATTTTCCACGACATCTCCTCTCTCTCCTATTGGAATAGCCGGGATATTGTAATTCTAGCCAGTTAAAATTTTGAATTCCACAACCACCTTTATATAAGTTACTTTAATAATTTCATGACCATTCTTGCACAATTTATCTTAAGACTTATGAAACCTCATTAATCTCAAAATCTAGATGGGATACTAAAAATTCTAGATATTTAAGATTTTGAGATGGTGTCCATGGCTCTGTGAACTATCTAATTAGATGGACAAACTTTTGGCTTGGATATTGTACAATAGCTTTCATGTGAATTAATGTAGGAGAATTTTTAAAACTTTTGTAAATGGTACGTGGAAATGAAGCATGTCCTTCTTGTATGTATTGATTGGACCTACTTTTAGGTAAACATTTGGAATTTTATAGTTTTAATTCATAGCCAATTACTCAAAGGAAATTGGCTAGACTATAGACATATTAATACACTTGATTACTTGGTTGAAAATGAGTACAAAAGAGATGCTTAAATAGAACAAAGGAGGTTGCATCTACTTACCTAATGCATGAAAAGTTGGAATAATCTATTCTAAGAGCCAAACTCAAATTTTCCTAGTTAGGGGGTTTTATTCATGCCTACATGACTCATACATGTGAATTTATTCTCTAGAAATGCCCCATATGTGATAGCCTATGATTAAGGCCTCTTTTGGAAATGCTACACATGTTATATTCCACTTAGGATGCCCAGTAGATTAGAGATACTCTCCATGGTGACTCTAGGAAAAACCCCCAAAAACCTTACAACCCTTTCCTTGGGGTTTGGACTAGACTGACATATTGAACATACAACTTGATATCCACACAAGATGACAATAGCCACACAAGATTACACTTTCCACTAAGGATGACAATATCCACATAAGATCCCAAGCAATATCCACTAAAGATGACATAACCTCCCCTTAAGCTAGAAAAAGTACAAATCTTTAGAGTTCATAGTTACCTTTGTCTTCTTCCTCTGCTACATGGTTGATATCAACTTTTTCCTCATGATCTTTTGCTGTAGTTGGACTTTTCACCTTGTGAGAAAATGCCATGCAGGATGTGTCATGGGGCGGTCTTACCATCAATGGACAACTGTTGGAGGCTCGCCATAGCATAGGCAATCTCCCACAAATCTATCAATCCGGAGAGAGAGAGCATGACCCGGCTAGGGCTTGGAGGCATCACACAAAGAATGTGCGAGAGTGTCATCGGATGCAAAGATTGAGAGGATTCAAGAGCATGCATCCTCCAATGAAAATAGAAATCATCCCAAATCAACTAATGCTAATCGCACATCAAGCATCAATTTCAAGCAATCATCTACACACATCATGCAACGAAGTGAAACAAACTAATCTTGGAATCTCTCAAGCACAACTCTAATTACATGCATTGACGATTAAGCACACAAGATCACATTCAGTCGGCCACCCCAACCATGCCCATCATGGTGTCCAAATCAAGTCACACATAATCAAATTAAGCTCAAAGCTTCTTAAACTTACCCACACACAAGCACACCATTAGAGGACAACTCTAATCCCTCAATCACGAGTACACCCACTCCGCTTAATCGAGAGAGTTAGATAAGGACTCCACTAATCGGAGAAGCTTAACATAAGTAAGAGTTAGATTAGAGAAGATCAACACTTCAAAACAATGAAGGAAAGTAGAGAAACATGATTGACAACATAATGAAGACTAGATTAATTAAGAGAGGATTACACTAATTACATGTGATTAGCACTAGCCTTCTAAGCATGGGCATTAAGCTCAAAGGCTAAGCCATCAAGACCTCCTCTAGGGAGAGAGTTCTCAAAAGGACCACTCAAGAATGACCTCTCATTAAGCATAGGGCTCTTTTATAGCTTTGGGCCTCAAACCCTTCAACTATGGGATAAAGTGAGCTCTCTAGCCTAGACTCATACAACTTTGGAACTCCTAAATGAGCCCAAGCCCTATACAATGAAAAGTAAATATTGTGTACATCCATAGCATATCCACAACTTGGTGCATAATTGGTGCAACCGTTAGCCGCTGCTAACATTCCCCCCTTCCTAATTTGGCGCACGTCCTCGTGTGCCGGTGAAGCAAGACACGGTGACATGGTAGAAAGCAAGTCCTTGGAAGAAATGTTGTGCTGCAAAACATAAGAACAAGTAATGAGCATCAAAGGCCACCAAAAGTGAATAAAACATGAAGCATAAATGAACAATCATGCAAAGTGATTTTTTTGCTTCTAAAACATGGGTCAATCATAGTCAAAAACTAGACAATATAAAGCAAAAAAATACTCAAACTATTGTGAAGATTAAACCACTTGAAATTTCAGTTTTATGCATGAAACACAAGCAATCAATTATGACCCTGGGCTAATGCAAGTTCATAAACCTACTAGCCTAAAAACTATGTGAACAATGTTAATAAATCATTCAAGTCTATCATGTCTATGGGCTATAAAAAAGCTCCTAATCTATTAGCACATTGTCAAAGTTTCTTGAAGCTCATGGAAGTTTTGATTTAGTCATTCATTGAAAAATTAAAGCACAATCACAAGGCTACCACCCCAAGGCAAGTTTAGGTGCGACTCTCAGCTCCTTGAACCCTCAAGAAGGTGTTCCAAAAGCCTACTAGCTTACCAAGGCGACGGCTAACCCCTATCAACCCAGGGCATCGGTTTAGGGCCTTGACTAAGCGAGCCAAGGTGATTCCCCTCGCCTACCAAGTGCCAATAAGGCGCTAGGCCTCACATAGACACAACATAACATAGAATTTTTATTTTCATGTGCCTTAGTAGCATTTTTGCTACCTTTTTTTTTTGGGGGGGGGCACTTCTTTGCTTCATGGTTCATTTTTTAGCACATTTTTATTGCTTCCTTTATGAGATGTTTATGGCAATTGGACTAAAAAGATTAAAGCCTAATCATAGCCCTAGGTCATGACAAAAATGAGTGGAAGGAGCACATAGAATGGTTAAGGAAGGAGCTCCTCACTTAGGAAAATGGCCAATTGTATCCACCATACTGGATGAGGCCAAATTAAAGATTATCTTTGATAATAGTTGGATTTATTTGAGGGATACAAAATGTTTTGTATGTGAATATTGCACTATCAAGATACAAAATATGCATTACAAAGCATATGAGGAAAGGAATAAGAAAGACAAAAAGATCTCTTGAAGCAAATGTGCCCAAGGAGAAGGCAAGTCCCTCAAAAAATAGGAGGAGGCAAGTCCCTCAAAAAATAGGAATGCATGACTTATGAGGTGAAGATACAATTGAAAGTATTATTTTGAAATGGCAATGGAAACCCATGGAATACAGGGGTTGACATTTGGCGAACTAACAGGCAAAGCCAATGCTGTACTTCTTGATGAAACTTTAGAGGAGGATACACAAAGGAGTAACGAGTTGGAGGATTACAATGTACCTTCATCGATGTGTTTAAAGAATCTCAAGCAATGAAGAGGGCAAGGAGGGGTAGCATGTATGATTTAGAAATGATTAAAAGATTTTGTATCAAATGTGAAAGATGACAAGCACACATGTTATGTATGGCTGAAATTAAAAGGCACCTATATTTGTATCCGGTTGGTACATTCCTCATCATGATTTTCCCTTTTATGCTTACATGGATAGAGATTAGCTATGTTTTGATTTTGTTTTGATTTAGAGAAGGATATTTCTTATTTTAAAGGAAAAGTATATGTTTTTGTCTTTGGGGATATGAATGCTCACACAAAAACATTGCAACATGATACCCAACAATTTGATATGCCATACATTTCAAGAAAGTTGGACAAAGTTCACTTGTATGATCATATTTCAGTGGATGAGAAAGAGCTTGATCACTATGAAAAGTTACTTTTATACATGTGCAAAAGCATGAGTATGCTCATTGCCAATGGTGTATCCTTGTGGAGTGGAGTTACATTTGGAGAACACAATGGGGATAATGTGATTGACTATAGGCTACTATTCAAAGTCATAATGTATCACATAAAATGGACCGCAAATTCAAACCATCAAACCTTATGTATTGACCTTACATGTGGAGAAACAACTAAGCATGATAATCTTAGCCAAAGGGACGAGAAGCTCTCTCTTTGTATGGATTTCAAATGGGCACCAATGTATACTGAAATGGTTGAGTAAAAATTATGGATGACAAAGCTTCAATATTTTTCACCATTGGAAACTAAATGGGAAGCTTTCAAAAAAGTTATTTTTTCTTGTGCCAAAGAATTCTTTCCCATTAATAATATCCATGGTATCAACAAAGATAGATCACACAAAAGATGGTTTGATAAAGAATGTCAAGATGCTAAAAAGTCCTTGTGATAAAGCTAGATCCAACTATGGACAAGGACATTTTTACACCTACAAGGCACTGATTCAAAAGAATAGAAGAACGTGGGAGGTCAAGCATCATTTTTTTCAAGTCCAAGAAAAGACACTCACAAGTGAAAGATTTTGGAGAAACTTGAAGGGCAAGCGGATTGAGAGCTTTGGTAACTTGAGTCTTATTGACACATTGTAGGCAACTATATGAGAAACCAAATGTTGCAAAGATGCCATTTTATGTTTCAGTACCATGTTGTTTGAGGACAGATCAAACGGACATCCAACTGGCCGGACACGTAGCCAGACACCAGATTTGTAGTCTATTATTTTACTGAGCTAGTGTAATGATACTCTGTGTAAATCTTGATTCCAGAGTAGTGGATCAATTCCCTGAGTTGTTATATTTGTAAAGTTCCATGTCCACTGGACACTTAGAATGCCCTAGGTATAAATGTCAATTACCTTAATGTGAAAGGAGGCTTATCTTTAGAAGAAGAAAAGAGCTCTCCTGTACGTACGCTCGAGCTACGAAGCTGCTCCGACTTGTAATCATCACAACTAACAATTGGGTAATTAGATTTCATTCCCGCATCTTGCATTGTGTTTCTCTCTCTTTGCTCTTCAATTCAAGTGTAAGCATTGTCAGTTTTGTTGTGATTCACGACTACATGTCTGTGAGCTGTAATTGCAGATTTGAGTGCTTAGATCATTGTTTATAGTCGTTTTGACCGTAGGAGAGTGTTCCTAGACCGTAGGGCAAACTTTTTGGATTGATCTGTTGCAATTTTCAGGACCGTTTTCATGATGGATCATGATTTTGGTACCTTGTTGGATTGCGACCAGACTTGGTAGGATAGTGCCCCTAGGTGTCCTAGACCTCCTCTGTTTGGTGGATACGATGGATACAAGTGTATGTACACCAAATCCTGCAAACACTATTCAATTATTTGAAGAAAGCCATATAATTTAGCCTATGATGATTTGTAAATATGATGTAATTAGGCAATACTCTCTCTACCTCTTTGAGTCTACACCCTTGTAAGAGGCCGGATGGCTGTGGGAAATCTCCCTTAACTTTTAAAAGTCAAAACCCTTAGTGGAAGAGGAGAATGATCATTAGCTTGAAGATTCAAAAAACGTGCATTGTGGGAGCCTCTTACTGCTACAAATTGTAATCCTCTTTTCTCTTGGATTGGTAATCATAATTCACTTCCGAATAGCACATTGCGTTCCTTGTCTCTTGCTCTACAATCTAAGTGTAATCAGTTTCATTTTTTCAGTGGTTCATGATGCTTTGTTTGTGATCTAAATGCATTGATTTGAAGGTTAAAATGGTTGTTTTTTGATGTTTTGAACATGGATAAGTTTCTATGCTTAAAGAGGACCTTTCCGAGTACTTTTGTTTTAGTTTTTTGCACATTTTTTTGTGATGGATCGTGATTTATGTACCTTCCTAGATGGTGATAGAACTTGGTAGGATTGAGCCCTTACGTGTTGTGATACCTCTCCTTAACTTTCATTGCATCCCGAATTCATTTGGATGCCAAAAAGGCGCGATGACCTAGAGCGGTGAGTTTGGACGCATACTGATTGTCTGACTAGGAAGTGGTTGATTTGCTTTTGTAGTAGATTGAGTAGCCCTCTTAGTTCACTTTGATGAGATTGTCACTCTCATTAAGTCTCCGTGCCCCATCTCGAGTCTCTTCCTTGCATATAAACATTATGTTAGTACAAAAGAGCTATGCTGCAGACGTTCGTTACGGTGACCTGCTAACATTGGCACCGTTGCCGGGGAAACCGATCCTTAGGTGGTGAGTGACTCAGTGTACAAAAACAAAAATCTCCCTTCAAAGCTTTTGACACCCATTCCGCTTACACATAGACAGTGAAGCAGCTAGACATAGGTTTAGTGCTTGGTAGAGATTGGAGTCTGAGACTAGCCAGTGCTATTCCTTAAGAGCAAAGAAAGCTGTGAGTGAAGTACAAGATAGTATTTCGTTCTTTGATTTTCACATGCTTGGAAAGGGATGTTCCACCACACACTTTGTTGTTATTTTCATACTGTTAAGTTTATTTATGTTTGCAGATTCATTCAGTTTATAGGAGTAGGTTAGGAAACAAATTACACCATCATTTGGGGCCAAAAGGATCGAGGGAAAAACTGTCAAAAGCCTTATTTTGGTGTTGAAGACCATAACTCTAAAAAGTTGAAGAAGTGATGGTCAGAGCTTCAAAACTGGACAAAACCTAGCAAAACGTTCAAGAAGGGGATAAAACCACTTGCTAAAAAAGATAGTGCAAAAAACTTTCAAATTGCCTTTCCAACATGGATCGCGATCCATGTACCTTTTTGGCAAAATGTATTAAAACTATTTCCTTTGCTTAGAACAGGCTCTCAGGCATTAGAACCTTGAGTTTGGTCAGAAATAGAGTGCTAGAAGATCATAAAAATCAAAAGATTGGGATGAGCAAAGCAAAACTTTGGAAAAAGGAAAAAAACAAGGAAAAACTGAACTTTTACTTGTGCAAATTCAAAAAGGGATGAGAATCGGGATCAACTAGAAGCAAGAAATCAACAGAACCAAATTTCATGTCTAGATGCTTCCCAACATGGATCGCGATCCATGTTCCAGGTAGACATCTGACAATAAGATTTGACCAGTGTACTCCTAATTACTAGTTGAACAACCTTTTCACTTGGAAAAAACTGATCAAACCCAAAAAGACTTGGGAAATAGAATCACCATACCTTGTCTGATTAGCTCACAAAGTGTTAGTCCAAAATCTTGCCAAACATGGATCGCGATCCATGTGCCTTTTTGGAATTTTGAGCTGATAATGGGCAAGCAAAAAAGTGGTAACAATTGAAACACTTTCTCCCAGAGGACCCTTATAAAAAAAGTTCAAAAAGAGAGCAAAAGGGGGCAAAAATCTGATCAAAGGGAAAACCATTGAAACAAACCCATAAAACCAACTTTTGGATGACCTAAAAAACTGACTCCAAAACAGTTAAAAAGCATACAGCCAGCGTCACTAGGCTAAGGACTAGATGTGGGCCAAGTTTCAGTGCATACTGACACTAAGGAACATGGATCGTGATCCATGTTTCCCTAACACATTTTGATACCAAACTGACACCATAGCTAGAGGGCATCACAGAGAGTCTAGTGGTCTTTCCAGAGTTGAATTTGAATGCAAAAGATCATCCCAAAAGCCCAAAACTGGTAGCAGCTCCGGAAAGTGACATAATCAACCTAGCCTCCAATCCATAGGTTCATTTAAATTTTAATATCATAAAACCTCTTAATCATGTTGAACCTAATGGTATCAAAAAAAGCTCATTTGACTTTCCAACATGGATCGCGATCCATGTACCTTTGAGTAAGAACAGAAACAAAATTTTACCACACAATCCACAGTATCCTAGTGGTTCTTTCAAAATTAAAATTGGACCTAAATTGTTTAGGTTGTGTAAGAAATTGTGTGCTATTGAAAAACCTAGCTAAATTTTGTCGACTAAAAGGAAGAACTAACAAGAACGGCTGTAAGCTCACAGCTATCAAGAAAATTTTGGACAAGTTGCAGGTATTGGAGGATACTACCCAGCAAGCAAGATCAAATAGGAGATTCAAACTGTTTAATAAGGTAACTCAGTTTGGATTTTTGATCAGGAAGATTGTACCAGAATAGGAATCCCAACACCTTTGACCAAGGGCAATCACTCGCGGAGGAAAGTGTGAATCAGAGACCATTGCCTCCTTTAGAACCCATTTTAGAGGAGAGCTTCTGTGACACTTCATCAGAGAGATCATACAACCTCATGACTGAAGATTCTAGCAAGTCAAACCCTAAGGGAACAGCTTCGATGGGGGCAGGTCCTTCTCAACCTGCATCTGATGTGAAATTGTTGTACTTGAAGTTTCAATTTGAAAATGTGCTTAAGGCCAAAATCTATAAGGATGAAATGGACCGCTACTATGTTAAGTTGGAAAATAAGCCGGGCGAGTTCAGAGACCTTGTAGATGTTGATTATGATGGGAATAGATATTTCAACCGAGAGGGAATGATGTACCTAGTGGTTCATAACCCTTCTATTGTGGATAAATGGGAAATGAATGGCACCAAGGACAAGGTAGATAATGAGTTGACCGATGAACCACCCAAAATGGGAAAAAAAACGCAGTACTCAGACACACTGAACGAGACAGAGCCCCTTAATATAGACAACATATATGTGGGACTTTATAAGTTCAATAATAGAGAACAAACACTCTATTACAGATGTGACGAGCCCCGTATCAAGGAATTGACTGACTGTAAAAACTTGTATGTTTACACGTACATGGAGGGGAGAAATATTCAGGTGGTCATAGTAGACAAGTATGGTTGAAAGTACTCTCCAATGGATCATAAGGATTTAGAGAGATATACATATTTTGGGGGACCACTCCACCAATACTATGTACATTTGGAAGAGGTAAAAACCATGATTAGTCTCCCAAACACAGGGCCTTTAGGATCAACGATGTCTAGGGAATCCATGAACACACAAAGGGGTAGTACTGTTCCTGATGTCACTGACACCACTAAAATCCCTCTGACTATTACAGGAGATCGGCTTGATGAACGTATAGCGGATAGGATACCACTGGTAGTACCAAGAGGAGATTATGAACCTAGAGAAGCCACACCAGGCGGACCAGGTGTTGTTAGAATGGTTGCAGAGGCCAGGCGTATGCGACCATCTCAGGTGGAAAAATGCGTACCCAAAAAGTATAATAGATCCGGAGATCTGTATGCCCATGTTTCAATCTTCAAACAAGTGTTGAGAGTGGAACAGGTAACTGATTTCCACACTCAATATGAAGGTTTTGAGTTGACATTGGAAGGTACTTCCTTGACTTGGTTCCAACCATTAAACAGCTTGGAATTCCCAAGTATTGAGCAACTTCTCCGAGAATTCACTAAGGAATTCTCAAAGAGGGGGATCAAGCATAATACTATCTCCCAGATCTATGCATTTAGGCAAAAGGAAAAAGAGAAATTGAAGGAAGCATCGCTTCGTTTAAAGTAGTACGTAGAAAGATGACCTGCTCGAGAACTCCCTCAGGATGAAAGACTATCAGTCCTTTTCATAGAAGGATTACGAAATGACACGCTCAAAAAGGACTTTCACTTGAAGGGATGTGTAACTTTTGAGCAAGTCATGAAAGAGGCATTGTATCTGATAGATAACTGCAAGGCATATGGCGAGGTGATTGAAGACAAAGATCAGGGGACGAGTAGCACCTCTTCAACCACTAGTGAGTCCACGAAAAAATTGGGAGGGCGAAACCCAACTGTGCCGGACATCGATCAAATGATCGAGGAAGTGATCAGAAGGATAAATGAAGGAAACAGGACGAACCGAAACATACAACAACCGCCCACCCAAAAATGCGACACTTGTGGAGGAGATCATCCAACCCAGTGGTGCAACCTTCAACAAAGACCAGGAGTAAACGCACAACGAGCATTGAAATGGTGTGCTACCAAACAAAAATGGAAAAACCATGAAACTCACGAATGTTTCTATAATCGGAACTATGTTAGAGAGAGACAATACAGACCACATGGAGGGCAACAATTTCTGCCCGCTCCAAGGTACCAAGTAGGGCCAAATTTCCGCCCCCTTCAAGGTACCAAGTAGTACCAAGCTCAAACTGTGTTGGGACACCAACCTCCCTTACCCCAGGAAAATAGAGCTATGGTAAGGATTTCTCAACTCATAGAACCACCTTCTGATCAGAGTATGGTCCAAGTAGTCTCATACCGGGAAGATTCAGACATTACTTATGAAAGGGGATTTGATGGGAATGCATATGCCCCAGGGGGACATAATCCATGGATAATTCCTGAAGAAATGTCCGAGCCCTCATACATAATACATCCAACTAAAAACCATTACTTGGCCAATGAGAATATGTTCATGTTCATGGAAAATCAGGGCTACAAACCTAGGGGCTACCCTCCTAGAGCAGGACAATTGATGGGGGCTCCACAAGCTTCTCCACCACCTGTAGGACCATGCTATGAATGTGGCGGTGATCATTGGAAAAGATTTTTTCCAAACAAAGGAGAATAGGTGAAACTTTTTGGATTCTGTGAGATGGATGCACGACCGACCATCTCATTCCACACTGTCCAAAAAACCCTGAAAACAAAGGGAAAGCAACCATGAACAAAATGGGGATTGTTCCAAGCTCAAGTGGACTAGAAAAAAAACCGAACATTCCAATAAACGCATTCACTAGAGCTCAAGCACATGAGGCAGCAAGGAACATCCCATCCAGCCAAACAGAGATAGAAAATTTGTCTGTCCAAACCCCAAGGAAATCCTGGAAGGCAAAACGAGATAAGATGAAAGCCAAAAGAGAAAAGGGAAAAACGGTATTGGAAACCAAATTAATGAAAATAGAGGAATAACTTCAAAGGGAAAGAGATCTTAACACTAGAATGGTAACATGACACTTTTATGTCCTTGGACACTTTTGTGTCCTGTTAAGTGACCATTTTGCTTGAATTATTTGAAGAGTATAAAAATGAATTTCTAGGTGCTATATATCCACAAAGTTGCCTTATGAGCTGAAAAAAACTTAGCATTTTTTTTGGAGTATCGATCTCACCATTAACCTTACTCTTGCACAACATTTTTGAACCTAAACTGTGTGAAAAAACGGATCCTATTTTTGGCTTTCTTTCAATTTTTGGCGACTATATCACTCTAAACTTCATGTTTGTGAGGTTTATATGGCTAGAGGTTAGGCCTTCATAGTTCTCAACATGTTTTGATGCTTGTAGGGAGAGCTAAGTGTTAAAATTGAAAGTTATGACCAATTTACAAGAATTGCATAATCCTGTTTTTTGGCCAAACTTAGCACTTTTATGATTTTTTTGGTGGCTTTCTTGATATCCAAATTCAATTTTGATTGTGTAAGTGTAATGTATAACATAAAGCTAATCTTCCTTGAGTTTTGGGGGACCTAATATGCTATATAGCATAGCATATGATGATGATTGAGTTTTTTGATTGGCTGAAGAATACGATACATTTTAGAGTAGCAAGTATAAATTTCTGAATATTGCTAGTTTCTAAGGCCAATTGTGTTTATTTTGTAGGTAGTAACCATATATAATCATAGACTACAAACTTGGCTAGATTTTGAGTAGTTTCTATGGGTTCTAGAGGTCATAATGCTAAACCCACTTTTTTCATGTTTGCTGTATTTAGCACTTTATCATTGCCCCCAAGGTTCCAATTGTAAGAGATCCATTATCCTTTTGACATGCTCCATGGCTCCTTTTGAATCCAAAGGCCCAAAGGGAACTAAGAAAACATGTATATAGTATATGTATTGAGCGTGACTATAGAAACTTTGATGATAGGTCCGCAGAATGGCAAAAATGCAACTTTTTTGTACCTTTTTTGTTGCCCCAAAAAAAAATAGTGAGGTAAAAGCAACCATATGTTTTGGTCACCAACCCATTGAAGTTAACAGGGCATTTTATCTCATGTCCTACAAAAATCCCCACTCTTATTTATATGCAATCAACCGTAAGAAATTGCTGTTTTGGGCAAAATGCAGTGGTCCATCAACTTTGGAGGCTTGTAGTGACCAAGAGATGAGAAAAATTAAAAGTTTCTCATTTTTTCCATATGTAGTAGTTATTGAGCTATAAGCTCATGAAAGGATTTTTCAAAATGAGTGGGTCTACTATGGTTTTGGAATTTTTTCCCAAAACCTTGAAAGGACACTTTTATGTCCTGTTAGGTTACCATTCTAGTGTTAAGGGAAACAATGAGATAAAAATACCATCGGATCTACCATTAGGAGGGTCGGTCTTGGTAGACACGGTGTTCGAACCTTTGGACACAATTTTAAAATCTTATGAGGCAAAGCTAAAGCCTAACCAAACCCAAGAGGATAGGTGGTTACCGTACCCTCTTCCAGGCTATGAAAAGAGAGGCTAAAGATGTGCAAGGAGCTCATCCAAGCCGCTCAAGAGCTTATGGAACCATCAGTTCCTACGGCTTTAAATACTGAGGGACTAATCCGAGAAAAGAATCAGGAGTTAGAGGGGCAAGGAATTGAAAAGAATAACTGACTAGATCCTATAGACAAAACACCATTGGATATGAGGGTTGCAGCCAATATAGCTGATGGAATGTATTCTCAAGCACCACTACCAATTCCGGAGGTGGAAGCACAATGGCCTCAAGATCTATGGGAACATATCAGGAATAGAAAAGATGGTAGTGCTACACTTATGTTAGCTCCCATCCAGAGATCCACTTAGAGCATGAGCTCTACCCAAATGACATTAGATCAGTGTATGGCAATGGAGGTATAGCGATATTGGAAGACAGTAAACCGCAGTCCTCATTGAAGACTTTACCTCCATTTATTGGTAACCATGAAACTCGATCGGAGGTAAAAAAAAAGGACCATCTCAATGGAAAAACAATCATAAGATGATGGATACTAAAACTCTTCATGAGCTGATGTCATCCCCTATCCGTTGTACACTGACTCTGTCAGAGTTACTACATATCAGACCGCATCTTTGGGATGAGGTCGAGAAAAATTTGGAAAAAATAGGACTAGTAATTCCTTCACCCGAGGCTTCTCCAAACACCCTAAAGACACAACCCTCAAAACAAACTAAACATGAGCCAGTACTAGTGAACAAGGTAGGGGATTATTGTGAAGGTGAAGAAGGAAATACTACTCTACTGGTGGAGTACAAAGAGGTTAACTCGATAGCAATATTGGATAGTGGGGTTGGAATAGCCATAGCTACCAAAGCAATGTGGGAAAAATGGGGAAAAGCTGCTCTCAGAAAGACGAGAATGGAACTTCAATTGGAAGATGGGTATCTGGAGAGACTCATAGGCATCTTGGAGCAGATTGTGGCAACCTCTTCTGGAATTGCATATGAACACACATTTGCTATTATGAATTTTGATGAGAGCATCAATTTTGACATCATATTGGACAGAGCATTCATGCGTCATCTCAAAATGGTGCAAAATTGGGGCTATGAATATATCTACCTAAGGAACAAGGATGTCACTACAAAAATTAGTGTCACAGATCACAACTATAGAGATGTAGAATGAACCCTAGGAGAAGAATTGCACTCCACAACAGACCAATAAGGAGGAATACCGGCTTGGATACAGAGCAAAGCTCACCAAGGGTGGACAGGAGAAGATTCAAAAGGTGGAAGTTTGAAAAGGGAAAATTACATTCTTGATAGGACTGCACAAGATGAGGCATATACACCAGAGCCATTTCTCGAAGAGATGTTCGAATCTTTTGGAGGGCAATAGATATTAGCCACTCTTGATGTTTGTGTAAACTAGGTGACCCTCACCAAATTTTGTGATGAGGAAAGGTATGATATCATTCCATTCCAGATGATGGGTGTTAGCCCAACTCCAAAGTCAGAGGGGGAAGTCCCTGACAAGGACGGGGTTGCTGAGTGTCGACGCATAGTGGATGAAATCTCACTACAAAACGGACGAAGATAATTTTCAAGAATGGAATGATAAGATGCTAGAGGATAACACAGACGACAAGCTGTCTAGTAGCTTGAGTAAGAGCATCAAACGGAAGGATTGACGGGTGATCTACTATGATTTCCCAAACCAAAATCCTCAAAGACAACGCAAATATCGAGATAAACATAGAAACAACCGAGACAAGCACAACGAGGACTCAGTACCTCTATTAATGAACAAAATGCAGTACTTAAGGTTAGTGGAAGCGACTGACTGCCTCAAGGACATGATATCAAAGAGTTACATGAAACCTGACTCAACCAAAATCAAATCGAAGAAGGCAAACACACAAAAACCAAAAAAATAGATCAATACCAAAAAATCAATTAAGCTATCCAAAATGGAGTGCAAAATCAAATACAATGAACTGAAGCAAGCCTTGAAGGCAGTTTGGACAACAGAAATGAAAACTGATGAGGAATCAAATGATGATAAATTCGATGCACCTTCCCACTATAAGAAGTATACCATTCAGGATAGGAAAATCGTGGTGCAAAAACCCAAAACGAGATCCCAAGGAACCAAGAACTTCATATGATGGGCCTGAAAAAGCCAAATGCATCAACTTAGCAGAACCAGGCAAGGAGCCTAAACCTGCATACATTGCCACGGACCTTACTGACGAGGAAGAGAAACTTCTAGTAGATACGCTCAGATGATACAAAGATGTCTTTGCATGGTCATACAAAGATCTAAAGGGGATAGATCCTGAGATCTGCCAGTACACGATCCCCCTTAAGAGTGATGCCAGACCACGCAGACAACGTCCTTACACGTACAATGAAACTTTTGCCAAGAAAATTAAGAAGGAGATAGACAAACTGAAGGATGCTGAGTTTATCTTTGAGATTGAACACACCGATTGGGTGTCCCCGATTGTGGTGGTACCCAAAAATAATGGCAAACTATGTATCTCACCATCAGGGAAAACTATCCACTGGCAATATTAGATCATGTTATTGAGAGGGTGGCAGGGAAAGAGGCCTATAGTTTCTTGGATGGGTTCTCAAGCTAGAACCAGCTGACGACAATTAAAGAGAAAGATTAGCATAAGATAGCTTTTGCGATAGACTGGGGTGTATGTGCCTACAGGGTAATGCCTTTCAGCTTGACCAATGCCCCGGCTACATTACAAAGACTAATGAGCCACGCATTCAAAGAATATCTCAGACGATTTCTGGAGATCTACATGGATGATCTTTGTGTTCATTCTCATCGACGAAGTGACCACATCACTCATCTGGGACAGGTCTTTGAAAAATGCAAAACATATTGTATTTGCTTAAACCCGGAAAAATGCATCTTCATGGTAAGACAAGGTAAAATTTTGGGGCCCATTGTGTCCAAAAATGTAATTTCAATTGATCAAGAGAAGGTAAAAATAATTGCTGCACTACCGAGACCAACGAAGATGAAAGAAGTGCAAGCATTTATGGGGCATTTGCGGGTACTACAGGTGTTTCATATGTATGCTGTAATAGCTAAGCCGTTGTACGCCCTCATTGCTAAGTTCGAATGGACGAAGGAATGTGAGCAGGCTTTCCAAAAATTGAAGCAGCAATTAATTTCGGCTCCAATTTTGCAAGCCCCTGACTGGAGAAAAATCTTTCATGTCTATGTGGATACATCAGCATATGCCATCGGGTGCATATTAGCCCAGCCAGGAGAGAAGAAAATGGATTTTCCCATTTGCTACTCTAGTCGGCAACTAAACAACACACAGAGAAATTATACCACTACGAAAAGAGAAGGTCTGGGAATGATCTATGCTGTTAACAAATTTATACACTACCTTCTAGCAAACAAGTTTGTCTTCCTTGTGGATCACCAAGCACTGCTATATCTAGTAAACAAACCTTGCAACACTGGAAGAATTGTTCGCTGGTTTATACTACTGCTTGAGTTTGACTTCATAGTATTCGTAAAAAAGGGGACCACACACACAAGAGCAGATCATCTTTTACGACTATTTCATGGGGAAGCACATGAGGGTGTTGCTGATGACTTTCATAATTTATATATGTTTAACATCAAAATGGTGTTGAGATGGAGCGAAGAGGTCATTCCTCTACTCACAATTAGCTCATTACAGATAGAAAGACAACCATTGATTATACATCAAACACAAAATCTACAACTTTTAAAACAGGATGGCTGTACAAACACGGTAAAGATGGGATATTGAGGCTATGTGTACAGCCCGAAGAAACCCATACTACCTCAAACATGCTCATATACAAAATACAGGATTTCACAATGGAGAAACACAAACAAGCCAACAGCTACTACAGAGACTGGGTGGGTGTGTATTGGCCAAACATGGAACACAGTGTCCATACATATGTGAAACCTTGCGATAGTGTCCATACATATGTAAAATCTTGTGATAGTTGTACAAAACAACCCCCAGTGGAACATGCCACCCTGTTTCGAGTAGTACAAGCACCTAAATGGAGTGCTCACATAGTTGAGTACTTAAAAAACCAGACCTTTCCAGAGGAATGGGGCAAAGCAAGAATGAAAACTATAGAAGAAGAGGCCAAACACTATCTGCTCATTGCCAACCAACTGTATAGGCGGGGAAAGAATAAACAACTACGGTTGTGTGCTACAGAAAGTGAATATTACGTTATCTTCGATCAAGCACACTCAGAACAACCAGGGGGACATGTCTCGGCTAGTAAAAGGGCAAGGCTCGTGCTACACTCAGGCATACGGTGGCTAACCCTATTTATGGATGCAGAAACATATGTCAAACGATGTGATGAATGTCAACGCACAAAACCACCCAAAGGAGAGATGAAATGCCACTGAGGCCAATGATGGGAGTTCGTGCTTTTGCCAAATGGGGCATTGACTTCATTGGTCCCATCATACCTCCAGGATACAGGACGCATGCACAATACATCATAGTAGCAACAAACTACATGATGAAATGGGTGGAAGCAAAAGCAACCCCAATAAATGATGCAAGAACTACAACTCAGTTCCTTTTCAAAAAAGTCTTTACGAGATATGGACTACCTATCAAAATTGTGAGCGATAGGAGAACACACTTTTTAAATGACATCATTGAAAGCCTCCTTAATGAATTCATGGTAGTCCATTGCAAATTGGCACCCTATTATCCCAAGCCAATGGGTAGGAAGAGAGTATCAACAAAATATTATGCATCGTACTCACCAAAATAGTTAGTGACTCAAGAAATGATTGGGATCAAAAGCTACACACAGCCTTATGGGCTTACATAGTAGCTTTTAAAACTTCCATCAAAATGGCTCCCTTTAACCTGGTATTCAGGATTAATGCAATTGTCCCATTGGAATTCCTAATCAAAACCCTAAGAGTGGCAACACAATTAGGATGGACAGGCCATGAGATATCGAAGAGACTAGACACCATGGAACAATTAGATGAAACCAGACTTAGAGCGATAGCGGGGATATATGCTCAGAAAAAACAAATGAAGGCTTTCCATGATCATCATGTGATTGGCAAGGAGTTCCAAAAAGGGGATTACGTTCTAATGTATACCCTCAAACAACACTCCAAAAAACTCAAAAAGCGAGGGATGGGGCCTTTTGTAATACATGATATATCACAAAGTGGCGCCATCAAGCTTGCAACATTAGCAGGAGAGGAGATGCCTAATTGGATGAGTGGTTGCAGATTAAAGAAATATCTTCTTTCACTGACACTAGAAGAACTTGCAACAATATGTGCAGCAGCTCAGCGTAGACGTCAAGCACATGACATTCGGGAACAAGCACAGCAGGAAGCCAAACTCAAAATATTAAAGTGCAAAGAGCAAGCAAACTTTCAGAGGAAAGCACAATAGAACGTTGCTATTGAGACTGCTCCAATAGCATCCATACAAATGACAGCTACATGGTTAGGAGGAATGGATCTACGCATTAATTTACAACTCCACATGGCACTACCGAGTGAGCCTTAGTGGACACATGGGCCAGAGCTATTGTGGTTAACTACTCCACTTTCAAAAAAATCATGCAGGAACCTCTAATGCCAAACATTATGGGGTTCAAAGTCGCAAACAAAGGCACTATGGACAGTCTGGGCCACATAAATTTACCAATCATCATTGCTGGAACAGTTTATTCGCATCAATTTCATGTGATCCTAAGCAATTGTGGATACCAATACGACCTTCATTGCCTACACAAAAATCAAAACTCAACAATTTGCCTACCACTTTTGTCACACAACGTAAACCAATGGGACACTACTTTTGACAACCAAACACTGTCAAGTGGGTATGGCAACCAAAATAAACTCGCTCACACGATGTCTCTTCTAGAGAATCCAAACCCAAGCAATTTCGATGGCAACCCCAGCAAGGACAAAAAGCAACACAACCATCGGCATCAAAACTTTTGCATGTCATAGTCAAACACAGAGCGCGTCTTCTCCAATTACTACTGTTCGGACCATGCAGCTTCAAGGCAACCTTGCCACCAATAGCCACTGAACATATTGTTCAACACCTCTCTCTTGCATGTTTCCCCATGCATATCCTCCATCAACATCATAGAGCCACACTATACGGCTATGCATAGACACGCGCTTTGTTCCCATGCACTCTGACACATGTTTGTCGAGGAGGACTCACTCTAGGAAGGGGGAAAAAAGTGGCAAGATTATTATTTGTATACATCTTACTTCTTTTCTTTTCCTTTCCTTTCTTTTTCTTTAAAAACAAGTTTTTCAGAGCCTTACAAACTCTTAGTTGGCATAATCATGAGCCATACCGCCACCATTCAATACCAGAATAAGAGTATGTATGTAAGGGTTGTTACACTAATTTTGGCTAATTTTTGGCCAACTAATAATCATTGTAAATAATTTTTATTTACAAAAAAGAAAAAAAGATAGATAATCAACAAAAAATTGATAAGTCGAGCCAGGAAAGTCGGAATTGACTTTTGAAAGCAAACGTTGAAACTTCAAAGCAAGGACTTTGAACATGGCGAATATGGAAAGATTCGACACAAGATGAATTTTGAGCCAACTTCTGAAGGGTCAAACTGCAGATCGAATTCCATTTGTCAACATGGTGTCAGAATGACAAACGATTTGAACCGTAGGTGATATGAACAACAAGATATGATCAATGGAGGTAAGTATAAATGGGGCATTCTGGGTAGACTAGGAACATACAGTCAAATGGGGCAACATAATCTCATTTGCATTCAGAGGGGGAGAGAGAGAGAGAGAGCCACAAGAGCATAGAGTTTTCGGAGTTGTTTTTGCCCGTTGCAACCACCTTGGTGGATCTTACTACAACATATTTGACAGGTATGATCATTAACCTTGCAAGACTATGTGTGTATATCCCATACTGCATCAACAATGCCAAAACAACATATCAGAGCAGTACAAAGTCACAAAATTGGCAAACTAACAGGGCCAATGGGGAAGTCCAAAACCGGTCAAAAACCAAAAATATTTCACCAGAAGACCCCAAATAGTTGACAAAATCAGGTAGGGTAAAAAATAAAATAAAATGGTGGAAAACCCCTAAAATCATAGAAATTTCTACAAGAGCAACCATAAAGGGTCAGAAATAGACTCTTATGATTGGTTTTTCAAAATGCATCCCAACATGAATCGCGATCCATGTTCCTTTTGCCAAAATCAGGGTAAAAGTGGCTCAGTAACTGGACAATGTACAAATAGTACTGGTGTTGCAAAATGATTACAAAAAGTGCTCTTAAGATCATCAAATCCTCCTAGATTGCTACTTTTAGTCTACAAATGATCTTTTGGTTATTTTCACAGGAAAAAAAAGGTGGGACCCTAGAGAAAAACTCATGAGAGGTCAAATGCTGGGATGCCAGCAAGACCTATAAAGAAAGGCTAAAGACAGAGTCCTGACAAGTTTTCAAATTACTGCTAAAGTCAATTGGGAGACTTCACACTCTCCTCCGAGCCTATCAACAAGGAAATGTAACCTAACGATGGTGGTAAATTCAAAACTAAGCAAAGGTTTACTTGCAAACTGGTGAAAATTGCAGGATTGAATTTGTCTTCTCAAAGGGATTCAATGTCTGGTAGAATTTGCCAGGGAGCCAGGCAAAGCTATGAACTATAGACCTAAATCATCAGAAATCAAGACAATGATAGATCTCAGGAAAAACATGAGTCCAAAAATCGTTGCCAAAAACAGATATGGTCAAAATGGAAAAATCATGGCCATAAACTGGAAAATGGGGCAAGCTAAGGAAAAACATGTCCAAAGTTAAAACTATTTCACCAGTGTACTAGGAAAACCTATAGGAACATATATGCACAAGAACTGTATCTTTTTTCCATGTACCTTTTTTCCCAATAAAATTAAAAACCATGCCATCTGATTCAGTATGTTCAAGAAAGCCAAGCCATGGAGTTTCAAGCCATTGAATCCCAATATCCACTTCAAAATGCCATAAACCTCTAAGTCTACAAAAGGTTTCCAAAATTTAGCCCAAGTGTCAAACCATTGATCCAAATCCCAAATTTTTTGGACCAAGGCATCATCTAGATGAACCCTACCAGATGGTATCATCAGATTTCCAAAATGTTGCCCAACATGGATCGCGATCCATGTACCTCCAACCCTAAATCCAAAGAAAATTTCTCAATAGCATCCCCATAAGCCCAGGAACAACTTCCCCAAGTTAGAATTCCAAAATTCTTCCCAACATGGATCGTGATCTATGTTCTTTTTTTCCAAAATTCATCTGTTACATTACCTCCTAGTGCCTAAAGTAGTTTTTGACAATGTTAGGCTCATTTTTCATTTTATGGTCAAGGTTACACTTTTCAACATTTCCAATCAATGGCTAAAACCTATTTTCAATGCTATAATTGACCGCAAGATGCCTTGAAGGAAAGCACAAAGGGAATGAAATGTTGCACCCTATGAGATAACTGATATCTCCTTAAATGAGAAATCTCACATCACTGAACAGATACTAGAAGCCATTCCGGCTAACTCTTCATCGGAAGGTTGCAGGTAGTAGACGAAGAAATAGTCAAGGCCACAATCTTTCCACGGGAAATGTGGACATTGTATCAAAGCCATAAGTGCAAGTAGGGGACATGTGCCTGCAATGACTTCAAACGAGCTCATGAGCTCATAAGTTCCATTCAGTACAATGTGAAGCAACTCTGACCAACAAAGATGGGGCAACCGTCAAGGTAAAGATCACAGTGGAAATTATCAATGAAGCCCTCCACCAACCGCAAGGGACGCACAATATCTTGCAAAAGACGAAGGCAATAGACAATGATAAAGCCTTCTTGAAGCAACGAGGCCACAAGCTGACGTATCAAGACTTGATATACTCAAAAACTCAACTTCCATTGCTCCTTATATCAAAACATTTCAAGGTGCAAAAGCCGCCCAGATATACCAAACCTTTGTTGCACATGGCCGTGGTAATGGCAATGGGCTTGGCTGAAGGCTGGGTGGTGAGTTGCGATTTTGGCAACTATCTTCTTGACACTATTGTGGAATCAAACCTGAAAGGGAGTCAAAGAAGTAAAGCTTACATGAACGGGGGACCAATGCTGACACGTATTGCCTATCAGACATTGGGATGATCAAGGATCTACCACCTGCCCAAAGTGCAGATAGA
The DNA here is from genome assembly GCF_014529385.1 of Adiantum capillus-veneris. Classification (NCBI taxonomy): domain Eukaryota; kingdom Viridiplantae; phylum Streptophyta; class Polypodiopsida; order Polypodiales; family Pteridaceae; genus Adiantum; species Adiantum capillus-veneris. The sequence goes on along the minus strand of NC_140948.1, from coordinate 24,848,962 downwards.
TCTGATCCAGAGATCTAAAAGAGCTGTAAAACTCGCGGTAGGACCCTCCACAAGGATAAGACTAGAAGTTAAGCAGACAAGGCAGAGTACACCTTTAAAAGATTTTGACAGCAAAAAGATAGAGTCAGATGCTCAAAGCACCCAAGAAGTGGGGTCCCAATAGAGAGACACTCCTTCCGAGTACCAATCTTTGGAGGAGGAGCATGACAACCAATAGACGCTTGCAAAAGAAAGTTGTGCATGTGGTAGAGGCCATTCCCATTACACATGCCACGAGAACAATGGAAGAAGCTCAGGAATTGAGGGAAAGGCTCCGCCAACAAAAACATGATGAAAAACAAACCCAAGGAACAAAAGCCGATGACAAGAAAGAGGAGGAAGATGCAAAAAATATTCCACTGCTATGCAGCCAAACGGTTGCTTTAGAAAGGATCAAGCAGCAGAAGAGGCAAGAAGATGAAGAAAAATGGGAGATTGCTAGCGCCATGGGGTAGCGAATTCACAATGAACTCAAGTGAAAGATGAAGCAGAGAGAAAAAGAAGAATCCAAGAAGCCACGCGTCGATGACCTAGAATCCTTTGTCGAAACTAACCAAATCAAAAGAGAGGAAATTAAATTGCAAGGGGAGGAATAGCAAGATACACAGGACCAACAAGGTCAAGAATTTGGTTCACCCAAGGAAACTCGGACACCTCTAGAAACTGCAGAAACAGAAGAAAATAAAATTAAAAACTTGCCAGAGCAAGGAGCGGAGGAAAATCAGAGAAGACTAAAAGCAGATCAAGAAATGGAACCCACTACAACCTCCACTACTCTAGAAGATCAAAGACGAAGGGGAAAGCAAACTGAGGAGGATGAACAATCCGATCAGGGCCAAAAAGGCTAGCATAAGACAAGATTTCCACGATCACAAGCGGCAATGGAGGAAGGTGCAGAGATAGTCAAGTCCTTTGACATTGATGCTCACTTAGAGCAGATCAAACTGCAGTTTTGATGTCAAAGGGCTCTTTACAATCTACAAGAGCTAGAGTTAGAAGATACAAAGAAAGAAGCATCTAAGACAGCAGCAGAGTCCTTGCAGCTAAAGCAAAAAATAGAGACACTAGAGAAGGCACAACTCCACGTACAATTGGAGTTGCAAAGAGAAAAAGAGAATGCAGCCTACTATTACAAGGAGGTGCAACAATTTAATGAGGCGAACTCCGCATTGCAGGTCAAGCAACAACGTCTTGAAGAGGAGCTAACCAAAGAAAGAGAAGAGAATGAGAAGCTGCAAAGCTCATATGCTATGGTGAGTAGATATCTAACTCAGATTCTGGCCATACAAGAGACCCCCTCCTCCTCAACGACGACTGCAAGATCGGACTCCTTAAATCAAGAAATCAAAGAATTGAAAGAAGCCCTTAATCAAGAAAAATATGACAGACAGATCATGATGGCAGGACATAGGTCCCTACAACAAGCCAAGGATGAGGAAATTGAAGAATTAAAAAGGCAGTTGGCTGAGGCAAGAGGGGATTTAGCAACTCTGAAAGAAAATCAGACAAAGTATCAGCAGGCCCCATGGGAATTTGAGCAAGGAGGAGGATTCGAACAATCCACATTTGAAGCTCATCAAACAGAGGTGCCTACTACCAGTACAGAAAAAGGAACACAAGAATCTGCAGATCCAGCCACGACATCCACCTTGGAGTCAGCAAAGGACAAAATTCAGTGCTGGATCTCATAAGTAAAGGACCCTTCGCACAAAGCTTATATGCAGTATGAACTGAAGGTGCTGGAATCACCTACCCTCCTCATGATTACTCTAGATGAGGTAGTAAAGAATCTCGAGCATGAGATGATCGCCCTGCCCCACTGATGCAGCAAGAGGTTAAATTATGGCAGAAAAAGATGCTCCCCGAACTTGAACTAAACAATAGAGGGGAATACAGGGAGGTTCCTGTTATGGCACTTTAGATTCAGAAAATTATAGATAATCAACCCCTCTGGCGGAAAAAATGGTTTGATCAGAGGCCAACCGATGAAACCTATTACAGGAACGCTCCCCAACATCTCAGGATCGACCACACTTACTGTCCCATCAACAGACAACGATCCTAGGACAGTTTTTTTATTTGGCAAAGCAAAAGACCGGCAATGCTAAGCTACTTGGTAATCACAAAGCCTCTCAATAACAACCCACCATTCAAGTAGCTAATGGTTCAAACTCTAAAACGGGTGATGAACACGAAGAAGGAGATCCCAAATCTTGCCTGTCAGATGCTTGTAAAGATTGCCAAGATGCTCATCACATGCATTACAGCTTTCAGTGATATCATCGCAATAGAGCATCCCTGGCAAATCTTTGTCGAAGGCACGCGAGGCATTTGCTGCAATATGGAGACAGGAATCCCAAGCAAGAATGCCATCATGGGATTATATGCAAGAGTCATGTTTCTGCCCTCTCATTACATGCAGACCTTCGAAGAGGCTTTCATTATAGGCTTCTTCGAAGTGGACTCTTCCATATTTAATCCAATGACAAAAGATCTGCCAACCCGCCACATTGCCTACCAAAATACCCTCAATAATAATCCCTTCAGAGAGCTGGCCACCAAAGTCGAGATTGAAGCAAGAGCTCAAAAATTCAAATATCTCACTACAACGCTCGAGAGAAGGCAGTAGACTTGCTCAGAGATGGCTTGCACGAGGACGTGCAATGAATAGGAAGGGGGGAATGTTTGGTGGATACGGTGGATACAGGTGTATGCACATCAAACCTTGTAAACACTACTCGATTTTTTGAAGGAATCCATGTAATTCAGCCTATGATGATTTGTAATTATGATGTAATTAGGCAATACCCTCTCTACCTCTCTGAGTCTACACACTTGTAAGAGGCCGGATGGTTGTGGGAAAGCTCCCTTAACTTTTAAAAGTCAAAACCCTTAGTTGGGAGAGAAGAATGATCATTAGATTGAAGATTCAAAAAACATGCACTATGGGAGCCTCTTACTGCTACAAATTGTAATCCTCTTTTCTCTTGGACTGGTAATCAGAATTCACTTCCGAATAGCACATTGCATTCCTTGTCTTTTGCTCTACTATCTACGTGTAATCATTTTCAATTCTGATGTGGTTCACAATGCTTCGTTTGTGAGCTAAATGCATTGATATAAAGGTTAAAATGGTTGTTTTTTGATGTTTTGACCATGGATAAGTGCTTGTATGCTTAAGGAGGACCTTTTCGAGTACTTCTATTTCAGTTTTCTACACAGTTTTTGTGATAGATCGTGATTTATGTACCTTTTCAGATGGTGACAAGACTTGGTAGGATTGAGCCCTTACGTGTTGTGATACCTCTCCTTAAGTTTCGTTGCATTCCAAATTCATTTGGATGTCGAAAAGGCGTGATGACCTAGAGCGGTGAGATTGGACGCATACTGATTGTCTGACTAGGAAGTGGTTGATTTGCTTTTGTAGTAGATTGAGTAGCCCTCTTAGTTCACTTTAATGAGATTGAAACTCTCATTAAGTCTCTGTCCCCCATCCCGAGTAGCTTCCTTGCATATTGACATTATGTTAGTACAAAAGAGATATGCTACAAACGTCCGTTGTGGTGACCCGTTAACATCCTCCTAAAGTTTTGTTGCATTTTGAGTTTGTTTGTGTGCCGAAATGGCGTGATTACCTAGAGCTGTGAGAAAGGAGATAGGAAGATTTCCTTGATCTTTGAGTGTTAGTTTACTCGTTGAGATAGTGTGCTTGCTTGTTAAAGTTCACTTCTTGAGATTGACGATCTCAAAGAGTCTCCGTGCCCCATTCGAGTCACTTCCCTCAGTATTGACATTATGTTAGTACCAAAAAGCTATGCTGTAGACATCCGTCATGGTGACCCTCTAACATTGGAAATAATAGACTACAAATGTGGTATCCGGCTACATGTTTGGCCAGTTGGATGCCCGTTTGATATGTCCTCAAACACACATATGTCCTCTTGTTTTATTATTGAAGACGTTGGAGAGGGGAAATGGGGGAACACGTGCAACACACACACAAGGGCCTCTCTATAGCTCAGGGTATCCACGCACCCCTATCCTCTCAGAAAACACCTTCAAAAAAATACTTTGCACTAGCAGACCACCACTTGCCTAATTTTCACCACTCACACACTCCACAAATCTGCCACACAATGCACACCTGCTACCACGGCCTGCCTCCACCCTTACACTCATAGCCGCTCAATCTCACGCTCTCACTCAAAACACTGTAGATCCGGGGGGACACACACATCCACACAGATGGCACCGAGGGGAAACATGAAAGTAGGAGAAAGAGAAGGGGGGAAGGGGAAACAACAGCAAGAGGGGGCAACAGTGGCTTGATTGCACTTCAAAAAACATGTACACTCGCTTGCACTGCCATCACTATGGCCATTTAAAAGAAAAAGTTACAAAGGGGCTAGCTTGCTAGAGGACTCCACTTTGCAGGCTTTAAACGACACCAAAAAGGCAGGAAAAAAGCCCCTAATTTGATCCAATTTTGACTTTTATAGGAGGGGCCTTTAATTTGGGAATTTACACTTTAATTGGTCCACGTGGCACCTTGATTTGGCATTTTTTGGAAGGGGGAACCCGCTTTACTCTATCTGCTCTCTTCTTCTCTCTTTTTCTCTTGGGGGGGGGGGGCATTAGCGATGTCGCTATTGCCCCCTAGGTATTTTTTATTTTTTACTTTTTCTCACCTTCATTTTCTACCCCTTTGGGGCTACCATTATTCACTGCTCTTTTTTTTGACTCATCTATCCGACTCACACTTGCTTCCTCTCCCCCTATCTCTCCGTTTCTCTTTGCTTTGGTTCCGGCCCCCACTTTACCCTTGCCTTGGTTTTATTTGGAATGGGCCCCCCTTTTTTTGCCTTGGCCTCTGCTTTGCCTGGATGGCCCTTGAAGTGGGCTACTTGCCTCGCCTTGTACACCTAGCGGCTCTCCCACTGGCGGAATTGCCTTCTTATTTGTGCCTCAGGGAGGGGGTGCATTAGCGATGTCGCTGATGCCTCCTCCCTCTCTTTCCTTCAAAAGGTAGGGCCCATGGCCTGCGGCAATGGCTGCATGCCATGTCATTAGTCGGGACTCACTAGGAGGCGCCACTGCGCCACGTTACCTCTCTCCCCCGCAGGCACACGACCTGCACCGCCCCGCCCTTGGCCAAAACCGCCAAATGCGCCACCCTACAGGGCCGCCAACCGCCAACACAACGCCCCCATTCGGGCTGCCATCGCCAAGCACCACGGGAGCTCTCGCCCCCCTTTGGGTACCCATTGAGGCACCACTTCTTGCCCTTATAGACTTGTGCTCAATGCCCGGAATCCACCTACGGGTTCATTTAGTGCCACGTGGAAGCTCGGTGGCATCCCCTCTTTGAATGGCCTCCAAGGCCCCAAAAAACCCACCATTTAAACTTAAAACAACTTCTTTTTTTTTCTTGTATTGGGTGATCTGCTATGTTCTGTCCAGTTGGCCTATGCGCTGGCCTTGGAGCCCGACCGAACCCTTGCATTTCGATCTTCAAGTTCCCAGACTGATCCCGCAAGGCAACTTTTAGCTCGACCTCGATCTGTGCACTCCAAACTGGGAAAACAACATCTAATCCCTCACGCTTGCCACAAACTCCTAACTTGGGCCGAGCATATCTCCGTGCTCCAGACCCGGATCCACGTGCCGTCACTTCTTGCTAGCGTCATATGCTCCATATTATGCACCAAACACCCGGAGAGCTCATGAAAACACCAGATGGCACATTTCCCAATGCGGGCAAGTGGGCTCATAATTGGCCCTCAAAAAAAATTCAATTGACCATATCTTGCTAACCAGAGCTCCGATTTGTAGTCCGAGAAGACCAGCAAGGCTTCACAACTTGAGCACTACACATGTATATACTGACATCAGCCCGGGCCGCCTGTCCTCAACTGCTTTGTCTGTTGGGGATCTACAACACCTCCTAACTTTAAACTGCAATATCTTGAGCACCGGGGCTCCGTTTGACGAGCCGTCTGGACCAACTTCTAGAGCACACTGAATAGTACATTCCAAAGCACTAACTTGGCATTTCAAACACCTTCATCTGCCATCCCATCTGGACCATGCTGCCGCACTTTTGGCCTAAAAAACCGCTTTAGCACTAGAATTGTAACCTAACAGGACATAAAAGTGTCCTTTCAGGGTTTTGGGAAAAAATTCCAAAACCATAGTAGATCCACTCATTTTGAAAAATCCTTTCATGAGCTTATAGTTCAATAACTACTACATATGAAAAAAATGAGAAACTTGTAATTTTTCTCATCCCTTGGTCACTACAAGCCTCCAAAGTTGATGGACCAATGCATTTTGCCCAAAACAACAATTTCTTACGGTTGATTGCATATAAATAAGAGTGGAGATTTTTATAGGACATGAGATAAAATGCCCTGTTAACTTCAATGGGTTGGTGACCAAAACATATAGTTGCTTTTACCTCACTATTTTTTTTTTGGGGCAAAAAAATAGTCACAAAAAAGTTACATTTTTGCCATTCTGCGGACCTATCATCAAAGTTTCTATAGTCACGCTCAATACAGATACTATATACATGTTTTCTTAGTTCCCTTTGGGCCTCTGGATTCAAAAGGATCCATGGAGCATGTCAAAAGGATAATGGATCTCTTACAATTGGAACCTTGGGGGCAATGATAAAGTGCTAAATACAGCAAACATGAAAAAACTGGGTTTAGCATTATGACCTCTAGAAACCCATAGAAACTACTCAATATCTAGCCAAGTTTGTAGTCTATGATTAGATATGGTCACTACCTACAAAATACACACAATTGGCCTAAGAAACTAGCAATATTGAGAAAGTTATACTTGCTACTCTAAAATGTATCGTATTCTTCAGCAATCAAAAAACTCAACCATCATCATATACTATGCTATATAGCATATTAGGTCCCCCAAAACTCAAGGAAGATTAACTTTATGTTATAAATTACACTTACACAATCAAAATTGAATTTGGATATCAAGAAAGCTACCAAAAAAATCATGAAAGTGCTAATTTTGGCCAAAAAACATGATTATGCAATTCTTGTAAATTGGTCATAACTTTCAATTTTAACACTTAGCTCTCCCTACGAGCATCAAAACATGTTGAGAACTATGAAGGCCTAACCTCTAGCCATCTAAACCTCACAAACATGAAGTTTAGAGTGGTATAGTTGCCAAACATTGGAAAAAAAGCCAAAAACAGGACCCGTTTTTTCACACAGTTTAGGTTCAAAAATTTTGTGCAAGAGTAAGGTTAATGGTGAGATCGATACTAAAAGAAAAATGCTAAGTTTTTTTCAGCTCATAAGAAACTTTGTGGATATATAGCACCTAGAAATTCATTTTCATACTCTTCAAATAATTCAAGAAAAATGGTCACTTAACAGGACACAAAAGTGTCCAAGGACATAAAAGTGTCCTGTTACCATTCTAGTGTTAGACATACTTTTCCGCTATCCGTGTGGCTGCCCAGGTCCTTGGCACCTGCCCTATCCTTCTGCACTGCAGTTGCCTGCTACCTTTGCCTGGCATAGACCATCTCCTAGCTTCAACCAACTTTGGCTGCACCAACATTGCCCAGCCCCCTCGTCGAACATTTATGTTCGACCAAAAGCATATGTATAGAACTTTAAAATTGGCATACCAAAGTGATGATTTAAAGCACTCGCAAAACCATAGTTGTATGTATAGGCTATGTACAAAAGATCCATCTCCTTTTCTCTTGCACACCGCATGCTATAGTTGGGTTGCCCACCCCCCTTGACTACAATTTGCTGCACTTCAGGCACTAAATCCCTCTCAAAATACAGTTTGAGCCATACACCATTCACCTTGTTTCTAAGAAGCTTGCCATTTGCTCTTACCAGCTGGTAGGTCCCATTCGGAAAGGCTTTCTGCACCTTATACGGACCTGTCCACTTCTATTTGAACTTCTTCTGGAATGTGAAATCCAGGTAGCTTTCGTACTTCATGACCAGGTCTCCTTCTTCTATCTTCTTGTTCGGCATGTTATGATTGAACTTGGAAACCCGCTTCTCTCTCTACTTCACATAGTAGTCCGCCGCTGCCTCTCTGTCCATGTGCAAAGCCTCTAAACTGGCTATCCAATCCTGTAGAACTCCTTGTTGAGTGGCATTGACACACCACATACCCTTTAAAGCCCCTAGTTGCACATGCACTGGCAACACAGCCTCCTTATCGTAGACTAGTTCAAATGGAGTGATGTTTGTAGCTACATTATAGGATGTTCTATACGCCCACAAACACTTCTCTAGATTGCTTCCCACTCAGCTTCCTGCTTATACACGTACTTTGTTAACATCTTGACGATTTGACCAATAGCACTCTCAACTAGACCATTGCATTGGGGGTGATAGGGCGAGGAAAACCAATGCTGAATCTTTAACTTTTCCACTAATGCACTCATGAGCTTACTTCTAAACCTTTGACCCTTATCAAAAACTATCACCCATGGAACACCAAAATGGCAACAGATGTTATCAAACACAAACTGAGCCACCACATTAGCATTTACTTCTTTCACTACTTTGGCCTTGACCCACCTTGTAAGGTAGTCAATGGCTACCACTACGTACTTCTTGCCGCTAGACTTTGGGAGAGGGCCTATGGCATCCAGACCCCACTTCTCAAAAGCACTTTGTGCAATGATGGCACCCCGTGACTCTGCTACCAGTCATCTTTCACCTATAATTTGACACTCGTGGCACGATTTGCACCAATAATGCACGTCCTTCACAATGGAAGGCCACCAAAAGCTTTCTCTAAGCACTCGAAACAGAACCTGGTCTTTTCCCTGGTGTCCGCTCTCTTTGTGGCATTGCTCCAACACCATTCCTATCTCTTCTTTGTACAACACCCTTCTAAGCACTCCATCATGCCCATAGTTCATGAGGTCCTCACCTACTAGTGTGACTTTGTGGGCCCTTTGCACCACTCTTCTCTTTTGCAGCTTGGACAAACCCTTAGAACATTGCCTTGTACCCAAAAAACCTTCAATCTCTTTAAGAGTCTCCTTACTTGCATACGTGGCTGGGGCCACATATAGACCTGCAACATGCACCTGCACTTTGCTACTTGCTAGCTGATCCGCCTCTTAGTTTTTCTCTCTTCTCACATGTTTGAATTGGACCTCTTCAAAAGACTTTAGCATCTTCTTGATGGAAAAAAACCAATGCTTCAAAGAATCGCGCTTCACCTGCCATTGGCCTAACAATTGTCTAATGACTAGCAATGCATCTCCCTTCACCACCAACCTTGAAATGCCAAATTATATACAATGTTTTAGACCCAAATGCAGAGTGAGATACTCCACCTCATTATTGGTGTGGACATCCTCTAGATCATACGTTTTCGAGAATATAGCTTTGCCATGTGGATCGTGTATCACCACACCTCCTCCTGCTTTTTGTACTACCCTTCGATATGCTCCGTCGAACCACATCGTAAAAGCATCCTCCAAGTTGGGTTCCTCCTTAGCTTCATCTGGCACCACCCTTGGATAGGCCAGCAAATCGATGGCCTTGCTGACGAGAATGTCTGCCAGGTGAGATTGACTCGTGTGATCTACCTTGAACTTGAACTCGAACTCTTGTAGCTCCAACACCCACTTCATAATCATCCTTCCTAGCTTCAAATGTAGCACTACCTCTGGCAATAGATTATTAGCTGTCAACACAAAAAACTTGCACACAATCAAATGCACCTTGAATTTACTACAAGCGAAGACCATAGCCATCACCCATTGCTCCGCCTCGGTGTAGGTAGCCTCTCCTTGGCTAATCACCCTACTCTTGAAGTATATCAACTTGTAATTTCTCCCTACCTTTTGCAGTAGAACCGCTCCAATAGCAACTATGCCCACTATCATAGACATATAGAAGTCGTCCTCTTGATTGGGAGGACACACTGCTGGCAATTGACACAAAATCTCCTTGACCCTATCAAAATCCTCTTGAGCTTCTCCATCCCAGTCATAACCATGCACCTGCTAAGCACTCTTTTGAAGAGGATGCACATATTGTGACAACATCCAAAAGAAATGTGATAGATACTTCAACTTATGAACAAACGAAGCCAAACCTTGAGCATCTGATGGTGGCTCCATTAACACCAATGCCTTCACCTTTTTGGGATCAGCCTCTATACGTTTTGCGACACCACATGACCTAACAGTTGCGCTCGAGGCTGTGCTAACTTGTATTTCTTGGGGTTTAGCTGACCTCCTTCTTCATCAAGCCGTTGAAAGCATAACTGCAGCTTCGATAGGTGCTCCAATATTGAACTGTGGTAGCCTATATCATCCATAAAGACCCTGATAAAACGGCCCAAGTATGGACCAAATACCCTGTTCATCCAATCTTGGAAGGTGTCATATGCATTCACCAATCCGAATGGCATCCTACGGTAAGCGAAACAGTCCCATGGAGATATGAATGTGGTCTTCAAGTGCAATCCCTATCTGAAAGTATCCCAAAAAGCCATCCATAATCGAGTACCTCTCGTGCCCAGCCACCTGGTTTAGGATTTCGTGTTGAAATGGAAAGGGATAGTGATTCCTCTTGGTTGCGGCATTCACTGGCTTGTAGTTGGCACACACCCTCCATTTCCCATTCTTCTTAGGGGTTATAACCACTGGCGAGACCCACTTTGACTCTTTCACATGGAATATGATGCCAGCATCCAATAGCTTATTGATCTCCTGCCAAAGGGCCTCCTTTTGGATTTCCCCTAGTCTTCTCAGCTTCTGTACTTTAGGCCTATGTCCCTCCTTAAGAACAATCTTGTGCTTCGCCCCCTTTGCACCTCGCAAATGCTTGTACTTTGTTGCAAACAGGTTTGGATAGGACTCACACAGTTGGAAATAGACTTCCTTTTCACCTTTGTTTAAATCTTCATTTATCATGCTCGAAACCTCCTCTATGCTTAAACCATGAGCTTCAGGCTGCATACCTTCTTATTTAGGTGGGGAGTCATCTATGGTGACCCCGAATAAGTCTGCATCTACCTTCAGCATGTCATCCTTGCTCTCCTCTTCCTCTGTGCTAGTATAGCCTTCATCATAGCCCATCTCTGTCTCGTATTTGTAGCTTGTCGTGTCGCCCTCATCCTTAACTGCCATAGGACGAGAACTGCTCTCCTTGGTCTTCAAATCAAGCACAACTTGCCTTCCCCTCTCTTTGTCAGTTAAGGTGAACACTTTGCTCTCCCAATCTTGCTTTTCTCCTATCACCAAAAGCCATGGCCTACCCAAAATGATTGGATAAGCATTATCCTCTGCCTTCATCATAAAGAAGTCTATCAGGCACTCTATGCCCATCACCTTGACCTTCACATCCTGCACCACACCCAGACACCTGGCCTTAGCATGGTTAGCCATCCTAAACTAGATGCCTTAGCATGGTTAGCCATCCTCATGCGCATATTCAACTTGACTACTGCCTTGACTCCCGTCTCTTTCATGGCTGCTTCCATCATGACACAAACCTGCACTCTACTGTCTATGTAGGCTTGTACCTGCATCCTCTTCTCTATAATATCATCCACTAGCGGAAGAGCATCAGTGGGGCTACCTACCCTCAAAACCATGTTTTGCACTGCTTGCACATTTCCCTTAGCTCTTGGCAGCCTAGTGCTAACACTTGTGGACCACTGCCTTCTTAACTTTGGATTTAAAGCTAATAGCTGACCAAAAGTAATGTTTGCCTTTTGATTTTGAACATCACTTACCAGATTGTACTCAGGATCCTAGCTAAAAATTCACCTTCTTGATCTTGCGACGTCTCCTTCTTTTGCTAGGATCGGGCTACTCTCTACCTTCATACACCTTCTCTTTGCCTTTGCGAGCTCTAGTTTCCCGCTCTGTCTCTGTCTCCCTCTCAGCTCTTGCTCTCTTATTGGCCAAAACTTCAACATCCTGCTTATCCACCCCAATAATATTCACTCTTTGGACCTCCCCCCCATTTGGCAGAGCCGGCTGCACAGGATTCTCTACCGCTTGCTCTCTTGGACCATTGAATTGCCCTTGACCTCAACCTCTACCAAACAGTGGGTAAATGCCTCCTCTCTCTCTCCCTCTATGGTTGAGAACAAACAGGTGCATAGTGCCCTTCCTCTCCACAATTGTAACATCCACTTGGCAGCGGCCTTGCCCTGCCCCTGGCTCCTCTTGGTTGTCCTCTATCCATGACACTGGGCCGCAACTCTTACATTTTCTCGGACAAATATTGCACCGTGCGCACAAAATTTTGCGGCACAATAGCTACACCTCGGTTTCCATGATTTTCTTTGTGCATAGCCTCTCTCGGACTCTGCGGTTGAACATGGGCCATCATCTCATAGCCTGACACACCCTGCTCTATCTTCTTATTTATCTTTCTACTCTTTGATCGGGCAATTGCTACCGCACCATTGTAATTCTTTGGGCTCTCAAAATCGACTTTCTCTCTCACCTTGGGATGCAGACACGCCATGAAATTATCCAGCTTGAAGTAGTCTCCATTAGCCAACCCAAAAACAGATTGAACTCTTCACTTACATCTTGCTTAAGCGCCTTTAACTTTGCATCCATCTCGATTGGGGATGCCTCCTTGCAAAATTCATGAAGAAACCTCGCTCGTAGAGCTGGCCATACTTGCTTCAGTTAAACTTCTAACGCTTTGTACCATGATTTATCTCTACCACTCATCACCAAAGAAAAAGTTTGCATTTTTCTATCCTCGTTTGTCATACGCAACGATAGCATATATAGCTCAAAATCCGCATCCACTCGTCAAGGTTCTCTTCGCCTATGAAAATTGGTCCATAGCTTCTAGATGCCATGACCTCCAACGCAAAAAACTGCTTCTTTTCCATTAATTGGGAGCAATCAACATGCTCCTCAATGGGGGCACCAAAAGATGGAGAGGGGGAATGGGGGAACACACCCGGCACAGACACAAGGTCCTCTATAGCTCACGGTATCCACAACACCCCTATCCTCTCAGAAAACACCTTCAAAGAAACAATTTGCACTAGCAGACCACCGCCTGCCCAATTTTCACCACTCACACGCTCCACAAATCCGCCACACAATGGACACCTGCTATACCACGGCCTGTCTCCACCCTTACACACACTCACAGCCACTCAATCTCACTGTCTTACACAAAACACCGTCAATCCGGGGGGGCACACACATCCACACAGCCGGCACCGAGGGGAAACATGAAAGCATGAGAAAGAGAAGGGGGAAAGGGGAAACAACAGCAAGAGGGGGCAACGGTGGGTTGATTGCACTTCAAAAAACATGTACACTCGCTTGCACTGCCATCACTATGGCCATTTTTAAGAAGAAGTTACAAGGGGGCTAGCTTGCTAGAGGACTCCACTGTGCAAGCTTTAAACGGCACCAAAAAGCCAAGAAAAAAGCCCTTAATTTGATCCAATTTTGACTTTTATAAGGGGGGCCTTTAATTTGGGAATTTACACTTTAATTGGTCCACATGGCACCTTGATTTGGCATTTTTTGGAAGGGGGAAACCGCTTTACTCTATCTTCTCTCTTCTTCTCTCTTTTGCTCTTGGGGGGGGGGGGGGGGGGGGGGGAGCATTAGCAATGTCGCTATTGCCCCCTAGGTATTTTTTATTTTTTACTTTTTCTCACCTTCATTTTCTACCCCATTGGGGCTACCATTATTCACTGCTCTTTTTTTTGACTCATCTGTCCGGCTGACACCTGCTTTCTCTCCCCCTCTATTTCTCCGTTTCTCTTTGCTTTGGTTCTGGCCCCCACTTTACCCTCGCCTTGGTTTTATTTGGAATGCCCCCCCCCCCCCCCGTTTTTTGCCTTGGCCTTTGCTTTACCCGGATGACCCTTGAAGTGGGCTCCTTGCCTCGCCTTGTACGGCTGGCGGCTCTCCCACTGGTGGGACTGCCTTCTTATTTGTGCCTCGGGGAGGGGGGGCATTAGCGATGTCGCTAATGCCTCCTCCCTCTCTTTCCTTCAAAAGGTAGGGCCCATGGCCTGCGGTAACAGCTGCATGCCACATCATTAGTCGGGACTCACTAGAGGGCGCCAGTGCGCCACTTTACCTCTGTCCCCCGTGGGCACGCCACCTGCACCGCCCCACCCTTGGCCAAAACCACCAAATGCGCCACCCTGCAGAGCTGCCGACCACCAACACAACACCCACATTCGGGCTGCCATCGCCAAGCAGCATGGGAGCTATCGCCCCCCTTTGGATACCCATTGAGGCACCACTTCCTGCCCTTATGACTTGTGCTCAATGCCCGGACTCCGCCTATGGGTTCATTTAGTGCCACATGGTAGCTCTGTGGCATCCCTCTTTAAATGGTCCCCAAGGCCCCAAAAAACCCACCATTTAGACTTAAAAGAACTTCTTTTTTTTTGCTTATATTGGGTGCTCTGCTATGTCCTGTCCAGTTGGCCTATGGACCGGCCTTGGAGCCTGACCGAACCCTTGCATTTTGATCTTTAAGTTCCCATACCGATCCCGCAAGGCGACTTTTAGCTGGACCTCGATCTGTGCACTCCAAACCGGGCAAAAACATCTGATCCCTCACACTTGCCACAAACTGCTAACTTTGGCAGAGCATATCGCCATGCTCCGGACTCTGATCGACATGACATCACTTCCTGCTAGCGTCATATGCTGCATATTACACACCAAACACCTGGTGAGCTCATGAAAACACCAGATGGTGCATTTTCCAATGCGGGCAAGTGGGCTCATAATTGGCCCTCGAAAAAAATTTCAATTGACCATATCTTGCTAACCAGAGCTCCGATTCACAATTTGAGAAGACCGGCATGCTTCACAACTTGAGCACTACAGATGTATATACTGACATCAGCCCGGGCCGCGTGTCCCCAGCTGCCCTGTCCGTCGGGGATCTGCAACACCTAACTTTAAACTGTAATATCTTGAGCATCGGGGCTCCGTTTGACGAGCGTCTAGACCCGCTTCTAGAGCACACTAAACACTACATTCTAGAGCACTAACTTGCCATTTTGCACACCTTCATTTGCCATCCCATCTGGACCATCCCGCCGCACTTTTGGCCTAAAAAACCGCTTCAGACATACTTTTCCGCTATCGTGTGGCTGCCCAAGTCCTTGGCACCTGCCCTAGCCTTCTACAGTGCACTTGCTTGCTGCCTCTACCTGGCATAGACCATCTCCTAGCTTCAACCAACTTTGGCTGCACCAACGTGTGCGACGGGGTCAAAAAGTTGGCCACTCGTAAAACAGGAGATCTTTAAGGTATAAATCCGGAAATGATCAAATGAATGGGTGATTTTACACATGATTGGATGTATCATATGTTCATCTTTGCACTTTAACATGGCATGCCTTGTGATTGGAGCACTAATTGGGTCAATCCTTTGCATAAAGGAGGGGATATAAAGAATGTAAATAACTATCGGACTATAATGATTAGGTTTCTAATGGAAAGTTGTTTGGGTACATAATGGAGATAAAATTGAGCGATTGGGTTGAAGAGAATGGTAAGCATGCATACTCGAGGGGTTCACTATACAACCATGCTAATGTACCACATGAGTTCAGTAGGAGGGGTTTAAAAATGTAAAAATTAAGCAATTTAACAGAGATACATTAAAATAAGGGGTCATTTTATTCACTCAAACATGTTAAAAAAGTTTTTTTTTATAAAATACTCTATTAACGCACGTTCTATAGGGGGGTATTGAATAGCACACCCCTCGAGTATACAAAAGGCCAAGCGGGTTTTTGTCGACCCCATAGCACCATTGACCATCTTCTCACTCTTTGCATCCGCATGGAGGAAAGTCGGTTGAAAGGCATATTGTTTTTTTGTGGACTTCAAGAAAGCCTTTGATATGTCCGTTGTCACCAACTCTGTTTGGTCTATGCATTGATTGATTGGAGCAAATGATACTTGACTTTATGGAAGAAAAAGCCATTGAAGAGGTCACTATTTGCAATAATCATACTTTTGTTATATGCAGGTGCTTCTAGCATATACTCTAGATGGTACACAAAATCTTATGGTTGTCCTTGATAATTTTAGTGGGTCGATTGTGAATGAATCCCAAACAAAGGTTATGCTTGTGAAAACCAACGGTAAGGAGAAGCTTGAATTAAACCAACGGTAAGGAATAGAGCATACTATGCATTTAAGAACATGTTTGATGTGGAAAATATCAAATGTTGGGTTCTCAAAAAGTACCATTTTGACACATTGGTGACACCGGTTCTTGTTTATGCAGTTGAAGTGTGGAATGGGAGCATCTCAAAAGTTACTTGGAAAGAGTTTGAGAATGTCCAAAAGAGGATTCTTACAAACTTTCTCCAAGTTAAGACATAAACACCATATATGTCATGCTTCTTGAGCGAGATCTCTTCCAATTGAGGTTATGGGCATGTGAAGAGTTGTGGATTACATGATAAAGATGCATCAAAACCCCTCACACAGACTTATTACAATTGTATGAGAACCAAGAAAGTTTTTTAAAAGGATGCATAAAAGCAAGATCTTGAGCACGAGATGGAGGCAAGACATAAAGAAGTGGTTTGGGAAATGGGATGCATTACACTTGCTACAAGATGCCTTAATAGACTCCCAAGTGAATGAGGCTTTTCTAAATGCCAATGTATTATGGCTTGGGAGGAATTCAATTGGTCACGCTTCATACATTACACCACCCATATTGTCCCCAACTACAAAACCATGTTGTTCACTGAAAGAGAAAACATTACTTTATATGCTTGAGCCTATCCCCTTGCCACAATGATACACACTATTGCAGCCATTCGGCTTAGCTCCCACTCCTTTCAATGCAAGATAAGGCATTGGAGAAATGAAGAAGAGGAAGACTGATTGTGCACATTGTGCTCATTTCACGTTCAAGAGTCTGACACCATACACTACTAGAATGCTCAGATTTTGGTCACATTTAAACTTGCTTCCCTGAAATTTTTAGCCATGACTTAGACCTACACACTTTCCTATCCCAACCATAGTGTAGGCTCTCCTTTGTGACTCTCATCACCACAATTTTGAAGCATCAAGAGTCACTCATCAACCAGACACATACTACATCACATGTAACTTTGGTCCCATATGTCATATTTGACCTCTGAGGACAATTATTAAAATATCTCTCTCTCTCTCTATAGATTTTGTGAATCTGCAACCCAATATCTCTTTGGGTTGAACATCTATAGAGAGAGAAGGAGAGAGAGGGTTGCAGATTCACAACATCTATAGAGAGAGAGAGAGAGAGAGAGAGAGAGAGAGAACATGATTTTTGGTCTCTCTATCTGAGATGGCTCCCCCGTGGGGCTACTTATTGTGAAAATGGAGGGCCCTCATGAAGGGAAGCTACAACCCCGTAGGATTTTTCTTGTTTTTAAGGTGCTTGAGTCCTCTGCACAAATGCCCAAATGATGCCCTGCTTTTTTCAATGGGGATGCTTGAAGAACCATGTAGCTTATTGAATCGCCTTTGGTATAGGTTAGACTCTAGAGCAAGTTTTTCAAGATCTGGTCTACAAAATAAGGCAGCTTTAGGGTCAATTACACACAATTGGTGGTTTGTTTTGTTGCTGCTCATGGCTTATGGACCTACACTTCATATCATGAGGGCCCTTTGCCTGTTGGCGGGCTCTCCAATCTATAGAGGCTAAGGGTCCCAAGGGGTTCCCTTTCGAGTCTGAATTAATCCATAAACCACTATCGAAGGGTCTAGACCACACTAAATAACACAACCTTTTGTGCATTATTCCTTCTTCATAAATTTACTTCCCATGTTGTTGGTATTCATGATTATTAGTTCATGTGGATGTCTATGGACAATTTCCTATCTTGAAAAGTTATGCAATTTTGGATAAAGAAGTTGGGCTAATCATGTGCACCTATTTGCACAATCTCATGGTTTTTTTTATAGAACTAACTAAGTTGAATTAAAATGAAGAAGAAAGAAATACAAGCACCCCTACTATGGAAGGACATGGGTCATCCTGATTGTGAGGGTACAAACCACAAGGGGGTGAAAAATAAGAGGGATACATCATAGGGAAAAATATATAACAATCAAAGACATCCTTGAAGGCTCATATGGGGAAAATATAACCTGTCTCCATCTTTTCCATCTAAGAATCTCTTGAAGTTCTTTTGCTTCCATGCTTGATGCATTTGGCACCATACCAAATACTTCATAATGCCAATAGAACTAATGGACAAGGGTACTGTAGATGGAGAGTGAGATTGGCCATGAAGAGATTTATTTCTCTCAATCCAAATCTGCCAAAGTAGGGTCCCCCTCAAGCAAGTCCAGAGAGGAACATCCATGAAACTACATACCCCAAGTAAGAGGGATCTCCAATTGAGCAGTGCTTCCTTTACATTACAAGATCTCTATAATTTAGCTTTGAAAATAGATTATATTTACAATGTAAAAAAAGATGTAGAACAGACTCCTCATGGCATTTACACTTGGGGCAAACTCCATCTGTAACCCCTAATTTTTTTTCCTTTGAACTTGTCCAAACTCCTTGATGAAGGATGAGCCACATAAGACAACTATGCTTGATGGACATGGGGTAGGCCCATATGTATCTAAATATGTATTCCCATTGCTTGGCTCTCCAATGAATGCCCCACTTGTTATTGAGCTTGTTCACTAAATTTGGATCTATCTTAAAAGTAACAAAGCTATGTAGATACATGTGGAGATAGATTTATGGGAGGGATCTATGGTGACCCTTAGCACATTGCTGCAACCTACTTTTGAAGATCTGGATACTTTTAGTTATCAAAACTACACATCCTTGGGAGATGTTGAACTTTTGAATGAGTTCCTTTGTAGCAAGAAGAACCCCATCTTTGTAGATGTCCTTCCATCACCTAATGCCTACCTTATGGGCCCTTCCAAAGAGTGCCCATACAAACTAGATGGATTCTTGCATCCAAACGTGAAATGAAAATATCCAAGCTTTTGGAGGAGAGTAGTAGGCCTTTTGACTGTTCCAAGCATTCCAAAACCTGCAAATAAGGGCATACCCTCTAGGGGTAAAATTAGCACTTGAAGGTAATAACTCTTGGAGAGAGAGACTTGGACATGCCCTATAACCCTTCAAGTGGACCTAGTTGGTCCTTCTTTTGATCAAAAGGCCCAAAAGTTAGAGGAGGAGGATGCTCTCATAACCCATTTACTAGAAATCTTGGTATCCAGGTGTTGAAGATTAAGAATGCTAAGTCCTCCTTATTCTTTAGGCAACAACAAAAATTCCAAGAAAATTTTGGAATATTGTTCAATACTTCTGATCCACCCTAGAAGAATCTTCTTGCCAAGGAGAAAACCATGTTGAGTTGGTATTGAGAGGGAGACCAACAAAACAATAAAAAACTAAAGTAGATAGTAAGTAATGGTTCACAACCAAAACTTTGGCACACAAGTTAGACTGACAATTTTTCCAAAGAAATTTTTTTTTATTGAACCTTTCCAATACCTAGTCCATCTATGGTTGAACGAAGCATGAATCCCATAGGAATCCCTAATAACCTAAAAATCTGACCTTCTTCAATCTCTTTGCAACTATCTTGGGGAATCAATGTTGGATAGGGTCCATTGGAGATTCTATAGCCTGTTTTAGAGTGATTGATAACAAAGCTACTATCCAAACAATATGTGTTAAGGCAGGCTTAAAAGTTCTCAATTGACTGTACATCAGTTCTCACAATTGCATTGGTATCATCAACAAACTATCGTGCAGACACAATTGAGCTACAAAATTTGGTATGCCAGTGAATTTAAGTTCTCCTTGCCATATAAGGTCTTTAACAAGCCAACCCAAGGCATTAAAAGAGACTCCATAAAGCAAAGGGGACAAGGGACATCCCTATCTAATGGATTTCCTTGTTGTATGAGATCTTTAACAAGCCAACGGAAAATCAAAAGAGATTGCATAAATCAAAGGGGACAAGAAACTTCCTTGCCTAATGGATTTATGTAGAAGAATAAAATTAGTAAGACCCCAGTAAGAGTGCCATTCACTACAGTTCTGGCAGATGCATTCCGGAAAAGAATATGTACAAATTTGATGAAAAGTCTTCCTAGACTCATGTCATATAAACTTTGCAAAATAAACTCCCATTCAATTCTATCATGGGACTTATCTAAATCAATCTTGAGAAAATAAAATTGTGTTTTGACCAAAGGGAAACCTTTCTGGTATGTTTTATTGCAATTTTCAAGACCTTGATCATGATGAATCGTGATTTTGGAACCTTGTCGTATTGTGACCAAACTTGGTAGGATAGTGTCCCTAGGTGTCTTATAACTCCTCCTAAAGTTTCATTGCATTTGGAGCTCATTTGAGTGCCAAAATGGTGTGATGACCAAGTGCGGTGACATAGGACATAGGCAATTTGTCAGATTTGAGAGTGATAATTTTTCTAGTGTGAAAGATAGCTTTGTTTTGTAGGTTTAGTTCTTGAGGTTGACACCCTCAAAGAGTCTGGATGCCCCATCCAAGTTGCTTCCCTGAGTATTGACATTATCTTAGTGCCAGATAGTTATACTATAGATGTCCGTCTCATGGCGACTAGCTTACATTGGCACCATTCTTGGGGAGAGTGATCTTTAGGTGGTGAGTGACCTAGTTGTAGATTTTACTTTAGAGACCTTTGATTTGGTTTCCATTCTCGTTCCATTCCATTTACACTTTAGCAGTCAGGCAGCTAGGCAGGGGGTAGAGGCTAGAAATTGAGGACTTGCTAGGTCTATCCTCTTGAGAGGTATTGGGAGTTGTGAGTGAGATATGAAAACATTCCATTCTTCATTTTTTTGATGATTTGACCATACTGTTCCATCATCCATTTTCTTTTAGTTTTGTACCATTTGTTGGTTTTTGTTCATAGGATCATTTGAGTACTTAGTACGCTAGGTAACATCTAAAACCATCAAATTGGGCAGAAAAGATTAGGGAAAAAATTATCAAACCATATTTTGGTAGTCGAGACCATAAACTCTAAAATTCTACAAATTTGATGGCCAGGACTCAAAAGTTGATACAAACCCAAAAATAAGTACAAAAAGGGCTAAACCAAACCAGGAAGAGCCAATCTAGAAAGTTTCGGGCCAATTAGTGCAGGAATATGGATCACGGTCCATGACCCCTTATGACAATCTGATCAAAAACTGATACCATTAAGTCTAGCGAGGTTCCAAATCATTGGATATACACTTTTGGTGATACATTGACACATAAAACTTATCTAAATCAAGAAATTGAGAAAAACCTTCAAAGTCCTTGAAAATTTTCCAAAATTTGGGCCTTTTTGACTTTTTGGATTCCAAATTCAAAAATAAGTGAAAATCTAACCTCTACAGGGTGTAGGCATATAGATTGCCAAATTTAATGTTCAAATCTTAGCAAACATGGATCTCGATCCATGACCCCCTTGATTATCTGAAGCTGAGATTTGAGAAGTTGTAACTGACAACAATTAGGGAAGCCTTTGTAAAGGGAATCATAGAAAAAAACAAAAAAAAAATTGACCACCAAAGACCCACATAGAGCCACGTACCAGACTGGTAAGATTAGTATCACCTATTATTGGATTAAGACCTCCATAATGGAAAGGTAATGTAAGAGAGCCTCTTTATCTTTGGCAGTCTATAGAGATTTTTTTGCATATTCCATGCTTTCATTGGCTGCAAGACACATAATACAAATACAGAGCCAATGGCTTAGTTAATCTTACTAGAATTGCACTTAGTGATGAGTCATCAATAGTGTGGCCATTGTTTGCAGTGGTGTGTACATTGCACGGCCTATTGCTACTCTGTAAGTTGGTGATAGGGCCGCTGTACTCTTGGCCTAGGCTTTAATCATCTGTGATTGCTGATACCACATTAAAAAGGGATAGCATCTGACACAAGCAAACTTGAGGGAAAGTCTTTTTAATAGAAAATCAATTTAATGGCAAAGACTTTCAAGGCTTGATAGGACACACTGCTACAAGACTGGAAGCCCACCCTACTTAACTCAGGGGTAGTTTACAAAATCACGTATTAAGAGTGGCTACCTTATTGGTATTTAAGGAATAGTAATCTGTGAATTTTACGGATGTGAGTGATGAGCGTAATGCAATTATTAGGCATTCAAATGATTTTGAAAATTGAGTAGAAGATTTTAGTTTAAATTTAAAGTTTAGGCCATGGGTTTTTGCTTCTCTTGATTTTAGCATTGTTAATGTGATTTTATTAATTAGAGAGCGCCCATTTCAAGATTTGGCACACGATAGTCATTGAACTACCTGGAGTGTGTTATTCATGCACATGAAGTGAAGTGATGAGCCTTTGAATTTGGTATTTACTTGAATTCTTTAGCATTAAGCTAGGCCCAATTATTAGACAACTAGCCAACGTCTATTGCTAAACACCCCTAAGGTTTCTACCATTAATAACAAATTTCATGCACAAGACTAGTTGATCAAAGGTCAAAATTTTTCTAAATTCATGCCGTTTAAAAAAAGGCAAAATTAATAATGTTAGACTCTAAACAAATTAATTATTGCAATTATTAAAAGATTCCCATTTTATACAATCTATGTGGCAAAGTAGCAACATAATTTCACAATCTATGATCATGCCATACTAGCAACATATACACATAAAACAAATGGCAATGAAAATAGCAAAGCAATCATGGAAGAATTACACATGTTCATGTATGGAGTAGCGCACATCATTGAAGAAGATGTCCTCAGCCATGTGGATCGAGATCCATATAAGTTCTTAACGCTCCTACACAACAATATCAAGCAACAAGGCACTATATCTCAAGGAGGCATGTCAATGTGAAAAGACAAAAAATTCAAGGAAAACAAGCTGAAAGAAAATCTAGACTCCTAACCTACTTATTTTTCACCACTCATGGAATCAAGGAAAGAGGATATTATATAGAGTGGGTGGCATCCCTAAGGCTAGGCCTGTATCCTCATCATCTAGATAAACAAAATCATTTTCAGTGAGATCATAGTCTTCCTCAATCCCTATTATTGATTCTTCATCATCTTCTTGTGCACATATGTAATCAAGAACCTCACTATTATGCATGGATACTCATCTTGTGCAAAAGAATAGTCATGTGTCATTGGAGAAACATTCGCTACTACTGAGTATGAATCACTAGTAGCCCATAGACATATCAACCATTCTAACTCCTTAAAATTTTTCTCACACGCGAGTCTCTCTACCAAATCCCATTCACAAGCAAGTACATGGTAGCATATGTGAAACATTTGAGAAAAATAAAAAGGGTACCTTTCTAAAAAAAATGGAAGCCCATGTCTCTAGTGAACTAGCCATTTTTGGGAACACTGATAGATTTGGTTAGGTCTCTAAAATATAAGGGCTATTTTCTTGTACTACTTGATGTGACATGATGAATTTGGGCTATGTGTTGGATCCAATAGGGTGCACTCTTGTTGCTAGTCGCTCTTACTCTTTTACTATTTTTTTTCATTTTTGGTTAGTATAAGCATAAGGCTATGTATATACATTCCCTCAATTGGAGAGTTGAGAGGTCAGGGAAGGAAAATTAAGAGGATAGGAATCCAAAATACTGACATGAGTGAGGATTCCCCCTTCCTTGAGTAGATCATACTCTTTGAAAAGTTGTCGTCACCCTTTGAAACCAATTGTTCCAATTTGTGATGGGAAATGACTTAGGCCAATAGGTTCTCTCTATCCTAAGTGCCACATTGAGGATCTCCCATGTGCCTGATATGTTTCAATATTCGGTGGTTCTATATGTGATGTTGTGGAGTTTTTCATGTTTTCCTTGCTATTTACAATGGTATGGGGAGGATGTGTAGGAGCTTCTTCAAAAAGGTATGAATTAGATGAGGAACTAGAAGCTTCCTGGGACTCTTTGCTTCCTAAGCTGAATGGAATAAATTGAAATTGCTTTGGTTTCCAAGCTAACTCTAGAACAAGGGTAGGGTATTCTAGAATCTTCCCTTTGATTTAGGGACCCAAATTTGATCATTCCCATCATAATATCCTTGGGCATCTAATAGGGTTTTAGGAATCCAACATGATGTGATCTTGACTTTCTTAGAGTGCGCTATTTATTTTTTATAAGAATGTTTTCTTGAATTAGATGGAAGAGTTGAAGGAGTTGGAAGTGAGGCCTTTATGACCCATTGATATTTACTCTTAGGCAACTCCAGGTTGAGTCCTTGCAATATCATTGCTTGTTGCAACTATGGGAATTGATACGTTAGGTTCATAAGCAACCAATAAGGATGACTTAATGACTTTGATTTGTAAATGTTGGTTATATTGCAATTTTATCGGAATCGATAACATAAGTGACCTTTAGTAAATGGTAGGGAGAAGAGCTAGTTGTTGCATTGTGACACTCCCAGTCCCCCCAATCAATAGACAACATCCACTTGCATCCTAGGTTTATGCTGCCTTCCATAGTTCCAGCAAGCATGGCAAAAAAGCTTTGGCCTACAATCCCATTTTCATAGGCAACATGTTCTTGAAGGAGTCCAAAAATAGTAGTTTTCTTCTTATTAACTCCCTTGAATTGCATGGTACTCGGAGATAGGGTAGTTTCCTAACTAGCAACATACTCCATTTGACAACAAATTATGTTGAGCTCCCGTATCTAACAAGGAATTATACAACACTTTCCCATAGGGGCTTTTTAGCTCAATCCTAGAGGTGGATCAGATTCCAATGAATGTCATCAGTTTCCTCAAGAAACACTTGCGTGATCCCCAAATTAACCTCTCATTGGCATTTAAGATGTTGTTGCCATTCTCAAGCCTCAGCTTGGGCTTGTATCCTTTTGAGCTCTACTTGTTTCTTGGCTTCCTTCTTTTGATGGATGGCTTGCAATTCTTCTTGGCTTGGAGGATCATAGTACCTTTGAATTTAATCCCATTAAGAAATCCCATGGTTTCAACTCCATCTAGAGTATCCACATGAATGGTGCCTTGCGGGGTAATTTCACACACTCGATATTGTCCCTTACCAACGTGTTTGAATTTCTTCTTTTTGTTACATACACCACACATAAAAACTTTGTCTCCCATTTTTATATCTTTTTCTTTTAAATGGTGGACAAATCATTTTTTCTTTTCCTTCTATCTTTCTCCACTAGGGCAGTGTGCACAACGAATTGCCTTTCTTCCTCTAGGTGCTCAAGAATATACAATCTCTCGTCCAAAGGATTACCAGCCTTCTTGACTAGCCACAAGAAGACTAGGGATGACAAATCCCTAGGGCATCATTGCTTCTCGGCCATATATCATTTTAAATGGTGTACATTTGATGGCTACTTTATACGCAGTTTAATAGGCCCATAAAGCTGGTGTAAGCTTTAGATCCCAACCAGTACAATGTGCCTCAACGATCTTGGTCAAAAAATAGATGAGAGTTTTGTTTGTAATCTCGGCTTGGCCTTTCTCTTGGGGGTAATAAAATGTAGACTTGTGGTGGGATATCATAAAGTTCATTGTGAGCTCTTTGATCACGTCATTTATGAAATGAGTGCCATTGTCACTTACAAGCTCAAAAGGGCACCCAAAGCGTGTAATAATGTTCTCAAAGAGGAACTTAGATGTTGTCTTTGTGTCAACCCTGCATGTAGCCCTAGCTTCAAGCCATTTGGTTACAAAATCCATGGCCACTATAATGTATCGTGATTGCATGTTACATGCATCTGAATTAATTGGACCTACAAAGTCTAAGCCCCACTTTTCAAATGGTTGAGTTAATTTTTTGGGATGCAGGGGCATCTTATCCTTCCGATGTGGTTTCTTGTACCGTTGGCATTCATCACACTCTTTCACAAAAAGTGATGCATCCTTAAACAAAGTGGGACACCAATAGCCTGATTGCAACACCTTCCTAGCAGTCAATTCTCCTTAAAAATGACCGCCAACTATGCCCATATGTGCTTCTTGAAAAATGTACAAGTATTCATCTTCACGAGCACAACGTGTAAGTACGTCATCCTTCCTTCTCTTGTACAAAGTTCCAGCTATTAGGCAATATCGTTCACACTCTTTGATTAGCCTCCGAGCTAAATCTTTATGAATCTCCTTAGGTGGAAAACCATTAACTAAAAAGTTAACAATTCTCTCACTCCATTCAGGAATTGTTTCAACCATGAATAGGGAAGTATTGGGTAAATCATCATCAATTCCTGTAGGGGCTTCCCCATTGGGTATGCGAGACAAATGATCAGCCATGACATGTTTTTTGCCAGGTCTCACAAAACAACAATGAAGTCAAACTCAAGAAGAATTAGTAACCAATGTGTAATTCTTCCTATGGAGCAGGGTTTATTTACCAAGTATAGTAGCACTTGGTGATCTACATTAAAAAAAAACTTGGTGGAAAGAAAATAATATCAAAACTTCTTCAATGTATAAATCATACCCAACCCCTCTTGCTCTATAGTGGTGTAGTTCATCTCGACATCGTTTAACTGGTGACTAGCAAAGCTAATGGGGTAGTCTAGGTTATGCTTTCCGAGTTGAGTTAAAACACAACCAATAGCAAAGTTTGACGCATTGATATGAACATGAAAGATTATGTCCCAATTAGGATTTTGTAGGATTGGGGCACTTGCTAGAGCCTTCTTCAATAACTCATGGGCCCGGTCATATTCTTTGGTCCAAATAAACTTAGTAAGAAGCTTGTAGAAGGGATGAGCTATATCAACAAAGAAAAATATAAACCGTCTATAATAACCAACATGGCCCATGAACCTTTGCACTCCCTTATAGTTCTTTGGTGGGGGCAATTCTAGAATGACTCTAATTTTGCTCTCATATGTAGAAATCCCATTCTTGGACACTATATGCCCTAAAATCACTCCATGTTTAATCTAGAATTGGCATTTGAAGGGGTTCAATGAGATGCAATATAATATGCATTTTGGAAATACCTTTCTTAAACATGTCAGATGCTTCTCCCCAGAGGAATGAGCACACAAGTTATCTAAGAAGGCCTCAACAAACTCCCTTAGATACTCCTTGAAGGTAGTGTTAATTAATCTTTGGAATGTAGTAGGGGCATTGGTCAATCCAAAAGCCATCACTTGAAATGCAAATACACCAAATTCACTTATGAAGGAAGTTTTAGCTTGGTCCTCTAGTGCAATCGTGGTTTGATTGTATCCCGAGTACCCATCTAGGAAAGTATAGGCCGCCTTACTTGCTACTCATTCAAGCACATGTTCTGAATATGGCAATGGATAGTGATCTCTCCTAGCGGTTGCATTAACCTTTTTAAGGTCCACGCACACTCGACACTTCCCATTCTTTGTTGGCACGATGATGATTGGGGACACCCATTCAGAGTGCTCAATAGGGTGTATGGATCCACATTTGATAATCTTGTCAAGCTCTTCCTTAATTATCTTTGCATACTTAGGGTTCATTGGGTAGGGACGTTGTTGGACTGGTTTAGCAATTCTAACCATTGGAATTCTATGTCGTACCACAGAAGGTGGAACACTTTTCATATCATGGTATGTCCAAGAAAATACATCCTTGAATCCCTTAACCAGTGCTTTAAGGTATTCCTCTTCCTTCTCTGTGAGGTCTTGGGAAATAAAGACTAATTTAGACTCCTCACCTGATTCTGCTAATTTGATCTCCTTCACCATTGCCGAACCATCAAATACTCCCTTAATTTCTAATGTAGGCATCCTTTGGTCTTTGGTGTAGACCACCCTATGCTCTCCCGTGGTATAAGATTTGAAATTTTCACATGCAGGGTGTAAGTCTACAAGCTCTTGTTGTTCTAAGTTCTTGGCCTTAGCTTTCGCTTCTTTTTGTTGTTAGGATAACTCTTGGTTCTACCGTCTCCTTGTTGTACAACTAAACTTGGGATTCTCTACAATCTCTATTTGGGCAATGTCATGGGGTTGTGAATTGCACCACATGACACTTTGGAGGTATTCACCCCAATTGTCAGCTAGCTTTTGATGAGCATCCAAAGCTCCCACATAACAAAGCCATTCTGCAATGGATTTTTTTACATTCATCCAAGAATTCATATTTTCTCGATATTGCCACCTCTTATAGCTCCTCAATTTCTTGTCTAGGATGCACTTTTGATTTACATCTAGATTTGACCCACTAGATTGGTCCTCATTGGTGTCCTCTTCACTCTTGGATGAGATAACATAGGTTGATGTACTTGGTCTTGGATGTTTTGACTCTAAAACTTCTATATCTCCAAATTTGTGAGTCTCATAATCAGTTTCACTTTGGGATTCACTCTCTGAGTTATATGGTCATAGTATTTTATAGAGTCATCGGTCACACTGTCAGGTTAGTCTACAAATTTCTTACACTTAACACTAGAATGGTAACCTAACATGACATAAAAGTGTCCTTTCAAGGTTTTGGGAAAAGTTTCCAAAACCATAGTAGATCCACTCATTTTGAAAAATCCTTTCATGGCTTATAATTCAATAACTACTTCATATGGAAAAAATGAGAAACTTGTAATTTTTCTCATCCCTTGGTCACTACAAGCCTCCAAAGTTGATAGACTAGTGCATTTTTCCCAAAACAACAATTTCTTATGGTTGATTGCATATAAATAAGAGGGGGTATTTTTGTAGGACATGAGATAAAATGACCCGTTAACTTCAATGGGTTGGTGACCAAAACATATGGTTGCTTTTACCTCCCTAATTTTTTTTTGGGCAAAAAAAATAGGTACAAAAAAGTTGTATTTTTGCCATTCTGCGGACCTATCATCAAAGTTTCTATAGTCACGCTCAATACAGATACTATATACATGTTTTATTAGTTCCCTTTGGGCCTTTGGATTCAAAAGGAGTCATGGAGCATGTCAAAAGGATAATGGATCTCTTACAATTGGAACCTTGGGGGCAATGATAAAGTGCTAAAGACAGCAAACATGAAAAAATTGGATTTAGCATTATGACCTCTAGAAACCCATAGAAACTACTCAATATCTAGCCAAGTTTGTAGTCTATGATTAGATATGGTTACTACCTACAAAATACACACAATTGGCCTAAGAAACTAGCAATATTGAGAAAGTTATACTTGCTACTCTGAAATGTATCGTATTCTTCAGTAATCAAAAAACTCAACCATCATCGTATACTATGCTATATAGCATATTAGGTCCCCCAAAACTCAAGGAAGATTAGGTTTATGTTATACATTACACTTACACAATCAAAATTGAATTTGGATATCAAGAAAGCCACCAAAAAAATCATAAAAGTGCTAGTTTTGGCCAAAAAACAGGATTATGCAATTCTTGTAAATTGGTCATAACTTTCAATTTTAACACTTAGCTCTCCCTACAAGCATCAAAACATGTTGAGAACTATGAAGGCCTAACCTCTAGCCATCTAAACCTCACAAACATGAAGTGTAGAGTGGTATAGTTGTCAAAAATTGAAAAAAAACCAAAAACAGGACCCGTTTTTTCACACAATTTAGGTTCAAAAATGTTGTGCAAGAGTAAGGTTAATGGTGAGATCGATACTAAAAAAAAAATGCTAAGTTTTTTTCAGATCATAAGGCAACTTTGTGGATATATAGCACCTAGAAATTCATTTTCATACTCTTCAAATAATTCAAGCGAAATGGTCACTTGGCAGGACACAAAAGTGTCCAAGGACATAAAAGTGTCCTGTTACCATTCTAGTGTTAAGAGGATATATGCATTGCACTTATCATGCTTAGGGGTGAAACCTGTGGTAACTCTTCCCCTTTGGTGTGACCCAAGTGGTTCCTCTATTTTTCTAGGTGTATCCAATCAACATTATCTGACTCGTCATACCCAATAATCCATCCATATAAGGAGAATCTTGGTCAATGTTTGTATCCTCTTACAAGTATAACAATATTTTAGTGGGGCTTACTAAATTGTGGTGCCAGATCAATGATTGATAATGGATCTAATTACTAGGGGTGTACTTTAACAATCACCAAATCCACTCTAATGACAGAGTCCTGGAATTGCAGATAGACATAGTTTTTAGACCAATCATGGACCATTTGTGCTTCCCTCATAAAAGGTCATCCTAGGGTCATTTCATCGACATAGGGTGCTTAGATAAATCCATCATGATGAAAGTATGTCGTACCTTGTGCCCTAGAACTTTGATCTTAAGATCCCTGAGCATCCCAATAGGTTTTGCAATGGTACCATTGTCCATCTTTATCGTAATGTTTGTAACACCGAGGTGGAGTTTTCCCATGGATTCCCAATAAAATTTAGTAATAATTCTAACTCCCTCACCACCATCAAGGATTCCCTTTACAATTTATCCCTTTGTAGTGATAGGTAGGGCTGCATTAGACTTGTCACCTTCAAAATACTACCCTAACTTGTTGATGGGTACTTGAACAACAGGCTCATGTCCATCTAAGTTAAGTGATTGCACTTGATTCTCCTCAACACTCATAATCCAAGAATTCCTATTCATTCACGCAAACTACAATAATCCAACCTGTATCTCCCCATTGAGGAATGCTCAAAGTATAAAGAATAGCTCAATAACTCTGTATAACTTTGATATGATGGTGGTTCGATCCTCTAAAGACATGAAATCCACTAGCTTGGAAATATTCAATGGCATTTCGTGAGGTGTAGGTCCTTGACTAGGAACTGCTGGTGAGGAATATCAGTGATTCCCTCACTAAACATCCTTTCAAACGAGAAAGGTGTATGTCCACTTTCTGATGTCTTGTCCTCACTCTCTTCTTGGATGATAATGGGTATGGCTAACCATCTATGTTCGTGTGGTGAGGGTGGAATTGAGTGGGAACCATTGTGTCATAAATCTTCACATGTCTAGGTTCTGGTTCTAGCTTTCTTTGAGTCTCCTCCACCAAACCTCTTAGGTGCTGAACTAGCTCAATATCCTCTATTGGGTTTGGGTAGGTTGTAATCTTCTTCTTGTGGTTTTCCTCTTTTGGCCCTCATGGTTTATCTTGGGGGGTTCCTGATTGGGTTTGGAAACACTTGTTGCATTTTCAGGGATTATTTATGGCTCTCCCCAATTGGGTTTTTGTTTGGCTCCATCTCATGGTGTTTTTGGTTGGATTTTCCCTTTGTGGGTAATGGTTTTGGTTTCCATTGTTTGAATTGAATTTGAATCTTCCTTTGGGTCGTTCATATACATGGGATCATCTCTTCTCCCTATGTTTGTCTTGAAACTCGGATTTGAACTTTTGGTATTTAGTGATCTCTTCCTTCGTGTTTTATTTTTCTTTGTTCAGGTAATCAATGAAGTATCTCTCTCTTCAAGGATATGGTTTGAATTTTGGAGCATTAATTGTGTAATCACATTGGTGGGTACAATGGATGGTATTGCTCATGTCCCACTATAAATTTTGACCAAATTCAAGGGTGTGATCTTGGGTGCATTTGGGTTAAGGGGGCATTGTGCAATAAAATGATCTATGCCACAACAATTATATGTGAGTACTGGCATTGCGGACATGCTCCCCTGATTGGTTTGCACTTGTGTGGAATTATTTTGTAGCCATAGGACATTCTACTATTTGATGTGGTCCACCACACTCGTAGCATTGAAAAGGTGGTCTCCTAGCCGTGAGCTTGATGTTTTGAGCTCTTGTTGCGAGAGCAACTGCTTGATAAACAGGCTTGACTTGCCTCCAACAATCTTCCATGTAATATATAGGACACTCTTCAAGAGTATCCATCCCATAGGCAATACTAGTGTCTATTTATTCCTCATAGCCATCCAAACAAAGGGGCCTTATAAGGAGCTTGACTTCCTCTCTCATGTCCAAAATGGGTGTGTGCAAATTTTTTTGCAGATGAACTCTAAACTTCGCGAAGATTTGATAGTTAGAATCTACTCTTCGAGCTCTTTCTATTGATATATACGCCAAGAGATTCCTCATATTTTGAAAGATTCTATTTTTTATTCTCTTGTGATGTGGCAACTCTGTCTAGAATCTAGAGATTAAAAAACAGAACCTTTCAAAATATGAGGAATCTCATGGCGTGCTATATGTCATTAGAAAGAGCTTGAAGAGGAGATTCTAACTGCCAAATCTTTGCCAAGTTTAGAGTTGATTTGCAAAAAAAAATTACTGCAGGCCCGTTTTGGACATGAGAGAGGAAGTCAAACTCGTTATAAGGCTCCTTTGTGAATACAAATTTTCCTTAATGTGGCTCGCAACCCATATGATTCACAAGGGTGCCTCTTGGATGCGGGGGCTGCGGTCCTAGCACTAGAGGTGGTAGCGGTGTAGCTTGAACAACATTTTGAGCTCTAGGAACCATGTGTTGTGATAATTACTCAACAAGTGGGGCAGGCATCAATGCAGGAACTCGAGGTGAATCCATCAAGGCCAAAGGTGGTCTATTTGTCATCACACGTTTGAACATTATGCAAGATTGATGTCTGTACCTACCATATGCACGACAATTCCCATTGAAATTTACTCTTAATGTAGGGCATTCACTAGTGCTATGTGGACCAAAGAAAATTGAGCACCATTGTTGTTTCCTTCTTGGGTACATACGATTGTTTTGTGGAGCACAAATATCTTTAAGACCCTCTTGAATGGCCTTGGTGAGATCGACCAAAGTCATCTCAGATCTCTTTGTCTCTTCAACAATAGGCATTATGGTCATTGTCTCATGCCCCAATGCTTGTGAGCTACTAGACTTTGGCTCAGAGGACTCTCTTTCACCTGCAATCATTAAATTGTCTTCCAATTGGATTGCATTGGTAGTGACTGCCTCCTAGGTATTAATATCTCTAATGACTAGGCCATTATAGATATTTTCATGTTGCAATCCTTGAGGAGGAATCTATTGAGCAATTGGTTATTGTTGAAATACTCATTTACAGGAAAATGAGAGTTTAAGTGCTTTAGACAATTGATAAAGTCTCTCACTGACTCGCCTTCCTTAGGTTTGGTCTTTTGTAGATAAGATGCTACACCGCAAAGTACACCTTCTTGTATGTACTCCTTTAGGAACAATCTCCAAAGAGTGGGGTAATCGTTTTCTCTTCCATCCTTAAGGTCATGTACCAATCCCTAGACTTCCCACTCAAAGTCAAGTTTAAAGCATTGCACTTATGTAGTTTATTGTGTTCTCCTAGGGAATCACATAATTGTTCAAATACTTTGATGTGCTTTTGAGCATTTTTGTCCCCATTGAATTTTTGCATAAGCTTTGCAATTTGTACCACTTTTCTCCTAGGTTCTCTCTCAGGCACATGATGCATATTCTCTACAATAGATTGACCTATCGTTTAAGCAAATGCTGCCAGATCACCTATGTGAGGAGGTATGATCGGTGGAGGCACTGCGGAAGCATATGTGGGACATGGGTGGTTACTGACCTTGGCATTTTTGTAGCCAACGTAGGATATGGAATATGACTAGGCATAGGTCCACTCGGATAAGGGCTCGAGAATGGCACTCGTGGAGCATATGCTATTGGTAAAAGCGAAGGTGTAGAATCCATGTGTGCATAAGTGGCTACAGGCACATACAATTGAGGCCCAATGCTAGGTACTATGCCACTAGGTAGCGGTATTGCACTAGCCCTAGAGGTCATGGGTGCATTCTCTATCAAGTCCATCATTGGAGTAGGTGTGGCGGTTTCTCTGAGAGGAAGTTGAGTCAAACTAGGAAAACTAAAGTTGTTGTTCGTGGGTTTGGACTGCATTGGGACTCCAGGCAAAACAACATATGAGGGGTCTATGGGACTCATCATAGGAGTCTCCATTTGTGATAGGGTAAGGCTATTTGGCCTTGCTTGTATCTAGAAATCTCATGGGGCCACATGATGTTTAGAATGTTATAAAGCTTCAAAATGTGAATAAAAATAATTTTTGTGAAAATTTTCCAAAAATAGTAAGTTTTTGGTCACGTTTGTGCATCCATCTCTCGTAGCTAAACCGTGCATACAAGGTGCACCTTGCTTTCAAATATCGAAGGCAAAGCTGTGTGGGGGACACATTGCACTTATAACGGTCACCATCATGCAAACCGTCAACATAGCCCCAATTGACACCTAGAATGGTGTCCATTGCATCTATGTCAACTTCTTTGCAAACAAACATTGTTGGTGTTTCTACAATCGGTAGAGAGCGGAATGCATGCACAAACAAATGAATGGGACAATGCCAACTGAGACCCACCAATCTGGTTGCCTTACCAAACTTTAGGGACCCTTGGAAATCTTGCAGCACCTTGCGCTTGAAAGAAAGCAAAGAAGTAGGATATCCACATGGACACTCTTAGGGGGGTGGGGTCACATGAGATGTGAGCAGAGAACCTACTTCCCCACCCCCTTCATATGCTTCATTGGCCTTCGGTTCGGAGCGAGTAGCTCTACTGAATGTCTCCATAAAATGGCTAAACATGCTAACACTAGGTTGTGGAGCCCCAATGGATGCGTGTCCTTCTTCATGAGGATTTTTTATAGGATAACCTTCCATCGCGTGTGAGTTAGAAGAAGAGTCACTAGCTGCTAGGTGGGGGTCTTGAGTAGTACTACCTTGTTCTGGCTGAGGGCCTAGAGCCTAATGTGGAGGGATAAGGGGTGCGTGCGTAAACAAAGGCACTTTCTATATACTTGTGCTCTAGCACACGACCAGAGAGTAGGTGTAGTGACCTTGACACCTTAAAAGTGTTGGTGAATGTCCGTGAAGGTTGCTGACCTAGTTTTTTGGGTGTTTTGTAGCCTGGTTTTACTCTCAATTTTTTGATTTTTCGGCCCTTTTTTTTGACCAAGCTATGAAATATAGCATATGATAACTCAAAATGAGCGTTTCAGTCAAAGGAAGTGGCGTTCTTTATAGCCCAAGATTTTGTTACTTTACACCCTCGGAATCCTCAAAATAGTCTATTTCTAGCTGGGAACAAGGCTTAAAATGGAAAGTCCAAGGGTGCAAGTGTGAAGGGGAGGGTGGAGGACTTGTCCTACATGCTCTCACTCCTTTTGTGGGGGTAGACCATATTTATGGTCTTGGACCTGTACTATATCATAAGCCTGAGGACTCAGGCTTGGACCTGGCTTGGGCTTGAGCTCGGTTTGGGAATGATCCTAATCCTGATCATTCTTTTAATACACGCTTTTCTTTCTTTTTCTCTCTTTCTTAATTTTTTCTTTTCTTTTTTAAATATTTTCTTGGATTTTATTTAAAAAATTGAGAATAAGGTTTTTAGATATGCCTATGTGGTCGCTGGATCCGCATGCGCACGGAGCTGTGTGTGGCTATGGCCGCACACAAATCTATGTGCCGTGTGCAGAACTGATCGGTCGCACGTGTGGACGTAGAAGAACTAGGACATAATGGAGCTGCATAATAGAACTAACACAATGCAGAACTAACATAACAAAACTAAAACATAGCTGACAGAACTAGTGAATAGAGCTTAACAAGGCTTAACAAAACTGAATAGAGCTTAACTGAACAAAAATTTCATGCTGTTCCTAATAGACTTGTACCAAAAGCACACACACACACCTTCCTCTACCTTTCCTACATGCACTGAATGACTTCAATAGGCAGCACAAAGTGCTTCTCGAGCTTGGTGCAGGGTAACTCCCCGGCAATGACACTAAAAAATATGCACGTCTATCGCACGCGTCAAACAAGGATTTAATATTTACGTAATTACGTCAAATTTTGTGTGATCACAAGGTCTTATTGACACTTTTACATGATTACACTAAACATAATCACATAGAACCTGGTTAAGGGCGTCCTGCAAACCCACTCCATTCCCATCGGGCTTTTTAGTATTCCCGACGGGCCCGCCGAGGTTTATCAATTTCCCTACGGGCCCATCGCGAATACTGAAAAGCCCGGCAGGCTCGTAGAATTATATATATGCGGGCCCGATCGGGCCTGTTAGGTGTTATTTCGTCTTGCTTTCATCTTCTGAGAGTGTGTGTGTGTGTGTGTGTGTGTGTGTGTGTGTGTGAGAGAGAGAGAGAGAGAGAGAGAGAGAGAGAGAGAGAGAGAGAGAGAGAGAGAGAGAGAGAGAGTGTGTGAGAGAGAGTGTGTGTGTGTGTGTGTGAGAGAGAGAGAGAGAGAGAGAGAGAGAGAGTGTGTGTGTGTGTGTGTGTGTGTGAGAGAGAGAGAGAGAGAGAGAGAGAGCTTGTCGACCACCTTTGCAGGTACCGAGAGGAGAGAGGAGAGAGGAGAGAGGGAGAGAGGGGGTCGTGCGGGAGCGTGCTCTACGTCGAAGTGCACGGCAGCAACAATAGAGTACCTGACCACACGATCCGGGTATGTGTTGTGTGTGTATGCGTTGTGTGGTAGCGTGGCTTTTGTCGTATTGCACGGCAGTAAGAAGGTACCTTACCACAATGGGAGTGTACATGTAAGCTGTTCTATGAAATAGTGCTTATCACGGGGGCATCACCTCGGTGACGCATGGAAGATGGTGTCCTTGTGGTAAGTATTGGCTTACTGTCTGGGTACTATGTCGGTAACGCAGCGAATCTAGTATCCTTATGGTAAGTCAACTTCCCTTCTCCTCTCCCAAAAAACATATGGGCATCGATCGGTAACGCGGCTATATGATGTTCGTATGTAGGCCATTGATTTTCCTTAGATTCAGGTGGCACTCGGTCGGTAACACGGCTAATAGAGTGTCATTTGTTAGAAGCATTTGTTTTTGCATAAATGTGGCGTTCAGGTCGTTAACCCGTCCGTACGAACGTCATATAATTTGTGTGTGCATGTGCAATTAATTTTTTAAGTATTAAGTATATGAAATACTTGGTCGGTAACGCGACTGTGAAGAGTATTTCATATACAAAATGTATGAATTGTTTGATTTTGTTGTTATTAACTGTCCATTTGAAATTATATACTAGCTAATCATATTCAAAAGAATACTTTATTCATCAATCATCGCTATTTTAAATGTTCCATTTATATAAATTATATGTAAAAAGTATTTGCACACAAATGACATGTTTAATATTCGTTTTTATTCTTTTAAAGGACTCTCAAGCATTATCGCTATTTTAATGCTTCATTTACATAAATTCTCTATAAAAAATCTAAATGCACACAATTTTCATGTTAAATATTCTTTTGTATCTTTTTAAAGAGCATCAATTATCATCGCTTTTTGATTGCTACATTTACATAAATTCTATGTAAAAAAAGTGTGTGAACACAATTTGCTAGTCCAATTTGTATACTTCCAATGTTTTAAATGTTTTTGAAGTTTTTAAGTCGGTGTGTGCTTTGTTTGAATTAATATGTGTGCATGGAGAAAAATATAACTTAAAAATTCAATATATGTTGAAATGTGCCAGACTGTTAACATGTATTGTTTGATCAAAATTAAGTTCTTATAAACCACTTGTTTGAACTGCATTTTACATGTGTAACAGATTGTAATTTTAAGTGAAGATTATTTTCAATTTTTATCAATATTTCCTTGCACATTTGTTAAAGTCTTTAAGTGGTGGTTAAGAGTTTACTTGAGATAGTGTGAGAGTGTTAGTGTCATTCGAAACCACGAATTTGTATTTGATATGCTGTTTTTTTATTGTCCAGTGTAAGTATGACGCCAGATCAAAAGTAATGTATTATGCGTGCCATTCGTAAACAATATATTTTGGCAATCTCATCATGTGCGGCTGATCGCATACAGTAGATTGGTGAAAGTGATGTCTGCGTCAAAGACATCACTAGTGCTATATGGGAGAACACAGAGCGCAAGGTTGCAACTTGAAGGCCAATACGAGTTGTTTCTTCTAGCAAGGATACGAGAATTTGACCCCCACCACAAGGTCAGGACAGTGTTGGGCAATATAAAAGTATGTTGCAGAGACTTAAAGAAAGATATCCCACCTGCCTGTAACAAAATTAGAGCTCTGGGATAAATTGTGGGAAGAACAGAAGGTAAAGATGGAGCGTGTGAAAGTGCAGGACCAAGCAGCCTTACCCAAGAGATTGAAGATGGCCCAGGATGCGCAAGCAGCTTTGGGAGGTCATCCGATGCCAGCGGCACCGGCACAATCATACAGACTGCTTTGAATGCAAAGTGCACTCATCTTGTCGGCATCCCTCATGAAGCATTTGTAGAAGGTATGAGGATTGGAGCAGGCTCCTTTGGTGTGTGCACATTGTACACCATCAAAGGCATCTCATTTTTTCCAGACCACATTACATATGTGGGAAAATGTTACAAGGGAGGGAGTGAGGTAAAACTTGATAGCTTTCAGACAGAGCAAGGAATGCAAACACTTCACCCCTCCATTGTAAGGTGCATTGGGTTTACTATAGAAGCTCCTTGGATCACGATATTCCCATACTACAATGGGGGTACCGTGGGCGACATGATGTGTCGCTTACCGTTCGCTCACGGATTGTTCAAACAACACATGCACAGGCTACAACATGGTTGGAGGTCATTGCCTGATAAACACGGTGCGGATCACAGCAGTGATCGAGCAGATGCAAGCCATTTGTCATGCCTTAATCCACGGCGTT
This sequence comes from Adiantum capillus-veneris, assembly GCF_014529385.1. NCBI lineage: Eukaryota > Viridiplantae > Streptophyta > Polypodiopsida > Polypodiales > Pteridaceae > Adiantum > Adiantum capillus-veneris. Next base: position 24,810,341 of record NC_140948.1, on the reverse strand, counting down.
GCGGCTGCACACTCGGCTGGTATAATGCCCAGTGACTTGCACCTGTTTAACATAATGTTGGACTTTACTCAAGCCAATAAACCCCGCGTTGGCATCATTGATTGGGGTATGATGCTGAGAACACCAGCTAAGCGTGGAGCAAATAATTATCTGCAAGTGCACAGTCGCACGAAGCAGTTTTGAATGCAAAGAGAGCACAGAATGCCGAGACGGCTAAGTGACTGTGGATTGCTCCCAAACTATACAATCCACGGTGCACAGATGCATACACAAAAGCGTGCGACATTTATGCATTGGGATATGTATTTGACATGCTAGCAGATTTTTGGAGTGCATCCAGAAAAGTTTATTTTCCAAAAGAATTTTTTCACCACCCGGACAAAGATGTTATGAGGGCTATTCAAATTAAAGTAGATCATTGGATGAAGTTAAAAGAGAGGGACCAAAGAAGGAATGCTTCTGACGTGTTGATATTTCTCAAAGAACATTTAAAGACAGACCCTAACCCTGTCCAACGTCCACTTGTTGAACTTGCCCCATCATTTTATCTGATTTAAACATTTCTATGATATACATATATGTCTTGTCTTGGGCATTCTTTTTTTTATTGAAGTGTATTATCTGGTTTGAAATGGTTCACCTAATTGAGTCAATTACCTTTAGTCAATTCAAATTTATCATTTAACTGTCAATATTTCTAATTTGCCTTGTGGTTCAATTAGTGGCATTTGTTGTGGTTTGATTTAGTGGATTCCAGGCAGTGTCCCAATGAGTGAGAATATATATTTGCCAATGATATTGAATATTTGTCTATCTGTTCGCTGCAGCTCCAAGAGGAAATGGACGATGAAGAACAAGATATTGGCACCCAATCACTGTCTAATGATCAACAACAAGCGGTTGTTAATGCATTTCAACATATGAAGTCTCTGACACATGGCATGTCGGCACAACAAGCGACGGGTACTGCTCTCCGACTCTCAAAGTGGGAAAATCCAAACCATATGCAATGAAAAGAGATCAATAAAGAAGTGATAAAGGACATGATCAAGACAATATGGCCATGTGAAGACGCAGAGATCAAGAAAGGAAGGTGGAAGGTTTTGAAGTGCACCCATGATGCGATCAAAGATAACGCTGAGAGGATTTATTTGGAGGTTTATGGCCATCCCCTGCACAATGCAGATTGTGTGCTATATTTTGCAAAAATGTTATATGTTCACTTTGTGCAACAACGACTAGTAGACTTCTTGTCAAAGGAGACAACTGTTGCCACTCATGATTTAAGGGAGAGTTGTGTCACTTTCACCCGAGACGAGCTGGCATTAATAGTGAAAGACACCGACCTACAATTAAAAAGAGAGAAGGATATTTACACGACAAAATTGGCAGAGAAAGATGCAAAAATAAGTCACGATGCTCAAAATCTGACAAGCGAGTGAATCCAACACCTGTACAAGGGACACACGTGAACCACCTTGTCATGCATCCAGAGTTGGTCCCTTCGTCTACTTAAGATGCATCGTAGCCTTGTGCATAGAAGCCTAAGGGTGTAGTTGAAATGGCACATGAGGGCATTGTAGCAGGGATAGAGAGCCAAAAGATACTCCTCATACAAGCCCATCTTCCACATGATGTTACTTCCATACATATTGTGTTTAAAGTGGCACAATACGAGATATTGTGTTACTTCCATACATATTGTGTTTAAAGTGGCACAATACGAGATATCCTCACACTCAGAATAAAGTTAGGAGAAAAGACCGACACAAAGCACAACTATAACGCCTACAAAGCCAACCTGTGCATGGGAGCAATCGGGTGTAGTTGACATGGTGCATGATAGCATCGCAAGGGGAGATCAAGACCGAACTCCACTCCTCATGAGGTCCTAACAAGACCATCTGCTTCCACCACCTTTGCTACTGCAATGTGGGTATGGTGCAATTGCTTGTCTTCATTTACTTCCATTTCTATTATAGTATAGTCTATACTATATTGTGATCTAATTACACTATTATAATCATCCATTTCTCTAGCTACTACCATTTCTATTATTATAGTCTATTCTATGCTACAATCCAATCACACTATAGCACACGAGAGTTTGGATATGAAGGCACTCATGTAAGGCACACCAAGCTTGAGGACAATCACAGTATGAAGGCCACTTTTTGGCCTCTTTGTGAATGGATCACACCAAGTGTTTGCTTTGCTGTCAACACTTGTCATGCGTTCCAAGCCCCCATCCATGCCTAGCATCCAAGGCTTTGTGTATAGATTGTCACATGGTCTCGCATGGTCTCTTAGATAGAATGATTGGAAAGAAGCTCAACTATCACATCTTGTCTTGAGCTGCCACTCATATTGGGTGAGAGAACTTGTTTAATTTACCTACTTGAGTCACACTATTTCTCATGATGACATGAAAAAATTACCCCATTGATAACAAGCTTCTGCGAGAAAATGGTGTAGGGGGTCAAATAAAGATATTTCTAGTAGAGGGAAGCCTGACCAGATCTCTCTCTCTCTCTCTCTCTCTCTCTCTCTCTCTCTCTCTCTCTCATGCCGCCACTCATATTGGGTGAGAGAACTTGTTTAATCTACCTACTTGAGTCACACTATTTCTCATGATGACATGAAAAAATTACCCCATTGATAACAAGCTTCTGCAAGCAAATGGTGGAGGGGGTCAAAGAAAGATATTTCTAGTAGAGGGAACCTGGGAGCCTTGACCAAATTCTCTCTCTCTCTCTCTCTCTCTCTCTCTCTCTCTCTCTCTCTCTCTCTCTCTCTCTCTCTCTCTCTCTCTCTCTCTCTCATCTTTCCCTTTCTATATCTAGCAAGGATAGAGGCTCGAACTTAAGTTCGAGCCTTTATTCCTTCTTCTATTTGGTAGGGATTTAGCCTCTACCATTTTTGTATCTAGCAAGGGTAGAGGCTAAGTTCGAGCCTCCACGACTTCTTCTATTTGGTAGGGGTTTAGCCTCTACCATTTTCATATCTAGCAAGGGTAGAGGCTCGAACTTAAGTTCGAACCTCCATGAATTCTTCTATTTGGTAGGGGTTCAACCTCTACCATTTTTGTATCTAGCAACGATAGAGGCTCGAACTTAAGTACGAGCCTCCATGCCTTCTTCTATTTGGTAGGGGTTTAGCCTCTACCATTTTTGTACCTAACCATGGTAGATGCTAGGTTCGGACTAAGTTTGAGCCAGGTGTGTGGAGGCTCAAACTTAAGTTTGAGCATGCACACATTTTTATACATACAATGATAGAGGCCTGATATTTTTGAAAGTGCTTGTCATGTCTAAAATCTCTATGTAGGTAGCTTGGTTTCCATGTAAAAATTCGTTTTTCCATCTCTAACTGGAACCAAATGTATTAACAAATTCTTAACTTTGTATTCAAAAAACTTGTTTAAAGAGGCGTTATTTCTAGAGTTAAAAAGAATCTAACTCCTTTCAATAGAACCTCCAAGTGCCCTAAATTGAACTCATTAACGAGCATCAAACTCCTTCTAGATGACCTCCAAGTGCTCTACAGTCCTCATTATATTATGACTAGAGTAGAGTTCATCACAATATTTAGAGAATATTATTAATTGGTGGGCTTCTTGAAATAGCTAAAGTATATCAAAATGAAGGTGCTCTTGAAAAAAAAAAGGCAAATGAATTGAGTGTGTCCGCAAATAGATGATAGATCAAATTGCAAAAAAATACTAAGTTTGTGAGTGGAATTATAAAAAATGGGACTTTAATAATTTCCAAAATTCCTAAATATATCTTACAAAGATAAATATACCTACACTCTTTCTTAAGTAACTTGGTGACTATGAGTTGATTTCTCTATGACTATGAATCATTACCCTCTTACCATCATCTTGAAACTTGTACACATGAGTTGAGAAATCTATAAGTGGATTCCTTCTAGCATTCCAATGCTTGGCTAACACAATATCAAATTGTGCTGCACCTATAATCTCAAACTCTAGATTCTCCTCATAGGATTGAATTTTGAGAGGCAAATCAACTAATCATTGATAAAAAATCTTTAGTGAAAACAACATAGAGCTTTATTTTCCACCACTTTATGGACACAAATTTGATGACACTTACGCGATATTCAATGATAAAAATTGATAAAGAAATGAGTGTGTGTGTGTGTGTGTGTGTGTGTGTGTGTGAGAGAGAGAGAGAGAGAGAGAGAGAGAGAGAGAGAGAGAGAGAGAGAGAAAATATCTTTTGATTCTCCCCCCTCCTTTTTTTTTGAAATTATGGCTACATACTACTTTCATACTTGTTCACGTAAAGGTAGTGTGCCTCTTACCCAGTGTGGTTGTTGTCATTCTCCCACTTTCTCTATAGGCTCCAGGCACAGGTTCCATGTACATTTGGTAGTTGATACTTGCATCAATGTGATAATTGTAGACCACAATGTGGTTACACTATTGATGCACTTGAGCACTATAAGTGCTGGTGAGCTCTCTCGAGAACATTTTCTCCCTGTAAGGGAGCTCCTTTTGTTTCAAGTTTGGTGCACTTATCTTTGGCCTTGGATTATGCACATTGTCACTGTACATTTTGTAGATCCATAGCTCTTGTTTATGCTTTGATAGCATTGTATATTGAAATTTTTCTCCGAATACAAGGAAGGATCTGTTAATTTTCCCCAGGATTTTCCATTGTTTTATTGATAGTGGTCAGTTTATTTTCCACTTTGACATTCACTTATGGCAGTATATATGTGTGACAAATCTGAGCCCATGATGTCATAAGATCTAATATGTAACTTTACCAAATGATTTCTCATATTAAACCGATCATTTTAATAGGGGAAGATGAAAGCGGTGTAGCATTTGGACAAGTTTCCTCTGCTGTGATAAGTCTAGAAGATTTTATTGCACATTGCTCTTTGGTAGACCATCTCCTGTTGGACCCCTATTGAGATGAAACCATCTCTCCTTTTGGTACGTTGCTACATCCCTTGCTTGTCATGACTAGAGACATTCATTGTCTAGCCCAAGGCTTGAGCCAATAGGTTTGTAGAAAGAGTAAAGTAGTGAATTGAATCCTCTCTCTCTCTCTCTCTCCCTCTCTCATATACTACAAACACACACACACACACACACACACACACACACACACACACACACACCCATTGTGTGTTGTACACACAAGTCATCTCCTTCTCCAAGCTTGAGAAGTTGAGAGCCTACACCAACAATCTTGGCTATGTAATGCAAATCCAACCAAGAGCCATGCATCAATGCTATGCTTGTCATCTTCTTCATCTCCATTACTATGCTACTATGCTATGCTAAGCTCTATAAGTAATGGTATGAGAGAACATTACTTCTTTCTTGTATGTTACTTCTTCTTCCTCTTTCCTACCCTCATTCCCTGCTAGCTCTCTCCACCTTCGAAGGTGTTTAAGGTCTTGGGACTCAGGTGCAGGACAAGTTAATGCTTTCATTAGATTAAGTTACGGGCATAATTGTGGTGCATGAAGCTCTATATCTTCATTGCACCATCAAGGTCTCAAGGAACCCAAAGCTTGTATTGTACCAAGTCTCTCTTTATGGGAGAAGATATAATACAAAAAACTTTTGGAGGGGGGACCAACTCCACATAAATCCGGTCCTCAACTATTGTCAAGTTCTCTAATTCTCTCTCTTGCAAAGTATTTTTCATGCCAAGATAATTAAGTATAATGTTTATGTTGCTACCTGGATTAACATTTAATGCACTAATAACTTGTGTGTAGCGGAAATTGATAACGTAGTGAGAATTTCATTAAGAACAAGTTCCTAATGAGCATAGAGAGAGCACTTAATTGAGAAAATCAACATAGCAGTTTACACCTAGCTAATGTGGCATTGACAATACTTGAAAAGAGAGAGAAATAGAACAATTGACAACAGTTGAGGATCAGATTTACATGGAGCTGGTCCCCCCTCCAAAAGGCTTTGTATTATAGGTTACCCCCATCAAGGGAGACATTTTACAATACAATACTTTGTGTTCCTTCAATAACTTGCTGGTGCAATGAAGATGGAAGCTTCAAGCACCAAGCTTACACTTGAAAAACACAACATCAATTCCCTCACGGTCTTAGACCCAAGACCTCACACACCTTAGAAGATGGTGAGAGCTAGCGGGGTATGAGAGTAGATGTAGAGGAAGAAGAAGTATTCTTACAAGAAAGAAGTATTTCTCCTCACATTATCACTCTTATTATCTTGGCTTAGCTTAGTAATTAGCATGGTAGAGGAGATGAGGGTGCATTGTAGCTTGGCTTTTGGTTGGAATTGCATCACAAAGCCACGAGTTGTTGGTGTAGGCCTCCCTTCTGAAAAGCTTGGAGAAGATGATGAGATTTCCATTAAATCTTGGAGAAGGAGAGAGAATTCTTTGCTCCACACATGAGTTGTGTGAGTGTGTGTTTGATGATACATTTGCAAAATCAGCCCCCCCTCTCTCTTGGTCGACCCTCTTGCTATTTCCTCTTGCTGGCCCCTCATTGGCTCATGCCAAGCTTAGCCAATAGGAAATAAGAGGCAGAAACAAGAGCCTTTTGACAAGTGTCCTTTCCCCTTTAGTGAGAGATCAGGTAATTAGAATAATTCATTTAAATTACCATTGGACCTTTTAGTCTTTTGGCCAATATGAATTAAGCAAGCCATTGGGCTGCTTAATTCTCATTGGACCCCTGGCGGCAGGCTGTCCAATAATCTTCTAGGATACTTAATTTTCATTGGTTCTTTTATCAAGTGTGTAGACTTAATTTACTCTAGCATACTTCTCATTGGTCCACCTCTATGGCCATCCAATAGGATTTGAATGGGAATTGGGGGCAATTGGGCTAGGAACCTGACATGTGTCCACTATGCCCTTTGTGTAAAGGGAGCTTAGGAGTGTGTGTGTGTGTGTGTGTGTGTGTGTGTGTTTCTCTCATTTATTCTCTCTCTTACCCTACCTTTAGGGATCACCCCCTCCTTGATAGGGATGTGGGAAGACTTTTGAGTCTTCCCACATAGCATCCAAATTTCTAAAAATTTACCTATGGCATTTTTAATTAAAATTTTGAAACCTTAGCTTTTGTAAGTCTTAATGGACTGAACCTTAGGGTATTTATAGCACCATTCATTCACATTGCTCTTTTGCAGAGTGTCCCCCTTTGGATCCCTATTTTCCCTCATTTGGAGCCCTACTGAGACCGGTCTATCATCCTTACCAATATTCTAGCTTTTTCTCCCTTGGTACTTCCCCATATTAACTGATCAGTTTAACATGAGAAAATAATTTAGGAGAATTAGATCTTAGTTATTATGACATTCCTCTCTCTTGAAATCATAGTCATCCTCTACTATGAGGTAGAGAAGATACAACCTAGTCATTAGCGGGTAGAGGATCCCTATGTGAATTGGAACCTAATCAAGGATCTTATATGTTGAATAACCATTGTGGTAGTAATTAGGACACACGAAGAAGTGTGAGTGTGGGGGTGGAAAGTGGGGGCTTGGCTCAGGTTGCCAATGCCTATGAGAAGGGTGGTCCCAATTGGTCGGGAACTCTCCATCCCCTTAGTGTTTAAATCGACACTAGTAATACTCATTGCCCCTAGAGCGGCGAAGTCTCAAGTGTACGTGCCTATGAAACATGGGAAAAAAGGCACTCGGGATTTCTCTCCTCTTGGAAGGTGGATCTTAGGATCGCTAGATAAGTTAAGTACGCTTCCCCTACGAGGTGGAGCTAGATCTTGTTGCTAGTAGGCTCGAACTCGACTCACTTTGTGATGAGAGATCGTCCGCTAGATGAACCCTGAACCACTTTTTTGCTTCCGCTATAGATCTAGTGGCCACCAGGTTTACCATCAGATCTACCGTTTGAGACGGCGGGGTGGGGACCTCACATGTGGTTTGATGCTCATGGAGACTCATGTGATTTTAGTTTGAGCTCGGTAATGTATACCTCGAGCATGTTTTTTGGCAGTCACAGGTAGAGCAAGTATTTGTGTACTAGATTTGCATGTGTTTGCAATGATATATGCAAAGTGTGGAGATTGGTGCATGCATTTGGAGTGCGGTTTGATGCGCTTTGGTTATTGATTTTGTAGCCGTTTTGCTGATGAAACTCTGGCGACATTTTTCCAGCAGTTTTATGCGCATCGTTGGTGCGATCAAGATTGTGATTGCTTGTAGCACTCACGATTTGCATGCAGTGTTTTCCCTTTTGGGTGGTGCATCGCGAGTGTGTTTTGCTCTGCATTTTTGGTGTTGAGCTGTGAGTGCTCAGCCATTTGGAGCTTCCAATTTTGACTCCCAGCTAGTACTCCCATAGGTGTTGCCATTTGCAGTTGAGGAACCCTTCTGCAGTGTTTTGGCTTGCATACCGGTTTCGACACAGCAGGTGGCTTGAGCTTTTGCTTTGTGTATGCTTTTGTGGATAGTGGATGGAGTTTACTCGCCATAGTTTGTGATCAAGCTTAGCTCTCACATTGACATGTTTTGTCAGTTTAAACATAGTTTGGTGTTCTTGTATACACTCTCGCAAGAGGAACTTATAAATATTTACAGGTGTTTGTCAAGGTCATCTCATAATCAGCCAGGATTTTGCAAATCTAACCGCTTAAAAATGCACTAAACCCCGGTTTTTTTCGAACACTACTTAAGAAGCAAACTAAATTCCACAACTTTACATTAAGGACTAAATAAAAGGTTTCTTTTAAGCAGTTTCTTTTCTCTCTCTCTCTCTCTCTCTCTCTAATTATGAGCTTTTACCTTTTTAAAATATATTTTTAACTCTCATGACTCCCTCAATAGTCACCTTTTTGCCTTTTGAAGGCCCCTGTGAGTACTTCACCTTGTTATATTCATGGAGATATATGGATGATCTACTGTTTGCCAATAATGCCTTTATTTCACAATGTCTTGACCACAAAAAACCCTTGTTCCATGAGGACCCCTTTACAATTTACCCTTTAGACATTATTGGGATCAAAGCCACACACAAGGGAAACCAAGTCACATATTTAAATACATATATCCAATTATGCGAACCAATAAAAGGGGGGATGTTACATACACTGCATGGAAAAAAGACAAGTTATCATGTCCTAATGTTTCATTTATTCATGCAGCCAGTAATCGGCCAAAAAATATGGCATATAATGTGTGCATATCACAAGTACTTCCCATATACAATGCATCCCAAGAGTTGTTAGCGGGCACGCCACGACGGACGATGGAGCACAGCGAGAACACAGACCAACAAACTGTCAATCCGAGGACGTAGCTGACCCAACTAGGACTTGGAGGCAATCTCTGGGTTGTCAACCCTGATCTAGACACTAACAACACTCTACAGTCACTAATCCTACCACAACACTACCATAAAGCAAAGAAACAGACAACGCATCCTACGAAACACTACAAGCTCGAAATAGTCTCAAATCATATCAGAATGACTCGAAATCGGAGGGCAAGACTCACAAGGACATATCCTATATGGCCAAACACCTAAACCCTGAAAACCATAACTGTAAGACCTCTAATCGTTGTCGCGATAGGCTCAAAACAGCAATTTCCAAAGTGTCCAGAACTGATCTACAAAGGCATCAACACGAAGAGCTTTTCGCCCTGATTCTAACGACTACTTGATCATTCAGAACGGATGTCGTTTGAGGTACTTACGACCAAATATAGCTCGTAGCAGGCGGGCTCGCGATGTGGTCCTCGGCTTGCATTGCTTGCGTCGACGCGGAGAGCTCCTCGATGCTAAGACACTCCTACTCTCATATTTGCAATGTGATTAGTGTGCGCGACGGTGTGTGTGCATGAAGCTCACTACCTTGAGCTGCAGAACCCACGATTGTATATTATTTGAGATAACGTAATGTGTCCTTTACAAAGCCTTAGGTTTCAGCTTATATACCAAGCCTTCAAACCTAATGTCCGGCCAAATGACCTGAATTGTCCCTAGGCTTCTACAAAGATTAATTACAAGAAACTGAGTTGGCTTTACTCATTATACAAGCATCTGCGGCCAAAATACAAGTGCCGATTTAAAATATGAGGTTCCCGTAAATATTACAAAAGTGGCCGTAATGGCTCAAAATAATAATAACGGGATATTCGATGACGTCCATGAACTCGTATCTTCATGTTGCAGCATCCATCTTCATCTTCATTCCTTCATCACCATCTTCATATGGAATCTTTATAGAATCTTTGAGGAATCTTAATGGAATCTTAATGGAAACGTTGTTTAAAGGGCGTCCTTTCAACACTCTCCCCCTCCAAATTCTTGTCGTCCCCGACAAGACCCTATGTCTTTCCTGGCTTTGACGAGTTCTTGATGTCCTGGTGTTGATTGAAGTTGTTGTGGCAGCCTCTTCTGCAGTTGGTTTCTTTGCATGATGTTAAAGCTGCCTTGAAGTTGTACCTGTAGTGTATATATGTGAAGCTTGGAACTCTCCCCCTCCGATCAGTTGTTGTATCTTGAATTGCATGAGGTTGTATCGACTTGTTGGTGCAGCAGGTCGTTGTCATTGTAGCTCTAGTTTGCTTTTCTTGTGGTTGTTATCTAGCAGTCGTACCTGTGAGTTGACTTGAAGCTTTGTCAAGATGTTTTTTGGCCTCTCCCTTTTGACTTGTTAGTATATTTGAAATTAGTAGTGTGGGGATATCGTGGTTCTTCTTGTTTTTGTTGTTATAAAAAATAAAAGAGTAAAAGTAAAATATAGCGTATATACAAAATGAAGGTCTTGGATACCTGGATAAAACTAAAGGGAAAAACCCAGTGGGAAAAAATGTCTTTAGTCATAATTAAATGCGAGGCTGTATGTACTTAGGTTCTGATGTTATAGAGTTATGTTAAGTTAAAGTACATATGGCCATATGGCTACTAGTATGGGCTTGATATACATGGATAAGTGTTAGTAGCTTGAAGTCAGAGTCATTGTTGTTGAGCAAAGGCTTATAAAACCTGTTTCCGCTTGGTCATCGTCATTTGTTTGTGTAAGTGCATGGGTGGAATAAAAAAAAGAGTGCCTAATGCATATGTCCAATGATGGGACATCTATATGCTTGCACAGAGTTATGCATGTTAAACAAGATGCGATGCGAGAGAAGAGTATTGATGGGTTCTTCATGGAGTTAGTGTAGCGAGCAAAACATATAGCATGAGTGCTTCAAAAGCTTTCACTACTCACAAGAAGGGTTTTTGCTGTCGAGGTTTCTCCACTCTTCCTCACTGTGTCAAGTGCGTGAGTGTTTTTGTTTTGACTACTCCGCCTTCTCCACCTTATATATTATATGGACTTTGACTCTTATGCTCACCTCTTCCAGCATGAGCGACATGACTTTATGTATGCTCAACTCTCTAGCTTGAGCTTATACCTATTAGCTAGACTCGTAGACCACAGAAACTCTATGACTTTATGTATGCTCAACTCTCTAGCTTGAGCTTATACCTATTAGCTAGACTCGTAGACCACAGAAAAATATAAACTTGAAGCTTGGGTCTGACACTTCGCTCATTTAGTGGCTTAGCTGCCCGACTCTAGACTCTTATGCAATGTAAGTTTAATGGAGACTTTGACTTACCTGATCGCGGCCTGAAATCCAATTCCATATGCTTTTGATATTTAGGCCTTTCTCGTTAGTTTCTGTTTGAGATGCCATGTTGTCCAATACATTGGCATATATCTGCTCTTCATTCCTTGGTAGCAAATTGTGGTCGCTTGATGAGACAGGTAATGATGTTGAAGCAATGGTTGGTGAAGTCTTCTTCTTCTAGATAGTGTTCTTCAAAACTGTGACCTCCGCATTTACCGTTGCTTTCTTTTTGTTGTTAAGAGGCTGTAAAGGAGTTGTGTATCTTTCTTGTTGTTGAGCCTCAATCGTGGATTTTGGAACCCACATTGTTCTTGGGCCTGGTGTGATCTCTTTTGCCACTTGCCTTGTTTATTCTTTGACTTGATGGTACCTTGTCTTTAATTTCCAAATATGGTTGTTACTTTTGTAAAAGCCTTGCTCTTGTAGTAATTGACGAGGGATCCATCTATAGGTTGTAGTACTCTTGGGTGTAGCGGGTGGCTGCTCTTGATTTCTTGATGTTTCTTGCTTTTCCTGGGTGATTCCTTGATAAGCTACTACCTTAGGTAACCAGATCTGAAAGTTACCCTCATAGAATCCTTGTGCTTCGAGTAACTCGACTGGAATGAATCTTTGGACTTGCTTGGAGGTGATCTTCACTTGACTTTGTTGGGTAGTCTGGTAGAATTCTGATTTCATTACCCAGACTTGTCGTATGGTTTGTCCAGTGGAAGACCTTCTCTTTTGCTTTTTGTACCTGTCCTTTCTCTTGGTTGAGTTATGTGATTGACGTTGACGGCTTTGTTGATTCCTGACTGAGTGGTTGTCATGGGATGGATATCGCCAGGCTGTTATCTTGGGCTTGTTGACCCAAACATCTAAATTTCCTTTCTTGTATCCTTGTGCAATAATTGACTTGCTTGATGTGATCCATCCTGTTACCTTTGCTTGCTGAGGTTGTTCCTGTGATTGTATCCAAACTGGATCATTAACTTTAATATGTGCCTTGGATACTAGCACTTGGTTGACCTGTTTTGACTTCCTTTGGAGACTTTCAGGCGATGGAAACTTTGGTTGATAGCCTTTTTGCTTGGGTTTCCATTGTTTTGTTGATGGTTTGGCTTTTGATGTAGAGGCTTTGTCTTGCACTTGCATTGGCTGGGCTAGAGACTGTGGGCTTACTTTAGCTTTGCCTTTTTCAATAGCCAAGAATCTTTGAACTGTTGTAGGCTTGACCTCTGTTGCCACTTGATAGCTTGTCGTGATGACCATTGTTGAAGATTCAGGCTCGTCTTCAAAGACTTGTGCCCATGGCTTGGACAAAATCAAGTGTGTTCCCATTTTCCAAGAATCTACCACTAATAATTTTTCTTTGACATTCTGTGAGTGTAGTTGGAGAGTAGCTTCTGCAATCCCCATACTTATAACATCTACTTCAGGTGAGAGATTTACCTTTATTTGAATATCATAAAGCTTTGGCTTACCTAGAAGTAACCACATGCCATATGACATGACATTATTCATGGAATTTGTATCAATTTCTGCCATAAAATTCATCTTGACTCCGTCTTGTGCACTTAGCAAAAAGTTGATCTTCTTTGGTACAAGATTGCATGTGTTCTCTTGAGTGACTTGAGCAATCTTTGGCTTGGACTCCTTGTCGTATGAGGTTCCAGTGGTGAGAGATGCATCATGTGCTGGTGATTTGCATCTATCACTTTGGATAGCTCTCATACCTCCCTCCATTGTAGCAAGTGTAGAAATACCACCCAATGATATTGTAGACATCATGGAGGTATTCACTTCTTGCCTATCTGACCCTTCATTATATGAATCACAAGCAGGATCACCCATAGAGTCATTTTTCTTGACTTTGAGTTCATCATACTTAGATTCTTCGTCTGTCTCACACATAACCCTTAGCGTGTAGTAGGGGACTATGTCATACCCATTCTCATCGCAAAATTTTGTTGGTGTGGTCTCATTAACACAGACATCCAAAGTAGCCAATATCTGAGTCCACTCTAGAGGTTCTAACGCCTCTTCCGGAAAAGGTTCTCTTATGTAAGCATCATCTTCTAAGACCCTCTCTAAGGCATTCTCATTTCTCCCAAAGTCACTACACTCCGATGCTCCGCACATCCAGATTTCTTTCTTTTTGCCCATCCACGGATGGTCTGTTGATCCACTTTGTGTTGCAGAATCAAAATCTTCCAGGGGCGTTCTAGTTACATCTTGGTAACTATGATTTCTCATATTTACCCGTGTTGTGGTTTCAACATGTCTCAAGTATAGATAATCATAACCCCAATCTTGTACCATCTTGAGTTGCCTCATGAATGGTCTTCCAAGGATGATTTCATAGTTATTTTTCTTGCCAAAGTCAACTATGGCAAAAGTATGTGCATACTCTATACCACAAGAAGACACGACTATCGCTTCTAGCTCCCATGGGTCTTTCCACATGCCCATCAACTAATTGTAATTTTATTCTGGTTGTTCTAAAGGCGGGCCTACCCCATTTCTCCCATATTCGTTTTGTTGCTATGGAAATTCCTGCTCCGCTGTCGAGTATAGCTTTCGTTTCAATCCCATTGTACTCGACAGGCAAAGTGGCATTACCATCTTCTCCTTCACAGTACTCTCCTACTTTGTTCAGAGGTACCGGTCTTACATTTGATCTAGGCTTCTCGATCTCATCTAGCTACCCTACGACACTTCTCCAGAATGGATGACTAATCCATTTGGTGCTTGGGAGCCTTAGTTGCCGCAAGCATGTCTGCACATCAGTCCTATCAATCTTTCATAGTAGAGTATCAAGCTCTACTTGGTGTTTGGGAGACATTGTCTCCACAAACATGATCCTAAGCATGCATACTTCTTAACATTTGTGCACAATAAAGAAAAAGAGAGTCTTATAGGATAAAATCTTTGTTCATTTAAACATATTTACATTTGCTTACTCTAGCAAAGCATTGTAAGCATTGATAAGGTTTAGGCTATTCTTTAATTGTATGCCTTGCATCCATCTAGCATCTTCAAAAGGATAATTTTTTAACTTGATAAGACATCGTCGGATAGTCTTACCGCCTCGTAATACCTTGTCTTCGTGTTGCAGAATGGACTCGGGTTGCAACACCTCTTCTTGGTCGTTGATCTCCGGTGGGTCTCCAATAATTGGTTCTTGAGGTGGCTCTCCTTCGTAAGGCTTTAGTAGGCTCACATGGAAAGCATTGTGTAAGAGCCAATGGCTGGGAAATTGGAATTGATAGGCCATCTCATTGATTGGTTTAACATTAGAAGATTTCGGAGGTCATTTGGAGGGCCTTCTAAGAAATTCTATTTCTCTCTCTAGAAAATTTCTTAAAATGCCTTTGCACTTATTCAGTACGTCCAAAAAGACAACTAAATACTCTGAAAAATGAACCTAACTTTTCATCATTCCTTTGAAACGGTCACTTTTTCACTAAATGCGAGTGTCTTTTTCACGAGCTCGGCGTCGCTCATTTAGAATGTCTTACGTCATCAATGAAAATTTTAAAACTCACAAAACTCTCAACTAGTGTCAGAATTTGAAGATTTTGACACCACCAGTGCGTTGAAACCCCCAAAAACCTAAAAATCGAATGGCTACTTGTCCTTTTCTGACACCTGGAGAGGGAGAAATTACCAAAAAACCCCTAAAAATGGGTCTTGGGATTACGGTGCACGAGGGACAACAAAGTGGATCATGGCGTGCAGAGGACCTTTACAAAAACAAAAGTTGTCCCTCGTGCGTCGTGATCCCAAGACCCATTTTTAGGGGTTTTTTGGTAATTTCTCCCTCTCCGAGTGTCAGAAAAGGGCAAGTAGACATTTGATTTTTAGGTTTTTGGGCATTTCGAACGCATTGCTGGTGTCAAAATCTTCAAATTCTGACACTAGTTTTGTGATTTTTTTCAAATTTCATTGATGACGTAAGACATTTTGAATGAGAAGCGCCGAACTTGTGATAAAAACACTCACATTTAATAAGAAGGTGACCGTTTTCAAGGACCGTTTGCTCATTGAATGCATCTTTTATATTTTTGTTTATATCAGGCTTTTTTCTACATAACGTAAGCTCTTCTCTCATTGGAGGAGCTCTTTTTCCACTGTCTACTAAAAGGCCCTCCAAAAGACCTTCAAAATTTTCTAAGTGAGAATCTGGAAGGGACCATAGTACCTTTTCGCTAACTTAGCATAGTACTTTTGGTGTCCCGTAGGATTTTTGCCCGTTGCGTGCATTAATCAAGCCTTGGGAAACTTTAGCAGACCCAATCATTTTGTTTAAAGGCTTGAGATCTTCAGTGCTTATTAGTAGTAGCCTTTTGTCTTTGCTGTGAGATAGAGATAGCATCCTTAATATTTTGCAAAGATTTTTGTAGGTCTCGATTGTACTCATCTGTAGCGAAGATCTTCCCACGTACCTTGAGTAGCAAGGGACTTTTTGATGTTCCCTCTATCACCTCAAAAGGTGCTTTTCCCATGGAAGTATGTACATTGTTATTATAAGCATACTCCACTAAGGGTAAGTACTTCTCCCATTGGGACTTTTGATCTACTTCTGTGATATAAGCTTTTAGTAGATCAAGAATGGTTAGGTTAGCTATGTCCCTTTGGCTATCCGTTTGGGGATGATAGGCCAAAGAGAAGTTTAGCCTTGTACCTAAATTCTCAAAGAGACGCTTCCAAAAATTACTGGTCATTCTAGGATCTCTATCCGACACTATGGACATTGGCAAGCCGTGGTACTTGAAGATTTGTGATATAAAGAGAGTTGCCATTTGATGGGCTTTGATAGTCTTTTTGACAGGTATGAAATGTGCTTGTTTGCTAAACCTGTCTATTATCATCCATATTCTTGTATTCCCATGGATAGACTTAGGAAATCCAAAGATAAAATCCATGGATATGCTCTCCCATGGTGAATTAGGGATTGGCAAAGGTTGAAGCAATTCAGGTTTCTTCCCTCTATCAAACTTTGTCTTTTGGCATACCACACATTTTGAAACATACTCTTGTATGTTTGCTTTCATGGTAGGCCAATAGAAATATGTTTCTATCCCTTTTAGGGTAGACTGAATCCCTCTATGCCCCGCATAAGGAGGAGCATGAGATTCATACATAACTTTCTCACGTAGTGAGTTAATAACGCATAGTCTATTGCCATAGACTCAGATAACCATCTTGTAGGGTAAATGATTCTTCTTTCTTCCCTAGTGCAAGGACTACAATCACATCTCTAAAATCAGGATCAATAGTGTACTCATCTATCATAGAAGATAGATCATTGTGAGTTGCTATGGATATCGCATTCACTCTCGACCGTCTTGAGAGTGCATTGGCTACTTGATTATGCTTGCCAGCAATGTGACCAATATGAAAATGAAATTGTGAAAGGAAATTTGCCCACCTCATTTGTTTGTCGGAGAGCTTAGTTTGCGTCATGAAGCACTTAAGGCTTTGGTGTCTACCCATGGAACGGGAAACCTATTCTTGATAGTTATCCTATTTAGTGTCCTATAGTCGACACACATACGATATGTGCCATTTTTCTTTTGCACTAATAACACTGATGAACAAAATAGAAATAAGCTAGGCCTAACCATGCCCTTCTCAACTAGCTCATGTAGTTGCCACATAATCTCCTCTTGTTGAGCTTGGGGAACTCTCTAGGGAGGTTTATTAGGCGGTGACCTGGAAGAAGTTCAATTGCATGGTCATCATTGCCTTGTTTTGGAGGTAGTTCACAAGGATATCGTCAATAAAAACATCTTGAAACCCCTTGAGAAAATTGGATAACTCTAATTTCTTTTTATTATTTATATTTTCTTTTGCGAAAGCATTAGATTCATTTTGAGGATCTTTAACAAAAAGCATGTACATGGAAATAGAGCTCTTTATTGACTTATTAAAAGCTTGCGTATGTACAATGAGTATGGTGTTACCCAACTCCTTAGCATCTATGTACATATCTTTTTCCCTGAACCTAAAACAGCTTTTCCTTTCAGGGAATTCAACATTGGCAGCCATGTGATCAAACCATGGTGCCCCTAGGATTACATCCTCGTGCTTGAGACGAGAGATAAAGAAATCCTCCTTGTCCACATAGCTTTGGACATGGAGCCTCAATTTCCCAATTAAGGGAGTGACTGAGGCTTCTTGCCCCTTCAAAGCACTATTGGCAGGTAGGAAATCTCCCATCTCATAGGCTTGGATGCCTAGCTTGGTGGCCAATGGATATGAAATGTGAGTAGAACCAAGGTCAAAGAGAATAAAAGCATCATTTTCTCTTACCTTTCCCCAAGCATGGCATAGAGGAGATCCTTTGTGATGAGTATCCTCTTCTTGAATTTTGACCAAGGTAGCTTTAGGAGACTCAAATAGAGTATTCTTGTGGGGGCAAGCATGATAGGCATGCCCTTGCTCCCCGCACTTGAAACAACGGTAATCTTTTTGATAACACTCTAGCTCTTCAGGAGAGAGTTAATTTTTTCCTTCATAAACTCCCTTTTCCTTAGCTTTGTTATTGTTGATGTTGCCTTTGGGAGACTTTTGGACATTGTCCTTCCCCTTAGGCTCGTTACGGTCCTCGTTTTCTGTGGGCTTAAGATTTCTCTTAGCCCCTTGTTGGAAATTGATTCGTGAAGCCACCATGGTATGGTGTATGACCGCAGATATGGTGCGTGGCCTTTGGGAGTTGACATACTACACCATATCCTCAGTTAAATTTGCACAAAATTGTTGCTTTTGCTCTTTAAAATCTATCTTTTTGAAGACAATGGATTTGAGATGCAAGTCCCAAAACTTGTCTACATATTTGTGAATAGATTCGTAGGGAGAGAGCTTCAAGCTTTGCTATCGGTGAGTACTTTGTCTTTGGCATCGGTAGCCAAAAATTGCTTCATGATGGAAGCTCTTAAAGCTTTCCACATTTGTGGAGCTTCACCGTTTGCTCGTAGGCTAGACCACCATTGCTTGGCGAACTTTTGAAAATGCATAGCTACATGAAGTAGCTTAGAGGACTCCATGAAGCCCTCATCTCCAAACACCGCATCGAATGGTTGGATGAAGGCCAAGACTTTGTTTGTAGCACCAAAGGTGCCATTGTAGGTAAGGAAAGAGATGTTCTTTCCTCCCTCTTTGAACTTTTTGAGCTTGGATGACCTCTTCCACGCAGTATAGGATTTCCTATGGCCTCTTCTTTTAGGTGGTTCAAGAGCTGCACCATCACTTTCTTTAGAAGAGGAAGAGTATGAGGAGGATGGAGAAGAGGGTGACCTCTTTCTTGCCTTTTTCTTCCCTTGTTCCTCCTTGTCTACACCATCACTTTATTCAGAAGAATAAGAGGATGAAGAAGAGGGTGACCTCTTTCTCGCCTTTTTCTTCTCTTGTTTTCTCTCATGCCTCTTTGAATTATGGTGTAGAGAAGTGTGCGATGGTCTTCTCTGTTTAGGGGGTGCTGGAGAGCATTTTACCCACCGTCTTTGTGGAGCCATCTCCACCGAGGTGGCAAGAGAATCACTTCTTTTTTCTTTCTTTCGGTGGGGTCTCTACCATCAAAACTTGAGTTCTCCTTTGGGAATCGAGCAATAGATTTTTGAGACCTTCGTACGGATCCTCTTCTTCTTCCCTTATCGTAGAGATGCCTCCTTTGGAAGTATCACAAGGAGGCTTCCTAGGTACTCTCTCTTCTTGGTGGGGAGTTTTGAGAATACCATGGGTGCGCAATTACTGTAACACTTGCCTTGGAGGGATGGGTTGCCTAGGGCTTGTTGTAGCCTAGAAACAAGATAGTTTACAAGCATAGGTCATCATTAGTTTCTCTTTCATTTAGCAAAATCAAAGCTATCAACATTCATTTCAATCTCTTTTTCCTTCGTCAGCCATACTAGCAAATTTTAGGTGTAAACTTTTACTTGTAATTTCGCACTTCAAGCACTAGTTTCTACTCCTCTTTACCTTCAAAGATAAGCACTCAAGCATCTATACCCATGGCTCGAATATTAGTAATTGCAAGGAATAGAAGACAGTGTTCAACAGAGCCAAGAGAGCATCGGTTCCTGTCAAGCTTCTAATAGTTCAATAATGATTAAGCCATAGGCAAGCGCGGTAGGACTCCACTATTAAGACCATAGCTCTCAATGGTGTCCCCATTAACTTCATAAAACAGGACTGCTTCAAGGATCAAAATCCCTATTCTACTTACTCTTTTGCAATTAATAACACCAACCATTTGTAGCAATCTTGACCTCTCTTCTTGAGCAAGAAAAGAGTTCAACCAATAGCTCTAATACCAATGTAACTTTTAATGCATTAATAACTTGTGGTAGCAGAAATTGATAACATAGTGAGCATTTCATTAAGAACAAGTTCCTAATGAGCATAGAGAGAGTACTTAATTGAGAAAAGCAACATAGAAATTCACACCTAGCTAATGTGGCATTGAAAATAATTAAAAATAGAGATAAATAGAACAATTGACAATAGTTGAGGACCGGATTTACATGGAGCCGGTCCCCCCTCCAAAAGTCTTTGTATTATAGGTTTCCCCCATCAAGGGAGACATTTTACAATACAATACTTTGTGTTCGTTCAATAACTTGCTGGTGCAATGAAGATGGAAGCTTCAAGCACCAAGCTTACGCTTGAAAAACACAACATCAATTCCCTCACGGTCTTAGACCCAAGACCTTACACGCCTTCGAAGATTGTGAGAGCTAGCGAGGTATGAGAGTAGATCTAGAGGAAGAAGAAGTATTCTTAGGAGAAAGAATTATTTCTCCTCACATTATCACTCTTATTAGCTTAGCTCAGCTTAGTAATTAGCATGGTAGAGGAGATGAGGATGCATTGTAGCTTGGCTCTTGGTTGGATTTGCATCACAAAGACGAGTAAACTTGATAAGATATCGTCGGATAGTCTTACCACCTTGTAATACCTTGTCTTTGTGTTAGATAATGGACTTGGGCTGCATCACCTCTTCTTGGTCCTTGATTTTTAGTGGGTCTTCAATAATTGGTTCTTGAGGTGGCTCTCCTTTATAAGGCTTTAGTAGGTTCACATGGAAAGTAATGTGTATGAGCCAATAGCTGGGCAATTTGAGTTGATAGGCCATCTCATTGATAGGCTTTCTTGGAACACGTAGATTAAGGATCTGACCCTGCTTTTTGCAAAAAAGGCACCTAAAAGCATAAAAAGCATGAAAAAGATAAAAATAGTAGATTTTCTCGAAATTGAAGCAAACATCCGTCTGACCTACTAGAACATGGAAATGACCTTGCTTTTTACTTTAGAACCCTACAATGCTGCCAATCAAGCATCTTTAATCAAAATTTGACAAAAATAGATATTGAAAGCAAATTTTCTTATTTCTAAAAGAGACCCAAATGTTGGGGATCTTACATCCTCCCACACTTGAAAAATTCAAGGTGTCATCATCACGACATGAAATCTGGATAGTTTATTCTCATTACATAATCACGTTTCCAAGTGGCATCTTCCAAAGGATACGTTGACCATTTAACAAGGTGTTCAATAATGGTTCGATTATGTAGAGGCTTAGTTCTACTTTGAAGTATCACTTTGGGATATACTTCAAAAGCTCCATTGATAGTAGAGGTAGACAATAGAGAATCATCAAGAATGTGTTGTAGACTAGGTACATACTTCTTGAGTAAACTGCCGTGAAAAGCATCATGTACTTTTATGTGTGGTGGCAACAAGAGTCTGTAAGCTTGATCATTAATCGTTTTTGTGATTACAAAAGGTCCACAATATTTGACACTGAGCTTCTTACACTTACCCATTGATAAGGAACCATGTTTGGGTTTTACTCTAAAAAATACCATATCGCCCTCTTCAAAAATTTTGATAGATTGTTTAGGGTTAGCATAGCTCTTCTATCTATCTTGAGTAATTTTAATATCTTGTTGTATAAGATCGGTTTGTAGTTGCATTTCATCCAGCATTCCTTGGATGATTGAACTCGCATGAGAGGTCTATCCATTTTAGTGGAGTAAGACACTCTTGTCCATATAATTCTTGAAAAAGAGACATCTCAATTGAGCGTTGGAATCAGTAATCATACACAAATTCAACCAAATACAAATATTTGTCCATTTACTCTGCACATGCATAAAATAAGCTTTTAACATGTCTTCAATGATTTGATCAGTCCTTTTTGTCTACCCATCAGTTTGAGGGTGATAAGCAGTACTAAAGGCCAACTGGGTTCTTGTAGCTAAGAAAAAGGCTTTCCAAAAGTTTGAGGTGAACTTCGCATCATGATAAAAAATTATCTGTCGAGGTAAGCTACAATACATGGAAACACCTTTCATGAAGACTTGAGCTATATCCTTTGCCGTAAACGTTGTCTTGATTGGAAATAAATGGGTCATTTTTGTAAGCATAATTCCAGATCTTTGGTTCCTTGAGTACAATCAAGAAACTCATTTATACAATCTAAATGATAAACTTTGCTTTGGTAGTTCTTCTTAAGTTGGGTTTTAAGATATCTCAAGTTGCTGCATTAGGATCAACATTGTTTTTTGTACAATGGTCTCTCCACCAATGCTTGGCTGTTTTCTCTAGTTTGAACTTAGCATAATAGCTTTGTTTATAGCAGATGGATGAGCCAAATCAAAGTAGTCATCCATGCACTCAATCCAATCTTCAAGAACTTTGCCTATATCTTTTCCTTCCCCGCTAAAATTTCCAGGTTGAGACTTGCGAATCATAGCATCAATGTCTCTATTAATGATGGTGTGTAGAGGAACAATAGGTGCATTTAAGTTAGTAGCAGCCGCATTTTCTCTAGAAGGTATGGTAACTTATTGCACCATATCAACCAAAAGCACACTTAATACAATATTCTAATCCGCTCAAAGTCCTTTACTTCAAATAAAACAGACAATTGAAGATAAGACAAGAGAAAGAATAGGAGAAATAATAACAAATATATCAATCCAATTTTTATATCACAAAACTTTGGGGTTCCAAAAATTCTACGAAGTGTCTCGAAAGCTTTTAATAAATTCTAATAGATCTGAAATAATGCACTTGGTAGTAGCCATTGTGGCATCCTTCCACCAGTGGAGCATAGTTATCCCATTCTTTGAGTATATCGGATGGGTGATCTCAATAACCCTTTTTGATCTTTGGTTGAAATATTTTCTCATTGGCGTGTAAATCATACCATTGTTGACTAAGAGATTGATTAGTTACAAGTACTTCCATTTCGCTGGGAAATATTGCCTTCTTGTACCCGAAGTAGTCATTGAAGTAAGAAGATTCTTTTAGAAATACATCCTGTGTGTCCCATCCTTCAGAGTTGTGTATATTTGCACAATCTGCAAGGCACTAGGGTCTGTTATAGGCATCGTATAAAACTTTTATATGGCGAGGGTTCTAGATTAGTGACTTTCCAAACAAGTCAAAGAACAACTTCCAAGGTACCAGGCTAAAGGAATGTTAGTCATTGGTTTGGCATTGATGGCCCCATATATTGAACATGACAATGTTGAAACATCCCGTAGCCATTACTAAAGGAAGTATGCTTCTAGCTATACATGTTTCCTTTGTCGTTCTCAAGGTAAGTTCATAAGCATTGATGCACAACACTTGGTTAATGGCAATGATCTCCTTTTCCAACTTGGATTTTATCCACTCGATACTCGCAATGGGTGAGGGTTTATGTTCAAGTGGTCGGTTCTTTTGAGCAATGTTCATTCTTGCGGCAACCCACCTAGGATACAATTGGAAGTGCACATGCAAGAGATAGATAGTGATGATGGGGATACACAAGTTGTGCATAACATATCCTTCTAAGAGGAGTTACCTTTTATCTACCTCAACCTATTGAATATAGAACCTACTCATGTCCATAATTTAGAATTGGAAGCCAAGTTTTTGTCCCCTTTATTCACTTCCTTAAGTTTTCCATTACTTTGCTTAGTCCTTTTTTTGGGGGGAATGTTATGGTACTAGTTGTTAATTAGTTGGTTGATTTTTCAAAGGCTGCAAAGATTTTAGAAGAAGAGTATAGAATTAGGCAAAGAATACCTAGATACATATTGATATCAGCCTAAAGAACAACTACCTTTCTTGAACAAATTTTTTACCCGGGGGATTCACTATTAGTAATGGGAAGATGTCACCTACCTGCATCAAAATTAGAGAAACCCCCCTATGTACGGTATTTTACATGCTAATCTACCCCCCTACATATGGACAAGATAAGGACGTTCTCGCAGTGATCCAACCTCCTCATACGGATTTCGTCCGGAATGTAATGATCCGCTATTTTATGTATGCTAGTAACCTAACAATTTTAGAAGCACATGTATTTGCAAAAATGCATGTTGAAGTGCAAATGAACAGAAGTGTAGATTGTAGTGTGTTTTCATTTGCAATAGATGTTAAAAGAACAAACCATGAAAAGCAACAAATAGCCTCTCAATAGCCAAGAACCAAATCACCAAGAGCA
Source organism: Adiantum capillus-veneris (assembly GCF_014529385.1). Lineage (NCBI taxonomy): Eukaryota > Viridiplantae > Streptophyta > Polypodiopsida > Polypodiales > Pteridaceae > Adiantum > Adiantum capillus-veneris. Next base: position 24,786,234 of record NC_140948.1, on the reverse strand, counting down.
TTAGTAGCTCCAATGGCCAATAGCACAGTCTCGGGGGATTCACTATGTGTAAAATGTGCGTTCAAGACATGTTTGTAAAACCCCTTGTCTGTGAATTTTGTTGGGAATATAATGTACCCTTCTCTTTTAAAACCTGTAAGGTTTTTTTCAAATTTTGAAAAAATAATACCCTTCTGTATATATATTTATGTGTGTTTCAAGAACTTTAAATACCCTTCTGTTGAACTCACGTGATAGGTTACATTTTTATTAGGTGACCTCCCCGAGAGCACGTCAACTCAAGGAGAGCTGATGACCGAAATCCGAGCTCTTGCTAAGGGCCAAAGCAAGCTCAGAATAAGGCAGATCCAAGCTTCACAGGCATCACAGGCAAGGTCAAATAATAGATATGGGCAAGCTAAGGTAGATCACGTAGGCTGCATTTACCATGCACGAGTACAAGGCTTGAAAGCGAGATAATGGTCCAAGATACAAAACATATACTGAACAATGACAGCTGCAGAGCAAACATTAGTAGATGGAGGTCGAAATGCAAAATGGTCCCTGTTTTTGTCCACTTGTTCTTGGTCGCTACTACCGGTTGCGTCATGGAAAAGTGAAAGATATTCACGAGAGACTCGAGAGCAGCATGTGGAGCGGGCAACAAGCATTGTGGAAGACTGGGTTCATCCTTTTTTTGTCGTATGTTGAGAACAAAAACCAATCAAGCAAGTAGGCTGCAAGCTTTTAAACATGGCAAGTGTAGACGAGGTTAACCTCCACGATGCTACCTTTCCCATCTCCACCCACCATTTCTACCTGTAGCCAAGATCCACTATGCACATTAGCAAAACCTCTTGAGTACACCATGTCCCACCCCGCCAAACATGCTTCAACAAACCTAAAGAGTACGTGGGCATGCATCAGATGGGTCAAATCAAGGGAGAATGTGGACGTGCATTAGGTGGGTCGAATGCTCTAAGGGTCTTGAGGTCGAGGGTAGTGCAAAAGTTTTGGAAAACAAAAGAATTGCAACAAGATGAACAATTAAAATGCAGGGATAAAAAGAATGAGGAGCATACCGAGATCTAGAGCTATGGAAGTTCCTACTTGTGCTGAGCACATCATGGTAGCACACTGTTGATGAACTAAGGCAAGCAAGCACTCATTCCTACAACCACAACCGACTTCTCCAGGAGACGAAAGTGCAAAAAAAACAAAGGGCAAAATCATGCCGTAGTGCCCCACATAAACCCCTTCAAAGCCCATTAGTCCTCCACTCTGTAAACGTGAAACAACTCGGAACAAAAGACCAGAACATACTCTCTCTCTCTCTCTCTCTCTCTCTCTCTCTCTCTCTCTCCCACCATATATAAGGGATGTGTGTGCACTGTTCATCTGTGGCCAACATGCCGGCTTAGGCGACCATGAGCGCAACCCGGATTTGGTGCCCCTATACTTTGAATGTTCGTCGATTTTGAATGAATTGTAGACATCTTGGTTGAAGTCCCCATAAAAGAGGATAGTTCTTTTGAGATCTAGGTCCAAAGGGTCAAGCAAGCCCTCCCAATGGTTACTCCCTTGCATATCCACTTCTGCCATATGTGGCCCATGCTCGCTTGGTTCCCTTCTCTCTCCTCTGGAACCTTTACTGTGGTTTGCAGTGAGCCCTACAAACAGCTCTTCCTCATCATCATCGTCCTCTTTGTCCTCTTCTGACAGGCCTAGCTTGTCCTTTATAAATTCCTTTGCTTCAGAGAACATTTTACAGTTCCACTTGAAACTCCTTGCAGAGATCATGGTTCCCTTGGGTGAGTATGGCATTGGTGTAGGGAATGTTGAGATCAGCACTGGCACAAAAGTAGTGTATGTTGCTCTGTGGTTAGGCCTATGCCTAAAATAGGAGGGAAATGGGGTGGTCAAGCTTAATGTGCAAGCTCCAGATGATGCCGATGACGGTGGAGGTACTGAGAAGGAGACGATAGACCTCAAAATCTGGCAATGGGGTTTTGCCATAAAGCTCTACTCATTAAAAAGCAGAGATGGAAGACAAGGAAAAGGGGAGAGAGAGAGAGAGAGAGAGTTAATGAGAGGAGTGCATTGCAAGCCTGTTTCCCTGCACCCTATTAGAGATTGGTGATGAGCATGATAAAAGCAATGAGAAGAAAGTTTAGAAAATCTATGGATGTGCCCACCGTTGCTGCCATTTTAACCATGCTGATGATGCTGATGCTGTAGATGATGCTACCTTGATTAATTAAGAGCAGCAGGGGAAGAATGAAGAGTAAAATAAGAACAGAAACTCTCTTTAGGTATGTCCTTGCAGGCCTCCCTCCCTCCCTCCCTCCCTCCCTCTCTTCTCTCTCTCTCTCTCTCTCTCTCTCTCACACACACACACACACACACCGCTACACAGTCGCACACTTGCACTCTATAACCAGCTCTCTCAAGCACCACATAGAAATATATGCCATATATACCAATAGATGGGTCGTATTTGATACCCAAATCGATGTGCTCTTGAATACCAAAGCCAAAACATCCCGTGTCACTGAAATTCCTTCGTATAAGCTCATGTTGTTTCACCTTCAAGACACTCTCCAATAGTTGCATGGCCTAAGCTCCTCAAACAGTTACACAACAAGAAAATTTCTCATTTCTTTTGATTCCAAAAGACCTCACCTTGTAGAGAGCCTTTGAAAACACTGGAGTTTGCCCGCTTAGCTTCTCAAGAAGCTTGGAAGCTCTTGATAAATGATCACCACCCTCGCCAATTGATATGTTCAGCACAAGCTTCTGCACCTTGATCTCCTGCATTAGGTTCCCAGCTTTCTTCTGAGACACGGCCATTGCAGCAAGGGGGCATGCTTCAATGCAGAAGAAGAAGCCTTAGCTACCAAGAGAGGGGGTATAAGCAGAAAGCCACTGTGCTACAGATCATAACCTCGCACCACAGTAGCACGAAGAAGTTCTCTCTCTCTCTCTCTCTCTCTCTCTCTCTCTCTCTCTCTCTCTCTCTCTCTCTCTCTCTCCGCATCTTGGCTTGCAAGGCACTAGCTACCAAAGAAGAGGGCTTCTTGTTTGTCGTTATGAAGTCAAGGGTTCCATAAGGGAAAGAAGAGGGGGAAGGGGGGACCTGTGCAAGGAGGATAGATAGAGGTCCAAGCCACAGTTGCAAGGAGGTAGAGGTTTGAGCCGCAGTGCAAACCCACGTCGAGCAACAAAGGATCTTTTTTATTTTTATTTCAGAGTTTCCATCCAGGTATAATTCACCGTACATTCAATGGCATGCAAGCACGATTTTAAAAGAAAGCTAGAGAGAATTCCAAAAAGAAGAGAGAGAGAGAGAGAGAGAGAGAGAGAGCGAGAGATATGATAGATTTTTCAATATCATAGATTTTTCAATATCAATATTTCTATAAGTGTTACTTATTGAAGTCCTGACTCCTTAGTCCTTGAAAGGGACCTCTTCTATCTTTGTAATGAATGTTTAACCAATCAAAAATTGTGAATTTTTCATTAGCAAAAAAGGACAGGCCAAAAATCCTTGTTATGAGTGTCTGCAAAGCTCTATCTTTAAAAATCTTTTATAATGAGTGTTTACTCTGACAAAAAAGATGTACATTTTTTAAAACAACCTCTTCTTTTTCATTAGGAAAAAGGGAACACATCACTATGGCCTTAGTCCTTTGGGCAGGCCAATTAAAAATAATCTTCCCTATTTCACTATCAAAAAAGGAACACATCACTATGGCCTTAGCCCTTTGGGCAAGCCAAAAATGCTTGTAAATCTTATCTCTGTCTACACTATAGACAAAGGAGGAGGAATTTGAGCCCCGCCCACAACCGCCGGCATGCAAGATGCGCGAGTCTAATTCTCCTATGAGAGCCAATGTGCTCCTCAACTTGAGAGAGAGAGAGAGAGAGAGAGAGAGAGAGAGAGAGAGAGAGAGAGAGAGAGAGAGAGAGAGAGAGATTGGGGGGGTCCATCGGAGACGATGCCTTCACTCATCACCTCCACAGTAGTACAAATTATGATCTCAAGATACGTACATGAAGCTTCTCCATTCTAGACATTCCTTCTTTATATCAATTTGAGTATACAAAGCACTGTTCCTAAGTGAAGTTGTAAGCTTGCACATCCTATTTTAAGACACATTCTTAATTTTTTTTATTTGTGATTGAGACACACGTTGCCCAATATTGCACTTTTTGGCATGTTCAATCGCTCGTGTATGACACGGCCCTAAGACAAAGCTCTATCATTTTGTAATGTAAGCTCGTATCACACCAAGGCAATGGATGTAGCTGACCTAGCAGAGCTTGGGCGGCACCTGGAAAAGGTGTGCTAAGCTTTTTGAGCCTTTGTCATAGAAAGCACGAACGAGTGTGTGTATCAAATAGGAGCTGATTACAATGATGGTTGTAAAGCTGGTATCATGGGTGCAGAAGAAGCTCTTGATCATGCCATTGATGTTGCTATTGAGTTTGCATACAAAGAAGAAGAAGAGAAGAGTGACTTGGATGATGTGCAAGAAGACAACAATAAATAAAATGAGGGTGCAGATGTGGAGACAAAGGCTATGCAGATGGTGGTATTGATGATGATGATGTTGAAGAGGCTAATGAGGGTTTGAATGTCCAAGATATGGATTCCTAGTGGCTACATAGAAGAAGATTAGTCAAGTTTATGGTAGCATCGACCCAGAAAAATCTAGAAGCTTGTTGAATAAGTCTTAAAGATGATGGAGAGGACAGGGAGATACCATATTTTCTCATTGGTATAGATATCTTAGTTTGCTAGTGGAGTAAATTAACTCTTTGAAATACCAAGAACAACACCCTCATGTGAAAGATTCTTTAATTGGCTTGTTAGGGCATGTGTCTTATGGCATAAGCACTTAATATCCCGCCGCCTCCCCCCTCCTCCCCCCCCGTAGGGTAGGTCCCCCCCTCCCTTATGCATACGGTATGAGCATGAAATAATGGGGGGCTACCCCTATTGTATATGCTTATGTCTGACCTCTAAAAACCCCCCTCTTCTACACTCACATGATACCATACGGAAATCCATAGTGAATCCCCCGGGATTTTGCATGGAGAATGTTCAATTTATCTCTCTTCCAAACCAACACGCTATTGAGCATAACAATTGGCCTGGTATCAAGCTCTATTGTGACTCTTCATTAACTGGATGCTTGTGTAAGGGTAGGCACGCGGATCCACCCAGACACACACACACACACACACACACATTGAACATTATTGCCACCACTACAAGATTGGGGGAATGATTATCTCTACCTAAACAAGTAGGAGCAATTACTTGAGTAAATAAAAAAGACCACTCCTACAAGGACGTCTTGAGGTCACCTATACAAAAATTCAACTCAAAAACCTCAACAGAGACTAAATTGTCATTGTGGATACACAGAGACACTTTAATTTGGATGTGTGGAATCAAATGAAGACTCAAAAAATTGTACGTCAGGTAACCTTGTGAGCTTTGAGGAATACTATTTCGGTGGAGACAGGTCTAACTTACATGCATGTAGAATGTCACACCAGGCAATAAATAGGGAAATGACAAGAGGAAAAAGGAGGATGCAGCTTGAGCAAAGAACCTAATTATAGCTTATAGAGATGCTGACAAGGTTACAAGAACAAAAAGTGATGTTGTAGTGGGGATTCTAACAACAAGATTACCCCGGTGATGATGATGATTTCTCTAAAATGGGGAAAGGAGGACACTTTTCCAAATGCTACACCTCTTGATTTTTATGACTAGAGCCATTCATTGGCTAGCCCAAGGCTTGAGCCAATAGGTTGTAGCAAGAGTAAAATAGAAAAATCAATTCCTCTCTCTCTCTCTCTCTCTCTCTCTCTCTCTCTCTCTCTCTCTCTCTCTCTCTCTCTCTCTCTCTCATATACTACACAAGCCACACACACACTCCCCCATTGTGTGTTGTGCACACAAGTAATCTCCTTCTCCGAGCTTGAGAAGTTGAGAGCCTACCCCAACACTCTTAGCTATAGAATGCAAATCCAACCAAGTGCCATGCTTCAATGTTATGCTTTCTGTCTTCTTCATCTCCATTACTATGCTACTATGCTATGCTAAGCTCAATATGAGTGATGGTATGAGAGGACACTACTTATTTCTCTTATGTTACTTCTTATTCCTCTTCCCTACCCTCATTCCCTACTAGCTCTATCCACCTTCAAAGGTGTTTGAGGTCTTGGAGTTGGGGCCGGGGACAAGTTAATGCTTTCATTAGATTAAGTTATCGGCATAATTGTGGTGCATGAAGCTCTCTATCTTCATTGCACCATCAAGCTGGTCTCAAGGAACACAAAACTTGTATTGTACCAAGTCTCTCTTTATGGGAGAAGCTATAATACAAAATCATTTTGGAGGGGGGACCCGGCTCCATATAAATATGGTCCTCAACTGTTCTCAAGTTCTCTAATTCTCTCTTGCAAAGCACCGTTCAGTACCCCCCTATATAACGCACGTTCACGGGGTATTAAAAAACCCCTCTTTTAACATGTTTAAATTAATAAAATGACCCCTTATTTTAGTATTTTTTTTCCAAAATTGAATATAAAAACCCCTTATTATAATGTATCTCTATTAAATTGCCTATTTTTTTGCAGTTTAAAACCCCTCCTTTTGCACTCATGTTATACATTAACATGATTACATAGTGCACCCCTTGAGATTAAGTATAATGGCTATGTTTCTACCTCTAATCAAGTTCTCTCTCTATTTTCTCAAATTCATAGTCTAATTCCATTACAATGATGACAACTCATGTGAGACATGAGTCTCATTTGTATCGACACTTGAGATGTTGGCATTGCGGTCACACATGATACATTAGACCATGTTGCTTCAGGTCCCGGGGGATTCACCATGATAAACTTACCGCACCAGTAAGTGCAAGGGAGGGGTTTTTTTTAACAAGTTACACAAGTGTATAAGTTAGGGGCAGGCCCCCAATAATTTATCTCTCAAGCTTAAAAATAAGGGAGGGGGGTAAGCCAGTCATAGTTAAGGGCTGATTTGGAGCAGGTCAAGGGTTTATTTACACCAACTTTGGATGGGTCAGAATTGGACAAGTAGCTAGAGTGCAGCCTAATTGGGTACATAGTTGGAAAGTCAAACTAAGACACATTGAGGGCATATCATTAGAAGTGGTTCCTTAGTACATTATCGGTCACTATGCTACACACTCTTTGACTAATTTTACTCAATTAGATTATGTGAGACCTAAATTTTATATGTAAGATAGGGGTATGATAGTTTTCTTCATTGACTGTAGTATAAGCATAGAAAGGGGGGTCATATTCCCTAATATGAGTCGTATATAGGGGTTTTATCAAAGTTGTCCGCTCGCAGGTGGCGTTTTGTTTTGTATATAGAGTGAATCCTCCGAGCTTCAGGCGTATGAGGCAATAGAGGAGATGTATGTGAGATGCACATGTGGCTTTGACACATGTTAGAGAGGCAGTTGTAGTGGTGATATATGCCACTGATGATGGTTTCATGCTTGTCTCATGTATACCTCTTACAGATTTGTATATAAATAGCACATTTTCTCCACAGTGTTTACTAGATGGTAACATTGCTTTCCATGTCACACCATTTCATGAGTGGTTTGGTAGTTTTTATAGTAGAAGACTTGGTTGTGTGTGACTTGCTGATGGTTCAATAGCGTGTGACCTAGAGGACGTAGGAGACATATGTGTCTGAGTGGGCTTTTACACCATCTGTTACATCTCAAAAAGAGACAGTCCCAAGACTAAAATGTCAATCCAAGGGAGCAAGTGACTCTACTAGGGCATGGAGGCATGCCAAGAGGTTGTCAATCTCTTGTCTGGACACAATACACTCTGTGAAAACAATCTATGAACTTTCTAACTATGGAAAATCCTGATTTTTATCTTGGAGAAAGTTTGGTAAAAAATGCTTTTGGATAGTCTCGAACTCTTTCCAAGTAGACTTTGACCAAATTATTCTTATTTTGAATCTTGACCAAACGACCTCCAATAAGACTTTTGGAAGTTCTTGTCACTTCATAGACTCTTGGTGCTTGTATCTTACTTTTCTTGCATTTTTTCTTGCTTTTTGTTTTTTTGCTTTTTAACTATTATAATAGAATATAAAAACACAATAGAAAATAGAGAAAAATAGCAAAAATAAGTGAAAATTTTCTAAAATATGTACACACACATAAGGATTCATATCTTACATTTGTCCGTTACTCTTGATATACCTCATTTTCTTAAATATGTACATAAGTACTCACACATAAGGGCTCGTATCTGACATTTGTCCCTTACTCTTGATATACCTCATCTTCTCAGGGCATGAAATCAAAAAATTTGTAAAAAAGAGAAAATCAACCGCAAATTATAACCTTTAAATTGATAAAATAGTGCCCTTTTCTCATTTGATCAATAGGGTCCGCATTCAGAATCCCCCCCCCCCCCCCCCAAGTTGGAGTTCTCTTGCACTTTAGTGAGTCGTCAGGGTTGTGCTATGCATGAGCGTCAAAGCACGGCCTTACACAAGGCCTTGTAATATAGCCCCATGTATGCATACTCAGTCAATGCATGGAAAAATTAATAGTGTGAGAGAGGTGGGTCTTAAGCTAATTTCTTAAGGGTATTTGGCGATGAGGTTGACCTGATCCTACACTAATGAACACGTACCATGTAACAAGTGTTGTAAGCCGGCCACATTTTGTTGAATTGATGAAGATTGAAATTGCTTCTTGGCTTGAATTTGTGTGGGAAGTTTAGGACACCACACCATTATAATGGGATCTAACTTCTGGCAAGTGTTGAGGAGTCTTTGAAGCACTTCTAAAAATTGTGTTCCGCATGGGATGATTATGAATTTTTTGTATTGAAATCCACAGCCTATGTGCTGATTTTTGAGCGGTAACCAATTGCTTGGGTACCCATACCTTTTTTTATTTGACTATGTGTATTGTCTTGACCTTTGGAGTATGGATGATTGTGGTGGATCACGCTTGGTTGCCCGTTTTTCCTTTGTAGCTTTGAGTGAAACCATGGTTCAAAAATTGAGCATTTGGCTAGGTAGGGATAATTACTTCAAAAATGTGATGGACTAGGGCATCTAGTCTCTTCATTTAGAACAAAACTGTTTGAAAATAATCAGACTCTTCCGGGTTCAAGACTACAATGCCGACTTAGGCTAAGATGGAGAAGTTCTGTTGGCATGTTCGAATTGGCGTGATTTCATTCCTTGCTTCAACACCCGCCCCTCACGGCTTCTTGTCATCCTTGACAAGATTTCATTCTTTGAACATGGGATTTCTTTTCTTTTGTTCATCAACATATTGTTGTAATGCCAGCATCATTTGTTGTACTTGATCTTCTTCTTGTGGCTTGTAGATTCTTGTTAAGGGGTTTCCTCATTTGTGGAGGGTGTAGGCCACAAATCTAAGTATGAGATCCTTGCAGATTGGCATCAATGTTGTGGAATACATCTCAAAGTAGCCCATATAGGATTCCTCATTAAATTTTTGCATATAGTGACGTGGGAGGAACATGATTTTAGAGAATAAGCCATAGATTACCTTCATCTTGGGGTTATCATTCAAGCTGAAGATAAGCCCTTTGTAGACCTCCTAGAATGAATCCCATTTTACTTTGGTGGATTGTGTATTTTTTAAAGTGTTGATACATGCAGAGAGAAAGTAGCAAATTGTCAACATCACCTTGCATGCTATATCTGGTTTTCCTCGAAGTAAGTTGATCATCTTCTTGATGGACTTCCTCATGTAAGTGAGTGAAGGTGCCTCTCTAGGTTTGGGGAAGACTGCATATTTTAGCCAGATGGGGTGAGAGGCAAGCCGTTGCTCGAAGTCAGACCACCTTCCCCTCCTGATGATTAGGCTCTATGTTAGATCAATTTGAAGGTGGGTTGGAGCAAAAGAGTTTACTATGATTGCATGCTTGTTCTCCCCCATAAATTTTACTTTCCATTCCAGTCTGGCTTCTTTAGTCTATTTTCCGGTCCATTCCAAAAGATCAGCCTCTTCGTAACTCCCCTCAGCATCTTGTAGAAGTGCTGGTAGCAGCTCTTTCTTCTTTTCTATAGTCAAATATTTGAGTAGTGGATAGGGAAGTTCTGGCTCAGGAAAATCCTCTCGTAGATGCTCTGGAGTGATGTATTTTAGTAAATTTGATTTCAATAAGTGATGCTCGTAAAAGGTTCCTGGCCACAACTTCCTTAGTCACTTTTTAGTGTTCCTCCAATAGACATGAGTACTTTGAAGTACCCACATATACCGGGCCTTCAAACTTCTTATCCTCCTACTCTGTCTTTTCTTCTATGTTCTCAAAGTTAGGCCCTATTTCCAAGAGTCCTTTCTCTCCAAGAGGGAAATTTTGGAACTTCTTGATTGTTGATAGTTGCTTTCTTAAATCCTCCACTTCCTTCATAAGCATCTCAATGATTTTTTGTTTTGCTTTTCCCTCTTCTGTCATGGCCTTGCTCTTAGTGTGTAGAGCCTCCTCCAATGTAATTCTTGTTGTCTGAGAAACTTCTAGTGCCTATTGCAATTCTACAATCTGCTTCTTATAAATGTCAATCTGCTCAGAGCTACTTGTTGGAATGACCAAAGGATCTTATGTAAATGCCTCTAGCTGTCTGTTATGATCAACTATCTGACCTTTAAGCACATCTATTGATATCCTTTGCTTTTGGGCTAGTGTTCCTGACTCTTTGGCACTTTGATGGGCTTGTTGATATTTCTTTTCCTTTTGGTCTAGGGCAAGCTTACTTCTCTGAGTACCTTCTTGCACTTGCTTGGCCATCACTTCCTTTTCATGTAGCTCTTTGTACTCTACCAACTCTCCACTGACATGTTCTAATTGTGCATCCCTTCTTTTCATATCTTCCACTAAAATTGTGTTGGTCTCGACCAACTCTTTGTTTTTGTTCCTCATGTGTCCATCTCTCATTGTATGCTGACCACCACTAAGCTAAGATCGAAATTTTTCTCTTCTTCTCTCTCATATTTGAGAGTTATCTACATGTTTCCTTGCCATTTAGATCCTCATCCAACTTAGACATCAATGATGCCTTGGCCACACTAGACATAGGATTTTATATTTGCGAGCTTTTGATTTTGAGCTTTTGGAATTGAAACATTCATTTTGAGCTTTGTAATGCTTATATTACACTAATGATATCTTCAAATATTAGTCTGGCATGAAAAAAAATTTTCAATTGATTGTAAAATTCTTCAATCAAATGTAATAAGCATGCATGGCCTTGCTTGTGGTGCATCTCTTATTAGACTCAAATGTAACTTTAAAAAAGAGTTATTTTTAATAAGTTTTGATTGAACATGATATTTTAAAGAATAGCAAACAACATACTTTAGAGATCATTTTGATCTTTTGTGTATTTTGAGTGAATATCATGCTTAATATTTTTTTCAAAAAGAGGTGATATTAGTCAATTGAGAGTTTGAAGTCGTAGGGAAAGGGAGGTCGAGAACGGCAAAACCATAATCTTAAGTTGACTGTCAAACCTTAACCATAACATCTGTGCCCTACCATAAACATAACCATAAACCATAAACATAAGCAATACAAAACTGTACATATGCAAACAATCACTGAGTGAGAAGACCCTCATGGTAATTCCTCCCAATCGATTTCCTCTCCCTCCTCCTGCAGAAGCTGGTTCAAAAGGGCCTCAAGTCTATGCTTGTACCCATACTTCTCCTATTGGCATGTCGGAAGGCGCTTCACGGAAACTTCTTGCAAAATTATGGTTTAATCATTAGATAAATCTTCAAATAACATAAATATTATCAATAATTTAAAGCATACGTGTCATACTTACAAACTCATGTCAAAGCGTATCGTAGCCTCCACTCCCAAGATGTGACGCTCGAGCAGACTCCAAATGTGCTCTGGTTGCATCTCTTGTGTCTCTCGTGTAATCCCCATCCACTCCTCTGCATCCAACCATGCCGGCTTGGAACTGCCATCATTGTACCTATCTCAGGTCTCTGACCGACGGTGTGACATTATGGACCTTTCCACGCTCAAAATCCAGGCGTTCGAGACCTGATCGTACCCCTTTGCCGGCTTGTACTCTCTCTGAATGGCGTCGACAATGTAATTCTTTCACTCAAGATTGAGGTTTTAATCTCCATCATAGAATGACCAAACTGAATCGTACAGGGCTATCAAATCCTCTATCACATTGTTTTTTGACCCTATCTGCCACAACAGCCCCATCCCTGCTCTCCTGTACACCTTGCTAGGATCATGCTTGTGTGATCCCCAAGGTGTATGTGGTGTGCCCATCGGTGAACTATGTAATGGAATTTGCCTATTCAATTTGAGAGTAGCGGAATTTAATGAGAGTACTTTCAAGAAATGATTTTGTGAGCATAGCGGGTTGACATAATTGAAGATAGCAACATAATCATAGCAATTACTTAACTTGGCATAGACAATACTTTTGCAAGAGAGAGAATTTAGAGAACATGACAACAGTTGAGGACCGGATTTATGTGGAACTGGTCCCCCCTCCAATAGGCATTTGTATTATGATTTCTCCCATAAAGAGAGACTTGTTACAATACATTCTTTGTATTCCTTGTGACCTAGGTGAAGCAATGAAGATGGAAAGCGTCATGCATCACCATCATAGCATAACCTAAACTTGAAGAAAGCTTTAACTATACCAAGCCTCAGTCCCAAGACCTCAAACACCTTCGAAGGTGGAGAGAGCTAGCAGGGAATGAGGGTAGGGAAGAGGAAGAAGAAACATTTCATACGAGAAAGAGCTAGTTCCTCACTTATCATAACTCTTGTGCTAGCATACATAATAGTATAGTAATGAAGAAGAAATAGATGGCAAGCTCAAGCATTGAAGCATGGTTCTTGGATGGATTTGCACTCCATAGCCAAGAGTGTTGGTGTAGGCTCTCAACCTCTACTTTCTTGGAGAAGAGAGAGAGCTCTTGCACTTTTCATAGTACACAATGAGAGTGTTTGTGAGTGTGTGTGGGTGAGTATACCCCCTAAGCACCCCCCTAGCTTGCTTGGGTCGACCCCCCCTTGTAGCTCATGCTTGAATCTCATTGGACCCCTCCAGGCCTAGCCAATCACAAGCAGGAGCCATTACAAGCAACAGGAATAGCCTTGGGACAAGTGTCCCCCTTTCCCCTTTGAGAGAGAGGACTTGATAAATGCAAAATCAATTAATTAAATATCCTTTATTATCATTGGACCCCTTGGGTGGCCAACCAATAGGTTTCAGGCACACCATGAGGGCAACATGAGGAGGAACTTGACAAGTGTCCTTGCTGCCTCTTCAAGATGGGGCTTCCGTTGTGTGTGTGTGTGTGTGTTCTCTCTCATCCCCCCCCCCCTTGTAGGCTCGCCCCCCTCCTTGTAGGGATCTTTTTGACTTTGGATGAGCAAGCCCCTTAGTCATCAAGCATGACTAAGCACTTGAAGTAGGGGGTGTTCCCACAAGCATCTCAGGCAAGCTTCTCAAGGCACCTCAAGCACCTTAATCATGCACCAAGTCAAGCACCTCAAGCATGGAGCCAGTCAAGCACCTCAAGCATCTTAATCAAGCACCTCAAGCATGACAAGCACCTCAAGCAGGACAAGCACCTCAAGCAGGACAAGCACCCCGAGTTTGGGCCGGGTTCCCACCTCAAGCTCAACCCTAGCTTACCTAAGGTCAAAGGACTTTTACACACATTATTGGAGGTCTTCAATGAAGCTAACCCTAAGGTCTTATGCTCCATTGGTTAGCCTTGATCTTGATAGACCATCTCCCATTTGGGCCCCTTTACTATTGCCCCGTGTTGAGATAGATCTATAAGCACTTATCTATATCTTAACACTTGTTCCCGTTTATTCTCCCACATTAAGTGATCAATTTAATATGAGAAAATCATTTGGGTTGGTTAGATATTAGATTTTATGACATTACCTCTCTCTTGAAATCATAGTCGTCCTCGACTATGAAGTAGAAGAGATAAAGCCTTAGTCATTACTCAATCGTACTTAGTGGGTAGAGGATCCCTTTTTTACCCTACGACATCTTTCCAAGATGGATGACTAATCCATTTGGTGCTTGGGAGACATAGATGCATCAAGCATGTCTGCTCTTTAGTCCATTTCATTCTCCCAAAGTAGAGTGACAAATTCTACTTGGTGTTTGAGAGACGTCGTCATCACAAACATGATTCTAAGCATGCATACTAGTTAAATTTGTGCACAATTAAAAAGAGGACTAGTCTTATAAGACAAAAACATGAGTCATTTAAAGGAAATTTGTACATTTGCTTACTCTAATGTAGCATTGTAAGCATTGACAAGGTTCATACTATTCTTAAGTTGTACTCCTTGCATCCATCTAGCATCTTCAAAAGGATAATTTTTGAACTTAATAAGATACCGTCGGATTATCTTACCATGTCGTAGTACCTTGTCTTCATGCCGAAGGACAGCTTCGGGTTGTAGCACCTCTTCTTGGTCTTCAACTTCAGGAGGGTCTTCAATAATTGGTTCAGTTGGTGGCTCTCCTTTGTAGGGCTTAAGTAGGCTTACATGAAAGGCATTGTGTATAAGCCAATGGTTGGCCAACTTGAGTTGATAAGCCTTCTCATTGATGGGCTTCAAGATTTGGAAAGGACCATAGTATCTTTTTGCTAGTTTAGCATAATACTTTTGATGGCCCGTAGGATTTTTGCCCGTCGTTTGCCTTTATCAAGCCTTAGGAAACTTGAGTAAGATCCAATCATTTTCTTTGAACATTAAGACTCTTCTGTGCTTATCAACAACAGCTTTTTGCCTTTGTTGAGAGATGGCTATAGCCTCCCTAATCTTTTGAAAATATTCTTGTAGGTCACGGCTATACTCTTCGACAGCGAAGATATTCCCATGTACTTTGAGTAGCAAGGGAGTTTTAGGTCTTCCCTCTATGATCTCGAAAGGTGCTTTCCCCGTACAAGTATGGACAGTATTATTGTAGGCATACTCTACTAGAGGTAAATACTTTTCCCATTGTGAGCGTTGATCTACTTCGGTAACATAAGTCTTGAGTAGATCAAGTATCGTAAGATTGGCTATCTCACTTTGGCCATCCGTTGGTGGGTGATAGGCCGAAGAGAAATTCAATCTTGTTCCTAGATTTTCAAAGAGACCTTTCTAGAAATTACTGGTCATTCTAGGATCTCTATTTGACACGATGGATGTGGGTAATCCATGGTGCTTGAAAATCTGAGATATGAAGAGAGTTGCCATTTGATGTGCCTTAATAGTCTTTTTGATAGGAATAAAATGTGCTTGCTTGCTAAAACTGTTGACTATTGTCCATATTCCTATATTCCCATGGATAGACTTGGGTAATCCAAAGATGAAATCCATGGATATACTCTCCCATGGTGAATTTGGAATAGGCAATGGCTGGAGTAATCCAGGTTTCTTCCCTCTATCATACTTGGTCTTTTGGCATACTACACATTTTGAAACATACTCTTGTATGTCCACTTTCATGGTAGGCCAATAGAAATACGTCTCTACTCCTCGGAGAGTGGGTTGAATACCTCTATGCCCTACATATGGAGGAGCATGGGATTCATACATAACCTTCTCACGAAGGGAATGGGTAACACATAGCCTATTGCCGTGGAGAAGATAACCATCCTGCAAGGTGAATGGTTCCTCTTTCTTCCCCAAAGCAAGGGCTGACATTATGTCTCTAAAGTCAGGGTCAGTAGCATACTCATCTATCATAGAGGATAGATCATTGTGAGTAGCTATAGACACCGCATTAACTTTTGGTCGTCGTGAAAGTGCATCGGCAACTTGATTGTGCTTACCAGCTATGTGAGCAATATGGAAATTAAATTGCGAAAGAAAATTTGCCCACCTCATTTGTTTGTCGGAAAGCTTGGTTTACGTCATGAAATACTTGAGACTTTGGTGGTCGGTTCGTAGGATAAATGGAGTCCCCAATAGGTAGTGCTTCCATGTGTCTAGGGCATGTAGAACAGCTAAAAGCAAGTAAGCTTCTCTTTGAGTTTTTCAAAAGCATTTTGCTCCTTAGTAGTCCATACAAACTTAATGTTCTTCTTTGTTAAGTCGTGTAGTGGTCCTGCTACTTGAGAAAATTTTGCTATGAAGCATCTATAGTATGCACATATACCAATAAAGCTTCTTAGCTCATGTAGATTCCTTGGGTTAGGCCATGATTTTATTACCTCTAACTTTGATGGATCCATACGAATACCATCGTGAGAGATAATATGACCTAGATATTGAATCTCTTGAAGGAAGAATTCACTTTTCTTTTGGTTGAGAAAAAGTTTGTTCTCCCTCAAGGCTTGAAAAATCACTTGGAGATGTTGCTTATGTTCCTCCAAAGACTTGGAGTAGATGATGATATCATCAAAGAACACTCCAGTGAATTTACGATATGGTCTAAAAATTTTCTCTATGAGACGATTGAAAGTAGCTGGTGCATTAGTCAAGCCAAAAGGCATGACTAGATATTCATAAAGACCAAATGTTGTGAGAAACGCGGTCTTTAGGATATCTTCATCCACTATCCTTATTTGATGATAACCACTCTTAAGGTCAATCCTACTGAAGTAGGTAGAGCCTTGTAGCTTATCAAACAGATCTTCTACCCGAGGCATGGGAAATCTGTTTTTGATAGTGATATGGTTTAGTGCTCGATAGTCCACACACATACGGTATGTACCATCTTTCTTTTGCACTAAAAGGACTGGAGAACAAAAGGGAGAGGAACTAGGCCTCACCATCCCTTTGTCTACCAATTCCTGTACTTGCCTCATAATCTCCTCTTGTTGAGCTTGTGAGACTCGATAAGGAGGTTTGTTAGGCAGTGAGCTTCCTGGAAGGAGCTCAATACGATGGTCATCATCCCCTCGTTTTGGAGGTAGGTCCATAGGGATATCATCGATGAACACATCTTGGAATCCTTTTAGAAAAGTAGACAAGTCTAACTCTTCTTGATTCCTATCATTTTCATTTGATGAAACATTATTAGCTTTTAGAGACTCTTTGACATAAATCATGTACGCAGAAATTGAGCTCTTCATTGATTTATCAAAAGAAAGAGGATTTACAATTGGAATAGTGCGACCACGCTCACTAGCATCTATATACATGTTCTTTCCCCTGTAGGTCAAGTAAATTCTCCTTTCAGGGAACTTCATGTTGGCAGCCATGCGATCAAACCATGGTGCCCCTAGGATAACATCGTGATGTTGGAGAGGAGGGATGAAGAAGTCTTCTTTGTCGACATAGCTTTGGACATGAAGCCTCAACTTCCCAATCAAGGGAGTAACGGAGGCTTGTTGTCCCTTGAAAGCTGCATCAGCTGTTACTATATCTCCCATCTCAAAAGCTTGAATGCCCAACTTGGTGGCCAACTCTATTGATATGAAGTTGAGAGTAGAGCCTGGGTCAAACAAGATGAAGGCATCATGCTCTCTTACCTTTCCCCACGCATAGGAAAGTGATGATCCTTTGCAATGAGCATCCTCTTTTGGAGCTTCGATGGTGGAAGCCCTAGGAGTCTCATTGCGAGTATTCTTCTTGGGGCAAGAACGATAGCCATGTCCTTGCTCCCCACACTTGAAACACTTATGGTCCTTGCGAAAAGCTTCAAGCTCTTCAAGAGAGAGTTTGTTTTTACCTTTGTAAACTCCCTTCTCCTTGGACCGATTGTTGTTGTTGTTATTGTTGTTGTTGGAAGTGCCTTGGGAATTATTTTGAGCATTGGATTTCCCCTTTGCATCATTTTTATCTTTTTTTTCCATGGGCTTGACATTACGTCTAGCCCCTTGATGGAAATTGATGCGTGAAGCAACCATGGTGTGGTGGATTACTTCGGTAATAGTACTGGGCCGTTGAGAGTTGATATATTCGGCCATCTCTTCAGGTAATCCCGCACAAAATTGCTATCTTTGCGCGGCAAAGTCTATCTTTTGAAAGACAGTAGCTTTGAGATGTAAATCCCAAAACTTGTCTACATACTTGTTGATAGAATCATGAGAGAGAAGCTTCAAGTCGCGCCATTCGGTAAGAACTTTATCTTTAGTATCACTTGGAAGAAATTGCTTCATGATGGAAACTCGTAGAGTTTTCCATGTCTTTGGGGCTTCTCCATTGCCACAAAGGCTAGCCCACCATTGACAAGCTGATTTTTGGAAGTGCATAGCTACATGGAGTAGCTTGGAGGACTCTGTGAAGCCCTCGTCCCCAAAGGCCGCATCAAATTGTTGGATGAAGGCCAACACTTTGTCGGTAGCACCAAAGGTGCCATCATAGGTGAGAAAAGAGATACTCTTTCCTCCCTCCTTGAACTTCTTTAGCTTTTGTGACCTTCGCCATGCAGGAAATGATTTGTGATGTCCTCCCCTCTTTTATTCTCTAGAGAATAGCCATAACTTTCATCATAAGAGGAGGAAGGTGAAGAAGAAGGAGAAGAGGGTGACCTCTTCCTAGCCCTTTTCTTCCTTTGTTTCCTCTCTTGCCTTTCAGAGTGATGAGGAGAAGGACTATGGGTTGCTCTTTTCCTCTTGGGAGGAGTAGGCGATCGTCTAGACCACCGTCTTCGTGGAGCCACATCTTCAGAAGAACTTAGACTGACATTGCTTTCTTTCTCTTTGGATTCCTCCTCTCGAATGGGAGAGAGTCTTCTTTTGGGGGTCTCTTCAAGAGGCCTCCTAAGCTCTCTCTCCTCTGGGAGAGGAAGGGAAATTCCATAAGCACGAAGTTGTTGAGTAACTTCGGCTTGCAAAACAGGGTTGCCCAAAACAGGGTTGCCCATAGCTTGTTGCAACCTAGTGATGAGATAATTCACAAACATGGGAGCATCATCATTAGCACCTTCATGTGCAAAATCAAAGCTATCAATGTTCATTCTACTCTCTTGATTATTGTCAGCCATGTTAACAAAATTTATGTTTATACTTAGTGTATGCTTTGGCAATACAAAACCTTAGTTGCCACTCCTCTTAGGCTTTGAAAATCATCTCTTAAGTATCTACACCCACGGCTCAAAGTGGTTAATTATAGAGAGTAGAGGAGTAGGTCTAACATAGCAGAGTTGCCAAGGGCTAGCTCCTTTCGGACTTCTTATGGCTCAATAATGGTAAAGCCGTAGGAAAGTCTAAAATGACTCCATTATTAAGTCCAAAGCTCCCGAGGTGTGCACCATCCCCCACATAGTGGGCTTAACAAAACCGATATTAGATCCCAGTTCCACTTACTCTATTATAATTAACAACATCAACCATTTATAGGCTACTTAAGGACCTCTCTTCTTAAGCAAGAAAAGAGAAACCAAATGCTCTGATACCAATGTAATGGAATTTGCCTATTCAATTTGAGAGT
This sequence comes from Adiantum capillus-veneris, assembly GCF_014529385.1. Taxonomy (NCBI): domain Eukaryota; kingdom Viridiplantae; phylum Streptophyta; class Polypodiopsida; order Polypodiales; family Pteridaceae; genus Adiantum; species Adiantum capillus-veneris. The sequence continues at coordinate 24,766,803 of NC_140948.1, read as the reverse complement.
AGCGGGATTTAATGAGAGTACTTTCAAGAAATGATTTTGTGAGACTATATAGCGGGGTTGACATAATTGAAGATAGCATCATAATCATAGCAATTAGTTAACTTGGCATAGACAATACTTTTGCAAGAGAGAGAATTTAGAGAGCATGACAACAGTTGAGGACCGGATTTATGTGGAGCCGGTCCCCCCTCCAATAGGCATTTGTATTATGATTTCTCCCATAAAGAGAGACTTGTTACATTACATTCTTTGTGTTCCTTGTGACCTAGGTGAAGCAATGAAGATGGAAAGCTTCATGCATCACCATCATAGCATAACCTAAACTTGAAGAAAGCTTTAACTATACCAAGCCTCAGTCCCAAGACCTCAAACACCTTCGAAGGTGGAGAGAGCTAGCAGGGAATGAGGGTAGGGAAGAGGAAGAAGAAACATTTCATACGAGAAAGAGCTAGTTCCTCACTTATCATAACTCTTGTGCTAGCATACATAATAGTATAGTAATGAAGAAGAAATAGATGGCAAGCTCAAGCATTGAAGCATGGTTCTTGGATGGATTTGCACTCCATAGCCAAGAGTGTTGGTGTAGGCTCTCAACCTCTACTTTCTTGGAGAAGAGAGAGAGCTCTTGCACTTTTCATAGTACACAATGAGAGTGTTTGTGAGTGTGTGTGGGTGAGTATACCCCCTAAGCACCCCCCTAGCTTGCTTGGGTCGACCCCCCCTTGTAGCTCATGCTTGAATCTCATTGGACCCCTCCAGGCCTAGCCAATCACAAGCAGGAGCCATTACAAGCAACAGGAATAGCCTTGGGACAAGTGTCCCCCTTTCCCCTTTGAGAGAGAGGACTTGATAAATGCAAAATCAATTAATTAAATATCCTTTATTATCATTGGACCCCTTGGGTGGCCAACCAATAGGTTTCAGGCACACCATGAGGGCAACATGAGGAGGAACTTGACAAGTGTCCTTGCTGCCTCTTCAAGATGGGGCTTCCGTTGTGTGTGTGTGTGTGTTCTCTCTCATCCCCCCCCCCCCCCCCCTTGTAGGCTCGCCCCCCTCCTTGTAGGGATCTTTTTGACTTTGGATGAGCAAGCCCCTTAGTCATCAAGCATGACTAAGCACTTGAAGTAGGGGGTGTTCCCACAAGCATCTCAGGCAAGCTTCTCAAGGCACTTCAAGCACCTTAATCATGCACCAAGTCAAGCACCTCAAGCATGGAGCCAGTCAAGCACCTCAAGCATCTTAATCAAGCAACTCAAGCATGACAAGCACCTCAAGCAGGACAAGCACCTCAAGCACGACAAGCACCTCGAGTTTGGGCCGGGTTCCCACCTCAAGCTCAGTCCTAGCTTACCTAAGGTCAAAGGACTTTTACACACATTATTGGAGGTCTTCAATGAAGCTAACGCTAAGGTCTTATGCTCCATTGGTTAGCCTTGCTCTTGATAGACCATCTCCCATTTGGGCCCCTTTACTATTGGCCCCGTGTGGAGATAGATCTATAAGCACATATCTATACCTTAACACTTGTTCCCGTTTATTCTCCCACATTAAATGATCAATTTAATATGAGAAAATAATTTGGGTTGGTTAGATATTAGATTTTATGACAACTATCTACTGAAGAGAGTGGTGGACGCTCTCTTGGTGGTGTGGACGCATTGGTAGAACCGCTACCATAGAAACCACCACCTCCAGAACGACGACTACGTCGTCTCGAGGATGAACCACCTGTTGGTGTAGAGGGCACATGAGTCCTAGGCGTAGGGGGCACACTAGACTGAGGTGTGGGGCCACTCGGTGTAGGGACCACGCTAGTCGCGGGCGTAGGGTCAGCCGTAGTAGTTCTAGAGGTACTTGCATCCCAAAGGTGATGTGCCATCACGATCTGCTCTGGTGTGAGCTGAGACAAAACTGAGCCCATCTGCTCGCGTGATATGCCGGCTGGAGTGATTGGAAAACTAAAACTAGGAGAGTATGGCTCATCGCCATTGGCCATGGCTAATCATACACAAACAACACCCACAAAATACATGAGTTTATGTAAGGAATTCTTAATCAATACAAATAACAAATCAACAAAATTGCTACACAAATGAAACAAGTCAACGAAACTGCTACATAAATGACCAAAATTTAAAGTGTATTGTAGACTAATAAAAAGAGCTTTACAAAAGGTTTCCTAGCAAAATTCATTAGTTAATCTATCATCCTCTATGAGATCTGATGCACCAAAGATGTCTATCTCAATCTGTACTTCTCCATCTTCGTCATCAAACTCTACTTCTTCGTCTCTCTCCGCATCAGTTTCACTATTTGACACCTCATCTCTAGGTTCAGACAATTGCTCAATCCTAACATCCACCTCAAAATCTAAACTTAAAGTTGGATTCAGTCCTGCGCTTTGTTCAGGAATCACCTCTTTGAGCTCAACATCCAATCCTTCACACACTTTCTTGCTACGTGGAGAAACTTGAACGACATAGAGCCAGCAGGGTTTAGACAGATCATTCTCATCATTTTCTATCCATAGTGGATCATGTATGAACACAACTTGTTCACAATGCTGCGAAAGTACGAATGTATCCCGCACATCTGTCCACACCCGCCTAGAGTTCACTTGAATCAATCCACTCTTGTCTTTGTGCACAATTGCATTAGGGCCGCTGGTAATAACTTTGAACCGCTTGACATCAAAGATAAACATATCAAACTTTCTAAAGCTAATCTTCAAGATGTCTTGGATGCAATCAAAGTATTCAAATTGGCCAGTCTCTGTATTCTCATCCTTGGCACTACTCCTACTTTCTTGGACGAAGCTTACCCTAACACCACTATCAAAAGTTACCCTTTGTTCGTCGATCCGTTGCACTCTAAAATGCTTCCCATGCGACCACAAAGCTCCGTATTTGTGATACTACAGCTACAAAATTGAAACAAACTAAAAGTTATTAAAGCAAAATAATTTTCATGTGGAGCTCAAAAAGGAAGTTGTGAAATGTACATGCCAATCGCAACCCCTTGACATCTCTACCTCTTTAGTAATCAACACTCCACTCCTCTTTGCCTTTGAGAGTGTCGCATCTAACCACCACCCAGTTGGAAAGTCATGCAATTTTTGAAGATGGTCTGGAAAAGGAAGGTTTCTAGTTGCACGGTTGCGCTTGAATTAAAGTCGATCTGCCAAACGTTGTTGCTTTTTCCCTTCGTACCTCTCTAGCCACTTTTGCATGATGTCTGAGTTGAGAAGGCAAAATCTCATAACCTTTTCTTGCATTGTGATGTCCATCTTCCTAACGATGCCTTGTCCCTATGGCTTGTACCCTGTCACCTTGACGTTGACCTCAGTAGTCCACATTCGGGGCATCTCTGGATCAATTGAGATCAAAAAATTCATTGACGAGGACAAGAGACTCTTGTACAAGCCATCCTTTGGCCATGCTACCCTCGGGACGAGCCCTTTGATGAACAAACCCCTTTAAAGTCTTCATAAATCTCTCCAAGAAGAACATCCACCTGCTATGGACCACCTCAGCAACTTCAACTTCATCGACCACATGCATAAGTACATGCATTTGGATGGTAAGAATGTTTGTTGGAAAGTACTTCTCCACCATGCACACTGCTTCAATAGCATTCAAGCGTGATGTATTCATGTTTTCTTCTCTTATCTCTTTTGAACTGATCCAGCGTACCAACTCACTGATTTTGTAGATTGTTCTTCTAATGTCATCTGTCAAACAACCCGTTATGGCAATTGGTAAGATGAACTGTAAAAATTGTGCCAATCGTGGGACTTAAGACCACTGAGATTGTCATCTCTCGTAAAAGCCGTTCTCAAATATCGCATGCACCCTGTGGGAGTCTTGAATGAAGATATAGTCTTCTTCACTTTTTGCTCTTGTGCGCGACTCAGAACCCATGGACCTTTTGGTATAGACCACTTTCCATTGGGTTTAAGTCGAGGACACATCTTTGGCATTCGACCCAAAGCCTGCAAGTCATCTCTTTGGGCCTTGCTCTCCCTTTTTCCAGTGATGGTCGTCCAGATGATCTCCCCCACATTCTTGAAGATGTGCATTGGGTCGAGCAAATGATTAATCAGCATGTCACTCCAATATGGGAGATCATGGAAAATAGAAAATTTTTCATTCCAGATGGCATCCAATCTCACCTCTCCAGCCACATGTTTTTCCAATCGCCCGCTTTTAGTATATGCATGTCATGTTTGCATATGTTTGGTCCACGTAGCTCATGTCCTTCAGGCAAAAATCTACCATGCTCCTCATAAACTATCTTGCTCAAATGCTTAGAGCGGTGGAAGCCAACTCGAGGACCACATTTTGGACATGCATGATTTCCCGAGTAACTCAAGCCTGAAACATCACATATTAATATTTAAAAGCATTGACATAGCCATGAATCACATGTGTGTGAGGGTTCTAAAGGCACCTACCTGAGTACTCACCAAAGCCTGGCCAATTGTGCATGGTCCACATGAGAATGCCTTGCACATGTACATTCCGTCATCCGATTGGTTGGGACATATCAACCACATCGATTCCTATCCACAAGATTTGGAGCCCTTCTATAAGTGGTGCCAGATAGACGTCCATGTTCTTTGATTTGTACTTTCCTTGGACAATCAATGACAATAACAGATGGCCCTCCTTGATAGCAAGCCATGGTGGAAGAGTATAATTAACCAGACAAATTGACATGTGCTCCATGACAAACTCCGTAATCTGAATGGGTTTACTCCATCCATTGCCAGACCAAAGCTGATACATCGAGGCTCCTTCTTAAATGTAGGCCAACTTTCCTCTATGTTCTTCCATGCACGAGAGTCAGAAGGTACCCGCATAACATCATCTGTCGATCTAGTATTTGAGTGCCATGTCATCAAAGCGGCTATGGACTTGCACCTGAACATGCTCTTTATTCTTGGAATGATAGGAAAGTGTTGAAGGACCTTTGTAGGGATAAATTTTCCTTGTGTATCCTCCTTGTACCTGTTTGATCCACAATTGGGACGATGTTCCAGGTTTGCATACTCGTTGCAAAAAAGTATACAATCATTAGGACATGCATGTGTTTTCTGATAATCCAAGCCCAAATCAGTAAGAAGCTTTTTAGCGGCTGGAAGGGTAGGGGGCATGTGATTCCCATCTGGAAAGATTTGCTCATTCAGTAACCTGATGTTACATGAACAAGTCAGCCCTTTGATCACTTTATATGAACTGTAATTTGCACTTTACCATGCTCAGGATAAATAGTTTACCTGAAAAGCTCTATGACTGAGGTGTTAGACCAACCATAGACAGAATGCAAATTAAGCATTGCCAATGCGTACAGAGAACTGAGATTTTTGCACCAGTGTAGAGCGGCATGCGTGCAAGACTTTGCATCATCTCGCCCTCCTCATCATTGCTATCATGCCGTCGATATGAACGCGATGGCTGAGGTTGGTCCACAATACTGCGTTCAATGTTGTCACCTTCTATGTTGGAATCCATGTCAAAGAACGCATCCAACATCTGCTCCATCTCTACTTCTTGAAATGTCGCTTCAGGTATTAGCTGGGAGGACTCAGTCGATGGTTGCTCGTTTGAAAATTGTCTTCTCTGGGATGAAGCTGGAGAAATATCTACTTGCGGACTTTGACCTTCAATCTCTAGACCATGAGATCGATAACGCATGTCTTGTACTTTCTCTATCGGAAAGAAACCGTGATTGCATATGTGTTGATTGCAGATTTTTCATTTTCAAAAGATATGATGCTTGCAATGCACATAAGGACACGCCATCCTATCGTCCATACTTTATCTACCAATGATGCAACAAATAATTTAAAACACTCTAGTTGTTATAAATACACACTACTAAGTACATGACAAGCTTTAACAACCTCACATTCTCTAGCCAGGCCCGATCCTCGCACACCTCAGTCTAGAGGTGCACGAAGATTAGGACCACATGATAATAATCTTGTCTTTATTGGTCAATGACTATATATTAAAGTTCTTGAAGTCTGTGTGCACTTTTGAAGTTCAATTGCATTTTTTCAACTATTTTTTTCTCGCTCTAACAACCTCACATTCTCTAGCCAGGCCCGATCCCCGCACACCTCGGTCTAGAGGTGCACGGAGATTAGGACCACAAGGTAATAATCTCGTCTTTATTGGTCAATGACTATATATTAAGGTTCTTGAAATCTGTGTGTACTTTTGAAGTCCGATTGCATTTTTTCTACTATTAATTTGATTCTAGCTCTAACCTAACCTATAATCTAACCTAAAATAAAACCTATACCTAACTTAACTTAATGTATCCTAACTTATAACATCTACTTAACCTATAACCTAACCTAACTGAAGTCCGTTTGCGTTTTTAGAAGTACACGAGTCATCTTCAAAGTCCAATTGCATTTTTACTACTATTAATTTGACATAGCTCTAACCTAACCTATAATCGTGATGCCTAACCTATAATCTAACCTAACGTAAAACCTATACCTAACCTAACTTAATGTAACCTAACTTATAAAATCTACCTAACCTAACCTATAACCGAAGACCGTTTGAGTTTTTAGAAGTACACGAGTCATCTTCGAAGTCCGATTGTAGTTTTCTACTATTAATTTGACGCTAGCTCTAACCTAACCTATAATCGTTATGCCTAACCTATAATGTAACCTAACGTAAAATCTATACCTAACTTAACTTAATGTAACCTAACTTATAACATCTACCTAACCTAACCGAAGTCCGTTTGCCTTTTTAGAATTACATGAGTCATATTCAAAGTCCATTTGTATTTTTTCGACTATTATGCCGTTGATAGCTCTAACCTAACCTATAGTCTCACCTAACATATAACCTAAACCTAACTTAACCTAACCTAACATAAAAACAACACAATGGTGAGACGTTTAGCAAAACGACAAGCCATATAGCTTGCCCACAATGCATATGCGATTGGGGCAAGCTCTATGGCTTGCCAATTTGGCAAGAACGGATTACCATTGTGTTGTTTTTAGAGTTGCGAATCGATTTTATGGCCTGAAAACCGCTCGCAGACATATAGACAACACAATGGCAAGCCGTTGGCAATATGGCAAGCCATAGAGCTTGCCCAAACTGAGTCCATGGCATCACTACATACATCTCTGAGACTGCCATGTCTCCTACGATGTCGCATACGACGAAAACAACGCCGTCTAACGTGTCCAGAATGACCACAATACCAACATATCACCTGTCGGCATACTCGTGAATGTACATGTCTCACACGAGTCCTTGATGACTCAGATCTATCATACATATCATGTAATCTGTGCCAAAGTGCTCTCGAAGTAGTCTCATACATAACAAGAGCATATACAGATTCCGCAAGGTGCAAATAGAGTGTAGATAGTGCCATCTCCTCTAGCTCCTGCCACTGATCGTCAGACATGTTTGAAGGTCTACCTGCGTCACCACTCAATGGTCGATGCAACCCTCGCTGTGTCAATGCATCAAGTATACACTCTCTCCATGCTGCAAAGTCTGACCCATCAAACATGCACATCTCGGAGAGATCATAATCTGAGCGATCACCTGTCTCTGCCATGAGCACAATGTAGCAAACTAGAAAGCAAAACCACCTCACCAACAACACCTGGAAACTGTCTACAAATATGGCCAGAAACACAATGTAAAACCTGTGAGACACACTCCAAAATAGAGCTCCCGCAATGTCAATACCGAGTGGTGCATTTTACTTGTTACGACATGTGCGCTATGTACCAGATTTGACAGTGAGTTTGATCTCGATTGGTCAGCTTAGAGATTGTGGATGTCAGATTTCGCTACGAGAGCGAGATTTTGTGATGCATTTGGGTTCGCTAGTGATTGCGAGAGGTGCTAGGAGTGGTATAGGTTACCCATTGCATGTGGATCACGCGAGAGACGGTGTTGTCTCTGTGATCATGCAGCCAGGTAGACAACGAGAGAGTAGGCGAGTCTCTTTTGCTTGTGGGTTGCAGGATGCTTTGCATGGAGTGCAGAGTAGTGAGCTCGTTGTGCACACAGTTGGGGCACGACTTGAGCAGTCACACAAAGAGGTGACAGAGTCAGACATGCATGCTTTGCTAGTGACTGAGCAAAGCAGAGACTCAGTTGTGCTAGATACTTCTATGCAGGATAGACAGGTAGAGCGGTCTTGCTCTAGTGAGTCACGACAGGAGGACGTTGTGCAAGAGTCTATGCATACAGAGCTAGAGCATGAGAGCTCTAGTGAGTCACAACAGATTGAGTGGTCATGTTTACAGTTGATGATTGCAGAGGAGGATGAGATGTCAGCGATTATGCAATCATTCCTTTCTATGCTCAACAGTGAGCATGGGGATATAGTTGTGTAGGATATGTCTTCCAGCAGACACCTAGAGCAGCTGGTTTGCTCTGAGGTTGCACGACAGGTTGATGCGTCTTTTATGGACAGTCAGGAGATGCATGTGGCTGACACGCCTTGTCAGTCAAAGATGCCTATTGCCAGGGATATATATGTTGATGCATGCTCCGTAGAGCTAGCAGGGCCCGCTAGCATTGCATCGGCATTCGGTGGTCTCGTGTATGAGATGCTGATCTTGAGACCGGATATCGCAACTGCAGTGGGAGCATTTGTAGTTGGGGTTGTCAGTCGTTTGTTGACTGATGATGGCATAGTGCACGAGGGAGATATGCAGGTATTGCGTACATACTTGCAGTACGTGTGCGGTACGTCTGGTGGTGTATGGACTTACACGGGAGCAGGACAACCGGATGCACACGATCACAGCCAGCCAGTGGGCATCGGTTGAGAGCGGTTTTCTCTCGCCTTTTGTAGTCTTTAGACTAGGTTCTCTTTCTTAAAGGCACAATCGCCTTTAAGTGGGAGGTTGTTGGGGTATAGGCGCCTGTGCCTTGCCCGACCGTCCAGAGTCTGGGCGTCCACTGACTTGTATACCTTATACATAGCATAAGTGCAAAAGGACTCTTTGAGTCTCCCCACCCATATCTGTGTGTCGTGTGTCTCCTTCTCTCTCTCTCTCACTCTCCGTCTGTGGTGCTCCCCGATCCCCTTCGCCCACAATGCATAAGCCTTGTGGGCAAGCTTTATGGCTTGCTGTATTGCCAAACGGATCGCCATTGTGTTGTTATTAGGGGCACGAGGTAATTTTAGCGCTTGAAAATCGCTCGCAAACATATAGACAACATCATGGAGAGCCGTTTGGCAATACGGAAATCCATAAAGCTTGCCCACTATGCATATGCATTGTAAGCAAGATCTATGGCTTGCTGTATTGCCAAACGGCTCGCCATGGTGCTATTTTAGGACTTGAAAACTACTCTCGGACATATAAACAACACAATGGCGAGCCGTTAGCAATACAGAAAGCCATAGAGCTTTCCCACAATGCATATGTGTTGTGGGTAAGCTTTATGGATTGCCGTATTGATGAACGGATCTCCATTTGTTTTTAATATGCGTTGTGGGTAATCTCTATGGCTTGCCGTATTGTCGAACGTAGCTTAACCTAACTTAACCTAATGTAGCTTTAATTAACCTAACCGAACATAACATAACTAAACCTAACGTAGGTTAATTAACTTAACCTAGCCTAACATATAAGATAACCTAAGCTAACCTAACCTAATATAACTTAACCTAACATAGTTTATCTTAATCTAACCTAACATATAAGATACCCTAACTTACCTAACGTATAACCTAACATAACAACGTACCTTAACTTAACGTAACCTAACCTAATCTAACTTAACTTATAACCTAAACTTAACCTAAAACATAAACCCCATCAACTACATAATTTGAAAAACCACATAATTCAATAATACATTTCTTCAAAACAAGATTTTTTCATAAAATTAAACAAATTTTTTCCACAATTTAAAATGAAATTTCACATAACAAATCCTAATTTCTTTTAAAGCATGAAATTTTCTTTTCTTAATATACAAAGTAATTTAAATAAACTTAATATGAATTTAAAGGTTTGAGCACTCACATTTGTCCTATTTGAGCAATGAAAGTTGTTGTAAAAGTCCTCGAACCTGCAAAAACGGAGACACAAAAACAAAGTTAAACCGTAAACCCTAAATCTACAAGTAAACATGAAAACAATCTTACCTTAGTGTTATGCGCTAACCCACAGGCAAGATTAGCACCTCTGACGGTGTGTATCGCAGCAAATCTATGAGACATGGTGAAGAGGAGAGCTTGAGAAAACGCGCAAGAACTAAGAGAAAAGCGCAGATAAAGCCCGTGGTTTTGTTTTTTGCAGGTACCATTGATACAGCTATCGGTACAACCGTTGGTACAGTCATCGGAAGGGGCGTCGATATGAGCATTCTCGCTGTCGTTGGAATACGTGCCGGAAGAGGCGTCGAAAATTTGAAAATCAAGAATTTCAAAAACCTTAGCTCCCTCCATAAATACACACACATATAACGACGCCTGCCAGTGACGTCGATAATGTGGCACCGGAATTCAAGTGACCTCTTGTAGTGTACCCCTTTAGAAAAAGCACTCAAGCATTTGTACCTGTGGCTCAAATACCATTAATTGCAAGGAATAGAAGAGAGGGTCTTTCAACACCCAAACAACACCGGCTCCTATCAAGCTTCTAATAGCTCAATAGTGGTTAAGCTGTAGCAAGCCCCATAGGACTCCACTATTAAGACCATAGGTCTCGACGGTGATGCCCCATTAACTGCACAAAGATAGGCACATTGCAAGGCTGAAAAATCCCTATTTTACTTACTCACATGCAATTAATAATACCAACCATTTATAGCTAGCTTCAGGATCTCCCTTCTTGAGCAACAAAAGAGAAAACTTGTGCTGTGATACCAATGTAACATTAAATGGCCTAGTAACTTGTGTGTAGCGGAAAATAGCATGAACATAGTGAGCATTTCATTAGAATAGATTCCTAATGAGAATAACAAGAGTGCTTGGCTGGAGAGAGCAACAAAAGCATAACACCTAGTTAGATAGCATGAAAAATACTTCAAAAGAGAGATAAATTAAGCAATTGACAACAGTTGAGGACCGGATTTGCATGGAGCCGGTCCCCCCTCCAAAAGGCTTTGTATTATGGTTTCTCCCATCAAGAGAGACATTTTACAATACAATTCTTTGTGTTCCTTCAATACTAGCTAGTGCAATGAAGATGGAAACTTCAAGCACTAAGCAAAACACTTATCAAACACAAATCCCTAACGGTCTCAAACCCAAGACCTCACACACCTTTGAAGATGGTGAGAGCTAGCAGGGTATGAGAGTAGATTGAGACTCAAGAAGGAGTAGTCTTACGAGAAAGATGTACATCTCCTCACATAATCACTCATATTAGCATAGCTTATCTTAGTAATTAGCATGGTAGAGGAGATGAGCATGCATTGAAGCTTGGCTCTTGGTTGGATGATTTGCATCACAAAGCCAAGAGTTTTTGGTGTAGGCCTCCCTTCTCACAAGCTTGGAGTAGGTGATAAGCTTTCCATTAAAGCTTGAGAAGAGAGAGAGAGTCTTCTTACTCCACACATAGACTAGTGTGAGTGTGTAATGCAATAATGCCTTGAGAAAATCAGCCCCCTCTCTCTCTTGATCAACCCCTCTTGCTATTTGCTCATACAGACACCCCATTGGACCTCCCCAGGCTTAGCCAGTAGGATTTCAGGAGCATAAGTGAAAGCCTTCTGACATGTGTCCCCCTTTCCCATTTTGTGAGAGCTTTAGGTAATTAATTAATGCAACTAAACTCTCATTGGACCCCTTTGTCTCATGGCCAATAGGAATTATGCAAGCCATTGGGTTGTTGAATGCTCATTGGACCCCTTGGGAGACAGTCCAATAGTCTTCTAGAGACATTAATTCTTATTGGTTCTTTTATTAAGTGTTTTTAAATTATTAAACTAGATTTAATCTAGCCTAATTCTCATTGGTTCACCTCCATGGCCATCCAATAGGATTTGAGTACACCTTGTGGGCATCTAGGCTAGGGAGTTGGCATGTGTCCCTCATTCCCTTTGTGTAAAGGGATCAGCTTGTGTGTGTGTGTGTGTGTGTGTGTGTGTGTGTGTGTGTGTGTGTGTGTGTGTGTGTGTGTGTGAGTGTTTCTCTCTCATCCCCTACTTGCAAGGCGAGCCCCCTCCTATGTAGGGATTATGAAGACTTTTTGGGACACACACAAAGCATCCAATTTCCCTAGTGTTTGGCACACAACCTTTGAATTTTGGAAGTCTTAATGGGCTGAACCTTATGGTCTTTTTAGCCCATTGTTACACCTTGATCTTTTGCAGATGGCCCCCCCTTTGGATCCCTATTTTCCCTCCTTTGGATCCCTACTGTGGCTGGCCTTCCAGCTTAACCAATATTCTAGCTTTTTCTCCCCTGCCACTTCCCCATTTTAAATGATCAATTTAACATGAGAAAATCATTTAGGAGAATTAGATATTAGTTATTATGACTGTGTGTGTGTGTGTGTGTGTGTGTGTGTGTGTGAAAGAGAGAGAGAGAGAGAGAGAGAGAGAGAGAGAGAGAGAGAGAGAGAGAGAGAGAGAGAGAGAGAGACATAGATGGAAATTGATCCGTGTAAGCGCAATCTTATGCAAATAGTGTTTATCAACACCACTGCAGACTTTGATAGATAGCATCAATGCACTCAAACCATGCAAAGCAAAAAAAAGGGGGAGGGGATTGAGCCCCCCGTCATCCACACATGCACGGATTATCTAGCCCCTCCCCTTTTTTCAGACTTTTTTTACTGTGAGTTCTCTTTGTTATATTAATTAGGTGACCATATTGGTGATGCTATGCATGGCCCTTGCCCCATGCTATGCAGCCCTTGGACGACCATGTTTCATGTCTAATATTTGAAAGGGATAAGCACCTCCCCGTGTTCATTGCCTAGGTTGACATGTATGCCAAATGTGGTGTGCTTGAGGGAGGTCCGTTCAAGCAATTTTACTTAGCAAGCTGCAATGAGGGGGGATTTAACATTTGAGAGTTTTTCATTTCAAGTTGTTTTTGACAATTTCAACAAACTTTAGAGTTTTTTAAACCAAACATGCGTCATAGCATAAAGTATCTATTTAATGTAGTTTTCAATCATCATAAGACTCCACATATGTGTGGTTGATGAAGAGAGAAAGTATAAATTCTAGAGAGATATTATCTATGCGCGTTACCATTGGAAGAAGAGACTATAAACCCTAGAGAGAGAGAGTGACCTCTTCTAAAATCTTTAGAGAGACAAAGTAAAATTCTAGATTTGTATATCACTATGCACACCAATTCAAAGCTTATATAACTTTCAACTAGCCAAATAAACCCTAAACCTTGACTACATTGGTAAGCTATCAAAATTTCGGCAACATAACGATGTGCAAATTTAAACCAAAAAAATCCCCATTCCACAACTCATGCCATCAAAGTCAAATAAGTCCACAACATATATACATACAATAAAGTCAAAAATCATGCCAAATAGAGATAATACTTTTTTCCCCAAGCTTGAGATTTTTGAAACAACGTAAGTTTGCGGATGTAAGTACATTCACTAATCTACCACAGGATAGGACGAAAATTAAAGTACAAAAAAGTCATAAATTCCATAAATGTAATGGTCACTTTAAAAGGTAAGTAATTTTCTTGCAAGTTGCTTCTGTCTTTTGCTTGAAATTTGAAATCCTGCACTACATAAATAATTTTTCTCTAAGATAGATAATCACAAGTGGAATAAACTAAAATAAATGTAGAAAAACACTTTAATATCATAGAACAATTATCTAGTTTAGTGAAAGATGCATACCAAACCAACAGTAATTAAATAGGGGGAGAAATCCTCCTTGGTTGTCCATGGGCGAGAGGGTTGGCTGATGAATAATCATGTGCTCCTTAGGTTCAAGTCCGAGTACATATGTTTGCATGCCAAAAAGGATTTGTTTGTCTTCTCTCGCTTTTGAAAATCCAGACACGTGCATGCTGGACTCCCTTTTATATGAATCTCATAACTATTTTTAGTGAGAACTCAAAAAACTACATGCTCTTGAGACCTTTTCACTTCATCCAAAAATATAACTGTCATACTATTACATGCTTCCAATTTCTTCATGGCCTCTTTAGAAATTCCATGCCTCCACTTTTTCTTTTGAAAGCTACGACCACCTTATTGGCAGTCACTAGTCAAAGGTTGAGCATTTACCATTGCATTCTCTGTCCTAAATCCACTCTGATGCAGTGCTGCAAGTTCTCGTGTGGAGATATCTATCCCTCTTGCTACTGGCCAAACATTCGGAGCAAGAGGTAAATCTTTACTTGTCTTTTAATTGATCAAGTATGCAAAATATCATGATTAAAAAACCATAACCATTGCTCAATTTTTTTACCCTTGAACATTCTTTCGGACCATATACATGGAGCAACAAGACCAATAGAGTGACTATGCAAAAGATTGACACAATTTTCTCTCCTTACTATTCCAAAACACTTTCTTTGACTTTGAATGGGCATTCTCCTCAGGGCCCACTTAGTGCGTGGCACATCACTCTCAAACACATTGTTTCTTTGAGATGACAAATGTGTGGTTGTTTCGTTTTGAGATTCAATTTCATCCTCATTGTCACTAATTTGCAGTGGAATGTTAGAAATACCTGGTCCTTGGGTATCAAACTTGATTTTTTTGGGCCGATCGTGATGGTTTCGTTGCCTAGATTCCATGACATATTCTAGCTGATGGGAGCTACTTGTTCCTGTTCTACCCCTCTTTTTTCATTGTATTGTTTCTTTGTCTCCATGCAAAATTGACTGCACATATATTGGAGTCACTGCAAAATAGCCTCGTGTAGTAGATGGGCCACGTTGGCCGGAGTTGGAGTGTGTTGAGATTCAACTCAAGAAAGCAAGGATAAAGTGCTAGAAGATCACTAAAATCAAGAAATTGGGTTGAGCAGAGCAAAACCTTGGAAATTGAGGAAAATAGGGAAAAACTGAACTTTTACTTGTCCATGTTCAAAAAGGGAAGAGAATTGGGATCAACTAGAAGCAGGGAACCAACAGAACCAGAAATCATGTCCAAATGCTTCCCAACATGGATCGTGATCCATGTTCTAGGTATACATCTGATGATAAGATTTGACCAGTGTACTCCTGATTACTAGGGGAACAACTTTTCCAAAAGGAGCCATAGACTAAAGTGAAAAAACCTGATCAAAATACCAAAAAGGGAGTTGTTTGCAAAAAACCGCAAAACAGACACAAAATCTTGCTTTCGACTTGGAAAAAACTGATCAAATCCAAAAAGATTTGGGGAATAGCATCACCAGACATTGTGTCACCAACTGACGAAGTATCAGTCCAAAATCTTTCCGAACATGGATCCCGATCCATATACCTTTTTGGAATTTTGAGCTGATAATGGGCAAGTAGAAAAATGATAACAATTGAAGCACTTTCTCCCAAGGGACCCTTATCAGAAAAGTTCAAAAAGAGGGCAAAAGGGGAAAATCAAGGGAAAACCACTGAAACAAACCCTAAAACTGACTTTTGGATGACCTAAAAAACTCCAAAACATTCAAGAACCATATAGCCAGCATCAATAGGCCAAGGACTAGCTGTGGGTCAAGTTTTAGTGCATACTGACACTAAGGAACATGGATCGCAATCCATGTTCCCCTGACACATTTTGACACCAAACTGACACATAGCTAGAGGGCATCATAGAGAGTCTAGTGGTCCTTCCAAAATTAAATTTGGATGCAAAAAACCATCCCAAAAGCCCAAAACTGGCAGAAGCTCTTGCAAAGTGACAAAATTAACCTAGCTTCCAATCGAGAGGTTCATTTCTAAAAATTTTGATACCATAAGACCTCTTAATCATGCTAAACCTGATGGTATCAACAAAATTTCATTTGCCTTCCCAATATGGATCATGATCCATGTACCTTTGAATCAGAACAAAAGTAGAATTTCATCACACAAAGAGCTAGCCCACAGTACCCTGGTGGATCTTTCAAAATTTAAATTGGACCTAAATTGTTGATGTTGTGTGAGGAATTATGTGCTACTAAAACTTAGCTAAATTTTGTCAATTAAAATCAAGAACTAACAAGAACGACTGTAAGCTCACAACTATCAAGCAAATTTTTGACAGGTTGCAGGTACTAGAGGATACTACCCAGCAAGCAAGATCAAACAGACGATTCAAACTATCTAATGAGGTAACCCGGTTTTGATTTTGCATTACCAATTCTTCATGAATTTGCGATCAATAAGATTGTACCAGAATAGGAATCCCAACATCTTTGACCAAGGGAGCAATCATTCAACGGAAGAAAGTGTGAATCAGAGACCACTGCAGCCTTTAGAACCCGTTTTAGAGGAGAGCTTCTCTGACACTTTGTCAGAGAGATCATACAACCTCATGATAGAGGATTTTAACAAGTCAAACCCTAAGGGAACAACTTCAATGGGTGCATGTCCTTCTCAACCTACATCTGATGTAAAATTGTTGTATTTGAAGTTTCAATTTGAAAATGTGCTTAAGGCCAAAATATATAAGGATAGAATGGACCGCTACTGTGTTAAGTTGGAAAATAACCCGAGTGAGTTCAGAGACCTTGTAGATGTTGATTAGATATTTTGATCGAGAGGGAATAATGTACCTAGTGGTTCATAACCCTTTTATTGTGGATAAATGGGGGATGACTTGCACCAATGACAAGGTAGATAACGAGCTGGCCAATGAGCCACCCAAAATGGAGAAACAAAACACGGTGTTCAGACGACACACCAATGAGACAGAGCACCTTAATACTGGCAACATGTATGTGGAGCTGTATAAGTTCAATAATGGAGAACAAACACTCTATTACAAATGTGACGAGGCTTGCATCAAGGAATTGACTGACCCAAAAAACCTGTATGTTACATGTACACGGAGGGCAGAAGTATTCAGGTGGTCATAATAGACAAGTATGGCCAAAAGTACTCTCCAATGGATTGTAAGGAATTAGAGATATATACATATTTTGGGGGACCACTCCACCAATACTATGTAAATCCATAAGAGGTAAAAACCACAACTACTCACACAAGACCTGAGATTGTACATGTGAGCCCAGTGAGAACTAGGGTGGAGGAGTCTTTTGGACATGAACAAGTCCCAAACACAGGGCCTTTAGGACCAACAGGGTCTAGGGCTTCCATTAACACACATAGGGGCAATACTATTCCTGATGTCACTTACACCACTAGAATCCATCCGACTATTACACGAGATTGACTTGACAAACATATAGCTGATAGGATACCGCTGGTAGTACCAAGAGGAGACTATGAACCAAGAGAAGCCACACCAGGAGGACCAGGTGTTGTTAGAATGGTTGTGCAGAACAGACGTATGCGACCATCTCAGGTGGCAAAATGCGTACCCAAAAAGTATAATGGATTAGGAGATCCATATGCCCATGTTTTGATCTTCAAACAAGTGTTGAGAGCGGAATAGGTAACTGATTTCCATACTCAATATGAAAGTTTTGGGTTGACGTTAGAAGGGATGGCTTTGACTTGGTTCCAACCGTTAAATAGCTTAAAATTCCCAAGTATTGAGCAACTCCTCCAAGAGTTTGTTGAGGAATTCTCAAAGAGAGGAATCAAGCATAATATTGTCTCCCAGATCTATGCATTTACGCAAAAGTATTGAGCAACTCCTCCAAGAGTTTGTTGAGGAACTCTCAAAGAGAGGAATCAAGCATAACATTGTCTCCCAGATCTATGCATTTAAGCAAAAGGAGAAAGAGAAGGTGAAGGAAGCATCGCTTTGTTCTAAGCAGTATATACAAAGATTCCCTACTCAAGAACTACCACAGGATGAAAGACTATCAGTCCTTTTCATAGAAGGATTGCAAAATGACACGCTAAAAAAGGACTTGCACTTGAAGGCATGTATAACTTTTGAGCAAGTCACAAAAGAGGTGTTGTATCTGGTAGATAACTGCAAGGTATATGGGGAGGTGATTGAAGACACAAATTAGGGAATGAGTAGAACCTCTTCAACCACTCATGAGTCCACAAAAGAATTGGGCGGGCAAAACCTAACTGTGCCAGACGTTGATCAAATGATCGAGGAAGTGATAAGAAGGATAAAACAAGGAAACAGGACAAACCCAAACACACGACAACCGCCCACCCAAAAATGCGACACATGTGGAGGAGATCATCCAACCGGTGGTGCAACCTTCAACATAGGCAAGGAGTAAATGCACATCGAGTACTGAAGTGGTGTGCTACCGAACAAAAATGGACAAACCATGAAACTCACAAATGTTTCTATAATCGGAACTATGTTAGAGAGAGAAAATACGGACCACATGGAAGGCAATAGTTTTTGCCCCCTCCAAGGTAGCAAGTAGGACCAAATAATGCAATCCTAGGGCAAAAGAAATATCAACTTGTGTTGGGACATCAACCTCCCTTACCCCAGGAAAATCCCCCTAGCTTTTTATTTTTTATTTTTTATCTTTCATTTTTACCCTTTGTGGCCTCAACCTTGCACTGCTCCACATGCTTGACTTTGACTCCCATTTTTCTCTATCCGACTCCTCTCTAGCTCCTTTTGGCCTTGGCCTACTTGTCCTTACTTTTGCCCGGGCAGCCCTTGGTTTGGCTCATTCGGCCTTGCTTGTCTTTGGCTCCACTTTATACTCCCCTTTGGCCGCCATTGTGGGCTCTCCCTCTTACCTGAGGGGGGGAGGCAATAGCGATGTTGCTATTGCCCCCTCCCTTTTTCTCAAAATTTCAGGGCCACAAGGGCCGCGGGACCACTGCCTTAAGCAAGCCACATCATCTGTCGATGTCACACCCATGCGGGTGCGCGCCTCCTGCACCGGCCACTGCCAAAACCTCCACGGATGCCACCGGCCGCCTACGCTGCACCAGCGGCAGCCGGAGCTCCAAGCTCTCCAACTCCCTTTGATACCCACTATGGGTGCCCCCTTGCGGACATACCTTGCGCTACTCCTCACGGGCAGTGTATGTGGGGCCACTCTACCCGCCACGTGGTAGCCCCTTAGAGATTTTCCCTTTTAAGGCCTTTGAAAAGGCAAAAACCTTCTTTAAACAAAAACCTGTTCCCCCTAACTTGCAGTACCTGCCATATCTTATCCAGAGACCAGCTTTCCGAGCCCCAAAACCCGCCAGATTTCCACTGTGTCAGCCCCTAGCCGGGAAAGTCTTACCGCCTTCCAATCCTTCTGAGCTCACTATTTGAGGCCGCCAAAAATACAGAAATGCATCTGCATGCACTCAACCGCCAAATGCCCCCAATTTACTCTTGTCGTACCCTGCTGACCAAGTGTCCATTTGACAAACCGTTGATTCGTGCTAGCTCCACACAACGCGCACTACCATTGAGAACCTTGGCAAGGCTGAAACGATGCCAGATGGCACATCTTCCAATGCAGCCAAGTGGGCTAAGATCCGGCCCCTGAAAAATCTTCAACTGACCATATCTTGCCATCCAGAGCTCCGATTCGCAATCCGAGAAGACATGCATGCTCCACGACTCAAGCACTACACATGTATATACTGACACCATCCCGCGCCACCTGTCCCAATCTGTCTTGTCCATCGGGGATCTGCTACACACTCTTTCTTTAAACTGCAATATCCAGAGCACCGGGGCTCCGTTTCACGAGCCGTCTGGACTGGCTTCTAGAGCACACTGAGCACTACATTTTAGTACACTGATTTGGCATTTCAAACACCTTGACCTACCATCCCATCTAGACCATTCCGCAAAACTTTTGGCCTAAAAAGCCGCTTTAGGAATACATTCTTGCTACCCTTTGGCTGCCTAGGGCCTTAGCAGCTGTCCTAGCTTTCTGCACTGCACTCGACTTTCTCCTTTGCTTGGCATTGACCACCTCTTAGCTTCGACCAACTTTGGCTGTACCAACATGCTTTTGCCAAATGGAGCATTGAATTCATTGGTCCCATCATACCTCCAGGATATAGGACGCACGCATGCACAATATATCATATTAGCAACAAACTACATGACAAAATGGGTGGAAGTAAAGGCAACCCAAAAAAATGATGCAAGAACTATAGCTCAGTTCCTTTTCAAACACATGTTTACGAGATATGGACTACCTATTGAAATAGTGAGTGATAGGGGAACACACTTTTTAAACCACGTCATTGAAAGCCTCCTTGACGAATTCATGGTGGTCTATCGAAAATCAACACCTTATCATCCGCAAGCTAATGGGCAGGCAAAGAGTACCAGCAAAATCTTATGCACCGTACTCACCAAAATAGTCAGTGACTCAAAAAATGATTGGGATCAAAAGATACACACAACCTTATGGGCTCACAAAGTAACTTTTAAAACTTCCACGGCACGACTCCTTTTAACTTAGTATTTGGGATTAATGCGATCCTACCATTGTAATTGCTAATTAAAACCCTAAGAGTGGCAACACAATTAGGATGGACGGGCCGTGAGCTATCGGAGAGACTAGACACCCTGGAACAATTACATGAAACCCGACTTAGAGCAATAGTTGGGATATATGCTCAAAAAAAATAAATGAAGGCTTTCCATGATCAACACATGATTGGCAAGGAGTTCCAAAAAGGGGATTACATTTTAATGTGTACCCTCAAACAACAATCCAAAAAACTCAAAAAGCGAAGAATGGGGCCTTTTGTAATATATGACATATCACAAAGTGGCGCCATCAAGCTTGCAAAATTAGCAGATGAGGAGATGCCTATTTGGAGGAGTGGCTGCAAATTAAAGAAATATCTTCTTTCGCTGACACCAGAAGAACTTGCAACAATACATGCAACAGCTCAGTGCAGAAGTCAAGCACATGACATTCGGGGAACAGGCACAACACAAAGCCAAAATCAGAATATTAAAACACAAGAAGCAAGCAGACTTTCAAAGAAAAGCACAACATAACGATGCTCTCGATACTGCTCTAATAGCATCCATACAAACGACAGCTACATGGTTAGGAGGAATGGATCTATGCATTAATTTACAACTTGCCAATGGCACCACCGAGCAAGCATTAGTGGACACTGGGGCAAGAGCTAATGTTGTTAACTATTCCACTTTTAAAACAATCACACGGGAGCCACTAATGCCAAACACTATGGGATTCAAAGTAGAAAACAAAGGCACTATGGATAGTCTCGGCCACATAAATTTACCAATCACCATTGATGGAACCGTTTATGTGCATCAGTTTCATGTGATTGATGATCAACATCCTAATGAAGCAGTTATTTTAGGTGTCATGGATGCGCACTTATCAAGCCACGCCAAACTAGTAGGACAATACCTTACTGCTCAAACAAGAGGATCAATCTTTTGACACGCCCTTCATACAAACAGACCATGTATGGGAACCTCCACCATCACCATATGCATCAGTTCAACGATATTCCACAACCGTGGTCAAGAAAATATTGGTGAAAAAATCAACCATGCAAACCAATCTTAAGCAATTGTGGATACAAAAAGACAAAACAATACAAGTCTGCCTACATTGCCTCCACAGAAATCCGACCTCGCCAAATTGCCTACGGCCTTTGTCGGACAACCTAGGCCAATGGAACACCACCCTCGAAAACCAAACAATGTCAAGTGGGTATGGAAACCAAAACAAACTCGCTCACAGGAGGCCTCTTCTCGGAAATCCATAAACAAGCAATTTCAGTGGCAACCAAAACAAAGCCCTCAAGCAAAACAACCAGCAACATCCCAACTTCTGTAGGTCATCGTCAAACATAGGACGCGCCTTCTACAATTACTATTGTTCGGGCCACGCAGCTTCAATGTGACCTCGCCACCAGCAGCCACTGAACATATTGTTCAACACCTCTCTCTTGCACAACATTTTGTTTCTCCATGCATATCCTCCATCCGCATCATAGAGCCAAACTATACGGCTATGCACTCTAAGACATGTTCGTCTGGGACGACTCACTCTAGGAAGGGGAGAAAAAGCAGTAGGATGATCATTTCTATATATTATTTTTATCATATTAATTCTTTTCTTTTTATTTCCTTTCTTTTTCTTTAAAAAACAAGTTTTTCAGAGCCTTATAAACTCTTAGCCGGCATAATCATGAGCCATACCATTTCCATCTAATACAAGGATAAGAATATGTATGCAAGGGAGGTCACACTAATTTTGGCCAATTTTTGGCCAACTAATAATAATTGTAAATAATTTTCTTTTACAAAAAAAGAAAAAAATGACAGATAATCAACAAAAATTGATAAGTCGGAGCCAAGAAAGTCGGAATTGACTTTTGAAAGCAAACACCAAAACTTTAAAGCAAGGACTTTGAACATGGCAAATATGGAAAGATTCGATGCAAGATGGATTTTGAGCCAACTTCTAAAGGACAAAATTGCAGATTGAATGCCATTTGTCAACCGAGCGTCAGAATATGAACGGTTCGAACCGCAGGTGATATGAACAACAAGACATGATCAATGGAGGTAAGTATAAATGGGGCAACATAAGCTCATTTGCATTCAGAGAGAGAGAGAGAGAGAGAGAGAGAGAGAGAGAGAGAGAGAGCCGCAAAAGCATAGAGTTTTCGAATTTGTTTCTGTCCGCTACGACCACCTCAGTAGATCTTACTATAGCAAATTTGATAGGTATGATCATTCACCTTGCAAGAACATGTGTGTGTGCCCCATGTTGCATCAACATTGCCCAAACGACAGATTAGAGCAGCAAAAGTCACAAAATCAACAAACTAACAGGGCCAATAGGGAATTTCGAAACCCATCAAAAACCAAAATTCTTTCACCTGTAGACCTCAAATAGCTAGAAGAACCAGGCAAGATAAAAACAACAGCAAAAGGTGTTGAAACATGGATCACGATCCATGTTCCTCAAACCCTAAAATCAGAGAAAATTATACAAAAGCACCCATAGATGGCCAGGAACAAACTCTTATAACTGGATTTTCAAAATGCATCCCAACATAGATCGCAATCCATGTTCCTTTTTGCCAAAATCAGTGCAGGAGTGACTCACTAGCTGGGGAATGAAAAATTATTACTGGTGCTGCAAAAATAATCACAAAAATTGCTCTTAAGATCATCAAATCCTCCTAGTTTGCTACCTTCAATTTGCAAATGGTCTTTTGGCCATTTTTTCAAAGAGTAAAGGATAGGATTCCAGTAAAAACTCAGGGAGAGGACAAGTGGTGGGATGCCAGTAGAACTTATGAAGAAGGGCGAAAGGCACAGTTCATGACAAGTTTTCAAATTGCTACTGAAGCCAATTGGGAGACTTCATACTCTCCTTGGAGCCTATCAACAAGGGAATGTAACTTAAGGATGTTTGTAGGATCAAAAGCAAGTAGATTACTTGAAAAATGGTGAAAACTGCAGGAATCAATTTTTTCCCTCAAATGGATTCAATTTCTGATGGAATTTGACAAAGAGCTAGGCAAATCTATGAACTACATACCTAAATCATCGGGAATCAAGACAGTGATAGATATCAGGCAAAACATGTGCCCAAAAATGATTGCAACAAACAAAGATGGTCAAAACGGAAAAAGCATGGACATAAACTAGAAAATGGGGCAAACTAAGGAAAAACATGTCCAAATTTGAAAATATTTTACCAGTGTACTAGGAAGATCTATGGGAACACATGTGTAGAGGAATTGTATCAAAATTCTTCCCAACATGGATCGTGATCCATGTACCTTTTGGCCCAATCAAAAAAATAAATCCATGCCATCTATCTAGTGAAGGAGTACGAGCGAAAGTGCGACGCGAGAGAGAGTGCGAGAAGAATATCACGAAGATATGGTGAACTCGCTCTACTGTAATGTGTAGAGCATAGTGAGTTCTTATTAGGTTTTTACAAAAGAATATGTGTACATACTTGGCGGCCCGCCCACTTACCTGGGCGACCACATTGGGCTTTATACCCCAACAACCTCCCACTTAAAGTCCAACGTGGTACTTTAAGTGTGAGAGAAGCTACTATACAAGTTAATATACAAGAGATGTAGAGAAGTGATGTACTATCCTACACCTAACTGCTTGCGAAAATGCGCAAAGCTCTCTGAGGGAAGTCCTTTTGTAAGTAGATCAGCAGAATTTTCTGTGGTGTGAACTTTGACGAGCTGAATTTTCTTATCCTCGAGCATTTCCCTGATGAAATGATACTTCACATACACATGCTTTGTCTTTGAGTGATAAAATGGATTGCGAGCCAATTGTATAGCACTCTGACTATCACAATATAACACAGGCATCTCTTCTTTGATTCCCAAATCTATTACTAGTCGATTAAGCCAAATTGATTCTTTGCATGCCTCTGATGCTGCAACATATTCAGCCTCTGTAGTAGACTGAGTAACACAATCTTGTAATCTAGAACGCCATGATACTGCTCCACCAGCCAATGTAAAGACATACCCTGACGTAGTCCTTCGGTTGTCTAAGTCACTTGCATAATATGAGTCTGTAAAACCCTTTACACTTAGCTCCTAACTCCCATAGCATATGCGCATACTCTTTGTAGCTTTCAGGTATCTCAATATTCCTTTCACTTCCTCCCAATGTTTCTTCCCTGGGTTTGACATGTATCGACTTACTACTCCCACTGCAAATGCAATGTCTGGGCGAGTAGCAATCATTGCATACATCAAACTACCCACTGCAGACGCATATGGAATCTTATCCATTTCAGCCTGTTCTTCCTCAGACATAGGACAATCTTGTTTGCTAAGTTTCACATATGGTGGCAATGGAACACTCAATGCCTTTCCCTTCTCCATATTGAAGCGTTGCAAAACCTTGTCAATACACTTTGTTTGAGATAACCAAATCAACTTCTTGGATCTGTCCCTCTCAATGCGCATACCAAGTATATGACTTGCCTCACCCATGTCTTTCATGTCAAACGATTTTGCCATCTTTGACTTCAAAGTTGAAATTTCTTCCAAGTGCCTGCTAGCAATCAACATGTCATCCACATACAAAATAAGGATCAGCCAACTACCATCATTAGCCTTCTTTGTATATAGACAGTGATCAAACTCACTACGTTTGTAGCCTTGAGAAAGCATAAACTTGTGGAATTTATGGTACCATGCCCTCGGTGATTGTTTTAAGCCTTAAAGACTCTTTAACAATTGGCATACCCAATCTTCCTTGCCTTTCTCAACAAACCCTTCTGGCTGGTCCACGTAAATTTCCACATCTAAATCACCATGCAAGAACGTTGTCTTGACATCCATTTGGTGCAACACCAAATCTAATATGGCAACCAATGCAAGAAAGCATCTCAATGTAGTCATCTTGACCACCGGAGAGAAGACTTTATCAAAAGTCAATGCCTTGTTCTTGCTTAAAGCCCTTGGCAACAAGCCTTGCTTTGTACTTTGGTTGACTAAAGCCCTTGGCAACAAGCCTTGCTTTGTACTTTGGTTGACTATCATGAGTGGTGATCTTATACCTGTAAACCCATTTACAAGGTAGAGCCTTTTTGCCCTGTGGTAATTTAACTAGCTTCCATGTCTGGTTTTTATGCAGAGCTATCATCTCTGACTGCATGGCCAATTGCTAATTCGCGGAGTCCTTCATTTGCAGTGCTTCCTTGTAACATGAAGGCTCATTGCAATCAGTCAACATGACATAGTTCATAGATGGATCAAACCTATCAGGAGGTCGCGTGATACGTCCAGATCTACGCACAATAGGTGGCTCAGGCTCAGCCACAACCTGTGGTTCCACTCTATCCTATCCTTGCTCCTCTTGAGCCCCGGAAATTTGTCTTGCACGTGCAGGTCCATCTTCTTGGAAGACAACTCTTCTAATCTCCTGAACCCTCTCTGGTTTAGAATGATATTTGGCTTCATTAAAGTGAACATCATTGCTGCGGATAACCTTTCTGGATTCGGGATCCCAAAGTCTGTACCCCATTTCACCAGAATTACCATAGCCTAGAAAGATGCACTTTCTACTCTTTGGCTCAAGTTTGTTCCTAAATTCCTTTGCAACGTGAGTATATGCCTCACATCCAAAGACTCTAAGATGCTTGTATGAGGGCACCTTGCCTAACCATACCATCTTTGCCACTAATTCCTTCTGCAAAACCTTGCTAGGAGATCTATTTATAAGATGAATAACTGTTGATACAGCTTCAACCCAAAACCCATTTGGCAACTGTGCATTAGACAACATACTTCTGACCTTCTCTTGTATGGTCCTATTCATCCCAAAACAGCTTCAGCCCAAAACCCATTTGGCAACTGTGCATTAGACAACATACTTCTGACCTTCTCTTGTATGGTCCTCTCAACAACACCATTTTGAGGAGGATTGTAAGGAGCAGTAAGTTCACGTTTTATACCTTTTGACTCACAAAAGTCCTGAAAGGCCTTTGAAACATACTCTCCATCATTGTCAGTGCGTAAGCAGCTTGAGAAAGTAAACCCATACTTTCCTCGAGTAATCATCTATAAATGTCATAAAGTAAGAAGCTCCCCCTAGAGATAGGTTAGGCATAGGTCCACACAAATCACTATGAACAAGTGCCAACTGTGTATCTCTTCTACAGCTTCTATGCTTATGTGGCTGCTGTGTTTGCTTACCATACAGACAATGTTCACAGAATTCAAAATCATTAAATGACAAGCCAGGAAAATAACCAGAATGAGACTTTCCATTCCCTTCTTGGACATATGTCCTAACCGGCTATGCCACAAAGAAACGTTCGGCTACTCGGTTACATTGATTACATTTTTAGAGACATTTGATACATAAATCATGAAAAGTCCTCCAGACTTTACTCCATGTGCTACTATCATAGAACCCTTGGATATCTTCCACATGTTCTGTCCAAAAGTGGTGACGTAGCTAGCATCATCAAGTAAACCTGTGCTGATCAAGCTCTTTGTAATTGTGGGACATGTCTCACATTCTTCAGCGTGAAAGAAGAGCCATTCTGAAACTTCAATTGAACATCTCCAACACCTAAGATCTCACATGTCTGCCCATTGCCTAGACGAACATGATCTTTAGTGGTCACATAAGAGGTAAACCACTCCTTGTTTGGAGACACATGAAGTGATGCCCCTGAGTCTATAATCCAGTCACTCAGTGCATTTCCATCAGATGCTGTAAGAAGAGCTGAGTCCATTGTATTCTTCAAGAAGTAGATGTCTCCTGACACTAGACTGTCATCCTCTACAACAGTGTTTGTCACATTTATTTCTTGAATCTTCACTGAGGACTTGTTCTTCTCACCATGGTCTTCATCTTTCTCTTTGCCTTTTTCTGCTTTCCATTCTCTGCAGTCTCTTTTCATGTGACCCTTCTTGCCACAATGGTAGCATTCTATGTCACTCTTGCCTTTAGCACTGCGGGACTTGCTACGAGACTGATTCCTCTTTCCACCTTTGTACTTTTCTTTGGTCCTTCCCTTGTAAGGCTTCTCCTTTGCCTTTGTCCATTGTCTTTCTATTGGTTTCTTTAGTAAGCAGACTTCCTTCTATACCTGCTATGTTCAAACCATATGGAGGTGCAGAATTACTCAAAGCTGTGCGAAAAGTGTCCCAACTTTCCGGCAATGTGATCAACAGGAACATAGCTCTAACAGGTTCATCAAACTTGACACCTTGAGCTGACAACTGACTATAGATTGTGTTGAATTCATTCAGATGATTGGACATAGGTGTCCCTTCTTTCATCTTCAAGTCGACAAGCTTCTTAAGCCAGTATACCTGTGAAGCTGCACTCTGCTTCTCATAAAGATCACTCAGCTTTAACCATGCTTGATAAGCCGACATCTCGTCTGCTACATTGAAGTAAACACTTTCTGCCAAAGTCAGCATAATGGTAGAAAGTGCCAATTCATCCATTTCGCTCCATTCATCTTCGTCCATATCTTCTGGTTTTATCCCCTTGAGATTTATAGGTTTTATCTGCTTCTTTTGTACCAGCACGTGCCAAATCTGCTTCTTCCACAATGGGAAATTGGTTCCATCCAGCTTCTTGATATTGTAAAGAGCAGTGTCTTGTGATCCAGCCATACCTACGCTTCACAGTAGTTTACTTTCCTGGGAAAAATTCGGTAGAGTTTCCCTTGTAAACTGACCTCTGAACCAATATTAACCTGACAAATGAACCAAGAAATCTTCAGATTCTGCAAAAAAATTCAGCAGAGTCTCCTTATTAAAATAGCTATGGTGTACTCAAAAACAGACCAAAAACAGCTCAAAAAACCACTATCTCTCTAACACTGTAAGTTGTGGGTAAACCTGTCCTGCACCTGTAGTCTCTCACTGTCCTGTCACTGTCCTGTAAGCATAGACTGCGACAATGCCTCAACGGCAGTAAAGCAAAGATGCAATCCCAACTGTCTAACTCACAGTCAATACATCCTAGCTGCCTATCTAAGGGTGCTTGAGGGATCGCTCCAAGACCTGTATCACCGAAAGGATCTCAACATTCGAGAATCCCCCAGCTCAATAAAACCTCACTCGACCCTCAACAAAGGCTATAGTAAATCTAACAATACATAGACTTCCCACAAAGTCATACATCCACAAATTTCCCACTGTATGTTATAACCGCTGCTGCGGTTGTTTGCTGCGTGACTCACAGCCAGCAAACCCTCAACATACATATATCATCTTTAACAATACATCCCATGTGTAAGTACCTGCAATGTCAGGATGAAATCGGGAATATCAAGCAACAAACACAAGCTACCTGATGAACTAGTGGATGTCGCCTACAGTCTGTGTGTAGATGCGCCCATGTCGTATGTGACACGCCTCCAAGAACTGTGAGCCGTCCTTCGATGTGTAGACAGCCACAAATCAACACTCTGGGAGTGCCGATATCCTCAGTACCTACAGTCGTAGGCCGAAAACCCCAAATTTGCAGAGTCGGATCTGCACCCACCAAGACCACGTAGTCGAAAATGGCCTGTGTAGAACTTTGTCGAAGCCAAACAGTGGCCGAGATGATTCGCCTGTCGAATCTCACTCCAATCTGAGCAGGTGACTCTGGCTACCTGCAAATGCTGCCCCGAGCCTCGATCTAAGCTCTGATACCAGTTGAAGGAGTACGAGCGGAAGTGCGACGTGAGAGAGAGTGCGAGAAGAAGAGCACCACGATATGGTGAACTCGCCCCTACTATAATGTGTGGAGCATAGTGAGTTCTTATTAGTTTTTTACAAAAGAATATGTGTACATACATTGGCGGCCCGCCCACTTACCTGGGCGACCACATTGGGCTTTATACCCCAACATCTAGTATGTTCAAGAAAGCCAGGCCATGAAGTTTCAAGCCATTTGAATCCCAAAATTCACTTCAAAATGCCAAAAATCTCTAAGTCTGCAAAAGATTTTCAATCTTTAGCCCAAGTGTCAAACCATTGATCCAAATCCCAAAATTTTTGGACCAAGGTGTCATCTAGATGAACCCTACCAGATGGTATCATCAAATTTCCCAAATGGTGTCCAACATGGATCGTGATCCATGTACCTCCAACTCTAAATCTAGAGAAAATTGCACAGTAGTATCTCTATATACCCAAGAACAACTTCCCCTAGTTAGAGTTTCAAAATGCATCCCAACATGGATCGTGATCCATGTTCCTTTTTGCCAAAATTCATCTATTACATTATATCCTTGTGTCTATAGTAATCCTAGATGCACTGGTGAAATTTGGTCAAATTTGGATTAGTTTTGACAAAGTTACACTCACTTTTCATTTTACAGTCAAGTTGCAACTTTCTAACAGTTCTGATCAATGGCTAAAACCTAGTTGCATTGCTAAAATTGACCACATGATGCCTCGAAGAAAAGCACAAAGGGAGTGGAATGTTGCACCATTTGAGATAATAGATATCTCCTCAAATGAGAAAGCTCACATCACCAAACAGGTACTTGAAGCAATTCCGGCTAACATCTTCATCGGAAGGTTTCAAGCCGCAGACGGAGAAATAGTAACGGCCACTGTCTTCCCATGGGAAATATGGACGCTGCAACAAAAGCCAAAAGTGTTAGCAGGGGGCACATGCCTACAGTTAGACAGTTTCCTATGATTACCTCCCTAGGGAATGGATTTCAGGTGAGCTCATGAGCTCATAAGCTCAATTCAGTACAATGGGGAAGCAACTTTGACCGACAAGGATGGGGTAGTAGTTAAGTTAAAGATCACATAAAAAATAATCAACGAAGCCCTCCCTCTGGAGCAAGGGACGCACAATCTCTTGCAAAAGACAAAGGCAATAGACAATGATAAAGACTTCCTAAAGCAACGAGGCCACAAGCTGACATATCAGGATTTGATATACTCAAAAATTGAATTGCCATTGTGCCTTATATTGCAACACTTCAAAGTGCAAAAACCACCCAGATATACAGAACCATTGTTGCACATGGTAGTGGTAATGGCAATGGGCTTGGCAGAAAGAAGGGTGGTCAGCTGTGATTTTAGAAATTACCTCCTCGACAACATTGTCGAAGTAAATTTAAAGGGGAGCCAAAAAATTAAGGCCTACATGAACGTTGGACCAATGCTGACGCGGATTGCTTATCAGGCCCTGGGGATGATTGATGATCTACCACCGGCCGAAGCGCAAATAGATCTGATCCACAAGTCTAAAAGAGTATTAAGACTTGTGGTTGGACCTTCCACTAGGCCAAAACCAAAAGTTAAGCAGACGAGGCAAAGCTCAACCTTAAAAGATTCAGACAGTGAAAAGACAGAGTCAAATGCTCGGAGTAGCCAGGAAGCTGGGTCCCGGCAAAGAGACACTCCTTCGGAGTACCAGTCTTCAGAGGAGGAGTATGATAGCCAATACACTCTAGGATATACACGATTGAGAAAGAAAACTCTGCACATGGCAAAAGCTATTCCCATTACTAATGCCAGGAGGACAATGAAAGAAGCGCAGGGATTGAGGAAACGGCTCCGCCAACAGAAGCATGAAGAAAAACAAACCCAAGGAACAGAGGTTGATGATGAAAAAGAGGAGGAGGAAGAAGAAAACATTCCACTACTACGCAGGAAGACAGCTGCTTTAGAAAGGATCAAGCAATAGAAAATACAGGAAGCTGACAAAAAACATGAGATTGCCAATGCCATGCGGTAACGAATATATAATGGACTCAAGCGAAAAATGGAGCAAAGGGAAAAAGAAGAGACAAAGAAGCCACACGTCGATGATCTCAAATCATCTGACGAATCTATTCAAAGTAAAAAAAGAGGAAAATAACTCACAAGGGGAGGAACATCAACACATGCAGGACCAACACAGTCAAGAGTTTGGTTCTCCCAAGGACATTGGGGCACCTCCAGATACTACGGTAAAAGAAAAACAAAAAGTTGAAGACTTGCCAGAGGAGGGAGCGGAGAAGAGGAAATTGGAACTAAACGTAGATAAAGAAATAAAGGCAGCATAAGCAAAGACTACCACAACCTCTACGGCTCTAGAAGATCTGAAACAAAAACAAAAGAAAACTGATGAAGCTTAAAAATCAGATCAGGTCCAGGAAAGCCAACAGAGGTCAAGATCACCTTGATCACAAGCTGCAATGGAGGAAGGAGCCAAAATCGTCAAGTCCTTTGACATTGATGCTCACTTAGAGCAGATCAAGCTCTAGTTTCAATGTCAAAGCGCTCTTTACAACCTGCACGAACTAGAATTGGAAGATACTAAAAGAGCCACGTCAAAGGAAGCAGAAGATTCCCTGTAGCTAAAGCAAAGAATAGAGACATTGGAGAAAGCAAAGCTCCAAGCCCAATTGGAGTTGCAAACGGAACAAGAAAATGCAGCCTACTATTACAAGGAGGTGGAACAGTTTAACGAGGCAAACTCCGCACTACAAGTCGAGCAGCAACGCCTCAAGAAGGAGATAACCAAAGAAAGAGAACAAAATGAGGAGCTGCAAGGCTCACATGCTGTGGTTAGCAGGACTTTGACTCAGCTCCTTGCCATACAAGAGACCTTCTCAACTGTGACTGCAAGCTCAGCCTCCTTGAACCAAGAGGTTAAAGATTAAAAAGAAGCCTTGGCTCAAGAAAAATATGATAGACAGATCATGACAGTAGGACATAGGGCCCTACAACGAGCCAAGGACGAAGAAATTCAAGAATTGAAGATGTAAAACATTTATTATTTTGATGAATCGGGAATATTGTAACTCCTATTTTCTCGGATAAACCTTGTAATTAATGAGCCGGGGCTACAAGCTTCCAAATTGTATCAGCCAGTCATTTCCTAGCTTTGGTAGAACTCCAAATTATTAGTTTTGACCGCCCAAAAACCTTGGCTAAGGTATAAAAGCCAATTTTTATAAGTTTTGGATAAGAAATACACAGGATGAGCTAACGGCACTCACTTCTCTCCTTCTCGTGCTTCCTACTCTCTCTCCGGTTGTCATTGCGATTGCATTTGTTGCATTGCAACCGCAGGTAAGAGCTCTACGCATTGACGTAAGCCATTCACGGTATTTTGTAGCTTTTGGCGTCGTCGACTCGTGGCCTAATTTCATTATAACTAGGAATTTACATTTTTACATCGAAAACTAAGTATAGGCGGGGTATTGAAGCATCATTGCTAAGCATTTAGATGCATTCTGGGTCGAAAACGACTAGGTCAAAAATCCACTGCTGTTAATAATCGCAATTTTTGAGCTTGACCTAAAGTGAGGTTTGAGACCATAGGTATGTGTGCTTAGGTCTCATAAACTTTTCCTAGAAGTTTTGTTACGTTTGAATGTCATTTGTCGTTGTAACGGATGTGATTTGCTTACTGATGAGCGATTGGCTTTTAGTGATTTCAATCACTTGAGTGTAGCTTGAGTTAGATGCGAGTTGTTAGTTGTTTTCCGAGAGAATGAAAACCTCTTGTAGCCTCTATTATGCACTAATCAAGTCAGCTTCGTCCCATGGTTTGACAAATTAATCGTGGTTCTCGCTAATACTGCAATAAGATAGAATGGTGAGGTTAGACATGCGTCCCACATTAGGCGCCGTTGTCGGGGATCGAAGAGACCTAAACTAGGAAAAACATGAGCGTCTTGTGTAGTTGTCCTTTAACTTCCTCTAGGTTCGCATAGAGTTCAAAACTTTCTTTTAGAAACCGCATAGCTTAAGATTGTCGTCTTTTGCTGTGTAGAGGTAGCTTGGAGGTTATCGTACTTTCCGAGTACCTTTAGGACTATAGGATTGTAGATTTAGATTAGGAATTGGAGAATGATTGGTACATGAGACATGTCTTAAGATCAAGGGTATGAAAAACATAAAAAACACAAGAAAACTAGTATTTGGGGACACTTTCCACAACCCCATTGCATGAGAATCTAGGAGTAGGGTAAGTAGGATCCGAGGTGGATTTCAAAACATTGCTCTTTCTGAAGAAATCAAGTGTGAGTTGTTATTCAGAAGCTGCAGAATTTCAGGTCTACGGCTAAAAATATCTCGAAACGACTCGAATCCACTCAATCCGGCTGGAGAGTAAGCCTAAGAGTTGTCTGAACCAGTAGGTAAGCTCAAAGACACTTTGAGGTAAAAATTTCAAGAGTTGGCCAAAACTCAAACTATTTACTTTTTCTTGAGATTTTAGGCCAAATTAAGTTTTGACTTGATTCATAGGCTTAAAATAGCTCATATAAAGACTATCTTTGAGAAAATTACAAAAAAGTGCTCATATTAAGCCTAAAGATAATAATCGTGATTATTAACTTTCTACTATAAATTGGCCAAGGTTCATACCATTGACTCATTGCATGTGTACATACAACTTTTGTAAAGGCCCAAGAGATTTGGATCACTAAACTAGCAAAAAATTGGGTAAAATCTAAAGTTTGTACTGACTTTTTTGCATCTTGAGTATAAATTGGGGGAAAATTTATCCAAACTTGTTGAAATTTGATTCATATGCTTATGTTGATGTGATAAACATGTATATATGCGCAATTGACCAAAAATTTGCAAAAAATTGTCAGAAGTAAATAATCACCATTATTTACATCTATCCTATTTTTCAACTTTTTAGACCAAGTCTGCATACCACTAGCTTCACCATGTTGTAATAAGCCCACAAACCAAACTGGTAAGATTTGGACCACTGGAGTGAAATTTGTGACTAAAATTGCAAAGTTAGTCTGCGAACAGATAATTGATGACCATTTGACCAAAAATTGTCCAAACTTGATGAAACTTGGCTAGTGACCTTAACTTAAGGTGCTTAACAAATCTGTGTCAAAGTTGGGGCAAAAACTTGCAAAAATATAGCTGGAGTAAATAATCGCTATTATTTACATCTGCTTCAAAACTTGATGATTTTGCAAATTTGAGTATACCACAAGGTCAAGCATATCAAGTAGACCTCACAAATCCATTTTGGTGAAATTTGGATCCCAAAAGTGAGACTTAAGCCAGATTCTCGAAATCAGAGTCTACGGACACCAAACATTTGATAAACTCGATCAGATTTTGTCCAAACTTGTTGAAACTTGTCCAAAGACTTTAACAAGTTGTATACTTGCCAAACCTATCAAAAAAGTACAAAAAACTGACAAAAGTAAATAATCGTGATTATGTACTTCTGCTGTCCAGAGACATCAAAGTTGACTTTTGAACTTATATTGTCATAAAATCTAATATCTAACCAACCCAAATGATTTTCTCATATTAAATTGATCACTTAATGTGGGAGAATAAACGGGAACAAGTGTTAAGATATAGATATGTGCTAATATCTAACCAACCCAAATGATTTTCTCATATTAAATTGATCACTTAATGTGGTAGAATAAACGGGAACAAGTGTTAAGATATAGATATGTGCTTATAGATCTATCTCAATACGGGGCCAATGGTAAAGGGGCCCAAATGGGATATGGTCTATCAAAGAGCAAGGCTAACCAATGGAGCATAAGACCTTAGGGTTAGCTTCATTGAAGACCTCCAATAATGTGTGTAAAAGTCCTTTGACCTTAGGTAAGCTAGGGCTGAGCTTGAGGTGGGAACCCGGCCCAAGCTCGACGTGCTTGTCCTGCTTGAGGTGCTTGTCGTGCTTGAGGTGCTTGTCTTGCTTGAGGTGCTTGATTAAGGTGCTTGAGGTGCTTGACTTACTCCATGCTTGAGGTGCTTGACTTGCCGCTTGATTAAGGTGCTTGAGGTGCCTTGACATGCTTGCCTGAGATGCTTGTGGGAATACCCCCTAGTTCAAGTGCTTTGTCATGCTTGGTGAGTAAGGTGCTTGAACACCTAAAGTCAAAAGCATCCCTATAAGAGGGGGGGCGAGCCCTTTTCCTAGGGATTAGATAGAGAACACACACTCACACACACAAGGGAAACCCCAACTTGAAGAGGCAGCAAGGACACATGTCAGGTCCCTACCCATGTTACCTTCATGTGTTGCTTGAAGCCTATTGGCTAAGCTTCAAAGGGGTCCAATGATAAATTACTTGAATTATCTAATTGTTTTTGCATTTATCAAGTCCTGTCTCTCAAAGGGGAAAGGGGGACACTTGTCCCAAGCCTACACCTAATGCTAGAAATGAGCCCAGCTTGTGATTGGCTAGGCTTGGCAAGAGCCAATGAGCTTCAATTATGAGCTAGAAGGGGGGGTCGACCTAGCAAGGAGGGGGCTTGCTTGAGGGGTATACTCACCCACACACACTCACAAACACTCTCATTGTGTACTATTCAAAGTGCAAGAGCTCCCTCTCCTTCTCCAGCAAGTAGAGGTTGAGAGCCTACACCAACACTCTTGGCTATGGAGTGAAAATCCAACCAAGAGCCATGCTTCAATGCTTAAGCTTGCCATCTCCTTCTTCTTCATTACTATGCTATTATGTATGCTAGCACAAGAGTTATGGTAAGTGAGGAATTAGTTCTTTCTCCTATGAAATGTTTCTTCTTCCTCTTCCCTATCCTCATTCCCTGCTAGCTCTCTCCACCTTCAAAGGTGTTTGAGGTCTTGGGACTGAGGCTTGGTATAGTTAAAGCTTTCTTCAAGTTTATGCTATGTTTGTGATGCATGAAGCTTTCCATCTTCATTGCATCACCTAGGTCACAAGGAACACAAATACTGTATTGTAACAAGTCTCTCTTAATGGGAGAAATCATAATACAAATGCCTATTGGAGGGGGGACCGGCTCCACATAAATCCAGTCCTCAACTATTGTCATGTTCTCTAAATTCTCTCTCTTGCAAAAGTATTGTTCATGCCAAGTTAACTAATTGCTATGATTATGTTGCTATCTTCAATTATGTTCACCCGTTATGTTCACAATGTTATTTCTCAAAATTACTCTCATTAATTTCCGCTACTCTCGAGTTAAATAGGCCAATTCCATTACATATACAGTGATAGATCAACATAATATAAATCCACAGGGCAATTTTGGGTTCAATCAGATCAAAATTGATGTATATACACTTAGTTTCAGGTTGCAGATCAAACCTTTGATTTTTGCTAAAGTCGAATCTGAAAGTCAAAATTCTGACTCTCATAGCTCGATTTGAAGTGATACACAGAGACAATCACGAGAATAGCAAAAACTCTATTGTCTTTATAGAAGAATAGCTAACTTGATCAAATTTGTACAGGAATCAGGTTGCAAACGAGGAATCCGTGGCTTGACAGAAAGTTTCAATTGAATCAAGTGGAAATTGACGATAAGTCAATCCAAAGGTGAGTACTCTATCTAGGGCTTCATAAGTCTATATGAACCTTAGATCTAGTCATGTACTAGGAAATTGGGGCATACTCGGAGAAACCTCCAGTAGAGTATCCACCCAAGAAAGCGTGAATCAAGGCAATTCCTTGCACACAATTCCTGAAGAAGTCTCAAATACTTTTTCAGATTCAACATCCGAAATGTCTTCTTACTTGTCTCACTCGCAAACCGGAACGACAGTGCGCTATGATTATATACTATCTTTTTACAAGACTAACCGTCATGGAGCCCAGATTTACTTGGACCCTTATAAGGAGTATGCTATTCGCATTGATGACCATGGTATTGAGTTTGAAGAAGAGGTTAGGGCAAATAAACAAGGAAAAATGTACATGGATCGAAACAGAACTTAGTATTTACAAGTTGAAAACCCTAACATGAAAGAAAAATGGGGGTAGAAGTAAACACCATAATCCGAGATATGTCAGCAAAAGAAGGACCACCAACTTTAGGATATGATCAAGTAGACTTGAAGCCTTTGAAACGGCTTAGTACAAATAATCTTAGGATCGGATTCTACTGTTGGGAAGATAGAAACATAAAAGATCTTCTGTGGACTTCTCATGCCAAACCAGGACAGTTAATGGCCATGAAGATCATCTATATCTTCAAGATCAAAGATAAGGGATCAGTAGACCTACCAACCTACCTATTTAGGGATTGTTATAACAACAACTTTGTTATGATGACTCCTGAGGAGGTAGAACAAACCAAAATACCAAGGGTATTCCATCCGAGATTGGATATTAGGGCAAGGACCAGAAACAATTCCAAGGGATGAACATCGTGAGAGATCATCTGAGAGTAATGTGAAGAAACCAGAAACCACCTCATCACGTAGAAAACCCGGTGACACTAAGGCCAGTCCAGGGCTACAAGAGTCAGTATTTCCAACAGACTGGTTTGAAGGACTTGGAACAGGACCAACTCCCAAAAGACCTGGAGTTGAACCAAACATACGCGTCAGACCATCTGATTTTCAGAAATGGGTTAGAAAATACAATGTATTAGGGGATCCATACGACCACTTAGCAAGCTTCAAGCAATTGCTAAGAGCAGAGCATATATTCGATTTCTATACTCAATTCAAGGGGTTTGGAATGACATTAGAAGGAAAAGATTTGACATGGTTCCAAAACATTCCACCAAGGTCAATCATGGACTTGAATACATTAGCTCAAGGATTTGTAGCTGCTTGTTCCAAAACGGGGATCAAACATAATACGGTAGCTCAAATCTACAGCTTTAAACGGAAACATGGTGAGTCTGTTAGGGATTGTGCAACTCAAATGAAACAATACATTGCCAGATGCCCAGAGATGGAGATACCTGTAGAAGAATGACTTGTATCTTTGTTTCTGGAGGGACTGCTAAACAAAGAACTTCATGCTATACTCTATAGTAAAAATCATACAACCCTAGAAGCATGTGTGTCTGATGCTATTGACCTAAGAGACAATTGCGAGATCTTCAATGAAGAAGATGTTCCTAAGGATAACCAAAGTGAGAAAATAGTATCCACAAAACCAGCACAAGTGAAAACGGTTGCTGCGGCACCACTCTCAGCCAGAAAGCACCTATGAGAGGACCAGGACAAGGAATACCCCCACATGGACAACCAATTAGGCCACAATAATGGTGTGCAATTGAGGGTAAATGGACCAACCATGAGACTCACAAGTGCTACTTCATACCAAAGTATGATGGGAATGTTTAGTACGTGCCCATGAGGCCACAAGGACAACCCATGTACAGATATCAGCCTAATATGGCCCAAGCTCAAAGACCACCAATGGGTATGGAAAGACCTCAATCTATGTTGGGACAACAACCTCCGTATCTAGGACATAATGCAGTGCCTATAAAGTACATGCACTCTGAAGGAGACATAGATGAACAAGCATTAGTGCCTGTTACACCCTATGCAGAGCCTAGTACATCTACAGTAATGGTAGAAGGAGATTGGTATAATCCACATCCACCACCAATGGAAGAAATCGTGACTTATGCTCCACCAGAGCTAGCAACGATGTATTATGAAGCTTATCAAGGTGTCAGACCTCCCATGGGAAGACCCATGATGAAGCCTAGAACAAAAAACTGTCATAACTGTGGTGCTGATGACCATTGGAAAAACGAATGTCCAAAGCCTGACAAAAACCTCAAACCAATTGAAGCCTATTGCATACAATGTTGCAAAAAGGGAGGACACTTTTTGGAAGATTGTCCTAAGAATCCTTTGAACAAGGATAAAACCATCATAAACGTAGTCCAAGTGATGCCTAGTAGCTCATCAGAGAGTGAACCAATTGTTCCAATCAAAGTAATCACTAGAGCCCAGTCAAAGAAAAAGAAACACAACTCCTTTGATGATTCGGAAAACACGAAAGTTTCTTCTCAAAGAATCAAAAGGAGTAGAAGCAAAATATATAAGATGAGAAAACAAAAACAATGGGTTGAAATCGCGAAGAGAAAGCAAAGAAGCTAGCCCATGACAAATTGAAAAAAATTGGTAGTGAATTCAAGGAAAAAACCGTGAAATCTTGACGATCCATTCTGGTTGGGATAAATTTTTTGAGCCTATTAATGCCGCCTTGGAAGCCTACCAAGCAGGACTTAAAGCAGGCCAAAACATGAAAAACAAGTGGAAAAACTATCCATCTCCAGACATGGAAGAAGCTAAGCTGGAAGCTTATCAAAATTTGGTAAGAATCACACAAGAAATACTGGAAAAACAAAAACCCAAGCTTGAAAGTATTGCAAAACTTGAAGAGCTTGTGGTAGGAGAAACAAAAGCAAAATCCGATGTGGTGACAGAACCCCACCTTGAAACAAATGAACCAGAGCTTATAGTGCCTGACAACGAAGATGCCTTAGATGGAATTCCATTCGTAGAGGAAGACTGTCCAGAACACTTATGGAAAAAAGTGAGAGAGATCAATCATGGGAGCCTAACTCTAAAATCAGCTCCTATAGAGGAGGTCTGGTTGAATAACCTACCTTTTGATATGAACATGGATTTACAATCCTTGTAAGAGGATTGCAGATCGGAAGCTTCAAGAATGTCAAAACCATTGACATTAAAAACATTACCTTCTTACTTGGGAGATAATGAAGATGAATCCATCGTGTGCAAGACCACTCAAGTAAAGAGAGTTGAATAGACCCTAGAAGTAGACAACATTCATTCAATCATGTCTACACCCATCCAATGCACTCTTACCTTGGGAGAACTGTTAAAACTCAGACCATACTTATGAAATTATTTACAAAAAACCCTAGAGAAGGTGGGAATAATGGGGTTAATCTTGAAGAATTTGGAAAAATTGAAAAATGAAATGGAAAACAAAGAGATTTGATCAGTTCCTATGAGCAAGGTCAGAGAATATTATGAAGGGGAAGAAGGAAACACCACCCTCCCATTGAAATATAATGACATTGAAACCATGGCGATACTGGATGGTGGAGCTGGAATAGCCATAGCCACTAAAGCAGTATGGGAATCCTGGGGACAGCTAGCCATAAGACAAACTCGAATGAAATTGCAGTTGGCTGACGGACACATTGAGAGACCATTAGGGCTGCTTGAAAAAGTGATAGTCAATTCCTGTGGAATTGAATATCAACACACTTTTGCCATAGTAGACTTTGGGAAAAAACTCAACTATGAAATCATATTGGGAAGACCTTCCATGCGACAGGTACAGCTTATCCAAGATTGGGGAAACAACTATTTGTACTTGAAGCAAGTGGGATCTATAATGAGAGTCAATCTAAAAGATCACACTTACAAAGATGTCTTGAAAACGCCCATCCAAGAGTTTGATTTAGTCTCTTTGGCTGAAACTAAACTCCCATCCTGGTTAAACAAAGACACTCCTATTTGGATGTGTGGAGCTTCAGAAAATGGAAGATTAAGACGAGAAGAATGTATCCTAGAAAGGGACTACACAGACGAAGCCTACGTACCTGAACCCTTTCCAGAGCAGTTAATTGAGCCATTTGAGTGGACTCAAATTTTAGCAACAATGGATGTATGTGTGAATACGTCTATGCCTACTCAATTTTGCAATGAGGATGGTTCCCATCCAAATGATGTCAATCCTCAACATTGAAAACGAAGATGAGGAACCCAAGGACTTAATGAAAGCCCAACAAGTCTTTTCAGACCTCTATTACGATGCAACTAATGAGTTAGATGAACACTCAGTTACCTCACAAGATTTGGGGTCAGAAAAAGAGCATGCGAGAGCTAAGTTACTCTTAAAGGGAGGGGAGGAAAAGTTTTTTGACTTTCCAAACTAGAAATCAAGAAGACAAAAATGGTCTAGACGAAAGAGAGACACCAAAATTGTGAAAACATGACCTATGCCATCAGTCTCCAGTAAAACACAATTCTTGATGCAAATAGATGCTAATGATTGTGTCAAGGACAAAATAACTGGCAGATATCCTTCAAACAAAAACTAAAAAATGTCTCAGTCATCGAGAAAAACAAGGAAGGGTACTCAATAAAAATCACAGGATAAGAAACCACTCATGACAAGAGTCGAGCGGAAAAAGAAATATCAAGAGTTGAAAAAGCTCTAAAGGAGATGTACACAATTGAAATGGAAACCATGGAAGAGAATGGTAAGGATGTAATGCATGTTCCATCCCATTACGAAAAGTATACCCTCCAAGATCGAAAAATCATAGTTGAACAACCTGTTAGGGAATTGCAGAAACAAGGTGAATCTTACGAAGGGCCTGAAAATGCTAAAAGGGTAGACTTGGTTGAACTAGGAGAAGAGCCTAGACCTGCTTACATTGTGAATGACCTAACAAAAGAAGAGGAAAAGCTTTTGCTGAGCTTGTTAAGGGAATACCGAGATATCTTCGCTTGGTCTTACAAGGATCTCAAGGGCGTTGATCCAGAAATCTGTCAACATACTATACCCATGAGAGATGATGAGAAACCAAGAAGATAGAGACCATACACGTATAACGAAACATTTTCCAGGAAGATAAAAGAAGAGATTGAAAAACTAAAGGAATCCGAGTTTATTTATGAAGAGATTGAAAACCTAAAGGAATCCGAGTTCATTTACGAAATTGAACACACAAATTGGGTGTCCCCAATTGTGGTAGTACCCCCAAGAAGAATGGGAAATTACGAGTGTGTGTTAATCTCAAAAAGGTGAATGCAACTACCATCAGAGACAACTTTCCTCTTTCGATAACTGAGCATGTTTTAGAATGAGTTGCAGGAAAAGAAGCATACAGGTTCTTAGACGCTTTTCGGGATAGAATCAACTTTTGGTTGACCCAAAAGATCAGCACAAAACTGCTTTTGCAATAGAATGGGGTATATTTGCCTATCGGGTTATGCCGTTTGGGTTAACTAATGCTCCAGCCACGTTTTAAAGGTTGATGAGCCATGCTTTCAAAGAATATCTTCGAAAATTCTTAGAAGTATATATGGATGATCTATGCGTATATTCATCAATCTGGGCTGATGATTTTGAACACCTCAAAAAGGTATTCGAAAAATGTAGACTTTATAGGATTTGCTTAAATCCTGAAAAGTGCACATTCATGGGAAGACAAGGAAAAATTCTTGAACATATAGTGTCTAAAAATGGCATAGCTATTGATATTGAGAAGATTCATGTCATTTTGCTGATTTTCCTAGACCAACAACAGTCAAGGGGGTACAAGCCTTCATGGGACATTGTGGATATTACCGACGGTTCATCTACATGTACTCTATAATTGCAAAACCCATGTATAGCTTGATTACGCATTTTGAATGGACCGAGGCATGTGAAGAATCCTTCATGAATCTTAAGCAAGCTCTCACCTCAGCTCCAATATTGAAAGCACCAGATTGGGATAAGGTATTCCATGTACGTGTAGATGCTTCTAATTTTGCTATCGGTTGTATACTAGCTCAACCGAGAGATGGAAAAATTGACTTTCCTATTTCTTATGCTAGCTGACAATTGAACATGGCAGAAAAGAATTATACCAACATTTAAAGAGAAGGACTAGGAATGATTTATGCCGTTAAAAAGTATAGACATTACCTATTAGCCAACAAGTTTGTGTTCTTTGTGGATCAGCAAGCTTTGTTATATTTGGTCAACAAGCCATGCAACACAGGGAGAATAGTGAAATGGTTCATCATTCTTCTCTAATTTGATTTCATTGTGGGTGTAAAAAAAGGCATACACATCAACGAGAAGATCATTTGTCAAGGATTGTCCAGGGGAATCACCTAAAGGGGTAGATGATGATTTACCAGATGCCTATTTGTTCTCCATGGAAATGATACCTAGATGGTCAAAAAACATTGTGTCATTGATGACAATAGCTCAAGTGGATTCACAAATACCACTTCCTATCACAATCTGATTAATCGAGCAATCGGCTATGTATCAATTACTAGCTAGAAGGCTATACAAAAGAAATCGAGACGGGATATTTCTTTTATGCATTAACCATGAAGAAAAAGAACAGTACCTAAGTCAAGCACATGTTACCATAGTAGGACTTCACTTTGCATAAGACCAAACTATGCAACGAATCTTGAGACTTGGAGTATTTTGGTGGACTATGAGGAGAGATGTTCGATCTTTTGTAAAGGACTGCCCTCAATGTAAAAAATAGACACCCATTCCTCATGTAACATTATTTCAAATGTCACATGTTCCTAAGTGGAGTAATTATCTGTTTACTTAATTATCGAGCCGAACATTTTCTGAGGATATGAGTAAACACCGTCAAAGAGCAATTGAAATTGAAGCAAGAGACTATGCTCTTATTGGGAACCAATTGTATCGGAGAGGTAAAGATCAACATTTGTGTCTTTGTGCAAATGAAAATGAGTATATTTTGATTACAGAACAAGCACATGCTAGATTAGCTGGAGGTCACTTTTTTAGTGAGACCAACGCAAGAGCAATCTTGATGGTAGGCATATGGTGGCCAACACTTTTTGCAGATGCCAAAGAATATGTTCAAAGATGTGATGCTTGTCAACGAGTTAAAATGCCAACACGAGTAGATAGCATGCCCTTAAGACCAATG
Source organism: Adiantum capillus-veneris (assembly GCF_014529385.1). NCBI lineage: Eukaryota > Viridiplantae > Streptophyta > Polypodiopsida > Polypodiales > Pteridaceae > Adiantum > Adiantum capillus-veneris. The sequence continues at coordinate 24,722,913 of NC_140948.1, read as the reverse complement.
ATGGGAGCTAGAGCCTTCTCAAAATGGGGTATAGATTTTGTTGGACCGATACAGCCACCTGCTTATAGAACCCAAGTTCAATATATCATTGTAGCTACGAACTATTTGACCAAGTGGTCCGAGGCTAAAGCAACTCAAAAGAATGATGCCAAAACCACTAGTGCATTCTTATATGAGTATGTATTCACGAGATATGGATTGCCAATAGAGATTGTCAGTGATCGGGGAACTCATTTACTCAATGTGGTAATAGAGTATTTGCTTAATGAGTTTATGGTCATCCATAACAAATCAGCTCCCTATCACCCACAAGCAAACGGACAAGCTGAGCATACGAATAAAATTCTTAGCTAGGTGCTGACTAAAGTGGTTAGTTCAGGAAGGACAGACTGGGAAATGGATCTCCATACTGCTCTATGGGCTTATTGAGTTTCATTCAAAACAACTCTAAATGCTACACCCTTTAACCTTGTTTATGGTCTTGATGCCATACTGCCAATAGAATTTCTATTGCCGACATTAAGGGTAGCATAGAACCTTAAGTGGACTGGACATGAATTGTCAGAAAGACTTGAATATTTGGAAAATCTAGACGAGCAAATGCTAGATGTTGGAGCTCATATCTATGCACAAAAGCGAAAACAAAAACAGTTTTTTGACTCCCACTTAATCACAAAGATCTGCAAGAAAGGGGACTTAGTTCTAGTCTATTCCCTTAAGCAACACATTTCCAAGTTTAAGAAAAAGGGAAACGGACCATTTATCATTGAAGATGTATCTCCAAGTGGAGTAGTAAAATTGTCCACCCTAGATGGTGAACCAATGGCTAATTGGATTAGTGGATGTCGTTTAAAGAAATACAATTTGCCACTAACCAATGAATTGCTAGAGAGAATGCATGCAGCCAAACAAAGGAAGATCAAATGACAGTAGGTTATTGATGAAGCCCAAGAGGAAGCTAGGCTTTGGGTACTCAATCGGAAAGCTGCTCTCAAGAATCAACAGATAACAATTCCAATCAACACTTTGGAAATACATGATCGACAATGGGAATTACCTAAAGACGCAGTTTCAACAGATGATGACTGGCTAGATGGAATGGGCTTGCACATCAAAGTACAGCTCAACAATCATAGCACCAATGCTTTGGTCGACACATGAGCTAGAGTAAATGCAGCGAATTATTCCACATACAAGAAGGAAACAAGTCAAGCATTGACGGTGGCAGGAATAGTGACAATCAAAGGATGCAACAAGAACCCAACTCCAACATTGGGAGTAGTCAACTTGAACGTATAGTACATGGATGTTCATGTCCTCATCAATTTGTATGCTTGCCAGATGAACACATGAATGAGATTATGATTCTTGGAATTCCCTAGATGCGTACATACAAAGCAATACCAGATTGGGATATGAATCAGCTAAAGCTATCACCTAAAGGAGGGAAACTCATTGTTCCAAATGCACCAAGCAAGGAGGAATAGAAAAGAAGCAATCAGTAGACCAATCCACAAAGTCAATCTTCTCCATCCCCTCAACAATCAAGTGCTACATGTAGCATGCAAGGAGTCAGGAAAATTTGGGTACAAAATCACAGCTTAAAGATAAACCGATTCAGATCTGGGTGCCTAAAACTTCACCGACAAAACAAAAGAAGGTTCCAAGGGTTCAAACACAAAGACGATCATCTCTGAGCAAGGAACCTAACATGAAAATGTTTTGGAAGAAAAAGGAGCACTTATCTTCTCCACAACCCGCGAAACCAATCAAGCAATGGCGAGTTAAGTCTCAACAGACTCCACCACACCATGCAGCACCACGCAGACCAAATTACCAATGGCAAGAAAAAGCTTGACAACAGTCAAAAGTGCTACCAACAGCTCAAGCAATCAGTGTGCTAAAGCACGCTGATGGTACAATCAAACAGAGAGCACACAAGCTACAAGATTTGCTCTTTGGAAGACATCAACAGCAGCAAACCTCGACATCGAAAACCCTTGAGTTAATTACTCAAGCCCAACTCTTGCACAACATATTGGTTTGAATTTCATTGATTTTTATATCATGGTAAAGCCAATCACGGCTATGCATAGACACGATTTTTCAACCCATCCACACAGTCGTCCCGGAGTATGCCATCTAGGAGGGGTGGAAGGGCACTAAGAACTAAGTACTAAGTACTAAGTACTTAAGGGCAATGTTTGAAGAGGGAGAAAAAAGTTTGATCTTAACATGTGATTTTTTGCAAAATTACCTAATAATGCCCTTATAATTCATCATCAAGGAAAAATTCACTGATAATATCTTCCCGATGAGTGTAAACAGTGTATATACTATCAGAAAATCATCAAAAATAGTCCTTTTTTGGGTTTTTTTCATCATTTTTGTTGATAATGAGGCTTAAAAATGAAGAAATCCAACAAAAAAGAAATAAATCTATGTTTCTCTAGGGATTTTCTTAATTATTGGATTTTTACTTTACTTTTTTAGAGTATTTTGCAATTTTCTTTGATTTTTTCAAATAAACAGGTCAAAATTAATAATAAATAGCAGGGAAGCTTATATAGAAAAATGGAAGACACGATGGTGATAAAAAAGACAAGGCGGACAAGCACATAAATTTTCAATGAAATCAGAAGATGGAAGTGGGAAGCCTAAATTAGGCAACCAGGCCTACTTTTGCAAAATTCATACAGAATGAGCTAGAGGAATCCGATCAGGGAAAATTTTGAGTCTAACATAGATTTCACGGCTTAGTAGGACTAACGGGGGAATCTGGGGAAATTTGGTTCGGGAAGTCCAGGTATAGATATCCAAGGTAGGCTAAAACCACCTCATTTCCACTTGGAGAATTTGCAGATAGAGATTTCGGCCTCTTTCGCGCGACTTTTCCGGAGCTCACAGTTGACCATTTTCAGCGCCGTCTCACATGAGACATGAGGGGTAAGTTCTTTACTCAAAATGATCCATTTTGTACAACCTGTAGCTAGTCTAAAGCCCTAGAAAAAACCCTAAAAACCGAGCAGTGCACGAAGACCTACGACCTAAAACTGTGACCATAGCTGCTTGCCAGCTTGACCAAATCGGATGGGATTTGAACCATAGCATGCCCTAACATAATAGAATCTTTTTATACCATCAGATGACCATTCGACTGGGGTAAAGGGAGTCCCCAATAGAAAAGTTAGGTTTTTGGCAAATGCCAGAATTTCGACCTAACTCCACAGATGGCTTGCTAATGAGGTCCATATACAATGTATATGATTGGTTTGGTGAAATCCACTAAGAAAATCCCTCAAAAAGTAGAAAACGGCTCGAAAGTTACAAAGCGTCAAATTCGACATATGAGGTCAAACTGACACCAAATGAGCCAGAAATGGACAGGTTGCTTCACTACTATGTTACAAACAAGTCCAAAGCCTCAAAGTTGACCGACCAATCCAACAGACAGAGTAGTCACAAAAAACAGTGATTTCAAAGATGACAGAGCACAAAGTGATGCCGGCATTACCAAACTTGACCAAATTCAATTTAGGACTTGCATTAGGTGTATGAAACATGTCTAGGTCAAAATTTGTAGGTTTTGCAAAGTTTTTGTCACTGTTGTAAATAATTGCAATTATTTACTTTTGCATCAGTTTTGCTTGGAAATTTTCAAATCACCTCACCTATCATGTGTACACACCTATTACATGCCAAAAATCAAGTATGAGCCAAAATGACCACCCATTACTTGTAAAATTGCCAAAAAACGCAAAGAAGTCTTTGCAAGCCAAAATTTGGGTTATGAACAACTTTTCTTGATCCAAATCACTTCATATCTCATATACAAGGTCTATACAATGCCTATAATCAATTTGTACCAAAAATGTCAATTTTGGAAGAAAAGTTAATAATCAAAATTATTTACTTTTTGGTCAAAATTGAGGAATTTGGATATTTTGTCATCATACATCCAAAGTACATGATGTGATAAGCCCACTAGCCAATTTTGAATCAATTTGGAGTTCAACATCTCAAATTTCCTTTATATCTACTGTTTTAGAGACCTAAAGCCAAAATCTGGTGCCATTTTCACCCTGTGCATCCAAATGAACCCATATTTCACTCAGAGCATGTATTTGGTATATACTTCAAGCCTATAAAGCCAAGTTTGCAAAAAGTTGGAAATTTTTCTCAGCTGTAAATGATTGCGATTATTTACTTTGGTTGCAAATTTTTGCTTTGACCATACAGTTTTGTTCCTTGCATGATTTTATGCATCTTTGCTTGTTCAAAAATTAATTTGAAGCAAATTGCACCAAATTGTCAGCATTTCAGTCTAAAAGAACATTCCAGAGAAAAATCCGACAAATCTGCTAACTTTGCACTCTATTCACTGCACAGGAATGCAAGCAGCGGAGAGGGCCAAGAATAAGCTAAACCAAAAAGAGAAACTACAAGAACAACCCATGTATCAACTAGACCCGGAGTCGGTCAAAGCAGCAAAGGCATCCTACCTTTCTAGAGAACAACTGGAAGAGCACCACACTACGGTCTTCACTGGCAGGTTCAAGAGTGAAGAGAGGCATCAAGTGGAGTTGCAACTCTTGCCCAAAGAGGTCTATGATGTAGCTGCCAAGCTAGAGACAAAGTGGCTAACCGCAAGTTGGGGCTCAAGCATTTCTACGAACAAGAGCCTTGCGGAGTGGACTTTCAGAAATATTACGAGCTTCTATCCACCATCAAAGAAGATGTAACCGCACAGATATCAGACACCCAAGGGAACAAGGTCGAGGTAGTGATCACAAAAGAGATAGTGGCAGAGGCACTCACATTGCCCACTGAAGGAATGACCATGCGGGAAAGAGACTGGAAAACCGTAGGCACATTTACCAAAGAGACAGCCATGGCTACATTCACCGATCTTATCCACAAACAGGTGGAAGAGCCAGCCCGTTTGTACCATCAACACTTCCATTTTCTGGCAAAAAGGCTACCAAGGTACACTACACCAAATCATGCCGTGGCCACCACCTTCATGTTGGAATTAGGATTGCAGAGAAACACACACAGCTTGGAGAAGACGAAGGAAGCTCAAGGCACACAATAGAGAGTATGTTACTTAGTGTGCAATGGAAAGATAGATAGCCCTAGAGTGATGGGCGTATATACTGCACGGGGGAAAAAACCTCCTAAAGAGGAAAAAATGCCCCGGCGGTCCTAGTGTGTTCACACACATCACTACACATGTATATGGTAACAAATCTCCCCTGGAGTGATGCGGTGAACGAGAGCTGGCACATGAGTAAAGGAAAGTGCCATGCCCTGAGGACAGGATTAGTCCACAAAGGGGAGTAAGCCCAAAGCTTTGCGAAAATCTTCAAGCTTCTCACGATACAATGCCTTTGTGAAAAGATCTGCAAGGTTGTCCTGTGTTGGCACATAAGCCAAGATGATCTCTCCTGCTGAGAGCCTCTCCCTGACATAGTGGTAATGCACCTCAATGTGCTTTGTGTGAGCATGAAAAACTGGGTTCCTCGCAACTGCCAATACGCTCTGACTGTCAGTGTAGATAGTGTTGACAGTGTCCTGTCCAACACCCAAATCAGCCATAAGGCGTCTGAGCCATACACACTCAACCGTAGCTGTGAAGACTACCTTGTACTCAGCCTCACAACTCGAAGTGGCCACAGTAGGTTGCTTCTTGCTCAACCATGATATACATGAACTGCCAAGCATGAAACAAAAACCACTTGTGGACACTCGCGTGTCAAAACAACCAGCCCAATTTGAGTCCGAAAAAGCATGTAAGTCTGGCGGCAATGATCCCCCCTTGGGATAAAACAAGCCAAGATGTAAAGTGCTACTAAGGTAGCAGAAAATCCTCTTGACAGCCTACCAATGCTTAGATCCTGGGCTATGCATAAATCTGCTGACTTGTGAGACTGCAAACTGAATCTCCGGCCTCGTGTTGCATACATAAATGATGCAGCCAATAGCAATTTGGTAAAGAGTGACATCAGCAGGATCGCCAGCATCATGTAGACTCAACTTCAAACCTGTTTCCATGGGAGTGGCAATAGGTTTGCAATCCTCAAGTCCAAACTTACATAGCAATGTCTCTATGTAACTTTTCTGACACAAGGCAATACCACCATCACACTGCTTAAACTGTATACCCAAGTAATGATGCAACAGCCCCAAATATTTCATCTTGAAAGTAGCATTCAAATCAGCCTTAAATTCAGCAATGTGTCTCTCATTTGGTCCATCCAGTGATCAGCAAATCATCAACATAAAGAACCACAATGAGAAGTACATCACCCTCACGCTTTACATACAATGTGCTTTCTGTTGGACTGTTACGAAAGCCTTGTTTGACCAAATGAGTGTCAGCTTTCTCATACCAAGTATGAGGAGATTGCTTCAACCCATACAAAGCCTTGTTACATTTTCATACTTTGTCCTCTTGTCCTTTTATGACAAAACCGCGAGGCTGCATTACATAAACTTCCTCAAATATGTCACCATTCAAGAAAGCAGTAACAATGTCTGATTGATGTACATCCCAACCAAAATGAGCTGCCAATGCACATAGAAAACGCACAGTAGTCATACGACAAGTGGGAGCAAAAGTCTCTTCATAATCTATGCCTTTTTGCTGTGCATAACCCTTTGCAACAAGTCGAGCCTTATGGCGATCAATCTGACCATGTGGCTTGCATTTCAACTTGTAAACCCACTTTGTACCAATGGCCTTTTTGCCAGGAGGCAAATCACATAAAGTCCATGTGTCGTTTTCTATGAGTGCATCATATTCTGATTGCATGGCAGCCATCCAATTTTCTGAATTCTGTGCTTCATCAAAAGACAGAGGCTCCTCAACATCATGTAAGCTAGACATAGCCAAAGCATAACAATCCGATGCATAAGATGCATGGCGAGAGCCTGAACGAGTACGACTAGACAAAGGTGCATCCAATTTACTGTCACGCAAAGTGTGCACCAACCATTTTGGCATACCTCTAGCCTGCTCATTTTCAGCCCTTTTCTCATCAAGTACATCATGTACATCTGCATCAGTAATCGGCTGATCTAAAACATTTTCAGAAACCCCCATAGGCTATACATTTGCCTCATTGGAACTTACATTCGTATTTCCACCACTAAAAAGAGGCAACAAAGTGTCATAAATGTCCTGTGAGATAACATTACTGTCTCTTGTACATGACAGCAAGGGCTGAACAAAATCTTTCACAAACACTACATCCCAAGAAACCAGAATACGTTTTGTTTGCGGATGATACAACCTGTAACCTTTGCTTTCAACACTATAACCAACAAAAATACATTTGACATCCTTATCATCCAGTTTTCTGTGTTGCACTTGTGGCACCAAAGCATATGCCAAACAGCCAAAAACACGCATGTGATCAATAGAAGGCTTTCTATTATGCCATGCTTCGTATGGAGTAATAGACTGCAAAGCTTTCGTGGGACACCTGTTAAGTACATAAGTGGCACACATGATGGCCTCAAGCCAAAAAGAATGCGGCAAAGCTTGACTTTTGACCATACATCGCGCCATTTCCGTCAGTGACCTATTTTTCCTCTCAGCAACACCATTTTGCTGAGGTGTATAAGGCACTGTACATTGGTGTTTTATCCCATGACTAGCTAGAAATGCATTAAATTCATGAGACATATACTCCCCCCCTCGATCGGAACGGAGGGTGCCCATGGTACATTTCGAGACATTTCAGCCATAGCCAAAAATTGTTTGAAGCGCGTAAAAACTTCGGACTTCGCTTTAAGCGTAAATACCCATGCATGCCTGGAGTAATCATCAATGAAAGTCACGAAGTACGGGTAATTGCCTGAGGACGGAGTTTGCATGAGCCCACAAACATCACTATGCACAACCTGCAACCTGCATGTGGCCCAAACCGAACCATCCTTCGAAAATTTACAACGCTACATCTTACCCAAAATACAACCTTCACAAACATGTTTGACAGGTGCGAGGCGGCAAAGAAGCAACCATATCAGCTTTCTACAAACATAGAAAACTGGTAAAATTCAGATGATCAAAACGTGCATGCCAAAGTTTTGCATCTGAAATAGCCCTTGAATCTGCAACAACATTTGAAAAATTTTATCCACACTTGTCATACAAAGTGAGCTTATACAGCCCACGGCACAAAATCCCATATGCAACAATTTCATCACCAAAACTGAGATCATGAACTGTACATCTGTCATCCACAAATTTGACTACAAGTCCAATTCTAGCAAGTGCGGATACAGACAAGAGATTCTTCTTGATCCCACATACATAAAGTGCATCAACAAGCTTGAAGGAACTGCCATTAGCAGTAGTGAGCACAATCTTTCCAACTCCCTGAACTGGATAAGAGGCGTTGTTGTTGGCACAAGTGACTAAATTACCATGAGGGACAGACTCGAGAGAGGTAAACAATTCACGATGTGAGGTAATGTGCTTTGTAGCACCACTGTCGAAATACCACACATGTGAATCTGCAGCAACTGACAAGCATGCATCATGGACATCAGGATTGTAAGTGCACTCTACGCTAAAAGCCCATTCTGCATCAACATCAGCAACACAGTCTCCTTTCACAGAAGACTCAACAATGGCTGCATTTGTAGTGGAACCGGCATTTGCAGTGGAACCACCCTCTTTCTTCTTAGCCTCTTTGGCCTTCAACTTAGGACACGACTTGATCAAGTGATCATTGGCTTTACAATAATGGCAATGCATCTTCTTTTTGCCCTTATCACCAGAATTTCCAGACGAATTTCTGCCAGCAAAAGCATTAGGAACAGAATTTTTGCCACTCGGAGCAGAACCATAAGAAGTGGTTGCATTGCTGTTACCACCCTTTCTTTGAGAAGCAATAAAAGCCTGTTCAACTGCACGCTATCTAGTCCTGTTTTTTTTGGAAAGTGACTATTGCAACAGCAATGTGCATAATGCATCAAACTTGACAACTTCTAGATTTCCTTGGGTCATAAGTCTCCAAGTACTAGCAAAAGTCTGGTAAGAATCTGGTAAGGCATCAACAATAGTCTGCACAAGGGAACTATCTGAAATAACTTCACCTGCAGAAATAAGTTGCTAATTGATATCCTTGACACTAGCAAGGAAAGTGTCCATATCATCTTCCTCATGCATAATCTTTGACTCCAGCTCTTTATGCAGCAAAGAAATTTTAGCCTCATTGTGGCTTGCATAAAGACCTGCTAGAATATCCCAAGCCTATTTTGCAGATTTTGCTGAACCGATGTAAGGAACAATGGTGCACTTCACACAAAACACAATCAATGCATGAGCATGCGCATCCTTAACATCCCAACGAGCTTGTTCTGCCGTAGGCAAAACAACTCTAACAGCTGCAATCCTTGCAGCAAGACCTGCAACATCCTCAACATCGCCTACATCCTCAGAACCAGGACGTACATCAATGCCCTGCACAATGTTCCAGACCCCCTTTGACACAAGAACATGTTGCATCATATAAGCCCACATAGGGTAGTTGTCCCCATCCAACCTGTCCTCAGCATCAAACATCTTGAACACATCTGTGTTGTTGTTGTCAGCTATGGTAAATGTTGCACCTGATGTGAAAACTGCCCAAAAATAGGAGAAACGGAGTGGGGACAACCTGTGCTATATAGCACAAACCGTAGAAGACTATAAGGCACCTGTTATGTAGAAACAGCACTGACAGAAATTCTACACAAAATGACAAAATAGCATGTGCAGTACTGCCTGTAGTGGAAACGGAGGCCAAAATGAGCCCAAATCAAAATTTTGAGCAGACCAAGCTCTTCAAGATTGCCCAAAATATTTGTCGACCTGCGAACACTCGCCAAAGCTCACTGAAATCGGAGAAAGTGAGCAGGCGTGTGCTGGAGCAACTTACGACTAAGCCCGGAGGACGTGACCTGCTCTGATACCAATTGTTGGAATTAGGGTTGCAGAGAAACACACACACTTGGAGAAGACGAAGGAAGCTCAAGGCACACAATAGAGAGTATGTTACTTAGTGTGCAATGGAAAGATAGATAGCCCTAGAGTGATGGGCGTATATACAATACACGAGGGAAAAAACCTCCTAAAGAGGGAAAAAATGCCCCGGCGGTCCTAGTGTGTTCACACACATCACTACCACATGTATATGGTAACACTTGAAGGGCACCAAGAAGGAAGGCAAAATCACATACTTGGGTGTGCCAGAGGTGTTGAATAGAATAGCGTATCATGCCATCAGCATGGCCGACAACCTACCGCTTTCCCTTGATCAGAATACATGGATCTTGGCAGTACAACCCTCTCCACGAGCTACAAGGTTAGGTAAAAGATCACAAAAATCAGATGATGAGTAGCTCGCCAGCATGGCACAACACATCTGACAACGAAGAAAAGAGAGCTCGGAGAGAGGAGATGAAAAGGAAAGTTTGGCCGCACACCAAGAAGAGCCAGCTCAAAAACAAGCATGATTTGAAAGAGAAAAGCAGGCTTACCAGTGCAGTACGCAAGCACAAGGCAAGGACAAGGCAAGGACCTAGAAAAGTGGATACCTACAAGACTTAAAGGCCCTCGAACAAAGCATCATACCAGAAAAGAGGAAGATGATCCTACAGAGCAGTTACAAAGAATGTACCAAGAGGCTGAAGCGGTAAAGCTAAAGGAAGCAGAAGAAGCTACAAAGAAAGCGAAGGAAGCGGAAGACCAAATGCAATCCGAGGAGACGGCTAGCCAAGAGGAAAGTCATGGATTTCCCTGACCCATCTCACTGCATACAGAACAACAAGACCATCCCATGCCTAGCCCACCACCATCACGTGCATGCAAGGACACCAATGAAAAAGCAGAACGTGAGAAAGAGAAAGATTCTGAGTCCACTCAACAAACAGAATCAACACATGAAGCTGACCACCCCGACGGACAAAAAGAAAAAGAAGCCGAGCCGGAACAGGAGAAGGCAGATGAAGAGACTCAAAAGCCAGACGAGGAATAGGTGAGTAGATCTGAAAAAGAGACTGATAAAGAAGCGATGCGGAAAAAGTGTCTACCACTGCACATGAGACGGAGCTCGAGCCAAAGAAAGAAGAAAGGTCGGCACCTGAAGAGACAACACCCTCCACTTCTACTCAGTCAGAAACTGTCGAGGCATCAAAGTCTCAGGATGGCCAAGAACAAGACCGACCATCTACATCCACACAAGAACCCACAGCAGTTACGATGCAGCAAGAAGCAACACATGAGGCTGCGGGCACATCTCATCTGGCACGACAGGAGGAGTGGTAGTCAAATAACAAAGTAATAGTACATCTCAATGAATATGCACGTCAGATGCAGGAAATGACATAGAGACTCCGTTCAGCAGCTTTAAACCATAGCACAAAGGCCAAGGAACTGGAAATGGTGATCGACGCTCTTCAAGGAGAGCTAGAAGACAAGATGAATATCATCACTAATCTCCAAAGGCAGGTGCGAGAGCTGAAGGCAGAAGCAGAATAGCATCAGTTAGCCAGAGATCGGCAACAAAAAGAAATAGAGGAGTTAGGTGATCTACTCACTAAACTGTCTGATGCTTGCAAAGTAAAAGATGAGCAGCTGACAGAAGTTACGAATGAACTTATTACAACCTCTCTCTCAGCTCAAAAAATTCAGGTGCAGCTAGATGTTGCCAATGCTTCTCTGCAGTATTCTGAACAGAGGATCAATGATCAAGCCATTTTCTTACGAGAAAACCCAGCCGTGGCCGCGATTAAAGGAATTGACGAAGTCTATAAGACACTTGAAAGAAAAACAAAGACATAGAATTGGAATTAAAGCTCGAACAATCACAGCACAGGGACCTGGTACTGATGCGGGTTCAAAGAGAGGAGGAGCTCCTAAAGGAGATAGCAAAACTCAAGCGGATGAATCAACTTCTCAAAGATGGAAAACCAGACATGCAGGAAGGGGCAGGCACTTCAGAGCCGCCACAGATAGACATACCTTCGGTCTCTTTTGTCGAGTGTGAGACACAATCAACAGCAGAGCCAAGTGGTGATGAAGATTTTCAGGCTCACATCATATATGCAGACACAGTGCCAATGGTCCAGCTGTGCACTGAAGGAGAAGATCACCCTAGAGGTGGATGGGCAGTAAAAAGCCGCTATGGATTGGGAGTTGAGAGTTTTACACTCTGTCAACGTCACTCAACTCACTCCCAATCAGATCAATGCTCAATGGCACCAACAATCCCTATCATACCCTCTCATTAAAGTAGAACTATTACAGGTGAAATAAAGGATGTACAAGGATATGCAAGACGATGACACAGATAAAGACCACCAAAAGTGGAGGTTAAGCTGGTTGAACAAGAATCCAAGATACCTGATTCTGTTCACAAGAGCACATGCAACCCGTCAAAGAGATCCAACATTCTGTCCTGTACCTAGAGTAAGAACATGGCAAGTGCATGAAGAACTGCACAAGAAGAGGCCAACTTGGATCAGCTTCCCCAAGCGGCCAGCTCCAAAGAGAGGCCAAGTGACGGAGGAATACATGGTGAAAACCCTAACGGGTGCCATGTCTTTCTTCAAAAGTCTACGAGATCTCTCATGTGCCATGTTGTATAAAATCTATAAAATGTTGCTCACATGTATACAAGTTTTTAATGAGCCTGAGCAAACAGGAGACCAATGGCTATCATTCTTGGAAGGAAACAAAGGCTTATGCTACGGTCTCATTGAGCAACCTTCAGAGGAGGTCCTTTACGGATTCTATGCCAAATGCATGTTCCTGCCATTGAATAATATGCTAGATTTTGAAGAAGCATTCTACATTGGATTCTTCACCTGGCGAACAAAGATATTTGCACTAGTGATCAAAAACCTAACATCCAGGTTTGTAGGCTACTCAGCGATGGAGCTGAAGAATCAAATCACAAAGCAATTTCTGCAAGTTCTCGACAAAGAACGAAGAATCAGATACCAAAAGGCACTAGACGCGCTTAAAGACCGCCTTGCCAGCCGTCAACCCGAAGACTACTTCAGCCCATAAATTTGTTTCAAGGGACGACACAGGCGAGGAGGGGGAAATGTTAGCAGCAAGCTAACGCGGACACCATTTTTCAGAGTTCTCCTTGTAAAACATTTATTATTTTGATGAATCAAGAATATTATAACTCCTATTTTCTCATATAAACCTTGTAATTAATGAGCCGGGGCTACAAGCTTCCAGATCGTATCGGCCAGTCATTTTCCAGCTTTGGTAGAACTCCAGATTATTAGTTTTGACCGCCCAAAAACCTTGGCTAAGCCATTCACAGTATTTCGTAGCTTTTGGCATCGTCGACCCACGGCCTAATTTCATAATAACTAGGAAATTACACTTTTACATTGAAAACTAAGCATAGGCGGGGTATTGGGGCATCATTGCTAAGCATTTAGATGCATTCTAGGCCGAAAACAACTAGGTAAAAAATCTAATGCTGTTAATAATCGCGATTTTGGAACTTGACCTAAAGTGGGGTTTGAGACCGTAGGCATGTGTGCTTAGGTCTCATAAACTTGTCCTAGAAGTTTCATTATGTTTGAATGTCATTTGATGCTGTAACGGATGTGATTTGCTTGCCGATGAGCGATTGGCTTTTGGTGATTTCAGTCACTTGAGTGTAGCTTGAGTTAGATGCGAGTTGTTAGTTGTTTTCCGAGAGATTGACAAACTCTTGTAGCCTCTATGCACTAGTCGAGTCAGCTTCATCCCATGGTTTGACAAATTAATCGTGGTTCTCGCTAATACTGCAATAAGATAGGATGGTGAGGTTAGACATATGCCCCACAGCTGGAATTGCTGCCCTCCTCATGATTACTCCAAATGAGGTGGTAAAGAATCTCGGGCATGAGATGATTGCCCTTCCCCACTGATGCGACAGGAGTCTAGATTATGGAAGCAAAGAATGCTACCAGAACTTGAACCAAACAACCAAGGGGATTACATGGATGTTCCTATCATGACAATTCAAATTCAAACCATCATTGACAATCAACCCCTTTGGAAAAAGAAATGGTTTGAGCAAAGACCAACAGATGAAACTTATTACAGGAACGCTCCCCAGCATCTCAGGATCGACCCAACTTATTGTCCCATCAATAGACGGCGATCCTGGGATATCTTTTACTCTTGGCAAAGCAAAAGACTGGCGGTGCTGAACTACCCGGTTATCACAAAGCCACTCAATAACAACCCACCGTCCAAGCAGTATATGGTTTAAACTCTCAAAGAGGTGATTAACATGATGAAGGAGATCCTGGATCTTGCATGTCAGATGCTGGTGAAGATTGGCAAGATGCTCATCACCTGCATTACAACTTTCAATGATATAGAAGCAACAGAGCATCCCTGGAAAATATTTGTGGAAGGAACGAGAGGAATTTTTAATGGAATATGGAAACAAAAATCCCAAGCAGGAACATAATCATGGGATTATATGCAAGAGTCATGTTCCTACCCTCTCATTACATGTAGACCTTCGAGGAGGCATTCATGACATGCTTCTTTGAAGTGGACTCCTTCATATTCAATCCCATGATAGAAGATTTTCCAGCACGTCATATCACCTATCAAAGTACTCTCAACAACAATCCTTTCAGAGAGATGGCCACCAAAGTAGATATTTTAGCAAGAGCGCAGAAGTTCAGAAACTTCAGTGCAATGCTCGAGAGAAGACAGTAGCCTACACTCAGAAACGGATTGCATGAGGACGTGCAATGAATAGGAAGGGGGGATGTTGTTTGGTGGATACAAGCAGATGCACACCAAACCCTGTAAACACTCACTCAATTTTTTGAAAGATTCCGTGTAGTTCACCTTATGATGATTTGTAATTGTAATATAATTTGACATACCATCTCAACCTCTCTGAGTCTACGCCCTTGTAAGTGGCCGAATGGCCGTGGGAAAGCTCCCTTAACCTTTAAGTCAAAACCCTTAGTTTGGAGGATTTGAAAATGTTCACTGTGAGAGATTCTTGGTCCTACAAATTGTAATCTTCTTTTCTCCTAGACTGGTATTCAGAATTCATTTTCGAATAGCACATTGTCTTCCTTATCTCTTGCTCTACAATCTACGTATAATCATTTTTGATTCTAACGTGGTTCACGACGCTTTGCTTGTGAGCTAAATGCATTGATTTGAAGGTTAAAATCGTTGTTTTTTTATGTTTTGACCATGGATAAGTGTTTCTATGTTTAAGGGGGGCCTTTCCAAGTAGTTCTATTTCAGTTTTTTTGCAGATTTTTTGTGATGGATTGTGATTTATGTACCTTCCCAGATGGTGAGAGAAATTGGTAGGATTGTGCCCCTAGGTGTTGTGATACCTATCCTTAAGTTTCATGGCATTCCAAATTTATTTGGATTCCAAAAAAGCGTGGTGACCTTGAGTAGTGAGATTGGATGCATAGTGATTTTCTAACTAGGAAGTGGTTGATCTGCTTTTGTTGTAGTATGAGTAGCCCGTGCCCCATCCCGAGTCGCTTCCTTGCATAGTGACATTATGTTAGTGCAAAAAAGTTATGGTGTAGACGTTCGTCGCGACGACCCGCTAACAGATGATGTCTCCACCATTTTTGAATTGAAGACAGATGCAAGCACAATGGTATTACAAGCTCTCCATTCCTCACACATATCAATGTGTTGATTTGTTAGATGTTGAGATATCCACTTTTAGCATATTTGTGCAGACTCTGCTCCCAATGAAATAGGCATGACCATTCACGTCCCTCCATGATATTATCTGGCCTGCCATTGAAGACTATTCAAATAGCATTCCAATTTGCACCAGCCTGATTAGACATAAAACCTGCAAAGTCAATTGCACCATGTCCGTACTTTTCTATTGTTGAATTAAGGTCCCAAAAAATAACTTGAGTCTTTGCATCCTTCTCTTTAGTTTCACATATAGCAATTATCTGCAGTGATCGTATGATGCAAGATATCATTAGGAAAGAAATGGACTCATTTTTCGGCCTTTCAACTCTAGTGAGAGAATGCTCCTTAGCCAATAGGAAGAAGGCTAACGTTACGTTGAAAAAACCTTTTTTCTCATTTTGAAAATGTCCATGAAAACCATTTTGGTGAAATTGTCACTATCATCAGGAAAGTAAGGCGCTTGATATGACATCTGGCACAAGCGCCGAATGCCTTTTTATGACCCGCTGTTGCTATCCTATAAAGTGAAGGACTTGTACTTGTGCATCTCGCACAAGTATCAATCACCTTTTTATGAAGTACTCGCAATTAAATTCAAACAGATTGTACTTGATAGTGATTGATAGATACTATTTAAGACTATGAAGGAGTCAGAACCAAGCGAATAGAGGCGCTTGAGGGATCTCAGGGACCTCTATTCGCTTGGTTCTGACCTTATGAGGCCGTAGGATTAAGATATAGCACTTTTTAAGCCCACGGATGCATCCGGAACGTCCAAAAACCATAGGATAGCTCTTTAAAACGTTGAAATCTGACGTCTCTAGCTCAAGATAATAGAGCATTTTTAAGCCTAGGGCCTCATGAGGTCAGTACCAAGCGAATAGACTTGTCCTTTGGTTTGAACAAGTGGCATCATTTCCTCCAAAAAATCATTGAATTGTCCATCGTATGTAACTTCAGCTTCCTCACCAATCAAGGAGTTAAGCACAAGTTGTTGCGCCACCAACATTTGAATTTTTCTTGGACCACCCTTTTTAATTTTTAGTACTGCACCTACCAGTTTCCACACTCTTGAATTAAATGATAGCCCTGGAGGTTCCTGCCTTAACATTATGACAATGTTTACCAACATGTACTGCCAGTCGGTCGCAACAGTGTACCATCTCGAGGAAAAACATAATAGATTTTGCAGGGACAAGCAGCAACACAAGTAACAACCTTCTGTCAATAATGACAATTTATTGTTGTTTTCTCTTCCATTGCAAGGTATTCCTTCTTGACCTATCTGTCCCAATATCCATGAAAATCGAGCTACTATTAAATTCTTGTTCATTAATATAATGAGTACATGTTGAATAGTTGCATTGCATGCATCCCAAACAATGGCTTAGACAAACTGTGCATGCTATCACCATGGTTGTAACAGATGGGCGAGTCCACAAGTGACCATCAAAGTGTTGTTCCATCCCTGAAATTCATTTTGTTTTATCTTGAGCTGCAGGCAACTCAAAGCACAAATTTATATCATAATGTTGTGGAAGTTCAACAACTTGCAAAGGAGCTCCACATAATGCTAATAGATCCTTTAACTTTTTTGCCCCTGGATTTTGTTGAATCCAAATGACGATTGACTGAGTTTTTATCTTGGTCCTGAGTGAGGCAAGATGAATTGGTTGAAACTAAATGTGTTGCATGATTAGTTAGGGAACTAGTTACAAGCTAATTATAGCAGATAAAGGTAAAGAAATGAATTAAAAGTTTCGAAATAAAGATATGGTGGGAACAACCAAATGAATTTCCTGGAACGAGGGTATGCAATAGATTATATGCTGCTTGTTGTCTGACAATGTCTGATAGACTGTCTTTCTGATTTTGTAGTAGTTAAGTACCACCTTGGAAAGGAATTTTCATGAAAATGGTTCGGTGGGTAGGCAGATCTGGAGGGTCGGATGGCCGGATGTTGATTTAAAAATTTCATGTTAAACACTAGGACTACGTGGGATAAAAGTGGGTAATCAAAACGAGCGAGACCACGTAGGATTGCAAGATTCCTCTTCTTAGGGGAAAGTGATAACTGCCTTGCCTGCTTGTCAGGAAAAAGGGGTTATCGCCATAAACCAAGGGAGAACAAGAAAGCAAGAGCAGATCCTCAAGTTAAAGATCAAGAGAATCAAGACCACAATTTTGGGTGTGGAAAGCTGTCAAGGACAGATTGATTATGAGAAGAGGATAGAATCGTTGAATGAAGGGATGTACCCCCTTGGGTTGGCATTCAAGATAGACTGGAGTCCTATCTGAGCGTCGATTCCAAGTGGGAAGAATACTTGCAGATAGATCTACGTCATTCCCTGGAACGGTCTGGAGGACTGAGGGAGGTGAGTAGGGTCGAGTCTGGGTATGGCCCTCACAAGTGGTATCAGAGCCTAATTTTGAATCTTGGACCTTGGAATTTAGAATTTTGGATTTAAGATTAATGCATGAGAGAAAAACAACTCAGTCAAGAACCCAAATTTCAATTATATTACAAAAATGAAGTCTTGATGTTTCCAAAAATTATTCAAAAATTTTCAGATGGCTTGGGATCTTCCAGAATAAATTCAACAGATTATTTGTGAGAGGATGGAAACTGCTACGCTAGAACAAAGACTCGCTATGGTGGAACATTTTTGAGAACTCTTTTTCCCAAAAACAAGTTAAGATCCCACTCAGGAATGGAAGACTACCAAATCAAATGAAGTAACCCGAGTATTGATGTTTGGCCAATAGTACCTTCTAGATAACTTACATGTGGCCATGATCAAAGAAAAGCTAGGACTAAGACCCAAGAGATACTGCATTCTCAAGAGTTTTGCAACAAACTTTGAGAGCAAACTTTTACTCGTCCTCTCCTGTTTACCTTGCGAAAAGATTTGTATCTACCCAAAGCCACTAAAATTAAAGGGACCTTTTTTGCATTCCCCCTGGAAAGAAATCAGGGAAGCAATTTGTAAGCAGCCCCATATTTCAAGGAAGGATCATAAAGTTCTATTTGACTACCTAGATTATGACAGGACAGAGTAGCATGGAATATCCACTTCTTGGATTTTTGTGACCCAATATTTATTCTATGAATCAAAGAGAGGTTATATTTTGAATCATATTGTCTACAGCCTCTGGTGTGTTCTTGAGTGAATAAAAATTTTAAATTTAAAATCTCTGTCTGATACCGATTGCCTTGAATACCACAAGTCAATAGTCTAATATGGAAGGATTAGACTGAAAAAGGTTTGAATGTTGAATAATTAAATATTATGAACCGACGCTAAGCATGAGATATAATGTTGCTCAATCCCCCTCCTCCTGCATATCAAGATTTTTCCGTAGCGGAAATGGAGGCTATTCCAAAAGAAGATTTCGGGAGAGACAAAGACCTTAAGTCACTGCTCAAGTCGGTCCAACCTGAAGCCTTTTCAGGAGAAGTCCCAAACATCAAAAAAGGGCTAGAAGAATGGATCATCTCTAGGGAGGACTATTTTGGTGTGGCTAAGTATAATTATCTTGCCCAGAGAATCATGGGTAGATCCATGTTAATGGGATCATCAAAGGTATGGTGGAAGTTAAACTACCAGTCAAGAGGTGTGGCATAAGGTACCCAGAGTTGGGAAGAATTGCAGTGCCGCCTGAAAGAGCGATATTGGCCCTTGAATTACTCAACCACAAATATGAATGAGTTTTTAGCTCGTACTCGGAGAGGAAGAGCTATTGACATCTATTATGAAGACTTTGTCAGACTCTCCAGATATGCCCCTCTAATCAACGAAGAGCATAAACTCAGTCGCTTCATCTTGGGTTTGGAAGGCAAGCTCGCAGATGTAGTAGAGGTTCTACGCCCCGCAAATCCAGCAGATGCACTAGTACGGGCTAAGCCCAAACTAAGCAGCCTCCTCAAAAGCAATAATCAGCAAGGAGAGCAAAAGCGGGATCCACCCCATCATTTTGAACCATCTTACAATGCCACCAAAGTTTCGGAATATGAACCAATCTAGACATCAGCCTGTCGTTCAACCTGTTCGAGTAAATGCCCTTCCTGTAACTTAGGGTGGAAGATAAATTCAATGTTTCAAATGCCAAGAATGGGGACACAAGAAGGAAAATTGTCATCAGAGAAGTAGAAATCCCAGTCCTCATTAACAAAACCAGGGACCTCAAAGGCAGCCACCTGCTAACAAAAATCAAGCAAGGAACCTTAGGAACCCTAAGCCAGTTATTCAGCATCCCAACCCATCTCCCACAAGGGTTACAGCCAACCATGTGACTATCACGGATGAGGTGGAGGAGCAGGCACAAATCTATGCAGCCCTGGACCCAAGTGGTAAGAATAAGAAATTTTATATTCTAGAAGCACAAGGGGATTACCAGGGTAAACCCTTAGTTTTTTTAATTGACTCTGGTAGTTCGCATTCATTCATCTCCCCTGCCACTATCAAGCGTCTACATTTAGAACCTCAACCTACAGGTAAGAATCTAAGAGTCTCATTAGCTAGTGGAGCAACCTTATCTTGCGAAGAGCCCATTGTAGAACTCCCTTTCCAATTAGAAGGTCATTCCGCTAGCCATAATCTTAGAGTCCTTAAGATGGGGAAATTCCAGGGGATCTTGGGGATGGATTGGTTAAGTCCGAATAAGGATGATATCCATTGTAGCCAAGGAACGATATCCTTCCTTTCCGCCAGTAAGGAACGGGTACAAATCCATAGGAGAAGTGGAAAAGCCCCACTAAGGGTAGTTAAGGCCAAGCAATTAATGAAAGGGTTACGGAAAGGACTGCCCCTCTACGTTCTGAAGTTAAAAAAACCTGAGGAAGAGCCAGAAAAGCAAGAACCAAAATGGTTGAGTGAATACCAAGACGTCTTTCCTAATGAGCTAACAGACCTTCCCACAACGAGAGGGCTAGACATGTTATTACCTTAGTTCCCAGAGCCCAACCCATTGCTAAGTCACCCTACAAGATGTCTCTTTCAGAAGCTTTAGAGCTGAAGGATCAGTTGACTCAACTCCTTGAACAGGGATTTATCAGGCCAAGTGTTTCTCCTTGGGGTGCTCCAATCTTATTTCAAAAGAAGAAGGATGGAACCTTCAGACTCTGTATAGATTACAGAGGATTAAATCAGTGTACCATAAAAAATAAGTACCCCCTACCTCAAATAGAGGAAATTTTTTATCGCCTCAGAGGAGCCCGATATTTTTTATAGATTAAATCAGTGTACCATCAAAAATAAGTACCCCCTACCTCAAATAGAGGAAATTTTTTATCGCCTCAGAGGAGCCCGATATTTTTCAAAGATAGATCTCAGATCAGGCTACTATCAAGTGCAATCAAGAAGAAGACATCCCGAAGACCACCTTCAACACCAAGTTTGGGCATTACAAATTCACAATGATGCCTTTTGGTTTAACTAATGCCGACTCATGACGGATCTCTTTTGAAAAGGATTAGATGATTTTGTTCTTGTCTTTTTTTATGATATTTTGGTCTACTCCAAAACTAGAGAAGAGCATGAACAACATCTATGTCATGTCCTGGAGATTGAGAGAAGATAAGCTCTACACCAAGCTTAGTAAATGCTCATTCTTTGTGGAAAAAGTAGCCTATCTTGGATTCATTGTATCGAGGGATGGCATATCCCCAGATCTGGCTAAGGTAGAAGCAGTGGTCAAATGGCCTATTCCCAAAAACGTTACGGAAGTTAGAGGATTTCTTGGTCTTATAGGGTGGTGCAAATTTTTTATCCCAGGATATTCCCTTATCTTAGGACCTCTCACTAAACTTACCAAGCTAGATGAACACCATTTACCTGGACAGATAAGAGCGATGCTCCCTTCAATAAACTCAAAGACCTCTTGGCCACTGGTCCTATCCTCGACCTCCCTGATTTTGAGAAAGCTTTTGAAGTGATTGTCGACGCTTGTGGCCAAGGAGGCGAAGGAATTTTACTACAAGAAGAGTCCCCTATGAATCTCGTCAGCTTCGTGACCATGAGTGGAATTATCCCAGTCATGATCTGGAACTTCTAGCTGTGGTGCATGCTTTGAGGAAGTGGCAACACTACCTTCTAAGCCAGGTCTTTGAGCTCATCACACATCACAAGAGTCTCAAATGGATCTTCACACAGTCTGAAATCAACATGAGGTAGCAAAGATGGGTTGAATTTCTTCAGGAATTCAATTTGATTTCGACTTGCCAGAGAAAATCAAGCTGCCAATGCCTTAAGCAGAAGAGTATCAACTCTGGCTATTTCACTCCTTAGCTCTTCTTTACTCAAGGAAGTTCAACAAGAAATTTAGGTAGACCCCTATTTTAGACCTCTTCTGCAAGAGATTCAAGCTCATAACCCGAGGGAGCATTTAGCTAGCTATACCCTAGCAGATGGTCTTCTTTACTTCAAACAGCGGATGTGCATTCCCACCAGTTTGTGCACCCAGATTTTAAATGAATCCCACGATAACCCATTGGCATCTCATCCCAGGTACCATAAAATGTTTGCTACCCTCCAAAGGAATTTTTACTGGCCTAAGATGAAGAAGGACATCTTGGATTATGTTCACAAATGCCTTACTTCCCAGAAAACCAAAGCAGAACGTGTCAAGCTACATGGTAAGCTTCAACCCCTAGATATTCCTCAAATGAAGTGGGAACTTGTCTGAGTATGGACTTTGTCACTGGTCTTCCAAAGACAGCTAGAAACTAGGATTCTATTTTTTTCATAGTAGATAAGCTCGCTAAGGTGGCTCATCTAATTCCAGTCAAGCAGATAGCCACTTCCATCGACATAGCCCAAGTATTTGTCAAAGAGGTAGTAAGATTACATGGAATCCCTGCAAGAACCATCAGTGATCGGGATGCCAAATTTACTTCTAAGTTTTGGCAAGCCATGTTCTGATCTCTAGGTACCCAACTGAATCTCATCTCAACATATCATGCGGAGACTGATGATCAAATTGAGCGAGTGAATCAAGTCATTGAAGATATGCTTCGAACATACTGCAACCAGCAACCCCAGCAATGGATCAAGTTTCTTCCCCTAGTTGAGTTTTCTTATAACTCTTCTCACCATTGCATCCTCAGAATGTCACCCTTTAAAGCCTTGTATGGTCAGGAATGTTTAGTCCCTCTTCAATTAGCTGACCCATCTCTTCATTTTCTTGCCGCTAAGTCTATCCTGGAAGAGATGGATCATCAACTTCTAGTCATTAGAGACAACCTGAAGAGGGCTAGTGATTGGCAAAAGAGCTACGCTGATCTTCATCGCTCCGCTAGAAGCTTTAGCGAAGCCGAACAAGTTTTCCTCAGAGTCAAACCCAAATGCAGTTCCTTAAAGCTAGGGAAATTTTTTAAGCTTGCATTCAGATATTGTGGACCTTTTGGAATCCTTAGAAAGATAGGAGAACAAGCCTACGAGTTAGCCTTACCGCCTCACATACGCACTCATAATGTTTTTCATGTTAGCCTCCTTAAGAAATATGTTGGTGACCCTCTACATGTTTTGAATCATGATGACACCATTCTCGTCAATCAAGAAGAATTTCAAATGGAACTAGAACAAGTTCTGGAAACTAAAGAGAAGCAACTGCGGCACAAGACAATTCAATAAGTACTAATCAAGTGGAAGGGCTATCCGGTTGAAGATGCTTCCTGGGAAGATTGGGACCAACTAATTACCCAATTTCCAAGTTTTGGAGGATGAGCCCATGTAACTCATCTTTTGAAATCAAATCAATATCTCCCTTTTGTCCAAATCCTTTGTCATATTTTTGGTTGGTTCTTAGGAACAACTTATAATTATTCTTCAAGATATCAATGGCACTTTTGATGTAATTTTCATGCGGATGTAATTAATCGTCATATTTATGGAATTCAAGCATCTCTAGTCAGTCAATTCTTTTGAGATTCAAATCGTCTATGGTGTTTTACAAGTCTAATTATTATGATACGTGAAATACCTAATTACCAAGTGAAAGATAAGGTAGTAAGCTATAGATATAAGAGAAATAAGGATGGAGGAAATAAATTGGATACGCAAGGGAGGAGATATTGCAAGATTAATTGAAAGATCAGTATGAAATCCTTAACTGTAAAGAACCGGGTATTAGTTGAATGATATCAATAGAGAAATGAGTCAACGCTCAAAACGGAAAAAGTTAAAGTTTAGGTAAGAATGGTAAGATTTTTACAAAGCGTATTGAGAATAGATAGAGAGCGAAGTGAAGAAATGATCTTCAAAACTCACAAGAGAAACACAATCGGGTCACACCAAAGAAAAAAAACCTATCTGAGTAAGATCACATTCAGTAATTAAAGTAACCCCGAGTCATTAAGACTTCTTTATGATTAAGACTTTTTGAGTCAGCGCTAAAAAGGGAAGAGAAGTGTATTATTCAAGGTCCATACCAGCTTCACTGTCCTTTAATCTAAATACCCTAAAGCTACTGACCATCTTCAATCATAAGTTGATCGAAGATTAAGTCTGTCTACTCTCTAAAGCATGTCCCGAGTTGAGGACAACTCTTTCTTTTGTTGGGGAGTTTGTAAGATCCCCCCCTAAACCCTAGAGCCATTCAAAACTTTTTTAGCCTAGAAAATAATTTAGAAAAAGCAAGACCGACAAAGAAGTCATGCGGACAACGAGACTTTACTCCAGAATGAAAAGACAAGGATATTTCGGATAAGAAATTACGTCATTCCTATATTTTTCCCAAAAACTTAAGATTATTTTTATACTTATTTATCAAAAGCCGCATGGGAACTGATCTAGATTGAGAACTGGCAAAAAAAGAAACTAACTTGATTGGAAGATAAAGTTAAGAAATAGGAAATGAGAAGAAATTGGGGTCCAATAAGAATTGAGAAGAGAATTGGGGTCCAATAGGAATTGAGAAGAAAATTGGGGTCCAATAAGAGTTGAGAAGAGAATTGGGGTCCAATAGGAATTGAGTATTCTACACACCATTTCCTATATAAGCACCCCCTCTCCTTTGTAATTTTACACATATTGCTAAGCTACTTGCATACTTGCCATGCTCAAGGTTATGCTTAAGTAAATCAAGGTTTTCATTAAACCTTGCTCTTTCTTTCTCCCTCTCTTGAAGGCCAAACCTTTGAGGGTTTTGTGAAGAAGCTCCTCTCTCCTTCCTCTTCATCCTAAATCCCTTTCCTTCTTCCCTGAGTCTCACATCTCTTCAAGAAGGACTTCAACCCCACTTCCCTCTTGATTAGAGGAGGTAATCTTCACTTCTAGTAGGATTAATTAACCTAAACCATGTGTTTTAATACTAGAAAGATTTATGTGCATCATATTAGGACTAAGTTATAATGGTAACCTTGGTATTAGGGTTAAGTATTAATGGTAGTTATGCATCATTAAGTTAATCTTCAAAGGTAGATTTTCACTCTTAAGCTAAGCTTTAATGGTAACTTTGTACTTAGGTGTAAGTTTTAGTGACTATCTTCTATTTTAGGTTTAAGCTTTAATGGTAACCTCGCAATTAGATTTAAGTGCTAAGGGTATCTATGCATCATTAAGTTAAGCTTCAAAGGTATATTTTCACTCTTAAGCTAAGCTTTAATGGTAAATTTGCACTTTAAGTGTAAGCTTTAGTGACTACCTTGTATTTTAGGTTTAAGCTTTAATGGTAACCTCGCAATTATGGTTAAGTGCTAAGAGTATGTATGCATCATTAAGTTAAGCTTCAAAGATAGATTTTCACTCTTAAGCTAAGCTTTAATGGTAACCTTGCACTTAGGTGTAAGAATTAGTGACTACCTTCTATTTTAGGTTTAAGCTTTAATGGTAACTCATAATTAGGGTTAAGTGCTAAGAGTATTTATGCATCCTTAAGTTAAGCTTCAAAGATAGATTTGCACTCTTAAGCTAAGCTTTAATGATAACTTTGCACTTATATTTGCACCCTTAAGCTAAGCTAAGCTTTAATGGTAACTTTGTACTTAGGTGTAAGCTTAGTGACTACCTTTTATTTTAGGTTTAAGCTTTAATGGTAGCCTCGCACAATTAGGGTTAAGTGTTAGAGTATCTATGCATCATTAAATTCCCGGGAAGGTCACCTAATGAAAATGTAACCTATCACGTGAGTTCAACAGAAGTGTATTCAAAGTTCTTGAAACTTACATAAATATATATACAGAAGGGTATTATTTTTTCAAATTTGAAAAAAAACTTACAGATTTTAAAAGAAAAGGAAACATTATATTCTTAATATAATTCACAGATAAGGGGTTTTACAAACATGTCTTGAATGCACATGATATGGTAGTTTTACACATAGTGAACCCCCCGAGATTAAATTAAGCTTCAAAGGTAGTTTTGCATCCTTAAGCTAAGCTTTGATGGTAACTTGCACTTAGGAAAAGCTTTGAAAGACAAGCTTGCAATTTAGGGTCTAGCTTCCATGGTGACCTTGTGTGATTAGGGTTAAGCTTTCATGGAAACCTTGTCACATTAAAGAGAGAAAGGTTTAGTCTCATTATGGTAATCAAGCTTAGGGTTTACATGTCTCTTTACGGTAGGAAAAATGTATGGTTATAATCCTCTCTTCCACGCTTTAATGGAAAGCTTGAAGATTCAAAAATTATAGGACGACCTTCTAGCTTCCTAAATGGAAAGCTAGGCACCATAAGAAAAGAGTAGATGTCTAATCTCGATAGAAGTAGTTCAATTTTTGGTATTGAAGAGTATTTCCAAAGTTGTCAATTTCAAGTTTGTTTGCAAATACGGATCTCCATGTTGTTTGAACCGAAAACTCTACAAGCTTCCATGGAGATGCCCCATGGATGGCAAAGGATTGCAAAAACCTAGGAATCGTACAAAACAAGGATTGAACTTAGAAAGTTGTCATTTTCAAAGAGACATTAACCATCAAATGCCTATGGCAAAAACTCGCTTGTATTTTCTAAATAAACCTGGCTGTTAGATAATTAATGAAAGTAGGAATTAAGGTTGATAAATAAATGAACCTGGAAATTACCAACTAGAATTTAAAAAGGAATCTCGAGAGGTGATAGGAATACCCCATTGCAAAACATAGATTTCTTAAATCCAAGAAGACCAAGAAGTCCCCCAAAAAGAACAAAAAAGATGCTCAAGGTTCCACAGTTAAACTTGCTTGTAAAGATATCTAGTTGTCACTTTCTGTCTACTCAACAAGTCTTGATGAAATATTTTATTTTCAGATTATACAGTGCCTTCCATAGATTATGTTGTGACCGTTATTGGTAACGGTCACAACATGCTAGATGTTTACAAAATTTCTCTCGATGATGAGGAATGGAAAATACATGTGAGAAGAAATATTGACTATGTGTGGTGTGTGCTGTGAATGTTTGAAATACATGTGTTTGATTGTATGTAGGATCTTGGATTTTATACATTCAGCCAATGTTGATGGGGAAAAGAGCGATGAAGTGGCCTCTCTTTTGTTTGAGGATTTTCCAACAAATTTTAAAGTTGAGAATTTTTTGGAAAACGAGGTATGCATTCTTCAAAACCTCAATTGGTAGTCTATGATAGTTTTGGAACTTTAAATAAATTAACAACGTGGAATATGCAGGTCCCTCCATGGAATCAATTCTCTCAAAAATTGAGTAAGAAAGTGGCCATAATAGCTTCTAAGTATGTGGTAGACAATGGGTTGTACATCACCTTAAGCTCCACTAATCACATTGGCATTGTGTCTGGCCATGCCATTGAGATGTGATTCAAAATGATGCACACCATCCTTATTTGATCACCGATGGTTATGTGCGAAAGACCATTGAGATTGAGAGAGTAGGTAAAGTTATTTGCTAATTGAAAAAGCATGCTCTAGTTTTCTTCAATTAGATCACATTGTAAATATAATTTATAGGTGGAAACACTATTACTCAAATTGTTTTATCATAAGGGTCAATGTCCTATCTATGATCGACAAGATGGAGAGAGAGTGGACAGTAACTCTTTTGATGCCAAGTCCGGAATACTAGTGGAGCATGCTGACAAAGAGTACATTGGAGGATGTGCTCTTAGGGGTGCAACCGAGCGTAGCCTTGACTTCTTTTGTAAGAAGATATGCTTCCTACTATGCATTGTTAGACTATGTTACATAAAGTAAAAATATGCATGTTTCTTTTCTTTTTTCAGTTGGCTTGTGCAGACATTTACTGCGGAACATACCTACATTGTTGATATATTTTTTGGATGTGGTGGCTTGGGCCATGTTTAGGTTGAGTTGTCTAGACAGTGCCTCTGCATAGATAGTGATCCGCGAGTCTTTTAAGAACATCTTTCACACTTCAAGGCTCCATGTGTAAGTGTTATTCCAGCAGTTGATGCAGATAGCAACAAGGAGACCAATTGGCAACAGTATGAGCCCGGATCACACTGCCCTTGATTGACATTTACATTGTTATTATCTATGGTGTTTTCTAATCTATGATTTGTATGGGATGACATGTGACTATGATGTTTGGGTTCCACTTTTTTTATATGATTGAAGACATGTTGTTGGTGTCGACCATCCTTATCAATGCAATCATGATTTCATGTTTATTATGCTAGACAAAAGTTAGTTGAGAGCTTTGGATTTACCAAAGTAATATACAAACACATATTTTTTTTGTGTATGTAATCTTTTCTTCTCGTGAGCATTGAGCTGCTGCACGGAAGCAAGTATGGAATGGGGATTTTTTTTGTTTGAATTTTCACGTCGTTATGCTGCCAAAATTTTGATTGCTTGTCAATATAATCATGCTTTTTGATCATGTTTGGAAATGTAATCATGGTTTCATCTATACAAAGCTAAACGAAAGTTAGGCAAGATTTCACGAAAGCAAGTATGGAATGGGGATTTTCTTTGTTTGCATTTTCACCCCGTTATGCTGCCAAAATTTTGATAGCTTGTCAATATTTTTTTACATTGTCGATCTAAGAATATATATATATTTATTTATTTATTTATTTATATGTGTGTGTTAATGTAACACTTGATGTTTAGCCTGGGCAAAGGTGGAGCACCTTTACCCCAACAATCTCCCACTTAATTTCATGGAAGCAAGTATGGAATGGGGATTTTTTTGGTTTGCATTTTCATGCCGTTATGCTGTCGAAATGTTGATAGCTTGTCAATATTTCTTTACACTGTCGATCTAAGAAAAAAAATGTATATATATATATATATATATTTTTTTTAAATTAATTTATTTATTTACATGTGTGTGTTTATGTAACACTGGACGTCCAGCCTAGGCAAAAGGTGGAGCACCTTTACCCCAACAATCTCCCACTTAAAGGTGATGCGTCAATAAGTGAGACCTACTAGCTAAACTACTAGTATGTACAAGAAAACAGGTGAGAGACTCTCTCAACCTACACACACTGTCTCACTCTGTTGATCTATACACGCAGTCATATCAGCTCTCGTGGTAGGCTAATGTGCGTACCCACGCTAGAGCCTGCATGTAAATCCCACAGACAACTCTGTATGGTCTGGAAAGCTCCACGAAGCATCTTGCTAGTGTCAATCATCATATGACTGACTATCCTTGTTGTAAATGCTCGCATTGTAGATAGCTTTTAGATCAGGCCTTGACTCTAACAAGTCAAAACATGAGACACCCGAATGTTGATGAAATTTGCACAAACCTAGTTGTACTCGCCTCCCATGCGCTATTTGCAATCACTGCATCATTAGGACTACCCATCGCATATGGATGTGTCAACACCGATAGTGAGGAAGCTACGTCCCACTCACCCATATGAAAAACTCTGTGTCCTGGCACCCACTCATCAGCCTCTAGCATGAGCATATCAAAGAAATCCATATCTGTTAGCTTTTCCTGTGTCTTTAGGGAGCAGACATGCTCTACCTCTGGTTGCACAAAGTCTGACAACACCCGTTGTATCTCACTAGAGCACTTCCACTCTATCTCTGTCTCTATAGAGTCTACTATCACGCCCTGCATAGCTAAATGCTCTCTCTCATGAGCATGGTGCAACTCACCTACGAAAGAGACACGTCTAGTCTCTCGCTCAAAGCATGCCAGCAACAAAACCAAGACTAGGTCGTCTCGAACCAAGCTGCTGTTGTGGGCTCCTCTGGCAATCACTAGTGAACCGTAATTCATCTAAAAAGACTGCTCTCTAAGTATTATCTGACAACCAAATTTTGCTAACTGTCTCACTGAGATCAGACTTTGTCTTAGCTGAGGAACGTAGTGCACATGTCATAGCGTGTATGATGCACCACTGGGAAATGACAAATAAACACGTCTCCTGCACCCTCTATGTCAAACGTCGAACCATAGCCAAGTGCACACAGCCAAGTCTCCCACTAGAAAAAGTATTGAACCGCTCTTTTTGGGTTTTATCAAAGGATTCTTCTTTTGTAGTGGTGGTACTCATTTGCTAGCAATCAAGTCTTCTCTTTGTTATTAGTTCTCTAGATGAGACATTTCTTCATGTTGTTCTTGGGTCTTGATTCGTTTGGCCTCCTCCCTTTTTGCTTCTTCTTTTTATGGCCTCTTTGATGTTTGGCCCGTTTGTTCTTTGATCTTGGCCCTCATCATGTCCTACAAACTTTGGGCCTGCTCTTCTTTTCTAAGACTTTTTGTATCTCTTCTCTTTTGAGCCGCTTCCCTTTGGTTTTGCTTTCTTTTTTCCTTTACCTTTTTTTTTTCTCTCATGTTCTTCCTTAGCCCTCTGCTCTCTTTGCTCCACTCTCTTTGTGTACTTAGATGCTGTCTTTCTTTCTTGTGGAGTGGGATCTAGCTGCTAAAGCTCTATCTTTTCTTCATTAGTCTGTGATCCTACTGATTCAGAGCTAGTGGTCCCTTCATCCCTAATATACTTTCTTTGCTCTTGTGGTCCTTCTTGTTGAGACAAAGAAGGTGTTGCTACCTTCTTTGCCTTGGGCTGACGTACTTTTTCAGCCCATTCATTTGGTGAATCTCTTTCTCTTACAAGATATGCTGCATTTTTTTTGTCAAGAATCCATCTCTTTCTAGGTCTAGGATGCTCGATATCTTAGCCCATTGCTTATTTTTGGCTCTTGCTACTAGTTGGTCAAATCCCCACTTGGCTAGGTCAACAAGCACATGCTTGTGTTGAGGTACGAGTTTTTGTAGAGTTGATGCTAAATTCCTATCTGGTCTTGTGTATTTGGTTTGTCTATCAAAGTGTAGATGTTGGTGTAGGACTCTCATTAAGTGCTCAGTCCTCCTTTCTTTAATGCTCCTAAATGTATGCAACTTCATGGTACTAGAATCCTCATTAGCATAGCCTCGTGGTTTTATTGGCTCTCCCCTTGATAACTGATGATTTCTGCTATGGTGTCTAATGTGATTTCAATTGTTACCTTTTCCCCACTTTCTTTTGTGAGTGTTGCCGTCATCTTCTCTTCATCTATCTTTTGTAGAGTTGTTATGAGTTCATGAGCACGTCTATAATCAGCTCAAACTATCAACTCGAATAGGAAGTCCTTGACTCCCAGCCTTGAGATATCTCTATCGGCATTTTGCAATGTGTAGGAAATAATGTGTTGCTCGTCCTTCAATTGAAGACTTTGAGACCGTGCTGCACTTGAATGGATTCATTGACAAAACGGGCTCTTGGACCTCTTATGTGGTCCATGTCAACCTGATAGCTCTCTTTCTCTTCCAGCTTGTAAATACTTTTGTGTCTCATCTTTTTGAGAGTGTCTAATCCTGTAGCAAACAAATGATAAAAATCCAATTTTTAGCTGGATAGTCATCACATGTCAATCATTTGTGTAGTTAGTTCCCTTATAGTTAGTTTGGTCAATAACTTGAGTTCAGAGTGTCCAATTTTGGCATATGAGGTTTCATTGGGATCCTCTTGATATGTACTTCCTCTTGGTCTACTCTAGTCTCAAAAAATTAATCAATAACTTGAGTTCAGAGTGTCCAATTTTGGCATATGAGGTTTCATTGGGATCCTCTTGAGATGTGCTTCCTCTTGGTCTACTCTAGTCTTAGAGTGTCCAATTTTGGTATATGAGGTTTCATTGGGATCCTCTTGAGGTCTAATTCCTCCTAGTCTCTAAAATCTAACAGATGGAAACAATCGTTGTCGATGTCAACAGTACCAAATTTGAGACTTTCTCATATATTTGGTATATTCATCTTCTCCTGAACCCATCCATGCTATGTATTATCAATTTGGACACCTAAAACTCAAATTAGGCCCAAAAACTATCTGGACCCTTTCTGACTTGGTCTTTTCGGAGTCAAGTTGGAATTTTTTACTTTTGACCTACCCTTCTCATTCCATTTTTGTGTTCTACTCTTCAAGTGGATTCTCTAGATTGGCAACATGATCTAGTTGTCATTTTACCTGGCTCAAAGTGCATTTTTTAGGTCCATTATTAGCAAGAGTGGTACCTATGGACTAGCCAATTTGCCTGTTTTATTATAAAAAAACATTGAAAATGCACATTCTATGATAAGTTGAAGTCTAAAAAACTTTTTTCTATATTCCCTATGGTAATGGGTTCCTTACGGCTAGATAGAACTTATGGTCCAAAAATTTGAGGCTTTTGCACAAGTTTTGCCTAGTTTTGCAAGGTTCTTGGATGTTGGACTATGAAGTCACTGTGTGGAAAGTGCTTTTTGGTCCAATTTGATCAAATGAAGTGCATATTGACTCCTTTTCACCTGTAGAGACTATTGGTATCAACTTTTGCATGGCATGAGCTATGTGGTAGCAACCGTGGTATGTGTCAGATGAGGCCATTTTGCACAAAAGTCATATGGTTGGGTTTATCATGCCAAGGTGTAATGGAAATGGCCTATGAACTTTGAGAGTAGCGGAATTAGGAAAGTAGGTGAAGCACCTTTAAGAGATTACTTTGTGAGAATAGCGGGTGAACTTAGCCGATGGTAGCAACATAAACATGGTACTTAGTTAACTTGGCATGAACAATACTTTTGCAATAGAGAGAGTTTAGAGAACATGACAATAGTTGAGGACCGGATTCATATGGAGCCGGTCCCCCATCCAATAGGCGTTTGTATCATAGTTTCTCCCATCAAGAGAGACTTGGTAGAATACAATCTTTGTGTTCCTTGTGACCTTGGTGATGCAATGAAGATGGAAAGCTTCATGCATCACAAACATAACATAACATAAACTTGAAGAAAGCATTAACTATCCCAAGCCTTAGTCCCAAGGCCTCAAACACCTTCGAAGGTGGAGAGAGCTAGCGGGGAATGAGGATAGGGAAGAGGAAGAAGAAACATTCCATAGGAGAAAGAAGTAGTTCCTCACTTATCATTACTCCTCTTGCTATTGAGGCGGTCCGGGGCGGGCAACAAGAAGAGCAACCTCTAGACACCCTTCAAGGCTCCCGTGCTGCTCAATGGGGCTGGGGCACAACACAACACAAACCAAAACAACAAACCCACAGCCAAATCCCAACTACACCAGAGGCACCACCTAGTTTAAGGGTGAACTAGGACGCAACAGAGGAGAATCGTTAGAGCAACCCACAAACAAGCAAGGAATTTACACTAACCCTAACACCAATGGAACACTTTCACACACTAAAACACAGGGGAGAGAGAGAGAGAGAGAGAGAGAGAGAGAGAGAGAGAGAGAGAGAGAGAGAGAGAGAGAGAGATAGTGCTCGGGCTGCTTTGAAACGTATCGGCAATGATCAAGCAAACACAACTATATATTTAAGAAAGAGAGAGAAAGGGGGAGGGGGTGCTTGTTGCATTAATACCTTCTTACAAATCTGTCATGACAAATCAAAGTGAGATTAGTATTTGTTCAACATAGCTTGCGTAAATTTCACCACAACACATCACAAGAAAATCCACCCCAATCACTGTCTTAAGGCCAGGGGAGTCCTCTCCACCCTGTCGCCCTCTTACAGTATGTGGGATTTATGGCTAGATTGACGACAACACCAGAGACAAGCTATCAAGAACTTAACAAAAAACACCAAGACACTTACACATCATTGTTGTCCATTACTTCACGTTGAAAGGGAGACAAAGTATCCAAGCTTAGTCCAAATCCACCCTCCTTGATTCAGCAAATGTTGGACTTACACTAGTAGGAGAAATGATAGATTTCCTACTCTCAATTGAATGATCACTCTCTCTCTTACAATGGCATAGAGTTCCCTTGCTAATCCCCTATTACAACACATGCACATGCATAAGACAATGAGCTTCCACTCAAGAGCTCCTTCTAGAGAGGTTGAGCTTGGCTTCTCAAGCTATAGCATAGTGCTCTTGCTTATGGCTCCCCCTTTTGTGCTAGCTACACCCTCCTTTTATAGCAATTTTGAAGGCTAGGGTTACTCCTCTAACCATGGTTGGGTTAGATTTTCAGCAATTTATCTAATTTCTTTTGCTTGGAATTATCAAGAAGTTGGTGAGGAAAGAGAGAGGAGAGAAATGGAGGTGATAGGACTTTTCATAGTGGGTTAGTGTTAGTAGAGTTAGTATTAATTTACAAATGGAATTGGATATTTACAATGGGAGTATCCATGTAGGATACAAATAAGGAAGAAAAAAACTCTTAAGAGGTAAGAAAAGGTGGTTTTCTTACAAGGTTGATGCTCCAAGTGTCTTGAGTAGGGCCGATTTTGACGCCTGTTGACGGTCCACTAGCTTTGACGGTACATTTTTTCTCCACTCTTGACCTTCCTTGAGAGACAAGATAATTGAAGCTGAGTAATCAACCACCATGATGCTGTCTTTTAAGAGAAGAGGCTGAATTTTGTGGTTTTTTTGATAGATATGGGTAAATTGGAGGAGGAAAAATGAGACTAGGTGGTCAATTTTGGAATGGAATTGTGTGTGGGAGGTATGAGTTCACCATGGTTTCTCTTATTCTTCAAGGTTGAGGAGAAGGTGAGTAGGGTGCAGAGAGGAGGGGTGAGAGAGGTGGGGATGATGAGTGGAAAAGTGTGTGTGAAAGAGGAAAATGATAAAGTGGAAGAGAGAGTGTGGCTGCATAGCATGGGAAAACTGGGGTCCACTAATAAAATCATAGCTCACAGCTCGTAGCACAAAAAAATATGAAAAAATTTGAGGCAAAAGTTCAGCTCACGAGCTACAACTTTTGTTTGTATCACCTTTTCAA
Organism: Adiantum capillus-veneris; assembly: GCF_014529385.1. NCBI lineage: Eukaryota > Viridiplantae > Streptophyta > Polypodiopsida > Polypodiales > Pteridaceae > Adiantum > Adiantum capillus-veneris. Next base: position 24,688,056 of record NC_140948.1, on the reverse strand, counting down.
ATTCGGAGAGCAAGTAAACTTTAAAAATTCAGCAAAACCGACCGTTTTTTTCCACTGCACAAGGTCCTTGTGGGGTCCTTCTTTGGATGATTCTTTTGAATACCTCCAAGAGTGAGCCCTCCATAGTGCATGTATGCATGCCACCTACCCTTGACCTTATTTGGTAGGTCTATAATTGAAGATATTGTTGAGATCATGATATAAGTGAATAGTACAACTAAAAAAATCAAATATTGAGGGGTCTAAAAAATATGTACATGTCAAATATAAATAATATAAGTGGAAAAAATATAAAGGGGTCAAAAGAAATCTCTCTCATTATGAGGCTACCATAAAAAGATAAATATTTTTGGTGTTCTAATTTTTTAGAAAAAAACAAAATAGATGTAGGAAGGGAAAAATCACAATAGTGAAAAAATATACACATAAATAAAACTAGTTTTTTTGGATTTTTGTTGGGGTGGAGTTACACCAAATATAAGAGAAGCTTACATGAAAATATTTCTATATGGAATAAAGAGTATGAAAAATGGTAAGAAAAATTATGGTAATGGTGAGGCAATGTACAGAGCATAAATAACACACACCTAGGTAGAAATATTTAAATAAATATCAAAATAATTATGAAAAAATCTTTTATTTAGGCCCTATATACAAAGAAATATTTACATACGCATGGGCCATAATATACTTATTTTTTTTATTTGGCTCAACTAGCCCAATGACTAGCTAATTGAGGATTTTTTAAAGAAGATATGGGAAAAGTCCCGTGACTCACGCACGCCTATGTACAGTGAAATGGTAGGGATAGCCACAGTGTTTGGGTGATTTTGGTAGGGTGAGGTAACTCACTGTGGCAATTACAAAGAGCCGAAAAACGGCTATCATTAGCCCTCCCCCTGGATGATGGTATATTCATGTACCATCATAGAGCATCTTTTCCAAAGAGAGTGCTTCAGAGTCCTTGACGAGATCTTTATTGTTTGGCCCCTCAGAATTTTGGCTAGAGTTACACTCATGCTTCATGTAACAAAACTTACATGAGACAGCGGCCTTTGGACAGATCTTTGGTAGATCCTTTGGTAGAAGGCGACTCAAATAGGGCTTCAAGCGATACCCGCTTACCTTCCTGGAGTGCTCTTTACCATTCAAGTCCATAAGCTGATAGTAACTAGAATTGAAAGCCTTCTTGACTATGTATGACCCCTGCCATCTTGTTTCAAACTTGGCATCAAAACAATTGTCAAGTCGATTGTCATACCTTAGCACAAGCTCTCCTTCCTTGATGCCTTTGTCCTTCAATTTCTTGTCGTGCGTTTCTTTCGCTTGTGTGGCTTTCCTCTTGTAGCACTCATATGCTGCTTCTCTTTTTCACTCAAGCTCCACTAACGTAAGAAGTCGATCCATCCATACCTCTTGATCATCTTGTGCTCCTTTGCCATGAAGTCGCATTGTTGGAATGTTGAGCTCGATAGGCTGCAAAGCCTCTTGACCATAGACCAAGTGAAATGGTGTGAACTCCGTGGCTTCCCTATATGTGGTTCGATATGCCCACAAGGCACCATCCAAGAAGTCATCCCATAATTTTGTCTTGTTTTGCACCATCTTTCTAATGATTCCTGCAATGACACCATTAGCCTTCTCCACCAAACCATTTGACTGTGGGTAGTATGGTGTGCTATGACGATGTAGAATGTGAAGCTCTTCACAAACTTCTGTGAGCAAGCCCTTCCTAAACCCTGGACCATTATCAGAAACAATCTCCAAAGGTGTGCCAAATCTGCAACAAATGTGATTGTACACAAACTTGCTAACTGTCCTCTCATTCACTCTTGCCACACTTTGAGCTTCCACCCACCTAGTCATATAGTCTACAACCACTAGAATGTAGACTTTACCATTTTTTGTCCTAGGCAGAGGACCCATAGCATCAATGCCCCACTTTTCAAAGGGTCCATTTGCAAGCACTATTTGCCTCGGGCCATGCACCAACCTTCTATTTCCATTTATCTTACAATTGTGACAGCTTTTACACCAATGTTGAACATCCACATGCAAGCTTGGCCAAACATACCCCGCAAGCAAAATCTTCTTCACAGTTGATTCTTGGGCAAAATGACCACCACATGCCTCTTCATGCAAACCTTTTAGAATGTCTGGAATTTTCTCGATAGTTGGTACCCTTCTACACACTTGATCCTTCCCTCTTTGATAGAGGGAGCCTTCTAGGAAGAGATATGCGCTTGCCTTCTTCATGAGTCTCCTCTTCTGAGCTTTTGTGAAGTCTGGTGGAAACTCACCCTCCAAAATGTAGCCAATGATGGGAGCCAATGACTCCAATCCCTGGTATCTCGGTTGCTTGACAGTTGCTGCCACCATGATGACCTGCACTTCTTTCTCAACACATGTAACTACTTGCTGTGCAAGTAAATCGGCATCTTCATTTTGTTTCCTAGGAATATGATGTAGTTGCACTTCTTCAAATTGATTAAACAATCTACGAATGGCATGAACTTTTGTCCGTAAGCTTTCATTCTTGCATGCCCAAATACCTAAAATCTGTTTAACAATGAGAAGTGCATCTCCCTTTACCATGAGGCGTTGTATCCCTTGGCCAATGCACATCTTCAAACCATGAAGTAGAGTGTCATATTCTACTTCATTGTTGCTAGCTGAACTTGGTAGATTGAACTTCTCTTTCATGACCACCTCTCCACTTGGGTTGAGCAACACTAGCCCTCCCCCTGCTTTTCCTGTGGCTCGACGAAAAGCTCCATCAAAGAACAAGGTAAAAGCATTAGGAATACTTTTTGGTGGTGGTAATGGTAGGGTCTTTACTTCAGGCACCTTAATCTCCTTTTCATGCACCCTATAAGTGAGAATCCCTGCCAATTGTGCACGCACACTATCTTCTACCTTGAAAGAGTATTGAAACTCTTGCAACTCCATAATCCACTTTGAGATCCTAGTACTAAGATTCATTTGAGATGACACCCAAGGGAACAAATTCTTTGCGGTGAGAATTACAAAAGGTTTTGGGAGCAAGTAGGATCTAAACTTCCTTATCGCAAACATGAGAGAAAGCATCATGAGTTCTGCCTCCGTGTAGCCTCTCTCCAAAGCATTCATGACCCTACTAGCAAAGTAGATGGGTCGCATCCTTGTACTGTGGGGATCTTGTTGTAGCAACACAGCACCAATTGTTTCCCTTCCAACACTAGAGCTAACAAAGAATGTGTACTCCCAACAAGGAGGCATGAGTGTTGGTAGCTCTGACAAAATGACTTTAATGTTACAAAAATACTCTTCAATCTCATCAGACCATGCAAATTCTACTTGTTGTGTTAACTTTTGCAAAGGATGAAGCAACTCCGAGGCTAAGTGAATGAAGCGTGACAAATACTTCACCTTCTGAATGAAAGAGATGACCTCCTTAAGACTCTTCGGTGATGGGAGCTCAATAAGAGCCTTTGCCTTTGAAGGATCCACCTCAATGCCTTTATAGGAAACCTTGTGACCGAGCAAGATCACTTCATCCTCACCTATGTGGCACTTGTCGGGGTTGAGTTGACCTCCCATGTCGTAGAGCTTCTTTAAACCTTCTTCTACCCTTTGTAGATGCAATGATTTTGAGCTATAAATGCAGAAATCATCAATGAACACCCTAATTGACTTTCCAAAGAATGCTTGAAACACCATGTTCATGAAACCTTGGAATGTTGCAGGAGCATTTGTCAGGCCAAATGGCATGACTCTAAAAGCATAACAACCCCAAGGAGTGATAAAGGTTGTTTTCAATTGATCTTCCAATGTGATACCTATTTGAAAGTAGCCTGAGTAGCCATCACACACAGTGTACTTCTCATGACCAGCTACCTCATTTAGTATCTCATCCTGAAATGGGAGGGGAAAGTGATCTCTTTTTGTTGCCTCATTGAGTGGACGGTAATCCACACACACCCTCCACTTGCCATTTTTCTTAGGAGTGACAACAACAGGAGAGACCCACTCTGAATTCTCCACTGGATAAATGAAATCTGCTGCTAGAAGCTTTCTTACCTCCTTGAGTAAAGCCTGCTCCTTGATGACTCCTAGCCTTCGTAGCTTCTGAGCCTTAGGTGTGGCCTCTGGCTTCAACTCAGTTTTGTGTTGAACAACATCTACTCCACGCACATCGGTGTAGTCTTTAGCAAAAAGACTAGGAAATTCCCTTAGCACACATTTGAACTCCTCTCTTTCATCCTTTGTAAGTGTTGTTGATAGAATACCTTCCAGCATCCCTTCATCTTGAACACCTTCGTTCTCTTGAGGACCTACCTCCTCCAAGCCTTGACAAGAGGTCTCTTGGTTGCTTGGCTTAAACCTTACCCCCATGACTTCAATGGAAGACTCCTCTTCAGTAATGCTGCTGCTACTTTCTTCTTCTGAAGTGCTATCGGTCCAACCTTCTTCCGTCTCACTTTGAGATGATTCTTCATGGAGCTCCTCTTGGCGTTGCTCCTTCATGTCAAAGACAACCTTCTTATGATTGTCATTCCTGAAAATTAATTTCCCACTCTCCCAATCCTGCAAAGCTCGCATTTTCATTAGCCATGGTCTTCCTAGGATAAATGGATAACCACTTCCCTTGGTCGACATAACATAAAAATCCACTGCCTTCTTAATGCCAAAGGCCTCCACAAAAACATTTTTACAAATGCCTACGCACCTAGCCTTGCTATTGTTTGCCATTTTCACTTTGATTTCAGGTGTCTCATGGATGTGCATGCCTAGTCTTTGCATGAGCCCTTCTGTCATGATGCAAATTTGTGCACCCCCATCCACTAGACCTTTCCTAACCAATCTTCCTTTTATGTAACAATCTAGCACAAGTGTAATATCCTCGTTCATTTTAGCATGTGCAATTTTTACAACAGGAAAACTCTCTTTTACCTTTCTCCTAGTGCTAACTGCCTTTGTTAAATCCCTCCTAACTTGTGGGCATAATGCAAGAAACTAAGGCCATGAGATATCAGGACCCTTACCTCGCATGTCTTCCAACAGGTTGTATGGAGCCATACCATGTCCAAGAGGGAAGTCTGGAGATTGATACGACGTCGAGTCCTCTTAGCTTCCTTGGTCTCCTTTGCCTTCTTGCCTTGTCCATGGTCACTCTGTGATGGGACACCCTCTTTCTCTTTACCTTTTCCTCGGCCACGCTTAATGCCATTTGCTTCCATGTCAACCTCATTTGAGTTTGTCACCTCTACCACATGCACATTTGGATCTGGCAAAGGTGGAACTCCTTCTACCCCTTGTGGAGGTGGTCTTGGTCCATTTGGTCTTTGTAGAAGCCTTGGTTGTTGACCAGTTCCTTCACCTGCATTCATCACTGGGTAATTCAAGTTAGGTATCCCTGGCTCCCCACAGGGCCAAGGACAATTATACATCCCATGTCCAGACTCTCCGCAATTCCAACATTGCAAGACTCTCCTAGGTCGTGGATCTCGCTCTTCAGACTTCTTTGCTTGTCCCTTTGGACCTACAGCTTGTGCAAGGTGAATTGACAGGCTGCTTAAAGATTCGTTTAACTTCTCAATTACTTCCGCCGTTACCTCAGGAAGCTCCCTCGATGTTGATGCTTGTGACTTACCTTTGGGTCTAAGACCTTCTATCGGAACCTCTCCCCTTAAGCACTAGAGTTTCCTATATTTCTCAGCAGCCCTAGTTTCAGCTGCATCAAAGGTAGCAGGTGCACCCGCCTCAACTTTTACCTTAAGGTCAGGAAAGAGTCCGGCTATGAACCTCTCCTTCTTTAGAAATTTTGCACCATCACCAGGGTTAGCAACATTTCATATCCATAGAGCCCAAAGACGTAGAAACTCTTGCTTGTACAAGTAGTAGTCATCTAAGTCTTTTTGCTTATGAGAAACAATGCCTTGCCATAGTTTTTGAGTGTTTTGGGGATCAAAGAAGTATCTCTTAAAACGATTCAAAACTTCTGTGTAATTCCCCTTAACTTCCTCATGCAAAGAGTCAAACCAAGTACTAGCATCTTTCCTAAGGACCACCTCAAACATTTCTACACGTTCTTGATCGGTTACTATCCTCTTGATACGGCAAGAGATCTTGAAATTTGCTAAAAATAATTCTGCATCCTCTCCAGGCTCTCCAAAGAAAAGGGGATATCCAGACATTTGGCGTTGGCTCTCCATTATTATGAAAGATTACAACACGAGTTATAATAAGGGATACAATCGAGATTTAGAACCACTCGCCTGCAAATGAAGAAGTGAGAAAATACCACTCTGGTTTTCTTCTTCAGCTATCCAAGCTTCAATAAGGTCTCGATTTGTTTGATCAAAACAAAAGGGTAGACTATTGATGAGCTCTAAGAAGGGTTGAAATTCTTCAAAGCTAAGGCGATAAACAGAAATCTCTAGAACTTCATTTCCTGGATCCAAAAGAGCAACCACGTCCCAAGTGATAAATTGCACTTGCTCTACAATTCCCAATGCACAAGCGGTTTGTATAAAAACTGGATCTTCATGCTCGTCGAAGGCCGTGAGAAAGTAGCAATTGACTAGGAGCTCCTTTCCTTCGAGTTCCACACAGTCGGAGTGAGGCAACCTTCTCACAATTTCATAAAGAACATCCTCATCAAGTCCAATCAAGTTTGCAAGATTTAAAGACTCCACTTGTGCTACAAAATTCCTGGACAAAAACTCCTTAGGATTATGGTTAAATCATTCAAAATCATAAAGAGATTTACAATGTCTCTATAAACAAAGTGTCATAGAAAGTAGAGAAGGATGAGAATTTATACAAATTTGCAATCTTCTCTATGCTCTCTTTATTAAGACAAGCTCTGAATAGCTCCCTATCTCCTTTGTTGAAAGCGAAAGGAAGACTATTAATAAGACGCAAATGAGGGAAAAATTCACCAAATGTGAGTCTATGAAGCATGAACTCTGGCCGCAAGTTTCCTGAAGAGTCTTCCTCAATGGTGAAATGCACTCGCCAAACGCCAAATTTCACTCTATTTACCAATCTTAGGGCACACACTAGTTGGATGAATGCGCGGTCTTCCTTAGTGCCCAACAACAAGAGGAAAATGGAATCCACGCGTAGGACCTTCCGTCTTAACTTCACCACCCTCTTGTTATGAGGGAGACGCCTTACTACTTGCTCTTGCAACTCAATTGGTAATAGAGCTAGATCTCTAAGGATTGAACTTTCACTGCACACACATTCCCAGTTAGAACAAATGATCGTTTTTTTGTTTCTTGTAACAACTTGGACAAAGAAAAAACAAACATACACACTATTTTGCCGGGCTGCACTTCATTTTAAAATAAAATGAACACATGTACATCAAAAGAAGTGTGGTAGTTGATGAGAGGTAGAATGACAGGGTTTGGTGATGCAAGAATTTCTCCTGCTCTTTGGGCACCAAAGATGAACACCATTCGTTGTTGAAAATGGATCTTTCTACTGATTGCAACGTTTATTCTAATGTGTGGAGTAAAATGAAAGGGAAAAACCTCTATTCCTGGGCCATTATCCATGGCCTATGCATGTCCTAATGCTTAAAACAAAACAAAAATATAGACGTCCAAACTAAGGTCATACCTAATGAGAGGCAAAATAAAAGGATTTACTGAAGCGTTTATCTCGGCCAACCTAAGAGGACCTAAAATTCTACGAATGACACGTTGAAATTGCAACTTAGTACTAACAATTATGTGTACCTTTTTTCTTGCAATGGGAATGAAGGGATCATACAAATTTTCGTGATTCATGCAAACTACTTGACTATGTTAAAGGTTGATTCTACACAAAAATACACAAGCCGTCCTCAGTGGGGGCACCAATTTGAGGCGGTCCGGGGCGGGCAACAAGAAGAGCAACCTCTAGACACCCTTCAAGGCTCCCGTGCTGCTCAATGGGGCTGGGGCACAACACAACACAAACCAAAACAACAAACCCACAAGCAAATCCCAACTACACCAGAGGCACCACCTAGTTTAAGGGCGAACTAGGACGCAACAGAGGAGAATCGTTAGAGCAACCCACAAACAAGCAAGGAATTTACACTAACCCTAACACCAATGGAACACTTTCACACACTAAAACACAGGGGAGAGAGAGAGAGAGAGAGAGAGAGAGAGAGAGAGAGAGAGAGAGAGAGAGAGAGAGATAGTGCTCGGGCTGCTTTGAAACGTATCGGCAATGATCAAGCAAACACAACTATATATTTAAGAAAGAGAGAGAAAGGGGGAGGGGGTGCTTGTTGCATTAATACCTTCTTACAAATCTGTCATGACAAATCAAAGTGAGATTAGTATTTGTTCAACATAGCTTGCGTAAATTTCACCACAACACATCACAAGAAAATCCACCCCAATCACTGTCTTAAGGCCAGGGGAGTCCTCTCCACCCTGTCGCCCTCTTATAGTATGTGGGATTTATGGCTAGATTGATGACAACACCAGAGACAAGCTATCAAGAACTTAACAAAAAACACCAAGACACTTACACATCATTGTTGTCCATTACTTCACGTTGAAAGGGAGACAAAGTATCCAAGCTTAGTCCAAATCCACCCTCCTTGATTCAGCAAATGTTGGACTTACACTAGTAGGAGAAATGATAGATTTCCTACTCTCAATTGAATGATCACTCTCTCTCTTACAATGGCATAGAGTTCCCTTGCTAATCCCCTATTACAACACATGCACATGCATAAGACAATGAGCTTCCACTCAAGAGCTCCTTCTAGAGAGGTTGAGCTTGGCTTCTCAAGCTATAGCATAGTGCTCTTGCTTATGGCTCCCCCTTTTGTGCTAGCTACACCCTCCTTTTATAGCAATTTTGAAGGCTAGGGTTACTCCTCTAACCATGGTTGGGTTAGATTTTCAGCAATTTATCTAATTTCTTTTGCTTGGAATTATCAAGAAGTTGGTGAGGAAAGAGAGAGGAGAGAAATGGAGGTGATAGGACTTTTCATAGTGGGTTAGTGTTAGTAGAGTTAGTATTAATTTACAAATGGAATTGGATATTTACAATGGGAGTATCCATGTAGGATACAAATAAGGAAGAAAAAAACTCTTAAGAGGTAAGAAAAGGTGGTTTTCTTACAAGGTTGATGCTCCAAGTGTCTTGAGTAGGGCCGATTTTGACGCCTGTTGACGGTCCACTAGCTTTGACGGTACATTTTTTCTCCACTCTTGACCTTCCTTGAGAGACAAGATAATTGAAGCTGAGTAATCAACCACCATGATGCTGTCTTTTAAGAGAAGAGGCTGAATTTTGTGGTTTTTTTGATAGATATGGGTAAATTGGAGGAGGAAAAATGAGACTAGGTGGTCAATTTTGGAATGGAATTGTGTGTGGGAGGTATGAGTTCACCATGGTTTCTCTTATTCTTCAAGGTTGAGGAGAAGGTGAGTAGGGTGCAGAGAGGAGGGGTGAGAGAGGTGGGGATGATGAGTGGAAAAGTGTGTGTGAAAGAGGAAAATGATAAAGTGGAAGAGAGAGTGTGGCTGCATAGCATGGGAAAACTGGGGTCCACTAATAAAATCATAGCTCACAGCTCGTAGCACAAAAAAATATGAAAAAATTTGAGGCAAAAGTTCAGCTCACGAGCTACAACTTTTGTTTGTATCACCTTTTCAAGTTCGGAGAGCAAGTAAACTTTAAAAATTCAGCAAAACCGACCGTTTTTTTCCACTGCACAAGGTCCTTGTGGGGTCTTTCTTTGGATGATTCTTTTGAATACCTCCAAGAGTGAGCCCTCCATAGTGCATGTATGCATGCCACCTACCCTTGACCTTATTTGGTAGGTTTATAATTGAAGATATTGTTGAGATCATGATATAAGTGAATAGTACAACTAAAAAAATCAAATATTGAGGGGTCTAAAAAATATGTACATGTCAAATATAAATAATATAAGTGGAAAAAATATAAAGGGGTCAAAAGAAATCTCTCTCATTATGAGGCTACCATAAAAAGATAAATATTTTTGGTGTTCTAATTTTTTAGAAAAAAACAAAATAGATGTAGGAAGGGAAAAATCACAATAGTGAAAAAATATACACATAAATAAAACTAGTTTTTTTGGATTTTTGTTGGGGTGGAGTTACACCAAATATAAGAGAAGCTTACATGAAAATATTTCTATATGGAATAAAGAGTATGAAAAATGGTAAGAAAAATTATGGTAATGGTGAGGCAATGTACAGAGCATAAATAACACACACCTAGGTAGAAATATTTAAATAAATATCAAAATAATTATGAAAAAATCTTTTATTTAGGCCCTATATACAAAGAAATATTTACATACGCATGGGCCATAATATACTTATTTTTTTTATTTGGCTCAACTAGCCCAATGACTAGCTAATTGAGGATTTTTTAAAGAAGATATGGGAAAAGTCCCGTGACTCACGCACGCCTATGTACAGTGAAATGGTAGGGATAGCCACAGTGTTTGGGTGATTTTGGTAGGGTGAGGTAACTCACTGTGGCAATTACAAAGATCCGAAAAACGGCTATCACTATCATACATAATAGCATAGTAATGGAGATGGAGAAGATGGCAAGATTAAGCATTGAAGCATGACTCTTGGTTGGATTTGCATTCCATAGCCAAGAGTGTTGGTGTAGGCTTTCACTCTCACAAGCTTGGAGAAGGAGGTGGTGTTCCTCAACTTTCACCAAGTGAGAATGGTGTCTCCAATGAGTGTGTGTGATGGTGTATATCCCCCTAGCACCCCCCTTTCTTGCTTTGGGCAAAAATTCTACTTGCTACAAGCTCATTGGACCCCTCTCCCCTTAGCCAATCACATCCATCATGCAGTCAAGCATATGGATAGTCTTTTGACAAGTGTCCTCCTTACCCCTTAGAGAGAGAGAGCTTGAAAATATCTAGATATTTGTTAGGTGGAAGTAAAAGCTCATTGGACCCCTCTTTAGCCCAACCAACAGCATTCAAGCACCCATGTGGTTAAGCTTAGTGAGAGTCTGACATGTGTCCCATGTGCTCTTTTAGAATTCCCCTAACTTTGAGATTTTTATACATAGGAAGTTTCTCAAAGCAACTTCCTCATTAAGTGAGTAGGTTCTCTTTTTGACTCAAGCATCTTACCCCCCATGCATAGGAAGCTTCTCAAGCAACTTCCTCATTAAATGTGACAAGTACCTCAAGTACCTTAGTCATCAAGCATGACAAGCACCTTAGGTGGAGTTCCCACCTCAAGCACAGCCCTAGCTTAGGTCGGGTTCCCACCTCAAGCACAGCCCTAGGTTGCCTAAGTTTCGATCGGGTTCCCACCTCAAGCACATCCCTAGCTTGCCTAAGGTTCTCACCTCAAGCACAACCCTAGCTTGCTTAAGGTCAAAAGGACTTTTAACATTAACCATTGGAAGTATTTAATGAAGCTAACCCTAAGGTCTTTTAAGCTTCATTAGTTAACCTTGCTCTTTGGCAGACCATCTCTCATTTCGGCCCCTTTACTATTGGCCGTGTTTTGAGATAGATCCGTAAGCACATGTCTATATTCTAACCCTTGTTCCCGTTTATTATCCCATATTAAATGATCATTTTAATATGAAAAAATCATTCGGGTTGGTTAGATATTAGATATTTGATAACATTACCTCTCTCTTGAAATCATAGTCGTCCTAGACTATGAGGTAAAAGAGATAAAGTCATAGCCATTAGTCAATTTGTCTTAGCGGGAAGAGGATCCCTTTTTACCCTACGACATCATTCCAAGATGGATGACTAATCCATTTGGTGCTTGAGAGACATAGTTGCCGCAAGCATGTCTGCTCTTTAGTCCATTTCATCCTCCCAAGTAGAGTGACAAATTCTACATGGTGTTTGAGAGACGTCGTCATCCCAAACATGATTCTTAGTTTGCATACTACTTAAATTTGTGCACAATAAAGAGAGAATTAGTCTTATAAGACAAAAACATTAATCATTTGAAAGAAACATGTACATTTGGTTACTCTAATGTAGCATTGTAAGCATTGACAAGGTTCATACTATCCTTAAGCTAGATTCCTTGCATCCATCTAGCATCTTCAAAAGGATAATTTTGGAACTTAATAAGATAACGTCCGATAATCTTACCATGTCGTAGTACCTTGTATTCACGCCAAAGAATAGCTTCGGGTTGTATTACCTCTTCTTGATCTTCGATTTCGGGAGGGTCTTCAATAATTGGTTCATTTGGAGGTTGTCCTTTGTAGGGCTTGAGTAGGCTCACATGAAAAGCATTGTGTATGAGCCAATGGTTAGGTAGCTTGAGTTGATAAGCTACCTCATTGATTGGCTTCAAAATTTGAAAAGGACCATAGTATCTTTTTGCTAGTTTAGCATAATACTTTTGATGGCCCGTAGGGTTTTTGCCCGTCGTTTGCCTCAATCGAGCCTTAGGAAACTTAAGTAAGACCATTTCATTTTCTTTGAATGTTAAGGCCCTTCTTTGCTTGTCAGCTGCAGATTTTTGCCTTAGTTGGGAGATGGATATAGCCTCCTTAATCTTTTGAAAAGATGTTTGCAAGTCATGGCTACACTCATCGGCAGCGAGAAGATCTTCCCATGTACTTTGAGTAGCAAGGGACTTTTAGGTCTTCCTTCTATCCAAAGGTGCTTTTCCCGTAGAAGTATGGATATTATTATTATACGCATACTCTACAAGAGGTAAGTACTTTTCCCATTGTGAGCGTTGATCTACTTCTGTGATATAGGTCTTTAGTAGATCAAGAATCATAAGATTGGCTATCTCACTTTGGCCATCCGTTTGTGGGTGATAGGCCGAAGAGAAATTCAATCTTGTACCTAGATTTTCAAAGAGACCTTTCTAGAAATTACTGGTCATTCTAGTATCTCTATTTGACACGATGGACGTTGGCAATCCATGGTGTTTGAAAATCTGTGATATGAAGAGAGTTGCCATTTGGTGTGCCTTAATAGTCTTCTTGACAAGGATAAAGTGTACTTGATTGCTAAACCTGTCGACTATTGTCCATATTCTCGTATTCCCATGGATGGATTTTGGTAATCCATGGATATACTCTCCCATGGTGAATTAGGAATTGGCAATGGCTGGAGTAATCCGGGTTGCTTCCCTCTATCATACTTGGTCTTTTGGCATACTACAAATTTTGAAACATACTCTTGTAAGTCCACTTTCATGGTTGGCCAATAAAAGTACGTCTCTACTCCTCGAAGAGTAGGTTGAATTCCTCTATGCCCCGCATAGGGAGGAGTGTGGGATTCATACATGACTTTCTCACGAAGGGAGTGGGTAGCGCATAGCCTATTGCCATGGAGAAGATAACCATCCTGCAAGGTGAATGGTTCATCTTTCTTCCCCAAAGCAATGGCTGACATTATCTCTTTAAAATCAAGGTCAGTAGCATACTCATCTATCATAGAAGATAGATCATTGTGAGTTGCAATTGACACAGCATTAACTTTTGGTCGTCACGCCACTTGATTGTGCTTACCAGCAATGTGAAAATTAAATTGTGAAAGAAAATTTGCCCACCTCATTTGTTTGAAACTTTGATGGTCAGTTCGTAAGATGAATGGAGTCCCCAATAGATAGTGCTTCCATGTGTCTAGGGCATGAACAACTAACATCTCTTTCTCATAAATGCCTAAGACCCGTTCATCCGTGTTGAGCCTTTGGCTCTCACAGGCTATGGCATGCCCTTCTTGAAGGAAGAATGCTCCAAGGCAATCACCACAAGCATCACATTGGACCTCAAATGGCTTTGAGAGATCCGGAATTATAAGGACTGGTTGGGAGATAAGCTTCTCTTTGAGCTTCTCAAAAGCACTTTCCTCCTTACAGTCCATGAATACTTAACGTTTTTCTTTGTTAAGTCATGTAATGGTCCTGCTATTTGAGAGAATTTTTCTATGAAGCGTCTATAGTATGCACACATACCAATAAAGCTTCTTAGCTCATGTAGATTCCTTGGATTAGTCCATGCTTTTATTACCTCCAACTTTGACAGATCCATACGGATACCACCTCAAGAGATAATATGACCTAAGTATTGAATCTCTTGAAGGAAAAATTCACTTTTCTTTTGATTGAGAAAAAGCTTATTCTCCCTTAATGCTTGAAAAATCACTTGGAGATTTTTCTTGTGTTCCTCCAAGGAATTGGAGTAGATGATGATATCATCAAAGAACACTCTAGTGAATTCGCGGTAGGGTCTAAAAATTTTCTCCATTAATCGATTGAATGTAGCTGGTGCATTAGTCAAGCCAAAAGGCATGACTAGATATTCATAAAGGCCAAACGTTGTACGAAACGTAGTCTTTACGATATCTTCATTCTTTATACTTATTTGATGGTAGCCACTTTTAAGATCAATCCTACTGAAGTAGGTAGAGCCTTGTAGAACAGATCTTCTTCCCGGGGTACGAGAAATCTATTTTGATAGTGATATGATTTAGTGTGCGATAGTCCACACACATGCGGTATGTACCATCTTTCTTTTGCACTAAAAGGACTGGAGAGCAAAAGGGAGAGGAGCTAGTCCTCACCATTCCTTTGTCTACCAATTCTTGTACTTGCCTCATGATCTCCTCTTGTTGAGCTTGTGAAACTCCATAGGGAGGTTTTTTAGGCGGTGAGCTTCCTCAATTCGATGGTCATCATCCCCTCGTTTTGGAGGTAAGTCCATAAAGATATCATCAATGAGCACATCTTGGAATCCTTTAAGAAAGTTAGACAAGTCTAACTCTTCTTGATTCCTACCATTCACCTTTGATGAAACATTAGGATCTTTTTGGGATTCTTTGACAAAAATCATGTACACAAAAACTGAGCTTTTCATTGATTTATCAAGGGTGAGAGGATTTACAAGTGGTATAGTACGACGAGACTCATTAGCATCTATATACATAGTCTTTCCCCTGTAGGTGAAGTAGATTCTCCTTTCAGGGAACTTCATGTTGGCAGCCATGCGGTTGAACCATGGTATCCCTAGGATAACATCCTCATGTTGGAGAGGAGAGATGAAGAAGTCTTCTTTGCCGCCATAGCTTTGGATATGAAGCCTCAACTTCCCAATCAAGGGAGTAACGGAGGCTTGTTGTCCCTTGAAAGTGGCATCGGCCATTACAGCATCTCCCATCTCAAAAGCTTGAATGCCCAACTTGGTGGCCAACTTCATTGATATGAAGTTGAGACCAGAACCAGGGTCAAATAGGATGAAAGCATCATGCTGCCTTACCTTTCCCCAAGCATAGGAGAGAAGTGATCCTTTGCAATGAGTATCCTCTTTTGAAGCTTCGATAGTGGAAGCTCTAGGAGTCTCATTGCGAGGATTTCTTTTGGGGCAAGAACGATAGCCATGTCCTTGCTCCCCACACTTAAAACATTTGTGATCCTTGCGAAAAGTTTCAAGCTCTTCAAGAGAGTTTTTTTTTACCTTTGTAAACTCCTTTCTCCTTGGACCGATTGTTGTTGTTGGAATGGCCGTGGGAAAAAAATTGGGCATTAATTTTTCCCTTTGCATCACTTTTGTCTTTATTTTCCATGGGTTTGACATTCCGTCTAACCCCTTGTTGAAAATTGATGCATGAAGCAACCATGGTATGGTGGATTACTTCGCTGATAGAGTCAGGCCGGACATACTCGGCCATCTCCTCAGGTAATCATGCACAAAATTGTTGTTTTTGCTCAACAAAGTCTATCTTTTGAAAGATAGTAGCCTTGAGATGTAAATCCCAAAACTTGTCCACATATTTGTGGATAGACTCATGAGAGAGAAGCCTTAAACTCCGCCATTCGGTGAGCACTTTGTCCTTTGCATCACTTGCAAGGAATTGCTTCATGATGGAGACTCGTAGAGTTTTCCATGTCTTTGGTGCTTCGCCATTGCCTCAAATACTAGCACACCATTGACAAGCCGATTTTTGGAAGTGCATAGCTACATGGCGTAGCTTGGAGGAATCCGTGAAGCCCTCGTCTCCAAAGGCCGCATCAAATTGTTGGATGAAGGCCAATACTTTGTCGGTAGCACCAAAGGTTCCATCATAGGTGAGAAAAGAGATACTCTTTCCTCCCTCTTTGAAATTCTTGAGCTTTTGTGACCTTCGCCATGCAGGGTAAGATTTGAGATGTCGATCGGGTTCTCACCTCAAGCACAACCCTAGCTTGCCTAAGGTTCTCACCTCAATCACAACCCTAGCTTGCTTAAGGTCAAAAGGACTTTTAACACTAACCATTGGAGGTCTTTAATGAAGCTAACCCTAAGGTCTTTTAAGATTCATTAGTTAACCTTGCTCTTTGGCAGACCATCTCTCATTTGGGCCCCTTTACCATTGGCCCCATGTTGAGATAGATCCATAAGCACATGTCTATATTCTAACCCTTGTTCCCATTTATTATCCCATATTAAATGATTAGTTTAATATGAGAAAATCATTTGGGTTGGTTAGATATTAGATATTTGATGACACCAAGGAGAACCTGTTGGGGCCCTGCACCTATAGTTTGGCAACCTGCACTTTGTGTGAGGGAAAAATCTGAGCTCTTGGGAAATTTGGCTATTCGTGATGAGTTCTAGGTATCCATATGAGGTGATCATAGCCCCATTAGGACCCTCTGGAGGTGTTACCTACTGGTATCTTTTGTCTTTGATTGGGTATCTGATGGCAGCTGCTATGGTAGGTGTCACTAGACACTATGACAGATGTAGAGTATATTTTTTCATTTTCCATGCTTTGGGGGACCTTTTGATGTCTTGTACCTATAATTTGGACTTACCTACTTTGCGCAGTGCTCTCGTTTCTATGTCAGGTGAATATACCCTGATATTGTGTTTTTGGTGAATGGGTTAGTATTTGGCATGCATGCACATGTTTTATAAACATCATAGAAGTCACCGCTAGGTCCGCTCACCACGGGGATTCATGATCTGTGCGTATGGTCTCTCCGAAGGTCTCACTCGCTCCAACGGTTTTCAACAACCATCGGGTTCTTCCTTCAATCCATTTGGTGAGATAATCAATGGTGACGATGATATACTAGGCATAAGATTTGTAAGCGGATGGTGAGATTGGTCCCACAAAATCTAGAGCACACTTCCATCGTTGGCTGTAGTGGCATCTCATCTCTTTTTATAGATACTTTGGTAGGTTGGAAATCATCACATTGCGTAACATATTCCTCCACATCCATGTGCAATGTAGGCCACCATATTCCCGTAGTTACGATAATCTTAGTTGTCTTATCTCTTGAGGATGCACTCTTAGAGGTGCCACCGAGAGTATCCTTGACTTCTTTTGGTAAGAAGATATACTTCCTACTATGCCTTGTTAGACTATGTTACGTAAAGTAAAAATGTGCATGTTTCTTTTCTTTTTTTAGTTGGCTTGTGCGGGCATTTACTGCGGAACACACCTACATTGTTGATATCTTTTCTGGATTTGGTGGCTTGGGCCGTGTTTGCGTTGAATTTTCTAGACACTACCTGTGCATAGATAGTGATCCACAAGTCTTTCAGCAACATCTTTCACGCTTCAAGGCTCCATGTGTAACTATCATTCCAGCAGTTGATGCAGATAGCGACAAGGAGACCGATTGGCAACAATATGAGCCCGGATCACACTTCCCTTGATTGACATCTACATTGGTATTATCTATGGTGTTTTCTGGTCTATGATTTCTATGGGACGACATGTGACTATGGTGTTTGGGTGCCACTTTTTTGTATGATTGAAGACATGTTGTTGGTGTTGACCATCCTTATCAATGCAATCATGATTTCATGTTTATTATGCTAGACAAAAGTTAGTTGAGAGCTTTGGATTTACCAAAGTAATATACAAACACATATTTTTTTTGCGTATGTAATCTCTTCTTCTCGTGAGCATTAGGCTGCTGCACAGAACCAAGTATGGAATGGGGATTTTTTTTGTTTGAATTTTCACGTCGTTATGCTGCCAAAATTTTGATTGCTTGTCAATATAATCATGCTTTTTGATCATGTTTCGAAATGTAATCATGGTTTCATCTATACAAAGCTAAACGAAATTTGCTTTCACGGAAGCAAGTATGGAATGGGGATTTTCTTTGTTTGCATTTTCACGCCGTTATGCTGCCAAAATTTTGATAGCTTGTCAATATTTCTTTACATTGTCGATCTAAGAATATATATATATATATTTTTATTTATTTATATGTGTGTGTTTATGTAACACTTGATGTTTAGCCTGGGCAAAAGGTGGAGCACCTTTACCCCAACAATCTCCGACTTAAAGATGATGCATCGATAAGTGAGACCTACTAGCTAAACTACTAGTATGTACAAGAAAATAGGTGAAAGACTCTCTCAACCTACACACATTGTCTAACTCCGTCGATCTATACATGCAGACATATCGGCTCTGGTGGTAGGCTAGTGTGTGTACCCACGCTAGAGCCTGCATGTAAATCCCGCAGACAACTCTGTATGGTCTACAAAGCTCCACGAAGCATCTTGCTAGTGTCAGTCATAGTACAACTGACTATCATTGATGTAAATGCTCCCACTGTAGATAGCTTTTAGATCGGGCCTTGACACTAACAAGTTGAACTTGAGACACCCAAACGTTGACGAAATTTGCACAAACCTGATTCTACTCGCCTCCCATGCGCTATCTGCAATCACTGTATCATTAGGACTACCCATCGCATATGGATGTGTAAACGCCAACAGTGAGGAAGCTACGTCCCTGTCACCCATATGAAAAATTGTGTAGCTTGGCACCCACTCATCAGCCTCTAGCGTGAGCATATCAAAGAAATCCGTATCTGTCAGCTTTGCCTGTGTCTTTAGGGAGCTTACATGCTCTACCTTTGGTTGCACAAAGTCTGACAACACCTGTTGTATCTCACTAGAGCACTGCAACTCTATCTCTATCCCTATAGAGTCTACTAGCATGCCCTGCACAGCTCAATGCTCTCTCCCATAAGCATGGTGCAGCTCACCTACAAAAGAGACACGTCTAGTCTCTCGCTCAAAGAATGCCAACAACAAAACCGAGACTATGCCGTCTCAAACCTCAGACAAATGCATAGGATATACCAAGCCACTGAGGGCTCCTCTAACAATCACTAGTGAACCACAATGCATCTAAAAAGACTGCTCTCTAAGAAGTATCTGACAACCAAATTTTGCTAATTGTCTTACTGAGATTGAGCTTTGTCTCAACTGAGGAACGTAGCGTACATGTCGTAGCGTGTATGACACACCACTTGGAAATGACAAATAAACACGTCTTCTACACCCTCTATGACACACCACTTGGAACTGATAAATAAACACATCTCCTACACCCTCTATGTCAAACGCCGAACCATCAGGCAAGTGCACATAGCCAAGTCTTCCACTCGAAAAAGTATTGAACCACTCACAACATGGTGTAACATGGAAAGAAGCATCACTATCTAGTAACCACTGTGGAGAAAGTGTGCTATCCATTGACAAATCTGCAAGAGGTACACTTGAGGCAAGCATGACATCACCGTCACTGGCACTACGCATACATCTTTGCTGTTGTCTCACACATTTGAAACAATGGCCTCTAATGTGCCCTGTGTGGCCGCAATGCCAACAAGGCAAGTATCGGAAGAACAAGATTGTTGTCACTCTAGACTATCACACATATCAACCATAAGTGAATGGCGAAGAACCAAAGTATGGTGAGCAATCTGAGAAAATTCTAGCAGAATCTCCCCTGTAAACTGAGCAAAACCTCAAGTACAACCTCAACCATAAACCATGCCAAAAAGTAACAACAAAAGTGGCAGGTAACTCGACCACTACACAATCATCAAAAAGCATGATCAAACACATCAAAATTGATGCTCATATATGCCTAAAAGCTGCTCCACAATCTGCAAACTCTGCAAACTCTACAAGCATAAACTGGGAAAAACTGCTCAATCGAGCGTAAAGCGCATAACCATATACACAAGTAGAGAGAAAACTAGTTCAAAACGCATCCCATAAGAGAAACTGCTTGCAAAATGCTGCAAACACCTATGAAATGTGTGACTAGCAAAGTATGTAGACACACAAGCATATGTAATCATCACTCTTGCAAGAGTCGATACAAGAACATCAAATTGTGTCCAAGCTGACAAAACATGTCAAAGCAAGAGTAAACACTCAATCACACTATCAAAGTGGGAATATATCGACCACTATACTATGAGAGAGAAAACTGAATAAACGATGGCAAGAATTTGGGAAAACTCCGGCAGAGTTTCCCTTGAAAGCTGAGCAAAAACTCAAAAAATCTCACCAAATTGCATAAAGATAGATACTTAGTGTCTCAATAAACAGATCCACAAAATGGTCTACAAACGTTGCCAAAATCCTATCAAATTGGCTCACTCCTAAATGGGTGGCTCTATGAACATATACCTGTCCAAAAACACTTGTAAACCTGCAAAGCTACTACATACGAGCTATGCTGAGCTCAAGTTGTATCCAAAAATGCGTACATAGCATGAAACTGCACAAGCTGTGCAAAAAATTGCTCTCTGAATGCCCCACATAATCATACAATGCGCATAAAAATGCATCTGGATGTGTAAAGATCCAAAAGTCATATCCCAAAGTATCACTTATATACGCAAAAAGAAGGTGAATTCTCTCTCAAATAGCACCACAATGTGCCATACATAGCCAAAGATGCAAACCACATCACTCTCTACAATGTAGGAATCAAATTGCAAAACCTTGAGATGTCAAGATTGTTTTGACAGGCTGTTGCAAAAAATTCAAAACTCAGGATTTCAAATTTTGGATATGACCAGCACGTTCAAAATGTGCCAAAACCTCAGGGTAGACTCTTGGATCACACATATCCAAGTTTGGGTGTGAGAAATATGCCAAAAAAATCCGTTTTTAGCCCAAAAATGTAGCATAAACTTACTGCTGTTTCACCTACTATAATTATGATCAAAATTTCAAAAAATGGACCATCATCGTGTTCAAAATATGCCAAAACCCCAATCTAGACTCCTGGATCGTATGCATCCGACTCCGTGTGACAGAGATATTCAAAAAAACATTGTTTCTGGAGCCAAAAACAGCAAAAACGAGTTGCAACACTTTTTGTTCCTGCTCTTTCTCTGCAAAATTCAGCAATGGCTTGCTACACAATCTCTAAGCTAAATATACATGCCTAAGCTGAGATCTGACACCGTTGAGCCATATCCACGGCCGTCGAGCTCAAGCCGCCATAGCCGAGCTCCATCACTTCCGTCTCACCGAAAAGCCATTGCACACACGTCACCAAAGCTCTAATACCACTTGTGAATGCACATGTGTGTGGATGCATGCATGCGTGTGTTGTGCGGTGCGTGCGGAGAAGGAGAGGAGCACGAGACCGTTGTGGGTGGAGAAACCTCTAAAAGTGACTCAGTGTGGGAGTGGGTGATCTTTATTCTCATGTTTATAAAGAATAAGGATATGTACACATGTGGGGGTTGGTCGGACACCGAAAGTCCGCCAGCTCAAACAAAAGGCGGAGCACCTTTACACCAACAGTATGTAAAAGGTGTATAGTTTGGTTTAGTATTTTGTATCATTAAAAAAGTCTCTACATTAAATGTCAAAAAGCTCGCTAAAATTATTTTGATTGCAAAAGCTCAAAATCAGAAGCTCGCCAGAAAAACACACTCTACTAGACATTGATTCTTGGATGAGTGGCCCTTGAGAAACTATTTGTGTTGTCTCTATGGTGGGTTTGGGAACGTACTCCTTGCTCTCATCTTTCTTGATAAGTGTGATTTCCAGTTGAGCGGTTATCCATGTCTTGTGTTTTTATCTATCTCCATCTGGAGCTTCCTTAAGAGAGTGTTTGCGCAAGGATTTCAGCCCTGCCTTCTGGTGCTTTCTCCACATTTCCTATATCTTTGTAGCTACATGGAGAATCTGTTGCTATTGCACTTCTGATAAGATAAGTAAAACAGCCATTCCAAGGTTTTATTGTATTTTTAACAAGCCTTCAGGCTAATCTACTCGTTTGTGTACCTCTTCATTTTTGGTTTCTTGTGCTTGATCAGTCACCATGGGGTTTTCTTGCGTTTTTTGCAAGCCCTCTGACTAATCATCTTCTCCTCTATCCTATTCAGGTGTCCTCCACTCTGGGCTAGGCTCTTTCATGAAGGACATTGATAGGTACTATACCGAAGTCTGGGACTCTTCTAGACTATAGCCAGCTTCTAACAAACCTTTGAGTATCTTCTTTGCATGCTCCTCAGTGGTGAGTGGTCCGTATGGGACCTCGACCATCATATTTTCAATATGAACTTGGCTGGTGGGGAGGGGCTCCATGTGGATCAGATTGGTAGGCAGAGGGCTTGGTATCTTTGGTTCTTCTTGTTGTAGAGTTTCTTGTTTTATTGGTCTTGCCTCGCCTGCTCCTCATGCTGATAGATTTTATCCATCATTTCTATATCATTGTTTTTTTGGGTTTTATCAAAGGATTCTTCTTTTGTAGTGGTGGTAGTCATTTGCTAGCAGTCAAGTCTTCTCTTTGTTCTTAGTTCTCTAGATGAGACATTTCTTCATGTTGTTCTTGGGTCTTGATTCATTTGGCCTCCTCCCTTTTTGCTTCTTCTTTTTATGGCCTCTTTGATGTTTGGCCCGTTTGTTCTTTGATCTTGGCCCTCATCATGTCCGACAAACTTTGGGCCTGCTCTTCTTTTCTAAGATTTTTTGTATCTCTTCTCTTTTGAGCCGCTTCCCTTTGGTTTTGCTTTCTTTCTTCCTTTACCTTTTGTTTTCTCTCATGTTCTTCCTTAGCCCTCTGCTCTCTTTGCTCCACTCTCTTTGTGTAAGTAGATGTTGGCTTTCTTTCTTGTGGAGTGGGATCTAACTGCTAGAGCTCTATCTTTTCTTCACTAGTCTATGATCCTATTGATTCAGAGCTGGTGGTCCCTTCATCCCTAATATACTCTGGTTGTGTCATTTTCTTTGCTCTTGTGGTCCTTCTTGTTGAGACGAAGAAGGAGCTTCTACCTTCTTTGCCTTGGGCTGACGTACTTTTTCAGCCCATTCATTTGAATCTAGGGCATCCTCTAGTGAATCTCTTCCGCTGACAAGATATGCTACATTTTTTGTCAACCCCTAGGTCTGGCATGGTGGACTTCTTAGCCCATTGCTTATTTTTGGCTCTTGCTACTAGCTGGTCAAATCCCCACTTGGCTAGGTCAACAAGCACATGCTTGTGTTGAGGTACGAGTTTTTGTAGAGTTGATGCTAACTTCCTATCTGGCCTTGTGTATTTGGTTTGTCAATCAATGTGTAGATGTTGGTGTAGGACTCTCATTAAGTGCTCAGTCCTCCTTTCTTTAATGCTGCTAAATGTATGCAACTTCATGGTACTAGAATCCTCATTAGCATGGCCTTGTGGTTTTATCGGCTCTCCCCTTGAGTTGTCAACAAATGGCAACAACCATTGTCGATGTCAACAATATAAAATTTGAGACTTTCTCATATATTTGGTATATTCATCTTCTCCTGAACCCATCCACGCTATGTATTATCGATTTGGACACCTAAAACCTCAAATTATGCCCAAAAAGAATCTGAACCCTTTCTCGCTTGGTCTTTTCGGAGTCAAGTTGGAATTTTTTACTTTTGACCTACTATTCTGATTCCATTTTTGTGTTCTACTTTTCAAGTGGGTTCTCTGGATTGGCAACATTATCTAGTTGTTATTTTACCTGGCTCAAAGTGCATTTTTTAGGTCAAGTTGCAACAACTGCGATATTTGTCAATTGTGTCCATTCTTAGCAAGAGTGGTACCATCTGATTTCCCTTGGTGTGTAGAGTCTACTGCCACCCTGCATGGTCAATTTGGATCATTACTTTGGTCAAAACCTATTTTTTCCTGTTGTCAAAAGTCATGTTTGTTAAGCCATCCGAAGTTATGGTTTTGCAATTGGGTTCAAACCTTCCCTGTAGCTTCATATGGTCACTGATGAGCTTCTGGAGTGTTGGGTTGTAAACTTTGTCCTATGGGTTAGCCAATTTGCCTTTTTTTTTTTTTTTAAGCATTGAAAATGCACATTCTATGATAAGTTGAACTTTAAAAACCTTTTTGCTCTATTCCCTATGGTAATGGGTTCCTTATGGCTAGATAGAACTTATGGTCCAAAAATTTGAGGCTTTTGCACAAGTTTTGCCTAGTTTTGCAAGATTCCTGGATGTTGGACTATGAAATTAGTGTGTGGAAATCCCTTCTTGGTCCAATTTGATCAAATGAAGTGCATAGTGACTCCTTTTCACCTGTAAAAACTATTGGTATCAATTTTTGCATGGCATGAGCTATATGGTAGCAACCATGGTATGTGTCAGATGAGGCCATTTTGCACAAAAGTCATATGGTTGGGTTTATCATGCCAAGGAGAACATGTTGGGGCCCTGCACCTATAGTTTGGCAACCTGCACTTTGTGTGAGGGCAAAATCTGGTTCTTGGGAAATTTGGCTATTCGTGATGAGTTTTAGGTATCCATATGAGGTGATCATAGCCTCATTAGGACCCTCTAGAGGTGTTACCTGCTGGTATCTTTTGTCTTTGATTTGGTATCTGATGGAAGCTGTTGTGGTAGGTGTCACTAGACACTGCGACAGACGTAGAGCATATTTTTGCATTTTCCATGCTTTTGGGGGACCTTTTGATGTCCTGTACCTATAATTTGGGATTCCCTACTTTGTGCATTGCTCCCGTTTCTATGTGAGGTGCATATACCCTGATATTGTGTTTTTGGTGAACGGGTTAGTATTTGGCATGCATGCACATGTTTTATAAACATCATAGAAGTCACTGCGAGGTCCGCTCACCACGGGGATGCCTGATCTGTGCGTATGGTCTCTCCGAAGGTTGCACGCACTCGCTCTCTCCTACATTGTCGATATGTGGAAATGACTAGGAAATCCCATTAAGTTAGTACATGTGCCTAGTGCCTCCAAAAACCTTTTTTCCTTTTTGATCCCATCATTCCTTATGCATACCTTTGATTTTCAACGAATATTCAATTTCCATGTTTAGACTTCGTGTGTCCCAGATACAACACGTTTACCTTTCGGGTCATCGTCGTATTTTGGTCCAAATATGACATCTTCCATTTGCTTCCAAAAATTTTCTGCGAGTCCGTTTTGTTATGGTATTTTGTCTTTGGCTTCAGATTCTCCATGGCTTTTTTGGATTTTCTATTATATTTTTAGAAAGAAAATCCCAAAAAGATACTTAAAATTTGTGGTAAACCCCAAAATTTAGCAAAATCAAGCCAAACATTATCCAAAATTACCCCAAAATTAGGTGAATTATTTCCAATTAAGAAAATAAGCTTTCCTGCTATATACAAAGTGTTCAAGTCACTGTTGGTCTATTTTTGTTCCTTTCTCAATTTTTGACCAAGGTTGACCATAAAATTAGATACAAAATACGAAAAGATTTTGTGTATGAAGTATATACAAGAGTATGGGGTTACTTTTGGTGCTGACGTGACATAATCCCCCTTTACTTACTTTTAAGGAATTACTTAGTTTTTCTTTTTTAAATCAATTGCTGTAAAGCACAACAAGGTGTAAACCATTGTAAGACAGTGCCTGGTGATATGTAAAAAAGCCTTTTGCCATGAGTTTTGTCATGTCTCCCTCCTCCCGTGTCTAAGTCATCCTGGAAAAATTGGAAGTCATGGATACAAATTGGGTGGAGAAATTATTTTGGGCCCATAGAGCTTCTGTTGGAGTAATACAACACGAGATTTCATAGGCATTTGGAAAAATTTGACAAGACTAGCCGTGTTGATGATAACTTGCTTGGGCTATTTTGGCTGCCATACTTGGTGCTTTTGCAGTTGCCTATGGATTTGATGTTTGCCTTGTATTTTTGCCATTGGGATTCAGATCCAAAGTAGATTTTTTTGGGCTTGGCATAACTCTTGGGCTACCTAGACTTGCTTTGTTGACTTGGTTGGTTGTTGATTCACTAAGTGGTGCTTGGTTTGTAGATTTGGACTCTTAGAGAGTTGCAACATAATGTGTTTAGGAATCCAAATAAGCTCCTCTATTTGTTGAGATTGAACCAACTTCATTGGCAACCATATTATTGTGATAGATGCATAGGTGTTTCGTATGGGCATGTGAGGTGGTACTGAAGTCTCTGACGGCTTATCTTTCCACACCCAAACCTACTTTGTTTTGATCTGTTGTTTTGGATATCCATCTTTCTCTTTTGTTTGGCATTTGTCTAGATGGTATTTTTGGTCGGTTTTGGTGTGGATGAGGTTGTTGTCACCTATAATTGGAAGGTTGGTGTTTGTGGCCACTCTTTGGGAATCCATTGCATGTTTCTTGTAGGAAAGGGTTTTTTGCCCTTATCAGTAGCCTTTCGATTGATGGACCTGTTTTTGTGACTTTCATTAATGGAACCGTCTGACTCTCTATTTCAGTCTAAATTTGTACTTGATCGGAGTGCCTATCAATCTGAACATTGTACCTCCTTTGCCATGGTTGTCCTAGAAATAATTTGTGTTGGTTTTGATGATCTTCTATCACATAAAATCTCTGTGGGTAGGCAGATTGATTGATTTGAATAAATAAAATTACCAACCTTGATACTTTGATTTGATGGTCAGTATAGCTCTGCATCTAATGTGATGTCTTTTGAAGCTCTACATCTTGACCAAGTTGTGTATATAAGTGGAGGTAAATGGCATTAAGTTTGGGCTCAAGTATCAAGTAGATCGGTAATTTCTACTTGATTGATGCCAATCTTGACCTTGATTGTTGGATACACTCTATCTTCTTTGACTTCTTTTATGGAAATAGCATTGATCCAAAATGGTCTCCTATGTTGTTGTTGTTGTTGTTGTTGTTGTAGGAGCCTTTGTTTAGCCATTTGTTCCTTAGCTTCTATTTGTGCTTCTTTAACAATCTATTGCTTTTCTTTTTCTCATTGCTTTTCACTGTGAATCTGTTGTAGCATCTCCTGGGCTAGAGGAAGGTAGTATTTCTTAAGCTTGCATCCACTAGTCCAGTTAGGCATTTCTTCTCCTTCTAATGTCACAAGCTTGAGACAACCCCACTTAGTCACAAATTTTTGATCACAAAGGGTCCCATCCCGTGCTTTTTGAGTTTTTTAGCATGTTGTCTTAGGGTATCTATCAAGACGTAGTCCCCTGTTTTAGATTATTTCAATCGTACATGCTTGACAAAGAACTCTTTTTGGCATATTTTCTAAGCATAGATAGATGCTACAACTTGAAGGCATCTAACTTTTCTAAATCATCTAATCTTGATAACAACTCATGACCTGTCCACTCTAGTTGTTTAGCTACTCTCAAGGTTGGGATTAAGAATGCAGCTGGCAGAATGGCATTAAGACCAAACACCATATTGTAAGGTGTTGTTTCCAATGGATCTGATAGGCCACTCTATATTCTGTTAAAGGAGAATGTAGCTTCTGGTCCCAATCCGTTTGTGGATCCGTCAAAATTTTTGTCAGTAATGTGCAAAGTGTTTTATTAGTAGCTTATGCATGTCCATTGGCTTGTGGGTAATATGGGGCACACTGGTTATGAATAATCATGAACTAATCAAGAAGATTTTCAATAACTTCATTTATAAAATGTGTGCCTTGATCACTGACAATTTCTGTGGGTAATCCATATCGTACAATGGAATTTTCATATAGAAATTGTGCAATGGTTCTTGAATCTTTTTTTTTTGTAGCTTTTGCTTCAACCCATTTGGTGAGATAATCAATGGCGACGATGATATACTAGGCATAAGATTTGTAAGCGGGTGGTGAGATTGGTCCCATAAAATCTAGACCACACTTAGAAAATGCCCTCGCTTCCGTCGTTGGGGCTGTAGTGGTATCTCATCTCTTTTTATAGGTACTTTGGTAGGCTAGAAATCATACATTGCTTAACATATTCCTCCACATCCATGTGCAATGTAGGCCACCATATTCCCGTAGTTAAGATAGTTTAGTTGTCTTATCTCTTGAGAAGTGGCCCTCTATAATCCCTCCGTATGCTTGCTCTAAGATAGGAATATTTGTTTTCTGTTGCACATATTTTGTGTTGGTTATCCTTCCCTATCTTGTAGATTTGATTTACAATTAATGTGAAGTCTTGAGCTTCCAAATGAATGGCTCTTTGTCTGGCTCTTGTGACATTTTCAAGGAATTTCCTTGTTGTCAGGTAATCAACCATATATTGACTCCATTGAGGTGCAATTGCTATTTGAAACAATGTGGGATATTCCACAAGTGGATTGTTCTTGCATGTAGCACACTTTAGAACTTATCTATGTATATCCAAATACATATCATGCCAGTACATTCCTTGTTTCTTAGGCGCTGATGTGTCTTCTTTTGGGAACAGTGAAAGGCTATGTCTTGTACATGGGATTCCTCGAGATAACACTCATATTATTCTTGACTAATGCATAGTCACAATATTCCTTCAGAGCCTATGTGGTACAAGAGTCCTCCTATAAGCTGAAAGCTTTCAGCTTGCCTGATTGTTTATCGCTTTATGGGTTTGTTCGATCTTATTAAAATCGCCACCATAAGTCAAAAGATTGACTAACTCTTGAAGCCACTTAGGAACCATCTCAATGTTGAAGAGGTAAGTGTCGGGTATATCATCATCCACTCCTTTGGGTGCTTTGCCATTGGGTAACCTAGAGAGATGATCTGCTCTGAGTTTTGTTTTCTCTTTTTTACTACAGCCATGAAATCAAGCTCACGCAACATGATGAACCATCTAACAATTCTTCCTGTAAAGGTTTGTTTACTAGATACAAGAGGGCTTGATGATCTGTGAAGAAGACAAATTTGTTAGCCAAAAGATAACATCTAAATTTCTTTATAACATATATCATTCCTAACCCTTCTCGTTCCGTGGCTGTGTAATTGTTTCCCAAACTATTCAATTGTTGACTAGCAAAACAGACTGGGAAATCCATTGTTCCTTATCCTGCTTGAGCCAAGATATAGCCTATTGCAAATTTCGAGGCATCAATGTGAACATAGATTATTTTATCACAATCCGGTGCTTTGAGTACTAGTGTTAATATAAGCACATCATTAAGTTTTGTGAATGACTCCTCCTCACACACTCCTTTATCCACTCAAAGACAACTATCAACCTATATAAGGGTTATGCAATGACTGCATACATGTATATGAACCTTAGGTATTATCCACAATGTCCCATGAAGGATTTCCACAATCACCTTAATCTTGTCAAGATCCGTAGAGATACCATTCTCAAAGATAATATGTCCCAAGATTGTGGCTTGCCTTACCATGAAGACACATTTTTCAGGATTTAGGTAGATTCTATAAGTCTTGCACTTCTTGAATATTTTTTTGAGATGTTCAATATGTTCTGCACTGAGGATAGAGTGAACATAAAGGTTGTCCATGTAAATCTCTAAGAATATCTGCAAGTATTCTTTGAAGGCGTGTGTCATTAGCCTTTCGAACGTGGCAGGTGCATTGGGTAGGCCGAAAGGCATTACCCTATAAATGTAGATTCTCCATTCCGTGGCGATTATCGTTTTGTATTGGTCTTGTACCATGATAGCCAATTGGTTGTATCTTGAGAATCTGTCCAAAAATGAGTACGCTTGTTTGTCAGCCACTCGTTTGAGCACATGTTTCGTGAGTGGAAGGGATAGTTATCCTTTATTGTTGCAACATTCAATTTTTTTATACTCACACATACACGTAATTTCTCATTTTTCTTGGGGAAAACCTCAATGGGTGACACCCAATCAATGTGTTCAATCTCATAAATGAATTTTGCCTCCTTAAGCTTGTCAATCTTCTCTTTAGTTTGTTTGGTAAATGTGTCATTATAGGTATAGGGACGTTGTCTGCAGGTTTTGGTATGAGGCTTCAAGGGATATAGGAATTTGAGGCTAGATCTCAAATGAATCTAGATACAATCGTATTGGAGAGGCAAAGGTCTACTCAATCTATAGACAATCAGCCCCCTTCATTAAGAACACTACCATCATGCTAATGGGAGAACATGAGGCCAAATCAGATGTAGTCACAGTCCCATCTCAAAGACTCTCTTCCAATAAAGTCAGACTCTAAGGGCTAAAATATATTTTTTCAACACCACTGACATGCACAATACTCACCTTACTACCAGGCCCATACCGTTAAGCAAAGACAAAGAGTACTATGAAGAAAAAGGTGGAAAATGACTCTTCCTGTGCAATTTCAAGGTGTCACCACCATGGCATTTCTTGACAGTGGAGTTGGGGTGGCCATTGCTACAAAAGAAACATGAAAAAATGGAAAAAACCTAGTTTAAGAGCAACAAGAATGAAACTACAATCTAAAGCTTGCAGATGGGTATATGGAGAAACCCCTAGGGCTTCTAGAGGAAGTAATTGTCACCTCTTGTGGAATTGCATATCAGTGTACATTTGCAATGGTCCATTTTGGCAAGAAGAACAACTATGACATAATACTTGGAAGACCATTCATGAGACAATTAAAAACAGTCTAGGATTGGAGGTATGACCATATATACCTAAGAATCATGGAAACAACAACCAAGACAAACATAAAAGATCATAGTGCAAAGTATGTAACAAGAACACTTGTTGAGGAGTTCAATTCAGCTACACTAGCAGGATCTGAACTTCCAGCATGTTGGGTTAGTCCAAAAAAGTATGGGTGTGGGAAGCTTCAGATTGTGGAAGCTTAAAGCCCAAAGAGTGTATTCTAAAAAAGGTTTTAGAAGACAAAGACTACATCACCCTTTCCAGTATAAGAAGTTTCTGCTTGGGAGATATATCCTCAATCTTCCAGTATAAGAAGATATCCTCAATCTGCTTTAGGAGTTTCTGTTTTTTTGTTTTAGCTTCTTCTCCCATATTCACGAGGAGGTCGTTCAACTCGGCGTTTATCTTCTCCGCCTCCTCGAGCTTTCTTTTGATACTTTCTAATTCCTTTTGCATGGCTTTTTGTTCTTCTTCCATTCGTGTCTGCATAACAATTGACCCTTCTGCCATCATCAATCGTTGCTTTTTCTCTAGAGTCAAGTCCTTCTGAAGTTCTTGCATCTGTTCTTCATAAATTTGGCTTTCCGTAGTGATGTGAGTCGAGCTAGTAGCTCTGACTCTGGCAGGAGATGCCCGTAGCCTCTGGATGGTTTGATCTTTCACTTTAAGCTGGTCCTTGAGCTCAAGGACCTCATCCTAGCTGGCTTCTTGATCTATCTCCACCTTTTCTTTGGCGTTTCGCATTGCTTCAACTTCTGTAGACTCCTCGCCAGCTGTAGGGTCAGGTTATCCCTTTCCCTCTCAGCATCTATCAATGATTTGCTGAGTTGCTTACACTCCTCTTTGACTCCTTGCATTCTTTGGGCTGCTGCCTGATTTTCTTTTTCCATTTCTTGGCATCTTTGCAATGCCCTTGCTAGACTGGCCTCTAGCTCTGCTTCTCTCTTTTTCTGCCTTTGACTTTGTCCTTGTAAAGAGTCTACTTCCAGCTTTATCTTCACTTCAGTGGCCTTGAGAGCTGCCATCTCACTTTTTGAGGCCATGGACTGCGCTCTTAACCCAGTTAACTTCATCATCACCACATCCCAATCGTTGGAGGGCGGGTGCAGGTCCACAGTATCTGTGGCCATCTCTTTTAGTTCTACTAACCTGATGCTTTGCATTTGTTCCTTAGGCCCTGTGCTTGCTAAGTCGAATGCGACTGTGGCAGCCTCTTCTTTTGTGTATCCTGCAGCTAGCAGGTCTAGAAATGTGCTGTATGCTTCATTTGGCTTTTTCTCCTCACTCTTGGGTTTAACCTCTTCCCTTTCCTGGCTTTGTTCTCTATTGGGCTCTTCCTGGCCTTCATGTTTGTCTTCCTCCTCTTTATCTTCTTGTGGAGGGTTGTGAGGGCGGTGGGCTGGCTGGTAGAGATGTAGGCTTTTTCTTTAAATCGCGGTCTACCTTAGTCTTCCTTTCTCTCTCTTGGTTGCTCGTCCAGTAGTTTCTATCGTACCTACTCCACTTCCTCCTCTATAAAAGGTACATGCGGGATATTTTCTGATGCGGCATCAAGAATCTCCAAATTTTTAATATAATCTTCGAATCTGTCCCTTTGTACCCTTTGGGATGATCTCGACATTGCTTTTAGAGACGGCTTCTAGAGTCCACTCAAATCGCCTTTAAGGGCCCTTTCTGCTCTGCTCTCAATCAGCCACTCTAGTCTTGCAGCTTTTTGTGATTTTGTCTCTTTTGCCGGCACTTGGGCAAAATCTTTCTTTCCCTTCTTTTGCTCTGGCTGCTCTTCTTGAACAGGCTCTAGCCGTCTTTTCAATCTTGTGGAAACCCTTGGTGCTTTTTGTGGCTCGTCTTCTTTGTCCTCTTTGAGCCTCGGGTAGTCGTTTTGTGATGGGGGGTCAGGCCATCTTTCTTTTGCGTGCATTGCCCCATAAATCACCTTAGTGATTAGTTCTCCTGGCACAATATATGTTGGCTTCTTGTTACCCATCTTCACTAGGTTGTCATGTATATATGCTGCATAATTCATTATCTTTGGAGTGCTCTTCATCATTGCCCAAGTGAATGTCGTGGCAATTTCTCTTGGCGGCATTCTGTACTTTTGTGGCCGCTTCGTGCAGATATGGTTGTACAACTGACTCATGATTGCCACTTTTGGGTTGGCAATATCTTCAAAAGTGTAGTTACCTTTCTTCTCAGTGTACACCTTAACATCATCTCTCCTTTTAGTTATACTATCCCCCTTGTTGGAGAGGTATAGTGCATCTGCTACAACTTGCTCGATGATGATTATTTTTGTTTCTGGCCTGCCTTGCAGATCGGTTACTCTAGCCACTCCATCTTCTTTTATGGTCATCAAGTCCCAGACTCTCTTTATGCCAACCCCTACCGGCACTGCTTCAAAATAGTTGTGGAGATCAATCTTCTCCAAGTACCCAGCCATCTTGCTTCTTATGAACTCATTGAGTTCCCGCGGTAGCATTGGTAGCTTGATCACATTCTCTTCAGTGTCTTTGAACACTCCTTGGTAGATCTTTATGTCATTGGACCCTAGCAGATCTTCTTGGATCCATGTGCTGGTGGGCTTTAGTGTTCCTTCTGGTATGATGAAGGGCTCCACTCCTCTAGGTAATCCTTAATGGTCATTCTTTTCTTCTTTGCCGGTGACTTCACGGCTGCCATAGATCCTGTTGCACTCAGTAGTCCGAAGTTAGCGTTTTTTTTCCATATTAGCTGAGAAACTGAGTTTTAACTATCCAAATGACTTGAAAATTGAAAATAAAGCTTAAAAGGAACTTGTGAAGCTGTGCATGTGCCCACAGTGCAATTCTGGCCAAAAATTTTCATTTAGACATCCTACACGTAGGATGTCTTTTTCATTAGAATTGGGTGATACTTGACATGCTGGTAGTCCTTGGCCTATGGAACATGGCTATATGCTTGGCTATGGATTTGGATATCAAAAAGTGGATTTTTTGGGGCTGATTCAGGCTTTAGGTCACAAATTGGGTAGAAAGTCCATAACAGGTAGCAAGTGATGTCCAAATGGGTTGAAAATTGGTATATGGGCTCATTGCACCATGGTAGTGGCTCCCATGATGTCACTCTTTGCACAGAATGTCTAAATTATGTTGGAGACATCCTACGCGTAGGATGTCTTTTTCATCAAAATGGCATGGGATTTGTTATGTGGGTAGTCCTTGGCCTATGGAACATGGCTATGCTCTTGGATTTGGATTTGGACAAGGATTGATGCTTGCAAGAGCCTGTGTAGTGTTTTTGAGCTAAAAAAGGGTATCTTGAAGGTGTTGGGGGTCAAAAATGATTAGAATGGCTTCAAAATTGGTATATGAGCTCTTGATGGTGATGTGATTGGATCTGGAATGGACAAACATCCTCTATAGGCCAAAAATGTCAAATAGACATCCTACGCGTAGAATGTCTACTTCACCAATTTTTGCTTCTAACCACACAGATTGTTGGTGATGTGCTTGTGAATGTCTTGTGCAAGTTTCATGTGATTTGGACAAGATTTGGTAGGTCTATGGCCCATTAGTGCCTCTATGTCCTAACTTTGTGTTTTTTCATGCATATGAGGTCAATGTTGGTCCAAATGTGATGAAACTTGGTGGCTAGCATGTAAAGGTCATTCAGAAAATGTGTGTGATGAAAAATGTTGGGATATGTACCCAGAAATGCCCTTGAGACATCCTACACGTAGGATGTCTCCTGATGATTTTTTCATGGAATGTGCCACTAGTGCCTGCCCTTGGTCCCCCTGAGTCCCTTTTAAGCCTAATTTCAACAAAAAAGTCAAATGGATAGAAAGTAACTCCCTGTGTGGACTTCAGAGCCTCCGAGCCATTTTCTGACTTTTGGAGTGCTTTTTGGCGCAATGAAATTTCTTGATGTTCATCTCCATAGCTTCCTGATCCCTTGCCGTATGGTTTTTGTCAACTTTGGCTTCATTGGAGCTTCATTTGGCAATTTGTTGCTCTAGAAGCACCCGTGGTTGCGTTTACATATCTTCAATCATTTGTGGTGGTCTACCACCATAGGACTTGGTTGTTGATGGTCTAGGAAAGTCGCTCGTGAAGTTTGGTCGCAAACGGGCATGCGGTTTGGCCGCGAGAGCTATTTGACGCTTTGTGTGTCTGATGCCGTTTCTGAAGTTTAGTGCCGCTTCAGGTCACTTTTTGGTCATGTGGGCCACATAGACTTGTCGAGCATGTCGAGATGCTCCTACCCATGAGATTTGGTAGCAGTTGGGCGCCTTTTCGCCGATTTCCCATTTGGTGGCCTCTTGCGGGATTCTAGGAATTAGTGTTTTTCCTGATGGTTTTCTACTGCCTTTGGATATCCAAGACTGGTCTCCTATGCTAGGGTAAGCTGTCGATGAAGTCTCGTTGTTTTTGGGTTAGCCGTTAGGTGGCTGCTTCTACTTGTAGGTCTCTACCGCCCGCTTTGTGTGTGAACCCTACGCTAGTTTTCGCGACAAAACGACAAACATGCACGAAAAGCTCAAGGTGGTGAGCCTACCTCTCATGTCTGAAGCCTGTCTGGTAGTCGTGCGCGTCGTAGAAGCTGCTGGAAGGTCCGTTCGCTCTAGGTGGAAGAAGCTCTCTCCAAAAGGTCAATAGTAAAAATGAGCTAAAAATGAGGTGAAAATTTCTTATAATGGAGGTCCCCGAACCACTTTTCATGAAATTTGACATGTGCTCCCAACTGCTTGCAAGATGCAGTTTAGACTCAAAAATTTCTTGATTTGGACTCCATTTGATCTGTTTACCAGAAATTTGGCATTTCGGTCAAAACCTGGCCAAAACACGATTTCCGCTCCAGTCTCATAATTGCACTCCCACGGTACCATAGGCTGTCCTATAGTCACTGATCATCCCCATTTTATTTTTTTTCATTACGACCGTTTTTCACCTGCTTTTTGTATTTTTGAAGTTTTTCTGCCAAAAATTAGCAAAATAAAAGGAAAATAGCAAATCAAACCCAAAAAATCCCCAAAAATCATAATAAATCACAAAAATCACCGCAAAACATTACATACACTCACATGCAATTTCTATGGCTGGATTTCTCCGTTTTACCAATATTTTGCCCAAAAAATGGCTATTTCTACTTAGATACACACACCTAGAGGCTTGATTTGGCGTTTGGTCCCATATACCTATAGATACATGCTGTATAAGGGCATATATACTTGGGTTAGTCCAAAAGAAATTGCAATCAAACAACAACCCTTAAAATAGTCGAAAATCATGTCCTTTTTTGCTCTTTCTGCTATTGGTTCCGCATTTGAGAATGCCTCCCCCACTCATTATCTGCATCATCATTTACTTCCAGATGTTCAGAGGAGTTATAAAACTCTTCTTGTTCTGGTGGTTCTATCGTCTCATCTTCTCTGGGTATAATGCTTACCATGTAGTAGGGTAGCACATCATAGCCATCCTTATCACAAAATTTTGTGTTGGACTATCTATAAGGGTACAGACATCCAATGTTGCTAGTATGTGTTCCCATTCTAGAGGTTCCAAGGCATCTTCAAGGAAAGGTTCCGGAATATACTCCTTGTCCTCAATCGCTCTTTCTAAGACGCATTCCTCCCTTCTTAAGCTTCCACAATGTGAAGCTCCGCACATCCATAGCTCTTTTTGTTACCCTAACCATGCTGAGAGTTCCGATCCTGTTACTGTAGTAGCTGAATCAAACTCTTCCACAGGTGTTTGGTTCACATCTTTGTAACTATGGTCTTTTAGGTGTATTTTAGTTGTTGTCTTGCCATGTCTAAGTATATGTGGTCGTAACCCCAATCTTGGACCATCTTCAATTGTCGCATGAATGGTCTTCCCAAGATGATCTCATAATTGTTCTTTTTGTCGAAATCCACTATCACAAATGTATGCTCATACTCGATTCCACACAAAGTGACAATCACCTTTTCTAAGAGTCCTAGAGGCTTCTCCATGAACCCATCTGCCAATTGCAATTTCATTTGGTAGCTCTTAAAGCTGGTTTTCCCCACTTTTTCCAGATTTCCTTGGTGGTGATAGCAACTCCCGCTCCACTGTGAAGAATAGCTTTGGAAACTACTCCTTGGAATTCTACTGGTAGCGTGGTGTTTCCATCTTCTCCCTCGTAATACTCTCCAACCTTGTTTAATGGTACTGGCCTAGTGTTTAGTTGAGGCCTCTCCAACTCTTGGATCCCTTCCTGTAGCTTCAAGGTGGGGTCTTTCACTCCAAATTTTTCTAGGCATTTACCTACTGTGGTCCACATGTTTGGTCGTAACCTGAGGAGTTCAGCTAATGTGATTGTGCATGCCACCGGGGGTGGACAATAACTCAATCAACCCTTGTGAATCCATTACTTTGTTAGAAGAAAGTCTTTGAGATGGGATTGCTCTCACTTCGGACTTGGCTTCATACTCTCCCAGGTAAGAGGGTAAAGTTTTCAGCGAGCCTGGTTGGCTGTGCCCCGAACTAATTGATCCCTGGTCTCCCCCTTGTGAATGTATCTCAAAGTTCATTTGCGACCTTGCCTCAAATTCTTCAATAGGAGGTAAGATCACATTCTTCTCTTTTATCGTGCTATTCATGTGGTTACTCATCCTATTAGCCTCGTTGGCCTCACGGATTTGCTTCCACAGATCATCTAGACCGTTACAGTCCTTACCCATTTCTGTCAATGTTTTAGGCTGGAACCTGTCACTTGCCTCATCTGTTGTATATGGAACTATGATAGGCTCTCCTCTGGACTCATCGCATTAGTGAGTCTTTCCTTTGTTTCTACTTGTTCCTCTAAAGTTGGTTGGATAGGGGTTGGAGCTGGTGCTTCATGCCAAATTGCAGGTTTACCCAGCGGGTCTTCCATCAATGATTGAGATATTTCAATTATCTTTTTACACATTTCCAACCTTTGTTTTTCTATTTCCGCATATGGATAAGTCATCCATCTTTGCTCCTGGGTTTGGTTCTTTTTGAGTCTGGCTTCATAAGCTTTTAGAAGCGCATCCAACTGCTCATTTACCTTGTCTGCAGTACAAATCCTCCTGATCCTGCACTTTTGGGCTCTGTTATTTCCTTGGGTGCTATGGTTGTCGTGGTGTGTGAGCTTAAGCTAGCTAGATCCTCTAACCGCTCTAATCTATCCTTTGTATGTTTTAACTCCTCGGATAGAGTTGTTTGCTCTAGTTCTTTCCTAGCTTTCATACGCGCCTTTCTAGCTTTCCACATGTTTCTCTGATTTTTTGTTTTTGAACTTTGGGCATCTGTTTTTGGCTCTTCAACTATGGGTTCGTTCGTCATTCTTTGAGCTTGGGCTCGTGTCACCGCCTGAATAGGTATGATTGTTTCATTTTCTGACCCTCCACTGGAAGGTACTGTTTCTAGCATGTTCAAGGTAGTTTTTGCTCCTTTGCTCGGGTTTTTAGGGCAATCGGGAATCAGATGAGTAACTCCACACTCGGTGCAATATGCGTTGATTCTAATGATTTCATCATGAGGACAGTCTCTTAGCTAATGGTCTCCACCACACTTGTAGCAGGGTCCCTTGGGTTGTTGAGGTGCTCCTTGAGCTCCTCTTTGTTGGTATGCATGTCTCTATCCGCCCATGCCTCCGTTGGCTATGAACAACAATGTTCATTCATCTAAGCTATATCTTCATTTTCCTGCTGCCCGTGCAACTGTTGGTGGTCCTGTACTTCCTATCATGCTCCATGGTTCTGGTGTCGAGGGTTCTTCCGGTAGATAATAGACAGAGTTTGCCGCATATCCATTGGGATCTTCATAATATGCATGCATAGGCACCAAAGCCTTATCCACTAATTCGGTTACGGTTGGTATGTATCTTATACCAACTGGTCGTAATCCTGGTAGGGGTGGTTGTTGCCCCAACACCGGTTGTGGTCTTTCTACACCTACAGGTCCTGGTAGGTTGCCTGCTTGATACCTAAGCATCGGTGGAACTTGAGGTGAAGCTACCTGAGCTTGGGAAGCGTAAGGTCTCTCTCTCACATATCCTTTGTTATAATAACATTCCTCTGTCCCAGGGTTTGTCCATTTTTGTTCAATAGCACACCACTTGGGCTGTTTAGCCTGGGGTTTGGCATACAAGTTAATTTTTTTTAGCACTTCATCTACAAGTTGCTCTTGGTTTACAGCTACTTCTCCCTTCGGTGCTGTCTTAGAAGACTTGCTTCCACTTTGTTGTGAAGATGAATCGTCGTCAAGGTCCTTGAACTCCCCCTCTTTGTAGACTGCACAATTGTCCACAAGGTAGAGAGCCTCCTTGGTCAACTCATTCTACGTCGTGCTCCTCTTCATATGTAAGCCTTTCTGGAGATCTGCATTCCTTAGTCCTTGGATGAATATAAGCATAAGTCTAGACTGAGTTGGCAGTTCTTCCACAGGACAGAACTTAACATATCTTTTTAGTTTTAGGACTGCCTTTCATACAGATTCCCCATCTTTCTATTTGAATTTATGGATTTGTGAGACGATATTATGAGCTATCCCCCTTTGTGAGAATTCCTCGATAAATTCGTCAAACACTTCCTCCATAGACTCAAAGTCTCTACGCTCTACAGAGTCAAACCAAGTGGCAGCGTCATCCTCTAGGGTTAGTCCAAACCCTGCAAATTGGATAGGTAAGTCTAACACCTCTTCAGCTCTAATTACACGCACAAAGACTGCTACATGATCTCTTGGGTCTCTGTTTCCTGTGTACTTCTTGTTTACCCATTTTTGCACTTGAGAAGGTCTAATTCTACGATGGTCTACAAACCTCATCATTGGATCTCCACGTCCTAATCGATATACCTCCTCAGGTCTTCTGTAGTAGGCTGGTTCCTCTCCCAGTGGTGCTTCTAAGCCATAATTTCTAACAGTTCTCGCCAAAGATGGTTCATCTCTTCGAACTCGTTCTATGGGTGGCCCTCGAGGCTCTGTTGACCCTTGAGTCTTTGGCTTACTCTCTCCTTGATACCTTGAATAGAGTGGTGGTTCTTGCAAATCCCTTAGCCCTCGTGCGGCTTGATAACCATCTCAGTTTTGGTCTTGCTCCATTGTTGCACTCTGTCGAAGCCATGCCTGCAAAGATGGCTATTTGCTAGTTGGTTTTGATTGTTGACTGCCTGCGGTTGGGTAGAATGTGAGGTAGCATCATACTCTTCAGAAAAAGGATTTTTCGACTTGCTCGGGGTGTAGGTGGCTCTTGGCACTTCCTTTGGGGCATATGCTGATGCTCCTGGACATGTCGCCCTTTCTACCTCCTTTGGGAGAATACGTTGGTATTTTCGCCCGTATCTATCAACAAAAACTATACCCTTTCCCAATGCAGTTTCACAAGAGAATAAGTAAAGAACCTTGTCTTTGCTTAATTCGTTTAAGTATGGTTCTTTGCTGCGAAAGTAAGCGACTATACCCTCACTCTCATGCTTGTAGATTCCCACGTCCTCATTATAAGTTGGAACCCTGGTTGTATTCTTACCATACATAAAAATAGCTCCGGGCCGATCAATGTTTGGTGGTGGTTCTTGAGCTTCTGAAACCATTTTCCCTTTCGCCACGTTATCTCCATATCTGTTGTAATCTTCAGGGTTACTGACTATTAGATAGTGGCTCCCCTTTTTGTCTCAGAATCTATCTCCATCATCATAGACTCGGATTATCTCCAATCTCTAAGCCGGCTTCTCTTCGATACAAATGCACTTGCGTCCTTGATAGTCAGAATAGACTAGGGCTCCCCTCGAGTTTGTTCCCTCTAAGAAGATCACAGTGAGCTTGAAATCATTCAAAGGATTTAGGGAGGTGCTTCCTCTCGTCATTGGTCCGTCATATGTGAAACCTCTTGGCTGTTGACTACCCATCATGAAGAAAGATTTTTCTGATGAGGTTTCAGTATCACTACCTTCCTCAATAATCGGTGCTAGTGGATCTATCCTTGCCTGAGTTACACTCTCCTCGGTGGACACTAAGATACCTTGGTGACCTGCCACCTTCTGGTCTCTAAAAATGTATCTTCCTAATCTTAAATTCATCAAACTTATCAATGCAATTTATCACAAATCCAACCACTCACCTGGCAAAGGATCAGTCTCCGCACAACTTCTTGCTTTGCTGCTGAATATACATGTACACAAGCGTTTAATTTTGGCAATCGAATCAAAGCATTTATCTGCTAGAGGTTATCTTAGTAATGATTGGTATAACTGGAGACTTAATCTCAACCACTACTGTATTTTATACACTGCTGATGTTCTGGATTAGGTCTACTAATCTGGAATTGTACTTCCCTCGGATGTTGCTCAATTTACGTGAAAGAGTCTGAATTCAGACAATCTTTGCTCTGTCAAATGGACAAACAAGGTCCAAATTCACTTCTGAAAGAAGTTTTGGAACCCTTAAGCCAAATGGAATCTCACTATCTAAGCCTAGTCAAATTTTCTCTTCAGTAGGTCCCAATAGACATCCTACACGTAGGATGTCTCCTACTTTGTTTTGCCTGGATTTTTGTACTATGGATTCCCCTTGATGTGCTGAGCCCACAGATGTTTTTACTTTTTGATTTGGACACCTATAAGCTGCTCAATGGGTGAGAAATTTGTTTTGATAGCCTGTTGTTTGTTGATCTTGATCAGACTAATCAACTCCAATTTGGACCAAAATTGATTGGGGGGCTTGCCTGAGGCTATACAACACCTTGCTATGCCCACTGTCAGTATATGGCTTCAATTTCTTGCTTTAGACATCCTATGAGTAGGATGTCTTTTTCATCAGAATGGCCTCAAATTCAAAACACACGCTCCCCTTGAGTTGTTGATCACTTTGGTATGCTCAAAATTAGGTTTGAAGTGTAAAAACACACAGAAGACATCCTACGCGTGTCTTTTTGGCCTGTTTGATCCCATACTTGACCCACAGCTTACCCTTGATGTCAGCAACCCAGTGGTATGCTTAGATTTCGGTTTGGATTTCAAAAGTCATCAATTTTAGCTGTTCTTGCCTTTTTTCAGTCAAAAGTACTAAAGTCTATTTTGAACCCAATTTTCTCACCCAAATGAGGTGAAACCCCTCTCAGTCACTCAATATATTATGCAAATCATGCTCATACAGCCATCATATGGTTTTGGTCTTAAAATAATTCTTTGGCACAATTTGGGTAGGATGTCTGGCAATTTCAGTCTACCTAGCCTTATCCTATCAAGATATGGTCAAATTTCCACTTTCTAGTCGAAAATAGGGTAAACGCCACCTTCTGAACACACTGGTCAACTCAAAATCCCAAAATTCTCACCAGATTAGCATGTAGACATCCTACGCGTAGGATGTCTCCTGGCTTGAAATTAATTTTTTCCTGACATAAATGCTCTTGATGCTCTGCAGCTCTATCAGAGACACTCACAGTAACTTTTGGACTTCACTTAGGCTTTCAAACACACTTTTGCGTCTTTTACAAACTTGTGATGAATTTACCAAGCAAGTATACATGCATGAAGTGCTCTAGATCCTGAATCATGATGTCCTACTTACTCTACTCCTACTCATCATGTGAAATGGTGATAATGGTATTTTGGTTGCTTTCTGGCCTCTCCGGACTCTCAAGCTCTCCTCTCACCGCTTCTACCACTCCAACTCCTACTGAAGAACTCAACTAACACCTAAAACTATCTTATTAGTCTACCTAAATCTACCTAAGTCAAAGGATCTAGGCCAGACACATGCTTCCTAGACTCCCTCTAAGAGCTAGAGAGTCCTCCACCCT
This sequence comes from Adiantum capillus-veneris, assembly GCF_014529385.1. Classification (NCBI taxonomy): domain Eukaryota; kingdom Viridiplantae; phylum Streptophyta; class Polypodiopsida; order Polypodiales; family Pteridaceae; genus Adiantum; species Adiantum capillus-veneris. The sequence continues at coordinate 24,645,713 of NC_140948.1, read as the reverse complement.
ATGATCCTATCTAAATGTAAAACGAGACTCTTGGCAAGCCAAAAATCCCTATCCTCAAGGACTAGTTTCGGTCACCTACCTAAGGTTTTCGTCCCCGGCAACGACGCCAATGTTGGACGGATACGCCGCGACGGACGTCAGCACAGCGAGAACTCACCTAACATATAATGTCAGCTAAGGACGGAGCTCGATCCGCAGGCACGTGGAAGCAAGCATAAGGTGTCAATCTACACTCAACCGACTCCTAACTAATTCCTACAGAGGTCTCTACCAATTGTCTAAGTCACAGCCTTCAAGAGTGCATAAGAGGAAACTTCCTACAACGCTTCCTAGAGCGAAACACCCATCAAACATCCCGAAACACCACAGAAATTGAAGGAGACCCTACTATCACCAATAGGTCACTCTCCCTAAGGTCTATGAACCAAAACCCCAACCCAAAACACCCGGTGTAAAATCACATAGGATGTTTGGCCGAAATTTACAGGTCTTGTTTCCAAAATCTAAAGTGCCTAACGTGTAGCTCTACTCCATGTGAACACGTGGATATACTACAGTGCAAAATTGGACAATGTATGCTCACCAAATCACCAGATGAAGCTCGTAGAAGGAGCTCGCAAAACCGAACCATACGCGCGCAATGTAGGTATCGGCTCGTAGCTCTCGTCAGGGGCAACACGCTACACTTCTCCGCACTCGATTCTGACCACCGGTGCACACGTAGCGTCAAGATGAAGCTCACACTCTCTCTTGTACACAGTACGCTCACTCACAGACTTCAAAACTTCTTTTAAAAATGACAAAGGTCTTTCATTAAGGTCAAAAAGTGGTAGAAATACCTTACAATTCTCAAACCCTAAAGTTCCAAATCAACCATCTACTCCATCTAACTATCAAAACTGGGATACAATTTGGAAACTTCTGTAAGTCCCAATATTTACAAGGTGAAAAATCAGATTTCCTCAATAAATGAATAATTACAAAAAATGGTAAATAGAAACTCGCTCCTAAAGAGCTATAAGTTTTTCCTAAGGACCATAAATGTTTTAAATGTGGAAAGAAAAGTCATAATTATTGTTCTTGCCCCAAGAGAATTTCCCGCAATGAGACTCCAAGAGCCTCTATATTTAAAGCTCTAAAAGAGGATGCTCATTGCCAAGGATTTCTCCTTTCCTATGCTTGGGGAAAGATGCAAGAGCATGATGCCTTTATTTTGTTTGACCCTGGTTCAACTCACAACTTCATATCCACGGAGTTGACCACCAAGCTACGTATACAAGCCCATGAGATGGGAGATACATTAAAAGCCGATGGATCTATCAAGGGACAAGACATCTCAGTTACTCCCTTAGTTGGAAAATTGAGGCTTCATCTCCAAATCTATGTGGACAAAGAGGATTTCTTCATCTCCCCTCGCAAACATGAGGATGTTATTTTTTAAGCACCATGGTTTAACCGCATGGCTTCCAACATGAAGTTCCTTTTGAAAGGAGAATCTACTTCACCTACAAGGGAAACGAGCATGTACATAGATGCTAATGAGTTGGGGAGCACCATATCCCTGCAATAAAGGGAATCAAGAGGAATTAGAGTTGTCTAATTTCCTAAATGGATTCCAAGATGTTTGCATTGATGGAATTCCTAGTGAGCTACCTCTAAAATGAGGGATAATGACCATGCAATTGAGCTCCTACCAAGAAGCTCACCGCCTAACAAGCCTCCTTATCGAGTTTCACAAGCTCAACAAGAGGAGATCATGAGGCAAGTGCATGAATTGGTGGAAAAAGGGATGGTGAGGTCTAGCTCCTCTCCATTTTGTTCACCATTACTTTTAGTGAAAAAGAAAGGTGACACATATCACATGTGTCGACTATAGAGCACTAAATAAGATCACTATCAAAAATAGATTTCCCGTGCCTCATAGAAGATCTATTTCATAAGATACAAGTTTTGGCCTGGAAAATGCTCAAGATGCATTCAAACTCATGATGGACAAAAATATTTAGGCCATTCAAATTCTCTTGAGGAGTACAAGCGACACCTCTAGATAATCTTTCAAGTTGTGAGAGAGAATAAGCTTTTTATTAATCAAAAGAAAAGTGAATTTTTCCTACAAGAGATTCAATATTCAGGTCACATTATCTCTAGAGATGGGCATCCGTATGGATCCAACAAAGTTAGAGATAATAAAAGGATGGCCTAATCCAAGGAATCTATAGGAGGTACAAAGCTTCATAGGTATGTGTGCATACCTATGAAGCTATAAAGGATGGCCTAATCCAAGGAATATATAGGAGGTACAAAGCTTCATAGGTATGTGTGCATACTATAGATGCTTCATAAAAAAAATTATTGCTAATAGCAAGCCCATTACATGACTTAACAACAAAGAACATTAAGTATACATGGACTGCAAAAGTGCAAGAAGCTTTTGAAGAAGCTTAAGGAGAAGCTTATCTCTCAATGTGTGCTCACACTATTAGATCTCCCAAAGCCATTTGAGGTCCAATGTGATGCTCGTGGTGACTGCCTTGGAGCTATTTTTCTTCAAGAAGGGCATGCCATAGCATATAAGAGTCAAAGACTCAACTCCAATAAGTGAGTATTGGGAAAATACAAAAAAGAGCTACTAGCTATACTATATGCCCTAAACACGTGGAAACACTATCTCTTGGGGACTTCATTCATCCTATGAATGGATCACAAAACCTCAAGAAATTTGTGATGCAAACCAAGCTCTCTGACAAACAAATTAGGTGGGAAAATTTTCTTTTGCAATTTAACTTTCAATTGCTCACATTGCTGGTAAGCACAATCAAGTGGTCCATGCACTTTCACAATGACCAACGATAAATGTGGTGTCTATAGGAACTCACAATGATCTATCTTTTATGATAAATGAGTATGATATTGACCAAGAATTGAAGTACGTAATTACATCCTTTGCAATATGGAAGAAAAAAGAACCATTCACCTTGAAGGATGGTTATCGTCCAAGCGGCAATAGGCTATGTGTTAATCACCCATATAATTAGAAAGTCATGTATGAATCCCATACTTCTCCTTATGCGGGGCAAAGAGGGATTCCATAGTCTACTCTTCAAGGAGTAGAAATGTATTTATGTTGGTCTAGAATGAAAAGTAAACATACAGGAGTATGTTTCAAAAAGTGTGGTATGCCAAAAGTCAAAATTTGACTGGGGGAAGCAACTTGGATTGTTTCAATCAGACAACCTTAACAAGAAAACACACTCTATGCCTGTCAAAACGACTATTAAGGCACACCAAACGGAAACCCTCTTCAGATCTCAAATTTTCAAGTATCATGGCTTGCCAATGTCCATAGTGTTGGACAAATCTCCTAGAATGACCAAAAAATTCTAGAAGAATCTCTTTGAGAATCTAGGAAGTAGATTAAATTTGTCTTTTGGCCTATCATCCACAAACCGATGACCAAAGTGAAATAACTAATCTAACGATTCTTGATCTACTAAATGCCTATGTCATGGAAGTAGATCAATGTTATCAATGAGAGAAAAACCTACCTCTTATAGAGTATGCATACAATGACATTGTACATACTTCTATGGGGAAAGAACCTTTCAAGGTTAAAGAGGGATGTGGGATGCATGTCTAACCTCACCATCCTATCTTATTGCAATATTAGCGTGAACCACGATTAATCTGTCAAACCATGGGACAAAGATGACTTGACTAGTGCATAGAGGCTACAAGAGGTTGTCAATCTCTTGGAAAACAACTAACTACTCGCATCTAACTCAGGCTACACTCAAGTGACTGTCATCACCAAAAGCCAATCGGCAAGCAAATCACATCTGTTACAGCATCAAATGACATCCAAACGTAACGAAACTTCTAGGACAAGTTTATAAGACCTAAGCACACATGCCTATGGTCTCAAACCCCACTTTAGGTCAAGTTCCAAAATCACGATTATTAACAGCAGTGGATTTTTGACTTAGTCGTTTTCGACCCAGAATGCATCTAAATACTTAGCAATGATTCCCCAATACCCCACCTATGCTTAGTTTTCAATTTAAAAGTGTAAATTCCTAGTTATGATAAAATTAGGCCACGGATCGACGACGCCAAAAGCTACGAAATACTGTGAATGGCTTATGTCAATGTGTAGAGCTCTTACCTGCGGCGATTGCAATGCAACAAACACATTCACAATGTGACAACCAAGGAGGGAGGAGGAAGCACGAGAAGGAGAGAAGTGAGCGCCGATAGCTCACACTGTGTATTTCTTATCCAAAAACTTAATAAAATCTTTACAAAGTTGGCTTTTATACCTTAGCCAAGGTCTAAAATGTGTAATGTCTGGCGTCCAAGACCTTTGAGAGTCCACACTTATTGTATCTGCAACCTAGGTACACTAAGTGACCTATGCTTTACATCTTGGAACTCTTATTGAGCCCTTAACACGTTACAATTATCACAATGGCTAAATAAATCGGGAAATTACAATACATGGCCATTTTGGAAAAATGTGAAAAGTGTGTAACTCCAATCTTTATTGCTTCTTCATTTTGATCTTCAATGTACATTCGTACGTCTTCGGTCTTTAGCAGCTTTTGTTAACTGACGTTGACTCAGTTAACATTCTCCCCTTCCTATTTTAGTGTCTATCCTCGGGCACTATTGAAAGGTGTCCGTGGAGGCTGTGGAAGGTTTTTGATTGGTTGTTGATGGGCTGATCTTCATTTTGTCGTTGGATTTTTTGATGAGGTTTAATTTGCTGCAACATCTTCATTGATCCGAGTAGTTCATTTTGAGAGATGATGTTGCATTTGTCTGTTGTAATAGCATCATGATGAGGTTGCTGTTTATTTATGAAAAATATGTACAAGGGAAGTAGAATGATGAGGTTCTAAATTAGGGTCTTATACCTGGATGACCAAAGGGAAAAAACCCAGTGGAAAAAAAGTTCTCCAATTAGGCATGTTGATAGAAGTCTTTGATGTTGTTGGAGACCTTTGATCACTTTTGGCATCTGGATTTTGACTACGAGCATTGGAAGACTTAGGAATCCAAACCTCTTGATGACCTTTGTAACTCCTTTGTTGACTTTGTTGAGCTTTAGGTCCTGCTGAGATGTTGAGATCTTCATGCAATTCTGGTGTAGTTGCAGTTGGCTTGTGGTTGACTGGTAGCCAAACCTTTGTATACCCTGTGTAGAATCCTTGTCCAAGAAGAACATTTTTTGAGATCCATCTTTGTTCTGTATCCTTTTGTGAGCCGTGGTAGACTTCAACATCATTCAATGTTGTTCTGTTGTATATCTGCTTCTTAGGTATCCTAGGATATTGTCAAGATTGATACCTTGTGGGCCTTCTTTCTTGGGAGGGACTTGAAGTTACTTCATATGCTCTAACCTGTGGTTTTGGTACCCATATCTGTCTGTTACCTCCATAGGACTCCTGATCTTTTAAGCTCCATTGTGATGCTATCCATCCCATGTGTTTGTCTTTCTGTGTTGATTTCTCATCCATAATCCAAACCGGATCATTGACTTTGACTAAATTGCTCGAAACAAACACTTGATTGACTTTCCTTTGCTTTCTTGAGTACTTTGGCTGATATATCTTTGCTTTTCTTGGTGTCTCCTTAGAGGTTTTAGTTGGGTCAACAATTAACTTGAAGTTTGGAAAGCCTGACTTTCTTGAAGAAGCTGATCCATGAGGGTTCTTTGATGTAGAGGCATATGCTTTCACATCTTCTATGCTAATCGGTGAAAGTTTCACTTTAGCTTTACCTTTGTCTGCAATTTTGATCTTCGGTCCTTCTAGATTTTGTGGAATTTTTTGCTCCATAGCTATCATGGTTGCTATTGCCTGATTTGCTTTAAGCTCTTCTAAAGTTCTGTTCGATGGAGATAAATCATCTTCAATAAGATTTGCTTTAATATGAGTCTCCATTTTAACTGTGCTTGAGGACTTTGTACTGTCGTCCGCGGGTAACCAATCTTGGTCTTCATTCTTTGTTGCCTTTGAAGACTGCATCTTCATTGAAATTTGTATCTCTAACATCTTCTGGGCCATTGGCATTCCCATTATAATGTCTTCTGGCATATCCTTTGCTGTGATCACGTGGAATTGAGCTTTGATGACCTATGAACTTACTTCAATGGTGTTGGAGATGATTCCCTAGCATTCTGCTCATTTGTCTCCTGATATGCTCACAAATTTAAGAGCATCTTCCAATTGTGGTTGACCACATTTCTTCCAAGTGCGAAAGGACATGAGGTTCTTGCCTAACTGAAAATCTAGCTTTACTTCACTTGAGAGTTTTTCTTCGTTTTCACCAACAATGTTGCACTTGATTGAACTTGGTTGAACTTTATCTGCATTTTCTTTGCTTTGACCACCTACTTTCGTGGATGTTGGCTCGTTTTGTTGTAATACTGCACCTTTTTCTTGCAACTGTTGAGTATTGTGTTCCTGCATTTGAGTAACTTTTGATCTTAGAAGATCCACTGTGCTTTCTGGCAGAATCTGTCTCTTTGAAGGAGATTTTAATGGTGACCTTTGTGTGGCCTTTTGGACTTTAGATTTCATTGATTTGGTCTTTTTTATCACCTGTTCTGGTAGCTTGAGGCTTTGCATCATCTTTAGATAGTCCTTGACTTCAGATTTAGCATCCGTAGGGGCTTGTACAAGGTCATGAACTTGCTGGGAATCATTGCCATTTGCATCTCGATATGCATATGCAAGCTTGGTCTCATGCAATTTCTTGAGCACTGTGGGATTTGTCGGCTTTTGGCTTTTGCTTGTGGAGATCAACTGAAAATTTTGTCCCTGATGATCTTCATAGAAGAATTTTTGTAGATTCTAATGGGATCTGGGTCAGTGGGAAACTTCCAACAACCATATGATCTTCCAATGGTTTTTGCTTTGAAGGGGTATGCTGGCTAGAAGTTATTGGGCTTCTATAGCTGGTGTAGCATTTTCTTGTACTAGAGCTGAGCTTGATGAATTTGCAGCTCCCCCCTTCCTAGGGTGATCACTATAGCCTGCTTCATTCTGAGAGCTCAAAACCATTTAGCTCTGGTTGAGTCTCACCTTTTGGGATTGTGATGGTACACTTTGGGTAGCATTGTTGATGTTTGGCATCTATAAACCTTCTGCATAGTTTCCTATGTATTTCCATGAAACATGAAAAATTATTCCCCAAGTCAAGTTGTAGATAGCATTATCTTTGCCTTGATATTGTCTATCCCATGGGTCTCCTATGATATGATCTTCTGTGGTTTCAGGACCCAAGGCATTATAGATGCTAGACTCTCGTCTATATGGGTGAAAGCATGTTAACCTGTCATGATTTTTCATGTCCCGGACAATGCTAACTAGCACAATTTTGACATATGCTAACTAGTACAATAACTTGAGCTACATCTCCAAGATCTATGACATATGATATATCAATAGAAAGCACTTGAAACAAGGAATCTAAATGTACAACCTCCGACAAATTTTGATATTATTTGTAAAAAATTTACCAGACGCCCAACTTTTTGAAGATGTGCTAACTTGAAACTGCTAACTAGCACAAAAAGCGCGACAGGTTAACATGCTTTCACCCATTATATCTATGACTATTTTGGTCAAAGTATATGCTCGTTTGGTCACAACATCGGAGCTTGATTTCTAATGGAGGAGAATTTGGCTCTGAACAGATTTCTGGGTTCACTCGCGTAATATCCTTTAGCTCTAGAGAGGATGGGCTATAATAGATTATTTTCTTTGAAATGAACCATCCTTTCTGATCTATCACTAGACGCACTTCTATGAGTTGGTATGTGGGTCGTTCAAACACTAGTTGATCCTTTTTGTATAGTTGCCCTTTTTGGTCTACATAGTGTACATATAAATTATGTGTACCATACAAAGCTAACATCATTCTATCTGATGTGTCCCTTAGACTCGTGAATGATTGCACACTTGTGATAGTGGATGCAAAATCATTTGCAAACCTAACAGTCTTTTTAACCTTTGGTGATATCTCGACACCTTTACTAAATTTATGCAAGAATTTGTTGTTCAAAGAATCAATTTTAAGCTTTTCAGGTGCCTATGCATTCTTATGCTGATTTTGAACTTGCAGTGTTGTTATTGGTGCTTCTAATGGTAATGCAGAATCATCTGATTGCATTAAAAGTGATGAGTTAAATGCACTTACATCGAGATTCGCATTTCCAACTTGCTTTGTGCCTAGCTTGGCAGTTGATGTATCCCTGTTGTCAAGATTTCTTGGACAATCTTTAAAAAAATGTCCACCTTTTTGTCCACAATCTGAACAATATGCCATGACTGGTGGTATCTCAATCGGTTTTGTCATGTCAAGCTCTAGCTGAGAAGTTTCTGCTTCTATGTTTACCAAGTTGTTGGCATCTTCTTTTAGAACATTGGGCATCAAGTTGTAGATTGCTCCATCTAGACCTTTGTACCGTCTTTGGCTTGGTTCTCCAATTAGATTTGCTTCTATTGGCTGATTTATTGGATCTTGCAATTCTTGCTATCGACTATAGATTTGACCACTATAATCCATGACAATGACCCTGATTGCATATGCACTAAATGTATGTTTTGCGGACTTGTGCAGATTTCTAGATAAAAACTCTGGTTGACTATCTGAACTTCTATCTGCACTTTATCTTTGAGCTTGCAAAACCTGGCTCCACTAAAGTCAATGAACATCTGGGAGTTCTCTGAATCCGGCTTTACTCTGATGAATAGGATCTTGGCTCCTGTGTTGCTTTTGTTGTTCATCAAGTATCTATGGCCTTTTGAATCTGTATACAAGACTTTATCTCCATTGTAGCCATAAAGCTGTAAAATTTGCTCTGTTGCACTTGTACTTGTGTTACCACTGCTACTGGCTTTCTCTGCTGTAATTGAACTCTCAGCTTGAGATGATTCCATGTCGACTGGTTCTGTAAAAATTGTCTCCTAGCAAACTTTGGTATTGATTAGCAAAAAAATTTCTACTCAAGTTTGATAAGACTGCTTTTGCCAAAGTACTTTTGGCAGTTGATTTCTCTTAGACTCACAAGAGTTAATTAACTCTAGCTCGAAAGTGTCAGAATTGATTGCAGCCTTTGAAATGATGAAAATCTAGGCCTTGAATAACCTAACCTATAGATTAGATTGTTATCCCACTTGACTTGAATTCAGCTCTTGTCAAGCTCCCCTGCAACCTGGTTCTTCAATATGAGCTAAGTAAGTCAGCAATTGAGATTTCCAAGTTATATCCTCGCAAGGAGCTAAAGGACTAATCTGCAACTTGAAATTGAGTTAACAGGTACCAATTTGGATCTGATGGAACCCAAAATTGACTAGTGGCCTTATATTATGTTGTTCTAGCACTGTACAATCTCAAAAGTGCAAAATCTTGTTTCTGGGACTCAAAAGTAAATAATCTCGACTATTTACTTTTCTCAATTTCTACACTTTTTAGGCTTGTTTTGCCAAGTAATTACCTTGTTGTGGTCTCTAGACAAATTTGGTTGAGTTTGATCAAGATTTGTCCAAGTTATCAACTGTGTAGTGTCTGTAGACTCTGATTCCAACAATCTGGTTTAAGTCTCAATTTTGTGATCCAAATTTCACCAAATTTGATTTGTGGAGTCTACTTGATGTGCTTGACCCTGTGGTATACCCAGTTGTGTAAAATTTCTCAATTCTGGAGCAAATGTAAATAATCGCGATTGTTTAACACATCAAGATAAGCCTACGAGTCAAGTTCCACTGAATTTGAACAAGATTTACCAAGTCACACTCAAGTTCTTGACATTCAGTACAGAATTCAGTTTTTATCAAGGTTTTGGTCTGTTTTGTGATCCAAACTTCATGAGGCTTCACAAAAGATGTTTGCAATCATGATTAGAGTCTATGGTATCAACCTTGGTCAGTTTTAAGCCAAAAGTTAATAATCATGCTTATTAACTTTTGACCTAAAATGACAACTTTTTCCAACTTTTTCCCTAAAGAGTCTTTTTATGATCTCTTTTGAGCCTATGAATCAAGTTAAAACTTAATTTGGACAAGATTCTTAAGTTTATCAACTATTTCCTGTCCGCAGACTCTGATTTCAAGAATCTGGCTTAAGTCTCAGTTTTGTGATCCAAATTTCACCAAAATTGATTTGTGAGGTCTACTTGCTATGCTTGACCTTGTGGTATGCCCAAATATACAAGATTGTCAATTTTTGGAGTAGATCTAAATAATCGTGATTGTTTACTTGTGCTAAATTTTTGCAAGTTTTTGTTCCAATCTTGACACAGATTTGTTAAGCACCTCAAGTTAAGGTCTCTAGCCAAGTTTCATCAAGTTTGGACAAGTTTTGGCCAAATGGTCATCAATTTTCTGTCCGCAGACTGACTTTGCAAATTTGGTCACAATTTTTAATCCAATGATCCAAATCTTACCAAATTTGGTTTGTAGGCTTATTACAACATGATAAAACTAGTGGTATGCTGACTTGGTCAAAAAAGTTGAAAAATGGGACAGATGTAAATAATCACGATTATTTACAACTGGTAACTTTTTTCATCTTTTTGATCAACTGAGCATATACACATGTTTATCACATCAATATAAGCCTATGAATCAAGTTTCATCAAGTTTGGACAAATGTTTTCCCAATTTACACTCAAGACTCAAAAAGTCAGTACAAACTTTAGTTTTTACCCAGTTTTTTGTCAGTTTGGTGATCCAAATCTTTTGGGCCTTTACAAAAGTTGTTTGTATACATGCAAGGAGTCAATGTATGAACCTTGGTCAAATTTAAGCTGAAAGTTAATAATCGTGATTATTAACTTTAGGCCCAAAACTGACACTTTTTTGAACTTTTTCACTGGACAGTCTTTCCATGATCTATTTTGAGCCTATGAATGGCAAGTCAAAACTTAATTTGGCCTAAAATGTCAAGAAAAATTAAATAATCTGAGTTTTGGCCAACTCTTGAAAATTTTACCTCAAAGTGTCCTTGAGCTTACCCACTGGTTCATACAACTTATAGGCTTACTGTCCAGTTGGATTGACTGGTTTGGAGTCTTTTCGTGCTATTTCTAGCCATAGGTTTTAAACTCTGTAACTTCACATAAACAACTCAGATGATTCGTTTGGAGTGAGCAATGTTCTGAAATCCACCTCGGATCCTACTTACCCTACTCCTACATTCTCATGAAATGGGGTTGTGGAAAGTGTCCACAAACACTCGTTTTCTTGTGTTTTTTATGTTTTTCAGAGCCTTGGTCTTAAGACTTTTCTCACCTTTCAATCATTCTCCAAATCCTAATCTAAATTTACAATCCTACAATGCTAAAGGCACTCGGCAAGTACAACTTACCTCCAAGATACCTCTACACAGCAAAAGACGAGAATCTTAAGCTATGCAGTTTCTAAAAAGAAAGTTTTACTGTAGGTGAACCTAGAGGAAGTTAATGGACAATTACACATGACGCTCTTGTTTCCCTAGTTTAGGTCTATTCGTCCCCGACAGTGGCGCCAAATGTGGGACACATATCTAACCTCACCATCCTATCTTATTGCAGTATTAGCGAGAACCACGATTAATTTGTCAAATCATGGGACGAAGTTGACTCGACTAGTGCAAAAGAGACCCTACAAACGAGGGGGAAAGCCCCAAAGTTAGGGGAATCTTTGACTTAACCTCCCACTCACCCAAAGGGCACAGGCTTTTCTCAGGCGGCACATGTGACACATGTCAGACTCACTCTACACTTAGCCACATGGTGTGTTTGAATGCTATTGGCTGAGCTAAAGAGGGGTCCAATGAGCTTCTAGTTCCATTCAATAAATATCTAGATGTTTTCAATATCTCTCTCTCTAAGGGATAAGGAGGACACTTGTCCAAAGACTACCCATATACTTGAAATGCATGGTGCATATGATTGGCCAGGGGGAGAGGGGTCCAATGATCTTGAGGGATGAGCAAAAAATAGAACTCACCCCAAGAAAGCAAGGGGTGTGATAGGGGGGGGGGGGGGGGTATACACCTCTCACACACTCATTTTGTGGATTCGTTCTCACTTGGTGAAAGTAGAGGAACTCCACCTCCTTCTCCAAGCTTGTGAGAAGTGAGAGCCTACACCAATACTCTTGGCTATGGAATGCAAATCCAACCAAGAGCCATGCTTCAATGCTTAAGCTTTCCATCTTCATTACTATGCTATTATGTATGCTAGCGAGAATAGTGATGATAAGTAAGGAACTATTTCTTTCTCCTATGGAATGTTTCTTCTTCCTCTTCCCTACCCTCATTCCCCACTGCTCTCTCCACCTTCAAAGGTGTTTGAGGCCTTGGGACTGAGGCTTGGGATAGTTAATGCTTTCTACAAAGTTTATGTTATGCTTGTGATGCATGAAGCTTTCCATCTTCATTGCATCACCTAGGTCACAAGGAACACAAAGATTGTATTGTACCAAGTCTCGCTTGATGGGAGAAACTATAATACAAATGCTTATTGGAGGGGGGAACGGCTACGTATGAATCCGGTCCTCATTTGTTGTCATGTTTTCTAAACTCTCTCTCTTTGCAAAAGTATTGTTCATGCCAAGTTAACTAAGTACCATGTTTATGTTGCTACCATCAATTAAGTTCACCCGCTATGCTCACAAAGTAATCTCACAAAATTTCTTTACCTAATTTTCTAATTCCGCTACTCTCAAAGTTCATAGGCCATTTCCATTACATATCCCAAGCTCCTATCAAAGCACCTAGGGTAGAGGAGCCAGTAAAAATCCGGGTATCATGGCCTTATCGACTCCCTCACGAATAGCACACTACAGCAAGAATAAAAGATATGGAACTAGATCAGCAAAGAAGCCTTCTCTTGCTTCTCTATCAAGAGCTACTTTTTCAAAAAAAACTCCCCAAATACATGGCCTTATCGCCTCCCTCACGAATAGCACACTGCAGCAAGAATAAAAGATATGGAACTAGATCACCGAAGAAGCCTTCTCTTGCTTCTCTATCACGAATAGCACACTGCAACAAGAATAAAAGATATGGAACTAGATCAACGAAGAAGCCTTCTCTTGCTTCTCTATCAAGAGATACTTTTTCAAAAAAAACTCCTCAAAAAAATAGTAGTCCTATTCCTACTGAAGAAGTAATCAATCAATCCAATGAAAGTCCTCGGGTGCAATCAAAATCACGCCCAAAGTTATCATGGATTGAGGAGGACATGGCCAAAGCACTCCATGCTCGTGAACAAGGCCTCTCTTTGCACAAGTGTTCGATGCAATTTGGATGAGAAAATCTACAATAACAAATTGGGAAGAGGGGCGGACACACAAGAGGAAAGGGGGCCCTTCCACCATGCTCACAACTGAAGAAGAAGAGGCACTCTTAAAATGGATTTTTCTCCAATGCAACTCAGGATATGGAGTTTCGGTTGTGGATGTCAAGCTTAAGGTGGCGGAAATCTGTTAGATTAGACATACACTTTTCAGCAGCGGCATTCCCGGCAAAAGTTGGTGGGATGGATTTCAAAAGCGTCATCCGCAGCTTGTGTTTCGTGTTTCAGAAAGTTTGGACCAATCAAGAGCTACAAGATTCAGGCCAAATATCGTGAAGACACTTTACGACAATCTTCAACAGCTATATTCAGAAAACAGTTTTCCAACCACAAATATTTGAATGCCGATGAGACCGGCTTTCAAGGCTCACAAGACAAAGGGATGAAGGTTCTAGCAAAGGAAGAGACAAGATCAGTATACGGACTAACGTGCGACTCAAGAGAGTGGCTGACAGTGTTATGTTGCGTCAATGCAGCTGGCTTCACATTCCCTTCCTACGACATATTCAAAGGCAGCGGAATCAACAACAACTATATTGAAAAATATTGTGAAGAAGGGGCAGCCATGGCAATGCAAAAAAAGGCTTGGATGATAGGAGAATTATTCCAGAGCATTTCAAGTATTCTATCATGCAAAATATGGGTTTTGAACATCGTCATCTTCTAATTCTAGATGGACATGGTAGTCACGTGTCTCTAGAGGTTGTGGCAAAGCTCATGACAATGGCATAGATATCGCTACATTGCCTGCACACATCTCACACAAGTTGCAGACCTAGATGTTTCAGTATTCAAGTCTTTGAAGGCCAACTTTCGCAAGGAGAGGATAATATGGCAGCAAAGAACGGCCTCATATCACTACATTGCATGCACACATCTCACACAAGTTGTAGACCTAGATGTTTCGGTATTCAAGTCTTTGAAGGCCAACTTTCGCAAGGAGAGGATAATATGGCAGCAAAGAACAGCCTCTGCTCAAGCAAGCAAGAGAGAGCTCGTTGCAATAGTATCAAAAGCCTAGAGACGGTATACTCAACCTCGTCACCAATAACCGTAAAAGATCTGTTGATGCCCCTTATCTTCAAAGCATTTGCAATAGTCTTACTTTCAAGAGCAATAGATTTTTTTTCTGCGTTGATCGTATCCTTTTGAATTTCCACAAAACCCATGCTAATTTGAGCAATAATCTCCTCTACAAATCCAGCAAGAACTCTCAACATACTTGTCAGGCTAGACATGCCATTCGTCTACAAGAAATGTGGCAATTAAAGCATTGCTTACGAAAAATCATGTCTAAACTTACAAAGACACACATATCTAGAGAAGTTTAAAACGTCCACATAAAAATTCATGAAGAATTGAAGTGCATACATGTTGATTTTGGAGGCATGCTTACCCTAAAGCAATGGGGAATCAAGAGACGTTACTGTCTAAACAAGGTTGAAATGTGCTCCTCAAACGACGGTGACACTTGATGCCGACTGCAATGGAAGACATCCTGTAGCTCAAAGGCATTCTTGCATGGTTCGAAACATGTACAACAGAGTTTGTAAGCGTCACACCATTGTCAAATGTTGCAGCAAGGGAAAATTTTGTGGCGAGCTTATAGCACTCTAGCTACATGCAGCAAGGGGGGCTGAAATGCGCAGCCTTGTGAGAGCAGCAAGAAGGGTTGAAATGCGCAACCTTGTGAGACCAGAGTATGGCAATTTGTGGAAGAACACCATAGCTAGAGGTTGAAGGCCGCGCAAGACATCAATGCGGAGCATGCGCAGGACAGTAAGCGGCAAAGCGAGATGGAACTCGAAGCTTGCTTGACATACGCTGGCACTCGAATGATTCACTATCAATACATAGTCCTCCTCCTTGGGTGAGGTGGCATCCCTGCTGCGATTCACTATCGCTTTTTAATTGGTACCGTACAAAGGCAGCTCTCGTCCACGCAAGGCAAGCCCGGGGGGTAGGGTCCATCCCTTCACTCACCCCATTTTTTAAACAGAGGATTACCAAAAACCTTTAATTTGGCCCCCCATGTGCATGAACTTATTCCCACGTGTAGAGCAACACATGGACTGCATGCCTGTGGTGCTAAATTTTCATTCTGACCCATTTTTAGGGTTTGACTTTGGGTCCCAATTTGGGCGACTCTAATCTGGCTCCTCTACCCTATCTATAACTATTAAGCTCCCTACCACACATTCATCTGTGCTAAATCCCACGTGACACGTCCCTGCTTGCTGAGCCAATCCTGCCGTCACACAAATCCTCGTCAATCATTGGCTGCAATGAACGGGCTCTGATCAACAGCCCTCGACAACCACACATCTCATCCACAACTTCATACCTGCGACAGCAATCAAAGCAACACATAATCTATTTCACCATCGCCCTGGAAGCGTTGTTTGCATCCCACCGTACTGCTCCTGAGTCCTAACATCACACACCCGTGAGCTAACCCACCCGTACGCTGCATCACTCCATTGCAGTTGTGCCTGCTCCATCTGGTCGTATTGATTCCTAACCCGCTTCAGCCTCGCGGCTGTCCGCTAGACCTCTCGAGGCCACCCACCTATCCTGGCTGCTGCGCTACCCTAACCCTACCGACACGAGCTCTGCAACCTCACAATGAAGCTCAACAAAGGGCTTGACCCGCCAATTTCGGCATTGATTCAGTACTGTCCCCCTCTGCTGATGTGCAATGTTATTATTGCCCCATCAGCTCCGTACGACCCCCACCCTCCATCGCCGTTTCACCGCTTGTAATCAATACCCTTCAAGGCCTTAAAAGCCTCTTCACACGCAGCTTCTTTCAGCACTTGGTGCCATATTTGACCAGGGAGTCCTTCATGCACAGTTGCCAGTTAAACAAAATCATTTCCACACATTCATTTGTGAACAAGGGGAGAAATCTTTGCCCGAGCTTGGTAAGAGGACTTTAAAATCCGAGACCTTCCGGCTTCTGTCATCAAGTACCTATCAACACGCTAAGCAGTCATCTCCACAACAAGCCTCAGGCTCTGCGACTCATTATTGGCATCACCAGGATCATTTCAGGGAGTAAATACTTTCAAGGAATGAAAATTTGAAGCTTCATTTAAAAAAAAAGAAAAGAGCACTTTCCCACCAACGAAAAGCAAAAACTTCATGTTTTTCCACCATTTGCAAAGAGAAGCTTCACAGAACTGAAGAGTGACTTCACACTCGGGTACAAGCGCTTGTAAATTTTCTTTTAATCGGTGTCTACGACTCACACGAGGACTAGACATTGCTCTCATTAAAGAGTATTTAAGACCTACCTCTAACTACAATCTCCGCAATGCACCATCATGGGAGGGAATGACAAAAACTTTGACAAGTTTTGCAATCAGGGTTTCCACACGTGCTAGACTAAGATCAAGAGCTACCTTCTGAAAAAAACCCTATGGTTAGGCGTTAAGCCACATGAACAAGGTGAAAACGAGAAACGCGTGCTTCATAGGCCATGGCACATTATCAAACATGCAATGAACAAGCACTTGGCATTCTACTCACATCTCTAGATGATGATTATGTGCACTTCTTGCATTCTTGCACTACTGCAGTCGATGCTTGGAACTTATTAGAACAAAATTTCGAAGCAAAAGCCAAACAATCAAAAATTTCTTTGAAAATGGAACTCAATTGCCTAGCCATGGAATTTACTACAATCATCGCCTCATTAGTCAATAAGCTTAACAGTATATGCACACAACTCACGTACATCCAATGTGCTATCGACCAAGATGATCAAGTAGCGATGCTTCTCAAAGCAGTCCTCGAGTGTATTGACAAATTGTGACTATACTCAAGGAGAAGGATCCCATATCCTCTCTAGAGGATTCCATAAAGTCTTTACAAGATTTAAAAAAGAAGACAAAAAGCACCAATAGTAGCGCAAATGGAGGAGCTTACATTGTAGATTCTTCAAAGAAAGGTGTATTAAAAAATAACCTCAAGTATACACATCATCGTAGGGACAACCACCTCACTAAAGATTGTTTTTCTATCAACCCTTGTTAGAGTTGTGGAGAAACCAACCACTCTACAAAATATTGCAGATATCCATCCAAGCCACCAAGAACTTCAAGCAACAATAATCACTACAAAAACAAAGGAAAAGGTAAAATCAACATGGCTTCTTGTGACAACTTAGATGACTCCGATGAGGACAAAGACAACATTAAAAACAAAGGTCACCTTGAGGTTGTCTTCACCGACAACATATTATGAAAGCACTTAATTTGTGTATTTGCCATACCTCATTTGTGTTGTAGGGGAAGTTCTCTACGATCCCACATTGTGTTTGGGGGATTTTGTATTTCATACCCTACTTTGTTTCAAGGGAGGTTTGTTTGTGTCTACACCCTCTATGTCAAGGGGAGACAAAATTGTGTACCTACCCCCTAGTGTGTTTTGAGGAGAGGATGTTCTATGTGAGTACTACATTACAAAACCCACAAGAAAAAGGTTGTTGGGGTTGTCGATTTTGTTGCACCTCACACCCATAGAAAAGCCTCCTACTCTAGAAGACATGTGGAGCATGTGTGTGCCTTTATGAAGGCGAGAGGTGTGTGTAAGCAAGTAACTTGTGTGTGTGTGTGTGTACCATGTGCAACAGACACAATGCACGTAACAAGCTAGCATATAAGTAGCTCTTTGTAATCTCGTCCATGTGCAATAATCAACTTATTTTTCACCTACTCTATTGTGCAATTGAATCTCTCTCAAGCTTTACACTAACCTCTATAAGCATGACATTGCCATGAATGGCACACTGATCTACCCTCCTTAACTCTACAAAGTAAGAGTTACTTTTTTTTATTGCATTTTATAGGAGTAAACATACCATTTCAAAGTCAAAATGTCTATCAATCTGAATAAATAATCTTGCACAATTGTTTGAAGTCTTTAAGTAAATGTATGCTTTTGTTTGAACTAGTGTGAGATGAGAGTGCACGATGAAAACTATAAGTAATAAATTCACATTTTGCTGAAATGTTTCAAATTTTTAACCTGTATTGTTTGATCTGGATGAAGTTCTTAAAAACTACTTGTTTGCTCTGCATTTTATATGAGTAAACATTGCAGTCTAAAGTGAAAATTGTTTCCAATGTATATCCATCTAATCGTGCACATTTCTTAGAGTCTTCAAGTCATGGTTATGGTTTGTCTAAACTAGTGTGAGAGTGTTAGTGCAGTGTGCACCCATGAAATTGTATTTGATATGTTGTTCCTTATTGTCCACTGCTAAAATGATGCAAGGTCAAAAGAAAATTATTATGTGTGCCATTCAAAAAGAATGTATTTTGGCAATATCATCATGTGCACATGGATGCATACAGCATATAGTGAAAGTGACTTCTTCATTAAAAGACCTCACTAGCACTATATGGGAGAACACATACCGTAGGTTGCAAGGTAAAGGCCAATATGAGTTGTTGATTCCAACAGGGATTCGAGAATTTGACCCCTACCACAAGGCTAGGACAATGTTGGGAAATATGAAAGTCTGTTGCAGAGACTTAAAGGAAGAGATCCCTCCCAGCTGCTATATGGAAAAATTAGAGCTCTAGGACACATTATGGGAGGAACAGAAGGTCATGATGAAGCGGGTGAAAGCTCAAGACCAATCTTCCTTACCCAAGAGATTGAAGAGGGCCCAATATGCGCAAGTGGCTGTGGGTGGCCGATTAGATGCCAACGACACCGGCACAATCATGCACACGACATTGAATGCCAAGTAGGCTTGTGTGATTGGCATTCCTCACAAGGCCTTGGTAGAATTCACAAGGGTTGGAGAAGGATCTTTTGGTGTGTGCACATTATACACCATTAAAGGAATCTTTTTCATTTCCAGAGCACATTACATATGTGGCAAAATGCTACAAGGGAGGGAATGAGGCAAAATTTGATAGCTTTTAGACTAAGCAAGGAATGCAAACACTTCACCCCTCCATCGTAAGATGCATCGACTTTACCACTGAAGCTCCCTGAACCATAATCTTTCCATACTACAATGGGGGCACCTTGGGGGACATGATGTATCGCTTTCCATTCACCCACGGAGTGTTCGCTTGCCATTCACCCACGGAGTGTTTAGACGCCACCTGCACAGGCTACAACATGGCTAAAGGTCATTGCCACCAAAAAGTCAACACTTACCAGAGATAGAGACTATACGGATTAAAGCAGTGATTGAGCAGATGCCAACAATCTGTCATGCTTTAATTGATGGCGTTGTGACTACTCACTTGGTTGGTATAGTACACAGTGACCTGCACCCTTTCAACAAAATGTTGGACTTTACTCGTGCAAACTTAAACCCCGGGTTGGCATCATTGATTGGGGAATGATGCTTAGAAAACCAGCCGCAGTGTGTATCAAATAATTATTTGCATCCAAGTGGATAGTCAAACCGTGCAGTTTTGGAGGCATAAACAACAGGGGAAGAAGAGATTGCAAAGCGACTGTAGATTGCTCCAAAAATATATGATCCACCATGCACATATGCGTACACAAAAGCAAGTGATATTTATACATCAGGTTAAATCCATTTGATATGTTGATAGAATTTTGGAGTGCAAGTAGGAAAGCTTATTTCCTAGAAGAAATATTTTACCACCCCAATCAAGATGCCTGAGGTCCATTCATATAAAAGTAGACTGCTGGATGAAGTTAAGAGAGCGAGAAACTAGAAGAAACACATCAGATATTTTGATCTTTTTTAAAGAACATTTAAAGACAGACCCTAATCCTATCCATTCTTGAGCTTGCGCCATCTTTTTACCCGGCCTGAACATTTTTGTGTTATACATTTGTCTTGTGTCTTGGTATTTCATTTGTATTGAAGTCTATTATCTAGGTTTGGGGTGGTTCACCTCATTGAGTCATGTCTTGTATTTCAATCAGATTAATTGTCTTGTATTTCAATCAGATTAATTGTCTTGTATTTCAATCAGATCAATTATCTTTAGTCATTTATCTTGTGGTTCAATTGGTTCAGTCAGTTGTGATTTTGTTTTTTGCATCACTTATGATTTGATTTAAGGGGCCTACAACATGTTATGTAGTGGACGAGATTTTTGTCTTTGTGTATCTATGAGACTATTGAATCGTGATAATTGATATTGAATATTTGTCTATTCATCCATTGCAGCTCTAAGATACTATGGCCGATGAAGAACAAGTTTGTGGTACCCAACCAGTACCTGATCATCAACAACAAGCGGCTGTTAATGCATTTTAGTGCATGAAATCTCTAGTGCAAGGTATGTTGGCACAGCAAGCGACGTGCACTGCTCGACAACTATCAAAATGGAAAAATCCAAACCACATGCAATAAAAAGATATCAATAAATAATTGACCAAGGATATGAATAAAACAATATGGCCAAGTGAGGACATGGAAATAAAGAAAGGACGGTGGAAGGTATCGAAGCTCCTCCACAAAGCGGTCAAAGACAATACTGAGAGGATCTACTTGGAAGTTTATGGCCATCCACTGCACAATGCAGATTGTACACTATATTTTGCTAAAAATTTTGTATGTTCATTTTGTGCAACAGTGACCAGTAGACTTTCTGTCAAAGGAGACAATTGTTGCCACCCATGATATTAGGGAGAGTTGTGTCACTTTCACCCGAGATGAGCTAGCATTGATAGTTGAAGGCTCCAACCTACAGTTAAAAAAGGAGAAAGATATTTACACAACACAGCTGGCAAAGAAAGATGCAAAAATAACACGGCTTTCTATAGCCACCCAACCATCACAGGTCCGGATGGAGAAAAGTATTCATCGCTTTAGGCAAGATGTTCAGAATCTAACACATCAAGTGAATCCTCCGCCTATACAAGGGACACACATTAGCCACCTTGTCCTGCATCTAGATTTGGTCCCCTCGTCTACTTTGGATGCATCTTCATCTTCCCAATGTCCAGTTTGCTACAAGAATTTTGATGGATGAGAGTGGATACTTTACATTGACATGTAGTCACTATTATCACTTCATCTGTTTAATTTGTTTCATGCAAAATAGTAGCGAATGTGCAATCTGTTCACAACATATTTCACAAGGAATATATTATATGTTTGGCATGAAAAATGAGTATAAATTCAAGCAAGCCTGCCAAGATACCCCTAGCACAATTAGAAATCTGTTTGGTGAACAAGATGCAAGTTTTGAGCATAACAATTGTGATCGACAAACTATGTATAATCGCTACTATGAAGCATTGTATATGACCAAAACACATTGAATACAAGATCTTTCATAATGGTTTTTGACACAATCTTCATTCTACTCTCAAGCTATATTGAATCTATGAAGTTGTTATATGGTTCTAAGTTTGACTATTATGGGTCTTCTTGTAATTCAACTTCCACATCTAGAATCAAATTCTCTTCTATTTTGTCTATAGTATATTGAGATACATCGACATTGAACTCTTCTTCGTCTTCATTTTGACAATCATACAACCAGGTTGGCATTTCCTCCTCGTAGCCAGAACTTTTGATGTGATGCAATATCTTTTCATTGCAAAACATATACACTAATTTTTCAGCTCTATCTGCTAATAATCTGTTGCGTCTGGTTTATCATATTTGAGTTCTTTAAGAATATCCAATATGAGACCTCAAAAGATGTTGAAAGCAACTTGAGCTATAACAAGCTGCTTGGCTTGCCCACCCAACTAAGAGCAAATGAGGAAAAGATGAAAATTCATAGGTTTCTCTGGAAAGAGTTGTTCTAGATGATTGAGAATCACTACAAGAGGCTATTCATATTAGCGACACTCACACAGCGACGCTCAAAAAAAAAATTTCCCGGCGTCGCTATGAGCGTCGCTATAAGCGTCGCAAATTTACAAGTAAATTTGCGACGCTCATAGCGACGCCGGCTGGGATAAAAAAAATAACAGAGGGCGCCCAAAAACTCAGATCTCAGATCTGAGTTTTTCGGCGCCCTCAAGCAAGGAGCAGGTAACGCTCTCCCTCTCTCTCTCTCTCTCTCTCTCTCTCTCTCTCTCTCTCTTTCTTCTCCACACACACACACACACACACACACACACACGAGGAGAGGAAGGAGAGCTAGGTATGCTCCTTCCCTCTCCTCACTCTCATGTTCCCTTCCCCTCTTTCTCTCTCCCTCTCTCTCTCTCTCTCTCTCTCACACATACACACACACACACACACATAGTGTTTCTGAGAGAGAGAGAGAGAGAGAGAGAGAGAGAGAGAGAAAGAGTACAAACATAAACAAAAACGCACACACACATACATAAACAAAGAATGCACACACACATTGAGAGAGGAAAAGAGAGAGAGAGCATGCATAAACAAAAAACGCACACATTGAGAGAGGAAAAGAGAGAGAGAACATGCATAAACAAAAAACGCACACATTGAGAGAGGAAAAGAGAGAGAAAGCATGCATAAACAAAAAAACGCCACACATTGAGAGAGAAAGAGAGAGAAACTAATTTAACGTCGTAGGAAACTAATTAAAATTAAAAGACCCAAAGATCTAGCCGACGAGGAGTTGAACTCAAGACCTATTATTCAAGAGGGAAATGGCATAACCAATCTATCATACTTGGCATGGGTGATAGAAAGGTTATACCATTTATCTCTTTTTATTGGCACACACATCCACACATGCGCACACACACAAGAAGAAGAGAGTTATAACGTTGTAGGAAACTATCATAAAAGACATTAAAGATTAGGCTAGATGTAGATTTACGTTAAATTAGATTTAGGTTTATTTAAGTTAAATTAGATTAGATTTAGGTTTATTTTTAGTTAGATTTACGTTTATTTACGCTAGATTTAGATTTACGTTATATTAGATTAGATTTAGGTCTCCATAGACTGCGATGCCTGCATGAAGCGGGTGAAGAAAGCCCTCAATGGAATATAGGGTATTGCTGCCTTCACTCATGGTGGGCTCCGTCGATCCAAAAGTACTGGTGAAATGTCTTCAGAAGATAGGGAAGAAGGTGGATCTTCAGGGCGGCAAGAGTCACTACATCCCCGACAATGACCATCTAGACAACCTCTAGTCATTCAACAGCAACTTCAAAGCTAGTAACAAGAGCAAGAACGGTCCAAAGGGCCAATTGCTGTCGTCAGATGTGGATGGAGATGAGGCAGCTTCACCGCCGGAAGTTAACTCTCACATCTTTAGTGATGAGAATGCCAACTCTTGCCGAGTTATGTGAAAAATTATGTGTTAAATCAGTTTTAAGGTTCTTATAATCCCTGCTAGTTTAGTTCTTTGTTTTTAATATAACATAATTTACGTTACATTTAGATTTATGTTATATTAGATTAGACTTAGGTTTATTTAGGTTTACCCACACACACACACACACACACACACACACAAGAAGAAGAGAGTTTTAACGTCGTAGGAAACTATCCCAAAAGACGTTAAAGATTAGGTTAGATGTAGACTTACGTTAAATTAGATTTAGGTTTATTTTTAGTTAGATTTACGTTTATTTAGATTTGCGCTTATTTACGTTAGATCGAGTCCACGCAAGAATTACTTACGGTTTAGGGTTTAGAGTTAGACGAGCAGTGAAAAGATCTACTGTGAAAAGATGTTAAGATGCTGTGAAGTGCTACAGCTAGAGAAGAGGCAAAGGGGTTTTGTCCACTACATGCAGTATCATGTAGACGTGGGTCTGTAGATTTCTTGTACCCACAAATATAGGTATTGACCAATAAAGACGAGATTATAACCCGGTGGTTCTGATCTCCGTGCACCTCTAGACCGAGGTGTGCGGGGATTAGACATGACTAGAGAATGTGAGGTAGAGAGCGAGAGAGAGAGAGATAAGACGAAGAATGCCAATAGAATATTAAATTTGTTGTCCAGGTTATAAGATTTTTATCCTCATTATGAGTAGTGACGAGGATGTGGGACCGTCCAACCGAAACACCTATCTCTCAACGAGGGTCTTATGTCCTTGTAATCAATGCAAGCATGCTATGCGACGGACAAGACGTGTTTCTTTGCAGCACGTTCGTGAATTTGGCGAGTTCGATCCATCTATTATAGATCGAGTTGTTGCCAATTATAACTCGTCGGACTCTGACGCTGGCCAACAAGCAGCAATCTTGCAACCCAATAGATGTGTTCGCAGGCGCTTTGGTCAAGCAGCATATGTGAGGCCACAAGATGTAGCCTCTGACAGCTCGGGGGATGATCATGCAGAGCACATTCCCAACGAGGCAATGTTTGAGCCCGATATTGATGAAATGATCGAGACGATCATGGATTCAGAAAGGCTTATCTATGATGATATGAAAAGTGAAGCCGATACGCCATTGTATAATGGAGCACGTATGTCTAGATTGAAAGCACTCCTGGTTCTTCTCAACAAGCAGGCAAAGTTTGGATGGAGTGACACTAGCGTCACAGCGCTTTTCAGGTGATCTATTACAATTAGTTTACTTTAATAAAACTTTAAATGTATAATGATCTGATAGATTTTTACACGACTGTATCGTATTTTTATGTTGTGTAGATTGCTTAAAGAGCACATACTACCAGCTGACAATGTGATGCCAGATTCCCGAGATGAAGCAAGAAAGATTTTGCGAAACTTGGGGATGGATTACAATTCTATCCACGCTTGTCCTAATG
The DNA here is from genome assembly GCF_014529385.1 of Adiantum capillus-veneris. Classification (NCBI taxonomy): domain Eukaryota; kingdom Viridiplantae; phylum Streptophyta; class Polypodiopsida; order Polypodiales; family Pteridaceae; genus Adiantum; species Adiantum capillus-veneris. Next base: position 24,620,693 of record NC_140948.1, on the reverse strand, counting down.
ACTGCATTCTTTTCAGAGGGGAATACATAGACATGGAGAAGTGTTCGAAATGTGATTCTGAAAGATATCCAGTAGATCTCCACAGGACAAAAATTCCACAAAAGGTTTTGCGACATTTTCCTCTGCTTCCTCGCATCAAGCATTTCTTCGAATGTAAGTCCATGGCCACCCTAGCATCATTGCATGAGGAGAATAAATCTTCGGATGGTGTGCTACGAATTCCTGCAGATTGCGCAGCCTGGAAACATATAGATGGAACATGGTCGGATTTTGCCAGGGAAGCTCGAAATTTGCGCTTAGGCCTGGCTATGGATGGCATAAATCCATTTGGTCAAAGATCAACATCTTACAGTGTATGGCCCGTTGTCATCGTCAACTACAACATTCCCCCGTGGTTGACTACGAAGAAGGGGCACCTATGGCTAAGCTTGATTGTGCCAGGGCGATATAAAGTGGGGAATATGGATGTGTATCTTCGTCCACTATTGGAAGAGCTACAACAATTGTGGATTGGCATAGAGGTGGTGGATATGAGCCGACACACAGGACGACCGAATGCTTTGATCAGAGGCATTCTAATGTGGACCATGCATGACTATCCCGGGCTAACAGAATGCTCAGGTGATCTATTGACACTCCTCACTCAGACACTGTAAATCTTGTTTTTTCCCATAGTTGATCTATTATCATGTGTATACATGCAGGGCTTCAAACAAGCGGATACAGAGCATGTGTCACATGTGGACCTAGACTGAATGCACGTAGGGCGCCCTCACTGAAGAAGCAAATCTACGAAGGTCATCAAGTGTATCTTCCAGAGAATCATGTGTTACGCGATGGCTTTTTGGGAAGAGAGCCACCAAGGATGTCTGCACAAGCATGGTTAGAGCAGAAGGAGATGTGCGATGACGGATTGCCTCCAGCGATGAAGTGACTATCTCTATGGTACGAGTTACCATACTGGCCCCGACTCATGATCAATCACTTGCTCGATCCAATGCACATATTCAAGAATGTGGGTAATCTACTATGGGACCATCTGACTGGCAAGAAAGATACTTTGGGAGCGAGAGTTGACCTTAGAAATGTGGATCGTATGGAGCGTCTGATGGATCGATAAAACTCCCTAAAGCACCATGGATTTTCACAGGAGCCCAAGAACGCAAAGTAAAAGAGACCATTCGATCTTTGCGGACCCCCACTGGCGTAATGCACTCGCTCTGAACGTGTTTTACTAAAGAAGGAAAGCTTACCGGTTTGAAGTCACACGATTGGCATAAAATGTGTCAGGTACGTTCATAGTGGACTTTAATATCATTGCATAAAATGTGGACTTTAATATCATTGCTGCACATACTTTACAGTTTATTTTACCGGTTGCCATTGAGGGATGTTTGTCTCTCGATGTCCGTAACACAATCTACAAACTTGCAAAGCTGGTGCAATGGATCTCACAAAAGGAGATCAACGTAGATTCCATACCATTCGCCAAACTAAATGCTGCAGAGCTTGTGTGCATGTTTGAGAAACATTTTCCTACTACCATGCTAACCATTCAGGTGCATCTTCTTGTTCACATAGTTGATGAGGTGGAAATAGCTGGCACAGTTCATTCCAGATGGATGTTCTTCTTAGAACGTTTCATGAAAACGCTTAAGGGATATGTGCGTCAAAAGGCACGTCCGGAGGGTAGCATGGCAAAAGGTTGGTTGGTATCAGAGTCCCTAGTGTACATTGTAGAGTGGCTAGACGGATGTGATAAAGCCCTGGACACGCTATGGCGAACCATAGATGATGAGCGCATATCTGGTATTGTCATGTGCAATCTCGGTGTTGAGAAGAAGATGACAGAAGATCTAGAGGCTAAAATCAACCGATTTTGCATGCTTCACAATCCAGTGATGCAAAAGTGGATTTCACAATATGAGGATGCAAAGCAAGAGCGACAAAGGGCACGAATCGAGTGGAGACGGGGAAGATGACCACCGATGCACTATCTGACGGGTCTGGAGAGCCTACCAACATTCATGAGCTTAAGATGGTTGCACAACCAATTGAAAAGCGCACAACAATGCGGTGACGAAGTGACTGAGGAAGAGTGGGAGTACTCTCGGGGTTGCGCGACCAAGGTAAGTTTGCAATGTACGACTAGCTAGTGACTTTATTTCTAAACGTTTGAATGGCCACTCATAATCTTTGTTCGTTGTAGTATAAGTCATACACAGCAGCATGGTGTAAAGGTCGACATTTTAGGGTGGAACTGATCGACAAAAAGCGTTTTACTCAAGATTGTGTGGAATCATGGCAAAATTTGAACAGTCTAGTCGACGACGTTCCTCTGATGCAGATCCTGTGGTGGCGGAACTCACTTACTTCGGCACGCTACAAGAGATTTTGACGATCGATTACAGAGGATTTTTTGTCGACTTGTTCGACGTGCAATGGTTCAAGATAATCATGGAGGGTCGCAACGCTACTGTGCGTAGAGGAGAGTCTGGTTTTCTTGAGGTGGATTCTACTAAGAAATGGACTGACCTAAGAGACACTTTCGTACTACCCGAGCATTGTGAACAAGTAAGTATGTAAATAGTTAACATCCCCCTTTTATAAGTTATGTGCTTGAAAGCTCTCATGTAAGTTATGTGGCTCTCGCAGGTAATATTTCATCCTACAAAGTCAACATCAAACTGGTGGTACGTCATAGAGGTAGCCCCTCGTAGTGCAAGGACGTATGAAGGCTACCATGTGCCAATCACAACGGCATCAATGGAGGAGATCAGAGAAGATGCTCAATCAGAAGCCGCTGCAGTGGTGCCAGACGAGCATCAAGATGCTACTACTCTATATGGGGTGCATGCAGAGGATCTACAAAATGAAACAGAGGATATGTGTTTAAACGGAGAGCTCTATATAGATATAGGAAGTTATGCTGAGTTATGCGAGGATGAGAGAGAGATCTCTTAAAGCCACAAATATTGTATTTGAACAATTTTGCTCCGTGTTGTAAAAGCTCTGGCTCTCTAAGTACCTTACATGGTGTATAACGCTCTTTTCTACTCGCGCTCACATCTTTTGATTGAAAATTCTGAGTTTTCGACTTGCCTCTTCTATCACTCAATTCATTGCGTCATTGTATTTATATGCGTCATTACGTCATTGTATTTAATGGTCTTTGCGTCATTGTCTACTCTATTCATTCAATATTAAGTTTAAATATTCGTGTGTTTAATGCAGGTATGGATGATGAGGAGTTTATTTCTTCTTTGTCACCGCAGCAGAGACAGTGGTACGTGGAGCGTCATCGCTCTGGCGCATCATCGCGCGTTCCTACTCCATCCGCATCTCCCTCTCTTTCGGAGCATTCGGCGCGCTCCGAAGCTTCGGTGTCGACGAGACGATCTTCACACTCGTCTAGACACCGGCCCTCTAGTGGTGGCGGTGGCGGTTGTTGTGGGGATTCCGCCGCCGATGCCTCCACACCGCCTCGTGTTCGAAGAGGCTCTTTACCCTCCCCTTCTTTGTCCGCCCCCACACAAGCCACAGCATCGCCATCTACGCCAGGTTTTGTGCGGCTGACTATTCCTAGCAGCTACACACCTCTACCTACTCCGCCAGGAGCCACCCCACTCGACACTCCTCGCTTCGGGGCCCAGACGCCGGTGGAGACACCTGACATCCATACCCCCATCGACACGCCGCTAGAGACCCCTGCCGGGACACCCAGGTTCACGCGTCACCGGCCAGAGGGCTTGCCTTACTCCATCGACTTCAGCGGTGGCATCATCATGGATGATGACGGCAAGAAGGTGATCTTGCGCATGCGTGGTCTTTGCTCTCAGTTGTTTACACACTACATACTAAACAAATGGAGTGAAGTACCAAGTGATTTAAAAGACAGAGTCATCAGCATACTTCATGATGAGTTTCCCGTTCCAACACGGGATCAGCGCTTCAATGAAGACCTGATGAAGATTCAAATGCGCGAATACTATAAAAACAAGCGTTCCGAAGTGCAAAAAGCAATCAAGCATGGGTCGAACAGGCCAGATTGGCTGGCCAAAGAAGATTGGAAGAATGCGAAGAAAGCAACGCGCAAGAATCCCGACAAGTGGAAGCAACAAAAGGATGCAACCAGAGCGCGAGTAGAGGCAGGGAGCTCGCACCACTTGGGGAGCGGTGGATGGGCATCATTTGAGGCCGATTTTGTAAGTGTTTTCGCATTGCTCTTTACGTTCGATAGTTTAGGGTTTATGAGTTTTTTAATTCTAACATAATGAAATCTTTGTATGTTTTGACAGTGGTCGATGACAGGACGTGATCCCACACCGTACGAGCGCGAGTACGCAGGCAGGAAGGGCTTAAACGCCCCGATGGACATTCTCAGTTCTCGCGGCGGCATGGTTAGTATTAGGGTTTACTCTTTTCTATTTTTTGTATTGTTTTATAAATGTCGTTATATGTTTATACTTACTGAAAGCTGTCTTATTGTCTTTTTTTGCAGAATCCGACAGATACGCTGCTTGGATGCGATGAGACGTCTGACTAGACGACGTCAGTTTAGTCGTAGCTAGATAGCATTAGTTTAGGGTTTCTCATAGCTTATGTATCATGAGACGGATTTTATACGTCTTTTTGAACCATGTATATTATTACATTTGTCACCGCAGTTCATTTTGCCAATCAATTCTTTATGCCTATGATGTTGTACAATTGTCATTATTACATTTGCCAATCAATTCATTCTGCCTATGATGTGTACATTGTCAATTTTACGCTTGTCAATTTTGCAAACAATGCGTCTTGTGGGTGACTATTTTGGGTCTATTATCTACCCTTGCACTTTTTTTAAAAAGTGAATCAAGTACAATATGGTTGATGGGTGGCAGGGCATTCAATGCCCTGTCACCAAAAACAATTTCTCTCGGGCGTCGCTATAACCGTCGCTATTTATGGCTCTGGAGCATCGCTATAAGCGTCGCTATAGACTTCTGTGTAAACGTCGCTATGAGCGTCGCTATGAGCGTCTCTATATAGCGACGCTTATAGAGACGCTCTCGTAGCGATGCTATTAGCAACGGTTTTAGCGACACCGGGGGTTATAAAAACCCAGTGTATTTCCGTCGCTAACAGCGTCACAAGAGCACACAACCTCTTGTAGTGAATATACTCGATAACATGGTCAAACCACATGATACTAGATTCAAAGGGGGCTTTAGGGTCCAAAAATTTGCATGCACACTTTAGATATGGCCGAAAAACATTCCAAATGGATTCTGTGTAGAATTTTGGGTTGCTTTTGGTGAACTCCATATTTCCCTTTGCTTGTATGTATAAGCCAGTGGGAGAGGAACATTTAGATTGGTCAACAAAGTTGAGACTAAAAGGGGCTTTGATAAGTTCTCCTTTTTACAAGAATAGTCCTCCTTTTAAAACCTTGAGCATGCAATCCTCCATTGTGGGAGCCGGTAGGTTGGCTAGGTAGAACCATGTTTCACTAAGGATAGGAGCCAAGAAGGCTTTGTTAGGGAGGACCCAAAGTTGATGGTTAACACCAAAAGATTCTACTTCAACTTGTCTAACTGGTAAGAAAGGAAACACTTTTAGGAACTTTAGGCACCATCTCCAAAAGGTTAGCATCATTGAGGGAGCAAAGATTGTTTTGAAACTCTTTAACATCTTGCAAAGTAGCATTGTCTCTGCAAAAGATACCTCCTGTTTGTGGGATAGAAAGGGTAGAAGGAGCACTAACAAAAAGTGGGATTGAGGCCACAAAGCTTTTTGAAAAATTTGGATAGTACTACTCCTGATGAAGAAAACTGTGCTACTTCTTGGTTATACTGTATATAAAGTATAGGCAATTGAGCAATATATTGGGAGATCAAGGCTATCCTATCTTTGTCATCTTTGTCTAAAGTGGCCAAGATTTTGACCCAATTATTAAAAGGCAGCATATATAAGATAGAAGATTTTTTATCAAAGCCGAGGCTCGTTCTTAGATTAATTGTGACGCTTCCAAACTGTTAATACATCTTAAGACAAAGGGAAGTTGCCATAGAAAGGGGTTCAGCGGATAGTTCTAGGCCTTGAGAAAGGGCTATTTTTTTGTACCAAACAACATGTAAGATTAGAAAGAGATTATTTAGGATAGGAAGAAACAAATTTTTTGGCCTTCCTAGAAAGAACGGGTCTAGTTCTATGGGCACGGTTTTTTTTTGGTGGGTGGTCCTTTAAGTAAAGTTTGCTTTGCTCTAAAAGTTTCCCATGCTTCTTTGGGTCTTGGATAACTCTCTGATACAAGCTATCAATTTGTAATGTGAGTGTTCCTGAAAGAATGTATATACATCAAGGTTAGTAGTTTTAGGATATCCATGCAGCCATTAAAATTGCCAAGTCGAAGGACTATGATAGCCAGAGCAAGAATCCCAAACTATAGGCTAAGAGGAACCACCTAGCACTAGCCAACCTAAAAATAGGATTTATAGATAGTGGGTCTAACTTAGCTCTATAATCCAAAGTAGTCTCCAAAGCCAGCATCTTGGCTTTCTCAAAAAAAGACTTGGGAAAGCCTTGAGAGTAGGATGTGTGTGTAGCTATTTTACTTACATACATAAGCACAAAAGAACCATAAAGTTCAAACGACAACTGGCTTTAGACAAATGACTAAGGGTAGCACAAAAACAACTCAGTCTTAGAATTATTTTTGGACATTGCAATAAAAATGAGGCCTCGTTCTAGTAACAGATTAAAAAGGAACAATTGTATTGTCTGCTTCAAAAAGTGGGATTAGTTTAATATATGAAGGATGAACGACAACAAATCCAAAGAGATTCTAAGAAAGGATAGAGCCCTCACCTGCATCCATTCAAACAAGACAACAATTATGTTAGCCTTGAATGCATATTACAGGTGTCAATGGACTATATCAGTTGTTATCCATGTCCAACTTACAAACTTTTTAACCTAGACTATCATTCAAAGTAATCAGTTTTGCTAAAGAAAAGTTTTGTTTTTTTTCTTTTTAAGTTAATTGAATGGCAAGTCATCCAAAGGTCATCACTCCTTTGGGATAACAGCTAATGTAGTTTTAATAGATATGGTTTGTATATACCCAAATTTTATCAAGACCTTATATAACATATTAACATACATACCCCTTTTGATACAAGTGTTTTAATCCCAAGTGTTAAGCCTAGGAATTTTGGGATGTTTTACTTAGTGGAAGTTGGAATGTGAACTTTTGTACTTTTGGGATTCCAAGGGGCGTTCTTGGGAAAGGGCGTTGCCCATTAGTCTTATCAAACTATCTAACTGTTGTTCATTATCTTCTTGGGAATGTGAAGGCAGAAGTTATGGCAGATTTAGTCTGTTGTCAATTTCTGTGTTATGTTCTAGTTCCAGTTCCATTCTGATTTCTGTGCTTTGTCTATTCTGAATGTCTGTGCCTTAAACACTTGGCGATCACGGTGTAAGTGCGATGTAGCATGGAGGGATTCAGGTTTCTCTTGTAGGAGCGAGTGATGTGGCAATGAAGGGAGGATGTTCAGAATAGTGTGAGTTGGCATGGGTGGTTGGTTGCACTCTGGAGGAAGTGGAGGAGGATATATTCCCGTATTGGACAAGGTCAGTTGCTAGGCGGTTTTGGCAGTTGTATGGGCGAGATGGTCAGAGTTCGAAACTGCAGGGAATTTTGGATTATACTGGGATGCACCGAGTTTCTATAGGGGAAGATTCAGATGATACTATGGAGGATTTGGATGGCACAGAGGATTATTTAAGTGATAGATGGGAAGAGGAAGTACCGAATGAATAGCAGGATGTATTTCCGCGGCTGTTTGCGGTTGTAGTTATTCAACATGAATTAGTGGCGCGAAGGAGATTGATTTTTGATCCGTTGGGAAGTACCAGTGCAGGAAATCCTGTACCAACAGGTGGACCTACAGATATGGCGGCGGCTAGGCAGGATATGCGCGTCAAATTCCGGACCTTTTCAGAAAGTCAAAAGAAGACCTCGATTGCCACATATCTCAATACGAGACAAGATGGCAGGCTAGAGGATTTTCCGGAGTGTACGATGCCCAGGCTAAGATGCGCGAGTTTGAGACTACTTTGGATGGGAAGGCTATGCAGTGGTTCAGTAATTTTCCAGCAGGTCATTTTGCTGATTATGATGGATTGAAAGCAGCATTTTTGAATAGGTTCAGAAAGGAAAAGACTCCACATGATGTGTTGACCAAGCTTAGGAAAGTGAAACAAAGGAAAATGTTTGTTGAGGATTATGCACAAAAGTTTAACCAATATGTGAGAAGGTTGTCTGCTCAAGAAAGGCCAACTGATGAAATGCTTGTTGGATAATGGATTAAGGAAGGAATTGAAGAATGATGTTGCTGGAGTTGATGTTGTAGGTGGATTACAAGCATTAGTGGAAACAGCTCAAAGAGCAGAGAAAAGGTTTGGGGTCTCTCATGGGAAAGCAGCCAAGAGGTCATCTAAAGAAAAGAAGAAAAGTAGGTCGAAGAAAAAGAAGAGGTCAGATAATTCGGATTCGGATTCAAAAACTGATACTGATTCAAATACGGAAACAGATTCTGATAGTGAAGAGGATTCCAATGAGGATTCGGATTCAGATGAAGATGAGGATAAGAAGAAGAAAGGCAAGAAGAAGTTGAAGAAAAAGTCTAAAGAGAAAGAGGATAGAGTGGAAAAATTGGTAGCAAAGAAATTGAAGAAGTTGGGAGTGCAGAAAGCTGTGGAATCAAAACCCCTCATTGTGAAATTTGTGTTAAGGATGGGCATTGGACAAAGGAATGCTGGTTTAACCCACCAACCTCATTACAACGCCTATCTATACCGGCACCCTTGGTCCTACCAACCAACATTATCTATATCTTAATATGCTTATAGATCTATCTCAACACGGGGCCAATGGTAAAGGGGCCCAAATGAGAGATGGTATGTGAAAGAGAAAGACTAACCAATGGAGCATAAATATCTTAGGGTTAGCTTCATTGAAGACCTCCAATAGTTAGTGTTAAAAGTCCTTTGACCTTAGGTAAGCTAGGGTTGTGCTTGAGGTGGGAACCCGGCCCAAGCTTAAGGTGCTTGAGGTGCTTATCATTCTTGATGACTAAGGTTCTTGAGGTGCTTGTCATGCTTCATGAATAAGGTGCTTGTCCTGCTTGTTGATTAAGGTGCTTGAGGTGCTTGGCGTGCTTGCCGACTAGGGAGCTTGAGCTGCTTGTGGGAACACCACCCAAGCTTGAGGTGCTTTGTCATGCTTGCTGACTAAGGTGCTTCAGATAAGGTGTGCCAAAAAGTCAATATTCAATCCCTATAAGGAGGGGGTGAGCCTTACAAGACGGGGGATAAGAGAGAACACACACACACACACTCATACAAAGCATGCTTGGTACAAAGAAAGCAAAAGGGGCACTTGTCAAGTTCCTCCTCATGTTGTCCTCATGGTGTGCGTGAAGCCTATTGGTTGGCCGCCCAAGGGGTCCAATTATAATTTAGGAGATTTAATTAATTGACTTTGCATTTATCAAGTTCTCTCTCTCAAAGGGGAAAGGGGGTCGCTTGTCCCAAGGCTACCCTTGTTGCTTGGTATGACTCCTACTTATGATTGGCTAGGGGAGGGGTCCAATGAGCTTCAAGCATGAGCTACAAGGGGGGGTCGACCACAGCAAGTAGGGAGCCTGCTTAGGGGGTATACTCTCCCACACACACTCTTATTGTGTATTGTGCAAAGTGCAAGAGCTCCCTCTCCTTCTCCAAGAAAGTAGAGGTTGAGAGCCTACACCAACACTCTTGGATATGGAATGCAAATCCAACCAAGAGCCATGCTTCAATGCTTACGCTTGCCATCTTCTCCATCTTCATTACTATGCTATTATGTATGCTAGCAAGAAGAGTGATGATAAGTGAGGAACTAGTTCTTTCTCCTATGAAATGCTTCTTCTTCCTCTTCCCTACCCTCGTTCCGTGCTAGCTCTCTCCACATTCGAAGGTGTTTGAGGTCTTGGGGCTGAGGCTTGGGATAGTTAATGCTTTCCACAAAGTTTATGTTATGTTCATGATGCCTAAAGATTTCCATCTTCATTGCAGCACCTAGTTCACAATCAACACAAAGATTGTATTGTAACAAGTCTCTCTTGATGGGAGAAATCATAATACAAATGCATGTTGGAGGGGGGACCGGATCCACATAAATCCGGTCCTCAATTGTTATTATGTTCTCTTAATTCTCTCTCTTGCAAAAGTTTTATTCATGCCAATGCTTTGTTTATGTTGTTGCCTTCAATTATGTTCACCCGCTATGCTCACAAAGTAATTTCTCAAAAGTACTCTCTCTAATTTCTGCTACTCTCAAGTTAATAGGTCAATTCCATTACATTGGTATCAGAACATTTGGTTTCTCTTTTCTTGCGAAGAGAGGTCCTTAAGTAGCCTATAAATGGTTTATTTTGTTAATTATATTAGGCTAAGTGGGACTGGGATCTATTATCGGTTTTGTTGAGCCCACTATGTGGGATATGGTGCACACCTCGGGAGCTTTGGACTTAATAATGGAGTCTTTTTAGACTTGCCTACGGCTTTACCATTATTGAGCCATTCTTTTAGATGACCAATGTTTTTGTCTTATAAGACTATTTCTCTTTTTAGTATGCATAAATTTAAATAGTATGCATGCTCAGAATCATGTTTGTGATATCGACGTCTCTCAAACACCAAGTAGAATTTGCCACTCTACTTGGGAACATGAAATGGACTAAAGAGAAAACATGCTTGCACCAGCTATGTCTCCCAAGCACCAAATGGATTAGTCATCCATCTTGGAAAGATGTCGTAGGGTAAAAAGGGATCCTCTACCCGCTAAGTAAGATTGACTAATGACTAAGGCTTTATCTCTTCTACCTCATAGTCTAGGATGACTATGATTTCAAGAGAGAGGTAATGTCATAAAATCTAATATCTAACCAACCCAAATGATTTTCTCATATTAAACTGATCATTTGATGTGGGAGAATAAATGGGAACAAGGGTTAAGATACAGACATGTGCTTATAGATCTATGTCAACAAGGGCCAATGGTAAAGGGGCCCAAATGAGAGATGGTATGTCAAAGACCAATACTAACCAATGGAGCATAAATACCTTAGGGTTAGCTTCATTGAAGACCTCCAATAGTTAGTGTTAAAAGTCCTTTGACCTTAGGTAAGCTAGGGCTGTGCTTGAGGTGGGAACCTGTCCCAAGCTTAAGGTGCTTGAGGTGCTTGTCGTGCTTGATGGATAAGGTGCTTGAGGTGCTTGTCGTGTTTGCTAATTAAGGTACTTGAGGTGCTTGCCGACTAGGGAGCTTGAGGTGCTTGTGGGAACACCAGCATGCTTGCTGACTAAGGTGCTTGAGATAAGGTGTGACAAAAAGTCAATATTCAATCCCTACAAGGAGGGGGCGAGCCCTACAAGAGGGGGGATGAGAGAGAACACACACACACACACACTCATACAAAGCATACTTGGTACAAAGAAAGCAAAAGGGATACTTGTCAAGTTCCTTCTCATGTTGCCTCCATGGTGTGTCTGAAGCCTATTGGTTGGCCCCCCAACGGGTCCGATGATAATTTAGGATATTTAATTAATTGAATTTGCATTTATCAAGTTCTCTCTCTCAAAGGGGAAAGGGGGACACTTGTCCCAAGGCTACCCTTGTTGCTTATTAGTATGACTCACGCTTTTGATCGGCTAGGCCTAGTTGGCTAGGCCTGGTGGAGGGGTCCAATGAGCTTCAGGCATGAGCTACAAAGGAGGGTCGAGCAAAGCAAGTAGGGGAACTGCTTAGGGGGTATACTCTCCCACACACACTCTCATTGTGTATTGTGCAAAGTGCAAGAGCTCCCTCTCCTTATCCAAGCAAGTAGAGGTTGAGAGCCTACACCAACACTCTTGGCTATGGAATGCAAATCCAACCAAGAGCCATGATTCAATGCTTAAGCTTTCTATCTTCTCCATCTTCATTACTATGCTATTATGTATGCTAGCAAGAAGAGTGATGATAAGTGAGGAAATAGTTCTTTCTCCTATGAAATGTTTCTTCTTTCTCTTCCCTATCCTCATTCCCTGCTAGCTCTCTCCACCTTCGAAGGTGTTTGAGGTCTTGGGACTGAGGCTTGGGATAGTTAATGATGTCCACAAAGTTTATGGTATGTTCGTGATGCATGAATCTTTCCATCTTCATTGCATCACCTAGGTTACAAGGAAGGCAAAGATTGTATTGTAACAAGTCTATCTTGATGGGAGAAATCATAATACAAATGCTTATTAGAGGGGGGACCAGCTACACATAAATTTGGTCCTCAATTGTTGTCATGTTCTCTAAATTCTCTCTCTTGTAAAAGTATCGTTCATGCCAAGTTAACTAAATGCTATGTCTATGTTGCTATCTTCAATTATGTTCACCCGCTATGCTCACAAAGTAATTTGTCAAAAGTACTGTCTCTAATTTCCTCTACTCTCAAGTTAATAGGCCAATTCTATTACAGCTACAACCCTTCTTACCATATGCACAACCACCCGGCTATATGAGCAGTCATATCCAAAAGTAGCAACCATATTCGGCTACATGGGCAGCCATTAGGTACCATGCATAACATATTTGCCACATTTCATACCTTTCACAACAATAATCATAACCATATTCGGCCACAACCATGTTAACCGTATTCGGCCACAAGAGTAGCTTTGCCAATGATTTGTCACACTATGATCAACAAGTATATACCGTACATGAGTAAGATAGGTAAGCTTAATACCAAAACCCTAGAGGCACTACATCAAAAATATAATTGCAGTAGCTGCACAAAAAAGCATTCCCAGGTCGCATGAGTTAAACCGCAAAGGTAAGCCAAGACCTACCTAAACTAGGGTCATCTACCAGTTTATAAGAGGAACCATCCAACATTACACACAAAGAGATGTTAGTGAGTGTATACTACTCTCTACCTAGCTAGAGTCCAAAAAACCATATAAAAGATAGTAAGTATGAATGCTCAAATCCCTTTAACCATAAACCCATAACAATGAGACATTCCAGAGCCCCCTAGTTGTTCCATATGCCCAAGGGGTGTTATCAATACCCATTACATAAGATGAAATAAACACCAAATTTGGCCAATGGCCATATAAGCAACTATAAGGTACCATGCGCAACCATACTTGGAAACCATATCCACAACCATACTCAACCACAACCCTTCTTATCATATTCACAACCACTCGGCCATATGAGCAGCCATATTCAGATGTAGCACCCATATTCGACCGTTGGGAAGCCATAACATACCAGGCACAACATAGTTGTCCACATTTCATACCCTTCACAACCATACTCATAACCATATTCGGTTACTTACCATTCTAACCATACAACCATATTCAACCACATGAAAACAAAAACTTTGTTCATTTTTAACATTTTGTACATTTGCTTACTCTTGGGAAGCATTATTGTAAGCATTGACAAGGTTTAGGTTATCCTTTAATTGTATGCCTTGCATCCATCTAGCATCTTCAAAAGGATAATTGTTAAACTTAATAAGGTATCGTCGCATAGTCTTACCGCCTCTTAGTACCTTGTCTTCATGTCGAAGAATGGACTCGGGCTGCAGCACCTCCTCTTGGTCCTCGATCTCCGGTGGTTCTTCAGTAGTTGGTTCTTGAGGTGGCTCTCCTTTGTAAGGCTTTAATAGGCTCACATGGAAAGCATTGTGTATGAGCCAATGATTGGGTAACTTGAGTTGATAGGACATCTCATTGATTGGCCTAAGAATCTGGAAGGGACCATAGTACCTTTTTTCTAGTTTAGCATAGTACTTTTGGTGTCCCATAGGATTCTTGCCCATCGTGTGCCTTAATCGAGCCTTGGGGAATTTTAATAAGACCCAATCATTCTCTTTAAAGGCTTGGGCTCTTCTGTGCTTGTCAACAGCAGCCTTTTGCCTTTGTTGTGAGATAGAGATAGCATCCTTAATCTTTTGAAAAGATTCTTGTAGGTCTCGGCTATACTCATGTGCAGCAGCGAAGATCTTCCCATGTACCTTAAGTAGCAAGGGACTTTTTGATCTTCCCTCAAGTTACCTTGAAAGGTGCTTTTCCCGTGGAAGTATGTACACTGTTATTGTAAGCATACTCCACTAAGGGTAAGTACTTCTCCCATTGGGATCTTTGATCTACTTTTGTTACATAGGCTTTTAGTAGATCGAGAGTTGTTAGGTTAGCTATTTCACTTTGGCCATCCGTTTGTGGATGATAGGCCGAATATAAGTTTAGCCTTGTTCCTAAATTCTCAAAGAGACCCTTCCAAAAATTACTGATCATTCTAGGATCTCTATCCGACACTATGGACATTGGCAAGCCATGGTACTTGAAAATTTGTGAAATGAAGAGGGTTGCCATTTGATGGGCTTTGATAGTATTTTTGACAGTATAAAATGAGCTTGTTTACTGAACCTGTCTACTATCGTCCATATTCCCGTATTCCCATGGATAGACTTAGGCAATCCAAAGATAAAATCCCATGGATATGCTCTCCCATGTTGAATTAGGGATTGGCAAGGGTGAAGCAATCCAAGTTGCTTCCCTCTATCACATTTTGTCTTTTGGCATACCACACATTTAGAAACATACTCTTGTATGTTCACTTCCATGGTAGGGCAATAGAAATATGTTGCAATTCCCTTTAAGGTAGACTAAATCCCTCTATGCCCCGCATAATGTGGAGCATGAGATTCAGACATTACTTTCTCACGTAGTGAGTTAGTAACACATAGTCTATTGCCATAGAGAAGATAACCATCTTGTAAAGTAAATGGTTCTTCTTTCTTCCATAATGCAAGGGCTGAAATCACATCTCTAAAATCGGGATCAATAGCATACTCATCTATCATTGAAGATAGATCAGTGTGAGTTGCTATGGAAACCGCATTCACTCTCGGCCGTCTTGAGAGTGCATCAGCTACTTGATTATGCTTGCCAGCAACGTGAGCAATATGAAAATGAAATTGCGAAAGGAAATTTGCCCACCTCATTTTTTTGTCGGAGAGCTTGGTTTGCGTCATGAAGTACTTAAGACTTTGGTGATCCGTTCGCAGAATGAAAGGAGTCCCCAATAAATAGTGCTTCCATGAGTCTAAGGCATGTAGAACTCCAAGGAGTTCCTTTTCATATATGCCTAGAGCTTGCTCAACAGGGTCGAGCCTTCGACCTTCATAGCCTATGGCATGCCCTTCTTGGAGCAAAACAACTCCAAGGCAATCACCACAAGCATCACATTGGACCTCAAATGGTTTTGAGAGATCCGGTAGTGTAAGCACAGGTTGATAGATAAGCTTTTCGAAAGCATTGTTCTCCTTAGCAGACCATGTATACCTAACGCTTTTCTTTGTTAGGTCATGTAATGGTCCCGCAATTTGTGAGAAATTTTCTATGAAGCGTCTATAGTATGCACACATACCTATAAAGCTTCTTAGTTCATGAAGATTCTTTGGTTTAGGCCATCCTTTTATTACCTCTAACTTTGATGGATCCATTTGGATGCCATCTTGAGAGATAATGTGACCTAAATACTAAATCTCTTGCAAGAAAAATTCACTTTTCTTTCGATTAACATAAAGTTTATTCTCTCTTAAAACTTAAAATAATACCTGGAGGTGTTGCTTGTGTTCGTCTAATCAATTAGAGTAGATGATAATATCATCAAAGAACACTCCAGTGAAGGTTCAATGAGGTGCATTGGTCAAGCCAAAAGGCATGACAATGTATTCGTAAAGACCAAATGTGGTGCGAAATGCGGTCTTTACAATGTCTTGATCAACTATCCTTATTTGATGATAGCCACTTATCCTACTGAAGTAGGTCGATCCTTGTAGCTTATCAAATAGGTCTTCTACCCGTGGAACAGGAAACCTATTCTTGATAGTGATCCTATTTAGTGCTCTATAGTCGACACACATACGATATGTGCCGTCCTTCTTTTGCACTAATAGCACAGGTGAGCAAAATGGAGATGAGCTAGGCCTAACCATGCCCTTCTCAACCAACTCATGCACTTGCCGCATAATCTCCTCTTGTTGAGCTTGAGAAACTCTATAAGGAGGTTTGTTAGGCGGTGAACTTCCTAGAAGAAGTTCAATTGCATGGTCATCATTACCTCGTTTAGGAGGTAGCTCACAAGGGATGTCGTCAATAAAAACATCTTGAAACCCCTTGAGAAAATTGGATAACTCTAATTCCTTTTGGTTGCTTTTATTTTCTTTTGCTAAAGCATTAGGTTCATTTTGAGAATCTGTAACAAAAATCATGTACACAAAAATAGAGCTCTTTATTGACTTGTTGAAAGCTGGTGTATGTACAATGGGGATAGTGCTACCCATTTCCTTAGCATCTATATACATGTCTTTTTCCCTGAACTTAAAGGAGATTCTCCTTTCAGGGAATTTAACATTGGCAGCCAGGTGATCAAACCATGGTGCCCCTAGGATTACATCCTCATGCTTGAGAGGAGAGATAAAGAAGTCCTCTTTGTCCACATAGCTTTGGACATGAAGCCTCAATTTCCCGATTAAGGGAGTGACGAAAGCTTCTTGCCCCTTGAAAGCACTGTCTGCGGATAGGACATCTCCCATCTTGTACCCTTGTATGCCTAGCTTGGTGGCCAACTCTATAGATATAAAATTGTGAGTAGAACCAGGGTCAAAGAGAATAAAAGCATCATGTTCTCTTACCTTTCCCCAAGCATGGCATAGAGGAGATCCTTTGTGGTGAGTTTGGTGAGTCTCCTCCTCTTGGATTTCAACCAAGGTAGCTCTAGGAGGATCTTGGCGGTTGTTCTTTTGGGGACAAGCGCGGTACGCATGCCCTTGTTCGCCGCACTTGAAACACCGGTTATCCTTGCGATAACGCTCAAGCTCTTCAGGAGAGAGTTTTTTTTTACCTTTGTAAACTCCCTTCTCTTTAGCTTTGTTGGAGTTGCCCTTAGGAAACTTTTGGACATTGTCCTTCCCCTTAGGCTCGTTGGAACCCTTGTTTTCCGTGGGCTTATTATTTCTTTTAGCCCCCATTTGGAAATTGATTCGAGAGGCCACCATAGTATGGTGTATTACCGCCGATATGGTACGTGGCCTTTGGGAGTTGACATACTCCGCCATTTCTTCAATTAAGCCTGCACAAAATTGTTGCTTTTTCTCTCCAAAATCCAACTTTTTAAAGATAGTGGCTTTGAGTTGTAAGTCCCAAAACTTGTCTACATATTTGTGGATGGATTCATAGCGAGAGAGCTTTAAGCTTCGCCATTTGGTGAGTACTTTGTCTTTGGCATCAGTGGCCAAAAACTGCTTCATTATGGAAGCTCTTAAAGCTTTCCATGTTCGCGGAGCTTCACCGTTGGCTCGTATGCTAGACCACCATTGCCTGGCAGAAGTGCATAGCTACATGGCGTAGCTTAGAGGACTCTGTGAAGCCCTCATCTCCAAACGCCGCATCAAACTGTTGGATAAAGGCCAAGACTTTGTCCGTAGCACCAAAGGTGCCATCATAGGTAAGGAAAGAGATGTTCTTCCCTCCCTCTTTGAACTTCTTCAGCTTGGACGACGTCTTCCATGCGACATAGGATTTCCTATGGCCTCTTCTTTTTTATGGTTCAAAGGTTGCACCATCACTTTCTTCAGAAGGTGAAGAATTTGAAGAAGGTGGAGAAGAGGGTGACCTCTTTCTCGCCTTTTTCTTGCCTTGATCTTCGTCGTCTTCACCATCACTTTCATAAGAGGAAGAGGATGAAGAAGATGGAGAGGAGGGTGTCCTCTTTCTTGCCTTTTTCTTCTCTTGCTTTTTATCATCCCTTTTTGAATTATGGTGTGGAGAAGGGTGTGATGGTCTTCTCCGCTTTGGTGGTGATGGAGAGTGTTTAGCCCGCCGTCTTCATGGAGCCATCTCCGTCGAGGTGGCGGGAGACTAACTTCTTTCTTGTTCCTTCGGTGGAGGCTCTTGAGTTCTCCTTTGGGAAGGAGATGCATCATCAAGAAGTAAATTCTTGAGCCCTTCGTATGGATTCTCTTCTTCTTCCCGAATCGGAGAGAGACCTCTTTTGGAAGTCTCACAAGGAGTCTTCCTAGGTGTTCTCTCGTCATGGTGATGAGCTTGGAGAATCCCATGAGCACGGAGCTGCCATTGCACTTCACTTTGGAGAGATGGATTGCCCATGGCTTGTTGAAGCCTAGTAACAAGATAGTTAACAAGCATCGGAGCATCATTAGTAGCTTGCTCATTAGCAAAATCAAAGTTATCAACATTGATTTCACTCTCTTTACTATTGTCAGCCATTCTAACAACTTTTAGGTGTAGACTTTTTAGGTGTACTTTGGCACTTCAAGCCCTAGTTGCTACTCCTCTTTACCCCTTTAGAAAAAGCACTCAAGCTACTGTACCCGTGGCTCGAATACCATTCATTGCAAGGAATAGAAGAGAGGGTCATTCAACACCAAAACAGCACCGGCTCTTGTCAAGCTTCTAATAGCTCAATAGTGGTTAAGCCGTAAGCAAGCCCCATAGAACTCCACTATTAAGACCATAGCTCTCGACGGTGATGCCCCGTTAACTGCACGAAGGCAGCCACACTGCAAGGCTGACAAATCCCTATTCTACTTACTCACAGGCAATTAATAATACCAACCATTTATAGCTAGCTTGAGGACCTCCCTTCTTGAGCAAGAAAAGAGAAACCTTGTGCTCTGATACCAATGTAACATTTAATGGCCTAAAAACTTGTGTGTAGCAGAAATTAGCATGAACATAGTGGGCATTTCATTAGAATAGATTCCTAATGAGAATTACAAGAGTGCTTGGGTGGAGAGAGCAACAAAAAGCATAACACCTAGTTAGATAGCATGAACAATACTTTCAAAAGAGAGAGAAATTAAACTATTGACAACAATTGAGGACCGGATTTGCATGGAGCCAGTCCCCCCTCCAAAAGACTTTGTATTATGGTTTCTCCCATCAAGAGAGACATTGTACAATACAATTCTTTGTGCTCCTTCAAGACTAGCTAGTGCAATGAAGATGAAAGCTTCATGCACTAAGCAAAACACTTACCAAACACAACATCAATTATCTCCGGTCTTAGACCCAAGACCTCACACACCTTCAAAGATGGTGAGAGCTGGCAGGGTATGAGAGTAGATTGAGAGGAAGAAGGAGTATTCTTACGAGAAAGATGTACATCTTCTCACATAATCACTCATATTATCATAGCTTAGCTTGGTAATTAGCATGGTAGAGGAGATGAGCATGCATTGAAGCTTGGCTCTTGGTTGGATTTGCATCACAAAGCCAAGAGTTGTTGGTGTAGGCCTCCCTTCTCACAAGCTTGGAGTAGGTTATAAGCTTTCCATTAAAGCTTGAGAAGGAGAGAGAGTCTTATTTTCTTCACACATGAGATTGTGTGAGTGTGTGTGTGTGTGTGTGATAATGCCTTGCAAAAATCAGCCCCCTCTCTCTCTTGGTCGACCACTCTTGCTATTTGCTCATGCTCTCCTCTCATTGGACCTCCCCAGGCCTAGCCAATGGTAATTAAGCAGTATAAGTGATAGCCTTCTGACATGTGTCCCCCTTTCTCCTTTTGTGAGAGCTGTAGGTAATTTAATAATTCAACTAAACTCTCATTGGACCCCTTTGCCTCCTGGCCAATAGGAATCAGGCAAGCCATTGGGCTGCTGAATGCTCATTGGACCCCTTGGGAGACTGTCCAATAGTCTTCTAGAGCACTTAATTCTCATTGGTTCTTTTATTAAGTGTTTTTAAATTAATTAAACTAAATTTACTCTAGCCTAATTCTCATTGGTCCACCTCCAAGGCCATCCAATAGGAATTGGGTACACCTTGTGGGCATCTGGGCTAGGGAGCTGACATGTGTCCCTCATTCCCTTTGTGTAAAGGGAGCTTGTGTGTGTGTGTGTGACTTTCTCTCTCATCCCCTACAATCTAGGCTCGCCCCCTCCTATGTAGGGCTTTGAAAAGACTTTTGGGACACACACAAAGCATCCAATTCCCCCCATGGTTGACCTTTGGACACAACCTTTGAATTTTGGAACCTTAGCATTTTGGAAGTCTTAATGGGCTGAACCTTAGGGTCTTTTTAGCCCATTGTTGCACATGGCTCTTTTGTAGATGGTCCCCCCTTTGGATCCCTATTTTCCCTCCTTTGGATCCCTACTATGGCCGGTCTGCTAGCTTAACCAATATTCTAGCTTTTTCTCCCCTTGCACTTCCCCATATTAAATGATCAGTTTAACAGGAGAAAATCATTTAGGAGAATTAGATATTGATTATTATGACACACACACATACACAAGCATGTCCGCCAATGTATTTTGGCTTCTAAAGAATCAATGGGTCACGCTTCATACATCACACCAGCCATATTCCTCCCAACTATAAATCCATGTTCTTCGCTAAAAAAGAAAATTGTACTCGCCTTTATATGTTTAAGTATATCCCTTTGTAGATGATGGTACGCACTATCTTGGCCATTTGGCTTAGCTCCCACTCCCCATCGATGCGAAATGAGGCACCGAGGCAATGGAAAAGATTCACATCAACTATGCAAAATATGTTCACTACCTCCCACTGCATATTCCTCCCCCCCCCCACACACACAGACACACACACACATGACCGTCAATATATTTTGCCTTCTAAAGAATCCCAATGTGTCATGCTTCATACACTACACCATCCATATTGCCCCCAACTATAAAGCCACGTTCTTCACTAAAAAGAGAAACCGTACTCATCCTTAAATATTTGAGCATATTCCTTTGTTGATGGTACACAATATCACCCCATTTTGATTAGCGACCACTACCCTCAATGTGTGATGGAGCTTTGGAGTAATGTAAAAGAGTGACATCAACTATGCGACATGGGGAACTAAGTAAATGAGAGAGAGAGAGAGAGAGAGAGAGAGAGAGAGAGAGAGAGAGAGAGAGAGAGAGAGAGAGAGAGAGAGAGAGAGAGAGAGAGAGAGAGAGAGAGAGAGAGAGAGAGAGAGAGAGAGAGAGAGAGAGAGGGGGGGGGGGGGGGGGGGGGGTATAGAAAGGGGGTGAAAGAGGAGAAAAAGAGAAAGGAGAGGGAGGAAAGAGAAATTAAGAGAGATTTTCAGAGAGAGAGAGAGAGAGAGAGAGAGAGAGAGAGAGAGAGAGAGAGAGAGAGAGAGACTGCCTACTAAGAAAATAAGGGAGAGAGATGGAGATGGATCAATATAGATGGTGCTACCTATGATAGGTGTAGGTGTGTGTGTGTGTGTGTGTGTGTGTGTGTGTGTGTGTGTGTGTGTGTGTGTGTGTGTGAGAGAGAGAGAGAGAGAGAGAGAGAGAGAGAGAGAGAGAGAGAGAGAGAGAGAGAGAGAGAGAGAGAGAGAGAGAGAGGCATATTGAGAAAGAAGGGAGAGGGTGTGTGTGTGTGTGTGTGTGTGTGTGTGAGAGAGAGAGAGAGAGAGAGAGAGAGAGAGAGAGAGAGAGAGAGAGAGAGAGAGAGAGAGAGAGAGAGAGAGAGAGAGAGAGAGAGGCATATTGAGAAAGAAGGGAGAGGGAGGAAAAAGATATCAAGAGAAATTGTGTGAGAGATGGAGAGGAAGAGGGGGGGGGGGGGGGGGTTGTTGGAGGTTGAGAGAGGAGGGGGGTTGGAATTTGGTGGTGACACGTGGAGGAGCAAGAGAGGTTGTGATGACTCAAAAAAAGTGCCACTTGTCACTGGTGCTAGAGGTGGAAATGGGCGGCATGTGGTTGTAGTGAGTGGCAGGGGTGGAGGTGGGAAAAAAGCTCGGTCCAAATCTCGCTTCACGAAGATCGCTTATTATCCTTCCCACATGTAATGAAAAAATTCATACTTACCTATCTACACATGGTTTTAAGATAGTCCAACTAGTGGCACTTTGTGTATGAAGCATGCAAATGATGTATTTATGATCATTGTGCTCTACATAGATAGCATGTTGCTCATTGAACCAAATGAGGAACATATTGCTAGCTGATTTGAATGCCTCCTTTGAGATGTCAGATTTTGGGCTTTTCCATTATTAATTGGCATACAATTTAAGTAGGTTGATGAACACATTGGTTTGTGCCAGACAAAGTATATTGAGACACTATTGCACATAGTTTGTGAAAAGATCAACAGGGTTGTCCTGCATGGATTGAGGTGTAGACACCTAGTCCAAGTTGAGATCTCTCATATAGATAATCTCTCCCTAACATAATGATAATGTTCTCAATGTGCTTTGTATGAGCATGGAACACTTGGTTCCTTGCAACTACAAAGCACTTTGATTGTCAGTGTAGATTGTGGTGGAATATTGTTATCCAATACCCAAGTGATTCAAATATAATTTGAGATCCAAACACCAACACTTGTGAAAGCTATGTTGTACTCCATCTCACAACTATAAGTCACCACTGTAGGCTTCTTCTTAACCAACCAATGTATGCATGAGCTACAAGCAAGGATCAAAAACCACAAGTGGAAACTCGTGATAGAAACTACCTGTAAGACCCTTGGGGAACTTCCCTGAGAATGATCCTCCCAACCACCCATTAAATAGCCCCTTGGGCCTCATTCCCTCTCCACACTAGCAGCCGGCCCCTTGGGCCTGGTCCTTGACCACCGGGCATTACCCTTGGCATGACATTATTCCCCCCTTGGAGAAGTGTTTTCGTCCTCGAAAACAAGAGTGATAATGCACTAATGCTTTCCACAGGGGCATCCTGCAGGGATGCAGCTGTTTGCTTGACCACAACACAGTTCCGTAGGAGGTTCAATGAAACCAAGAGTAACATCTTGATTTTCCATATTGTTGTTCTGTTGCAACCATCTTGGTGTAACCGTCGCATAGATAATATAGTTGTAAACTCCATGTAGAACTCACTTGAGTAGCTTAAATGAGTAATGACAACTAAGATGTACCCAAAGAGTAGCTTTTTTCAGTTTCCTTGAAAGTGACTTGCTGACGTAATTCATCGGCCAAGTTTAAGTCCTTGACTTGTTCTCAAATTTCATCAATAAACAAGCCCACCATAACTAATGTTCAAAGTTGAGAACCTGACTTATACATGAAGAGACTAAACCTAGTCGCAAACATGCTTTAACTGATAGTAAGTAAACTCCAAGTAGAGCAATAAATGCTTATTAATTGGATATGCTTGGTGCTAATGTACACACTTTGCATATCCTTTAGCCCAAGATTACATTTTGTAATCTTCCTATCCCCTTGGATAATTGACAGTACTCATAGCCCAAGATTACACTTTGTAATCTACCTATCCCCTTGGATAACTGGCAATACTGAGGTGTATTTTCCTCACGGTTTACAGACACTCATCCCAGATGATTGGTAAATGGGAATCACAATATCGTGTAACATTGTTGAGGAATCAACAATGTCCGGAATAACCATTGTGGTTAACTTGAAAAATCCACAAACACTCAAACCGAGCCATGACCTCTATTGGTGATTAGTAGACCCAAAAGTAATCTCCTAGAGATACTGCACATAGAGTGCAAAATGCTTCATAAGCAACAACTTGACGAATATGCATGCCGTTCCAAATCAGCCTTTGCTAAACACTAGGGCTCATAACACCTAGTGTGCATGCATTTAGCAAAAAACAGATCCGAACCTGTATCTCCGTGGTAATTCTTGCCAATACTTATGGCAAATGTGATGCGCCTAGCACACATTAAAAGGAATGTAAATAATTCTGAAAAGAAACTACATACTTTCAGTTGCAATCTTTTGCAAGCTCTGCTGAAAACGTCTGAACCATAATAGAAGGTGCAACAGAAGTCACTTCTAGGTGCAAACAATGAAACTTTTTCAATAACAACTCATAGCCTTGCTATATGCTAAAACAACCATCTGTCGTGTTGTTTAACTGCACTTGTACCGTAACAAGTCATAATCTAGAAAACAGATTTGACTAGCACATAGGGACCTTGTCGTGACACGTACTTGAAATAGTGGGTGCCAATGTCAGTCCCAGAGACTCATATTCGCCACATGTGGAATATGTCTCAACTAAGGATGTCTAAGAAAAGAACATCCTACAAGTACAAGATGTACTTGTGTGTGGAGGTAACTACAAACACTCTACGATGGGAGTGAGAGGGACCCTCATTAGCCTTGCTCCACACTGGCTAAACCGAACTCCTTGAGTTCCTAGACCATGTTGCATCCCATGTGACAACATGTGTCAAATAAACCCTACAAGTGGGTCTACAACTGCATCATGCAGGAACTTATGTTGGACACTACAGCCCAAACTGCTTGGCTCTTAGATGACCGTGTCATTTCTCGTAAGAACAAAAATGGATGAAAACATAGTTCATGCATTCTACATAAAAAACCAAAAAACAAAACCAAAACAGATGCGTATCTATAGGTTAAACATTGTGTTCACTTATCCGAAGTGAAAAGCACCTACCCAATTTGTCCTGCCTGCAAAGGCCTAGGAACACGAAGTGAAATGCAATTAATATTGCACAAATAACCTTGGGATGCCTTTTTGCATCCAAAACCCGTGGTTAAACTTTGTAGGAAAAATGCTCTACTAGCAGTCGGCCCAGGACCTATGTCCGTGATCCCGGGCCTTGGGTTGGCCGTGGCAGTACATTCCACTGAAAGTAGAAACTTTTTCACTACCCCATGGTAGTTTGTGGACTTCTTTCCTTGAAAATACAAGGGTGAAGGGTCCAAAAATTGACCAGAAACCCTACAAAGTGATTCAGTAATCACGAGTTGGGTCTTACCCCAAAACTTTACTCCTATAGGCGCTCTTAGTGCTAATAGGAGCTCTACTAAAATTGGAGTTTTATGCACAACTAGAGCTTTTTCACACCCAAAAATCCATAATCTGAGGTTTTTGTGAGTAGTCGTGCAGTCTGAAATACTTGCTTCATCCATACACCTTGGTAGATAAGATAAGCCCTTACGAGTTTAAGACGTTAAAAAACGCTACTTGACTGTCACACTTAAAGTGTGGCGTGCAAAAATAATGTCCAAAAAACCACTAATGGCAAGACTCCTGCTTGTCCATTTACAAAGAGATGGTAAGTGATGGCTCGTAGCCCTTCCTGTTTGCTCATAGTCGGTCCTGTTACCGTATTATGTTAGAAAGAGTTTAAGAAAATTGTGTCTAGTTTCACCTTTCCCGCATAGAAAGTGGGGAGTGAGAGAGAGAGTGTTGGGCTGAGGAAAATCCCCCTTATGCAAATGTGTTGTATGCAAGACCATGTCTGTGTTTTATCCTATAAGCATACAACTACACATCCTTGGAGAGACAGGTTTAGCTTATCCTATAAGTGTACAACTGTGTACTTGTACCATTCCCTTGTAGAGATAGGTACCCGAAGTCATATCGTGTCCCATGGACCGTGACTGGATTAGGGTAACTTTGCTTGTGAATAACACAAAAAGTGTTTTAGCGACTTACCTTGGCCTTGACAGAGATTTTAGTGTTATGGCAGAAGCAGAATAAGAATGATATGGTATACCAATCTCGTTGGCATGCCATGCACACAGAGGTGTAAGCCCTAGGCGACATTGATAGGCTCGACCAATTGATACCTAAAGTGCCTTGCACTATCGAGCAAGGATACAGCTCAATTTGCCATTGTCTTAAGTAAATTGTTAAAGCATGTTGTTGTTCGCAATAGGCAAGCATTGCCAGCCTAAAAGAAAACTATAAAAATGTGTAAGTCGCCTAGCTGTGGCAAGTGTATGGAGTTTGGCAAAACTCTTTGCAATGTGGCTCATAGCCATATCTGGTACGAAAAAGATGTCGTTACATGCACCATATACAGGGTCTTGTGATGCAAAAACTTGTTATTTAACATATTTTAAACCTGTGGAAGCCATGTTCCAAAAATGTCATAAAGAAGCCGTGCTTCACGTTAATGCTCATGTGCTCATATAGTGATGATGCTCATGTATGCTCCCTTTGACACACATGTGCCCAAGTGGAGAGGAATCGAACGTGTCCAAATTGCTTAAAGAAGCAAGCATTATGTAGTATATAGTGACAGAATATGCTATACTAAGCAAGGTAGTGTATCATATACAACCAACCAAAAGGGCTGTCTAAAAGAGGAGATAACCACTAAAGAGCATGCAAGAAATTTATTGACTACTTAGTCGTAAAATCCATCAAAAAGGCCTAAGAATCCAGTACTTGGGGACAATGTTTCCGTTGATGCAGTCCCATATAATTGAAACATAACTTTTGCAATTAATTTGGCTTTCTGAAAGTTTACTGTGAAAAGTCTCCTCTTTGCCACCTTGGTGGAGGCTGTTTCGACTACTGCCACATGTGTAAATACGGTAGCCTCTGGGATGCACAAGATGACCAGATGTGTAAGGTGATCCACCTGTGTAGCCAGTAATTGGATGCGAACCGCCAATTTGCAAAACCGTTCTTTAAATATTTTAAGTTCACGTCGTGTAACGTCCTCTTTGTCATCAAGGAGATTGCTAGTATCCTCCAAAATTTCAAGTACACTTTGAGGAGCAGGAGTAGATGCCTGAGAAGGAAGTTCAAAGTCAAAAAGATGATTTTTGGCAAGTTCCTATCCAGAAAATCAAACGAGGTATCCATGACGATGTTGCTTGGTACCGTGAAGCACTGCAAATTAGCATTGCTAAGTGCGTGTCTTGACAAATAGTAATTAGTTGTGCCAAGCTCGTAGCTTAACAAATAGGAATTTGAAGAGGCCAGAAACCGCCACGGCCGCAATCAATTAACCATGACAATTGATTCGGTACGTCGAAGGCAAAAAGGTGGAGAATCTGGTTACCTAGCCACAAGCAAAACAGTTGGAAGAAAAACTTATCTGCCAATGTCGATTTCTTTAATGAAACTGTTGTACGGACATTATATCCAATCATCAAAATTTTGAAATTTTTGAATTTATGCAGTGGATTGGTGGTTGCTGAAGATTGATGAAGAAGGCCCGGCAAGATTGCTGCAGAAATCCCGACCCTTTGCCGATGGGTGGTCGAGTACGCCCTCGAAGCAACGGAAAACTATGGCCTCCGCAAATACTTACTCTAATAACTTAAAATTGAATATGCCCTAAGACCTTGGGCGGCCAAGCATGGAAAGGCAAACACTTCCAAGCTTTGGCGATGGCGGGCAGAGGAGTCGATTGCCAGCAAAGAGAGAGAGTGCACGGTCTGAAGCTCCGCGGCTGTAGCGGACGTGATGGACTTTGTCCTCTGTCCCCTTGCGCACCTCCTGATCCCGAGCGCGATCAGTTCTTCGGAACTCTCCCCACCTCTCCCTTCTCGTTAGGGTCGGGTCCCGCGAGCCCAAACGTCTTCCACTCTCCCTGCTAAGCGACCATGCCCACCTGCGAGATTTTTTTTGGCCTCCCTTGCTTGCATGAACATGCCAAAAAAAGATGAGGACCACGCCTTGTTGCCCTGAAAAAACCTGAGGCTCTTGATACCAATGTAAGACCCTTGGGGAACTCCCCTGAGGATGATCCTCCCAACCACCCATTAAATAGCCCCTTGGGCCTCATTCCCTATCCACACTAGTAGCCCGCCCCTTGGGCCTCGTCCTTGACCACCGGGCATTACTCTTGGCATGACACTACCCCAATCAAAGTCTAAAAAAGCATGTAAACATTGTGGCAATGACCCAACCCAAAATACATAGTGTCACTTAAGTAGCAAAAGACTCACTTAACTATCTTCCAATGTGCAAACCCGGAAAGCTATGCATAAATTGGCTCATCTATGAGATTCATATTGAGTATCTAGCTTTGTAATTCATACATAAATGAGGCAACCAATAGCATACCGATAGAGTATGACATCAAAGTCATCTCCAACATCATGAAGATGAAGCTTCAAACCTATTTCCAACATTGTGAAGACTAAACCTATCTCCATTGGAGTAGCAATAATCTTGCAATCCTCAAGGTTGTACGCATCACTCCAAGAGATATTTTTGTTATTATAGTATGGTAGTGATGTGCGTGAACACACTTAGGACCCCCAATGCACTGTTTCCCTCTTTAGGAGGTTTTCTCCCCACGGTTTGTATATACACCCACCACTCTAGGACAAGCCTTGTATTTGCATTGGCACACTTAGCAATACCACTTCCTGTGTTGTGTGCTCTTGAGCTTCTCCTTCATCTTCTCCATCTTTCTGTGCATTCTTGTAGACATATTTCCACAATAGTCAAGTAATACATTACAAGTCCGCTTATCCCCTAAAAATATGCCAATGCTAGACCACAAGCAACATGGTGATTCCATAGGCATCCCTTAGAATCATGAAGGGTATGTTACCATATACATGTGGTAGTGATGTGTGTGAACACACTTAGGACCGTTGGGGCATACAATCCCTCGCTAGGAGGTTCTTTCCCCCGTGCATTATATATACGCCCATCACTCTAGGGCTATCTTATTTTTCCATTGCACACTAAGTAATACACTATTTGTTGTGTGTCTTGAGATTCCTTCATCTTCTCCAAGTTGTGTGTGTTTTCTTGCAACCCTAATTCCAACAATTGGTATCAGAGCAAGTTGCATCCTCTCGGGCTTAGTCGCCAGCAACTCCAGCACACGCCTGCTCACTTTCTCCTATTTCTGTGAGCTTTGGCAAGTGTTTGCAGGCCGGTAGATTTTTTGGGTAAGCTTGAAGAGCTTGGTCTACTCAGATCTTTGATTTGGGCTCATTTCGGCCTCTGTTTCCACTACAGGCAGTATTGCACATGTTATTTTGTCATTTTGTGCAAAAATTCTATCAGTGCCATTTTTTGCATAACAGGTCCCTTATAGTCTTCTATGGTTTGTGTTATATAGCACGTGTTGTTCCCATTCTATTTCTCCTCTTTTCGAGCAGTTTTCACATGAGGTGTAGCATTCACCATGGCTGACAACAACACAGATGTGTTCAAGATGTTTGTTGTTGAGGATAGGTTGGATGGGGACAATTACCCTCTGTGGGCTTACATGATGCAACATGTCCTTGTGTCTAAGGGTGTTTGGAACATTGTGCAGGGCAGTCATGTCACAAACAAAACCAAGTGAGGACATTGCTTTTAAAGGTCTGTGTTGTCCCACCTCTCTCTCAAAAACATGTCCTAGCCATGTTTTCTCATCCCGATATATATCAAACTATAGATCGATTTTCCATTATCGTTGGCTTCTGTTGAGAAAAAACACTGACAACCAAGTATATTGGGTTAGAATCAAAACAATAGTAGGAAAAAATAACATGAAATTTTTTTGTATCAAAACTTATATATTTTCTAGTTGTAAAACCTCTTTGTACACAATGTTTCGAGCGTAAACCACTGGCGACTCTGCGGGTTCACTTATATTCGATCTTTGAGCATCATCAAGAACTATTTTGGTGGCAGATGAAGATCTCACATGGGACATTGCAAGATATAGCTGACCATGAGTGAAAACTGGTGTAGCTAGATACAAACCCAAAACTTCGAGTGTTTGACCTTGTGCCTTGTTGATTGTCATTCCAAATGCAAACCTCACACAAAACTATCTACGCTTCATTCAAAAGTTAGTCCATGAAAAGACCTTATAATAAAGTCTATTCAGGGTACGAATACCCTTTCTCCAGCATGTGACCCAGTGATTGCTTATGCATCAATAATCATGTGGTGAAACTGCTTACATATCAACCTTGTACCATTGCACAAACCTTGTCAAGGATCCAAGTTGCGAAGAAGCATAATTGGGGAATTCTCTTTCAATTGCAAAGAGTGAGGTGGAAAACCTCCCCCAAGCTCAAGAGAATTCAAAAATTCAGTTGTATAAAGAATACTATTGCAATCAGATGAACATATTGAGTCTGCACTCACGTATTCCTTGAATATTCCTCTCCTTTTACCCATGGCCAAGTCATTAATGGCATCAACCTCCTTATTACGAGGAGCAAGGATACCTCTATCCTTAAAAAACCTCTTGTAATCTTGAATGTGTTGCACATCTCCATATATACAATCAATGAGCCCTTCAAGACTATTTTATGGAAGAAGCATGTTATTTGGCAATGGGAAATGGTCATTCAAATCTCCATGGCCATCACCAATGCGAAGTATCCAATCTGCAAATTCTCTTGCAAGTGCATTATTTGAGCCTTGAAACACACGCATATTGTCTGTTAGCCGCAAAACCTTTATATATTTCCGTATGTCTGAGTGACACAAAGATGCACTCACAATATCTGCACGACTTCCTTTGCGGACAACATGCAAGATCTGTCTAAAATCACCCCCAAACAAAAGCACTTTTCCTCCAAACAATACATCATTTTACATCACATCCCTTAACATTCGATCTAGCGCCTCATAAGCATATCGATAGGTCATGGGAGCTTCATCCCATATTATCAAGGCGTCTCTCTTCAAAAGTTCAGCAAGCTAACTGTTCACTTTGATACTACATGTTGATTCCAAATTCAGCTCGAATGATATTTTAAACCTTGAGTGAGCGGTCCTTCCATTGCTAATAAGTAAAGCTACAATGCCGGATGATGCACATGCCAAAGCAACCTTTTGTTGACCACGAATGCGAGAGAGCAAGGCATTATAAAGATACGTTTTTCCAGTTCCACCCAGTCCATCTAGGAAATAAATACTTCCTTCTACCTTTTCAACTGCCTCCATGACTTCATCATATGCAATGTGTTGCCCTTGATTCAAAGAACTCTCCATTTTATTTGCATTTTGTTCATGTGCATTGAATATCATCTCCTCACTTAGCAATCGACCTTTACGCTAGAATAAACATGCTTGATGTATGCTAGGCATTCCAAAAGAGTCAGCAAGTCGTTTTCCATATTGTTGAAGCATATAATTGTTCAAAGAACTCTCCATTTTATTGGCATTTGCTATATTGTTTCCATATTGTTCTTTGCTATTTCATGACGAACATGATCATCAAGCGTACTACGTGTACGCAAAGCATTAAAAAAATCCTCAAAAATATATTTGGAGAAATTATTCCATAGAGTACCATGACACAAAGGCTCACATAACACCGGAATGATCACAAATAATTGTCGCAATTGTGGTCCCAATCATTGCAAGGATGCCTCCTGTAGACACATTGACCATTTAGCATCATTTTGTAGTAGGCCCCTAGCATTGCAAGCTTCCTTAGAGGTAGGGTAAGTGTGCCCACTAAAAGTTTGAAGGTCCTGAAAGTTCAGTGAACCCTTGAACTCATTAAGCAACAGTCGAAGGTAATAAACCTCCCCAACTGTAGGAACAATGTTGTACATTCTTTCGATGGTGTCGCCCTTTTGTCTCTGAGTCCATACTTTTCTGCGTGCACTCCAAACCCATTTAGGAACCAAACCCATTTAGGAAATTCTGTGTAGAGAAAATCATTTGCTTCTGGATACCTTTGATTTGCCACAAACCACTCTATTAGTGTTGTCTTTCTATTTGCATCATTATTGACTACTCCTGCCAAATCTGCAGCACCTTTAAAAGCTACCATATTTTGAAAAGGAAGATGAACTTGCAACCGCATTGTATCGGGCTTCTCATCATGTAGGTCCAATCCATATATCCTCCAAATTTCCTCAGATGTTGATACATAATGTGCCTCTAGATAGCTCTTAATTTCATCAAGAACACCTTCATCATCTTGCAGCAAGACTGTGGCTCTCTCATGGCCCTTATACACATATTTGTAAAGATATTTTACAGCTCCGATAGTCGAGCATATCTCGACAATGATGTGAGCTTTATATCTCAATGAGAGAAGTGGATTATATGGCACAACCCATCGATTATCCAGCTTCATTTGTTTTGATAGCACATAATTTCCATCATCTCGTCGCATGTATGTTCAATATCCATCATCATCAATGCAAGTTTCTGCACAAAACTTGCATGATTATATAAATATGCACCTCCCTTATACCATGCATGCTGCATTTTGATACAAGACACCACATGGACCATGAATGTTACAACGTGTTATAACATTGTGCAAATCAGGGAACATGTCTTTGTCTGGTAGCTCAGCACAAACCATTTTATCATAGTGTGAAACATCAGTGGGCTTGTATTGAGATGCAAGTATCAACAATATATGAGCATGATGAAGTCCTTTTTTTTGGAATTCTATTACACTGACATGCCCAATGACATCTCCAAAAATAGAACACTATATAAGCAAATGCATCAAGTCTTTAAACTTATGATAAAAGACTCGTGCTATCAAATCACGACTATCAAAACTAGTTTTCCCTGGAAATAAGGCAACATCAATTTCTTTCCAGCGTGGATTGCATGTGAAAGTTATAAATAGGTCTGCGCACAATTGCCATGACATCTTGATAGAGCTAATATATATGTCGTGGGCCACCCACAAAATACGAAGGCAAAACAATCCTTTGTCCAACATTATTACCTCTCACTCCTTGCACCACATCCCTAGCTGCCACCATGTCTGCAAGGCCTTGATAAGCTTCGACACAAAGTTCCTTTTGATGGTTTCTCAACCATAGTAGCCTAGACTCCTCCACTGTATTGTAAGCATCAACAATGTATTGCTGCAATAACCTACCCCCTCATAAAAGACGCTCTGTGGTGTCACTCCTTACTTGTAGCCTAAAGGTATAATACTGCCTTTGAGTCATAAAGCGTGTTCCCCTTTCAGTATTCCCACCTACATCATCATTGAAGTTAGCATTAGTATTGATATTGAGAAGAGGTATGTGAGTGTGCCAGCCATCTTCTCCTCTTGGAAACAACAAAGCATATAGTAAAGGCATATATGAGCGATGCAAGGAAGAAATTCTTTTAAGGCCTCCTGTACGATATTGCAATAAAATATCACAATGCCCCACATTTCATTCATCTCCATGCCTAGGTATGATTGCTGCAACTTCTGAACCCGGTGTGCTAGGTACTGCCAACCATTTGAACGTGCTTCAGTAATTACCATCTAGACCTCAGGTAATCTAGAACCTTGCATCATTGTAGCGGCACGACAAAAGACATTTGCATATGGATTCTCACGATGCATCATCGTTTGCAAACTTTCCAAGACATCTCTACCCACATTTGGTACATGGTGTAATCTATTATTCAACTCATGCTCTGTGTCAAAAAATTACAATTGTGCAAAGCGAGGGATCTTATGTATTTTTTCCCCTGGAATCATAGGCCCACTATTATGGTATAGAGATCCATGAACTTAAGTGTATATACCTCTCCCATTGCTCATCTACATGGGCCCCCACTGATGCAAAAGCTAATGCATTATTATATGCCCTTATGTTTCTGAGAAATCTTTTGCTTCTAGTAGTCTCTTACATAAATTCTTTAAGCTCCATTGGTGGATCACTTAAAGCAAAGACACTTTACCCGATGAGCAACAATAATTTCCCACAAATGTTTGTTATTGACCCCCCTTCTACCTTCCAAGAAAAATCACCACAGATAGAACATCTAAATTCCAAGATGCCCAAGTTGTGTAGTACGCATTTCCCATGGTAAAGAGAAAGCATGGAGCTATGCTTTCAGACCAAGGGAATCTGGATACACTGTACAAAAAGAAAGGCTACATTTGTCAACTTTGGAGAAATCACCTCTCTAAGAGCATTGTGAGGATCTGTGTGGACATCCTGCAAGGGTCTATGAGTTTCAGTATGGTAGAGATTATTTTCGGAGCGTGCATCAATTGGTCCTTGCTCATTGATAGAAACCCTTGATGAATAGTGGGTCATTCAAAATATCAACCCTTGATGAATAGGGGGCATTGATATAGACCATTGATGAAGAGGGGTCATTCGAAAAATCAACCCCATGTAGAGATCTTCGAGCCCTAGACCGTGCAACTTCCCATATTGCTTTTTGAGTAGCATCACACAATCTACTACGTCTTGCATGTCTAGGAGCCAAAAAATGTGGTCGAGAAAACACCATTTGTTTCTGTTTCAAATAGAGGTTGAATTATTCTCATAAAAATAAAATTAACACATGCATAGGTACTTTTATAGATCACATTACAAATGAATAACATACATCATCATCATCATAGTTTAGAAAGAGACTGATATGAAATAGAAAGATTTAAAAAATTCTTAAGAAAATCAATTGTTCTTAACATCATCATCATCACCAAAACATCATAAGCATCATAGCTTATCACTCAATAAGAGCTTACATATTGGGTGCATTACTTGGTGCACCTAGACCACTTGACATAACTATAACTAT
Source organism: Adiantum capillus-veneris (assembly GCF_014529385.1). Taxonomy (NCBI): domain Eukaryota; kingdom Viridiplantae; phylum Streptophyta; class Polypodiopsida; order Polypodiales; family Pteridaceae; genus Adiantum; species Adiantum capillus-veneris. The sequence continues at coordinate 24,586,371 of NC_140948.1, read as the reverse complement.
ACGACTAATCCTTTTGTCAATAGCATTCAAACAACTAATAGCTACTTTGAAGGATTAAACTTCATTCCCTAGTTTGGTTACTTGCTCTTTAAAGGCTTCAACTTACTCCTTGTGCTCTTTAAAGAGCAAAGAGAGTTTCTCCATGACCTCATACTCAAAGGTTTCAATAAACCTATAGAGCTCATGTTGATTGATCTCCAAACGTCTCATTGTTGAGATGAACTCTTCTTGAAAAGTCTCTTGGTCACTTTCACTTACAGGTGGTTGAACCTCTTTCCAATTTTTACATAAATATTCATTAGACTCATGTTGGTTAGCTTCATTACGTTCATAAAATCCTTGAATAATGTGGAAACGCTTTGAAGAACCTTCACCCCCATAACCTCTTGATATAGCAAGTTGCTTTGTAGCTCGTAGGCTATTATGATTTGGAGGTGTAGGCATGATAACCTCATCAACACCATGTCCTCCTATAGCATCAATGGGAGAACCACTGGAAGGGCTATCCATCACTGCAAGGACATATGAACATGAGTTATTCGAAAGAGGAACATTTATGTCTATCATAGACTTTTTTTTTTCTTTTTACTACCTCTTTTTCTATCTAATACTACACTATCTTTTTTCTCTATTTATCCCATTCTTTCTTTATTTTTGCATCGAGTTTAATTTCTATTACTTTAATTTTTCTACAATTTGTACACTTTTTTACACTTACAAATTTATATTACACAGCCTTATTTTTTTATTTAACTTAATTTAATGATTTTTTCCTATTTTTTTCTTTTTTATTACTTCTATCCATATTCTTTTTTGTTGTAGTTTTTTATATGCACTATCTATCTATTTTTTTATTTAATATCCATCTATTTTATATTCAATTTTACTCTTTTCAAATTACTTTCTTGAAAGATTTTATTTTTACTTTTTTACATTGTCTACTTTTTTCCCCATTTTTCGAGATAAGAAGGTTGCCATGAGGTCAAGAGAGAAGAAGAAGAAGAAAAAGAAAAAGAAGGCCGAAGGAGGAGGAGAAAGAGGGAGAGATAACGAGCAAAAAAAAAATGCTATATGAAAGCGAGAGCAAGGGACCTTACCGATTGACTAAAATCTCACCAAAGTTGACAATGCGGGTTTAGGGTTCTTCTCAACGACAACGTTGGGAAGGTAAAAAACGATGATAAAATAACTACATTAAAAAACCTTATCTGCTTAAAAAACTACATTAAACTCTGATTTATTAATTAAAAACATCTCTCTCTCTCTCTCTCTCTCTCTCTCTCTCTCTCTCTTTGTTTCAATCAACTAAGGTGGCTCTTTGTGTGTTTCAATCAACTAAGGTGGTGAACATTACCTGAGGCTTGAGCGAATCATTTCGTCTTTCGGCTGGAAAGAAACTTTAAATGAGGTGTTTGGTTTATATAGCTTAACAGCCTTAGCCCGACCCGCTTTCTTACCCATACCCGTAGCCCAACGCTTTTGCCCACAACCCGAGGCTTTTCCCACTCACTCTCTCTTGCCCTCGGCCCAAGAGATTTCTTGCCTGCAGCGCGAGGCCATCATGGAGGCACCTCCACGTAGGCTGGATGCGCCTGGCTGGAGAGTGGGAAGCGCCTAGGCTGGATGCGCCTGGAGAGTGGGAAACACCTTGCAACGCATTTGCTGCCACCTAGCAAGCGACCTTGTCTTTTTAATATAGGTATTAGATTCATCTCTTCCTAGGTTTCCCGCAATGCCAAAGCCTTGCTAGCAACTCATTTGCAACAACTAATGAACATGTCTGACATGGAGATCCTTTTATTGAGTGGCGACTAAGGCTAGTACCAAATGATGCATCCCCTCAAAATGTGCACGCCACCACAAGCGATAAGAGATACTCATGTCGTACATGTAACAAGGTTAAGATTGATCCTTCCAAGAGTATCTAAGTTATTAACGATAAATGTTATGAGTTTCTTCGTTCAAAGTATACATTAAAAGCGGTAGGATCGTGCTTGATGGACTCTACGACACAGAGGTTAGAGGTTGCAGAAAGGATTAGGTAGCTACTCGAAAAGAGGGAGGAAGTATTATGCTAGATGCAACGCTTGTTGTTAGAGCATGTCCATCGTTTCTAAGTAAGATGGTTGTTTGAGAGTAGTAGAACACATGGGGGCAAATGTGAGTGCAAAAGGGGCACAAGGGCATGTGTATGATTTGGTCCACCACCATGTTTTTAAACCGACGTTGCTTGTGGAGAGACACATGGGGTCAATGATAGACCCTAGTGTGAAAGCGGGAGCAACCCGCTCTTGTATATAGACCGCGTAGTGTTACACTCTCTCTCTCTCTCTCTCTCGAAAACCATATGCACACACAGGCTCTCTGTGTTCCAACCCTTTCTTGAATTTTCTCCAAAATCTAATCTAATAGGAGTTTAAGAATCAGTAATTCTCTAATTTAAGAGAGGAAATATGCACAAGCTCAGATTTGCACACAAAGCTGTTTTGTGTGCATTGGCTTTGGTAGTATTTCACGCATTGATGCTTGCGCTAATCAAGCCCTGCGCAAGGAGCCAACTCAGCCAAATCGCCTGCTTTCAAGCTTCGATTTCGACACAGAGCACTGGAGATGTAGTCACATATGATGGAAAGCATAATTATGAATGGGGGAAGGGTTTCCCTCCTCTCAGCACAAGCTACATCTCTGACGCACTCAAGCCACGCCATCGCTTCGAAACCTATGAGCAGTACATCCATCTTCAGCTCAAGAAGACCATGAATCCTCACCTCAGGAATCTCTGGGCATCCAAAGATTGGAGAAGAAAAGTGGATGTATTCTCTCTTCTGTTTCAAAACCTCATGAAAGCCCACCTTTTGCAACCTGCAGATAAGGCTCTCTGCATTGCCGCACGGGTCGGTCAAGAGGTTCTCGCGCTGAGGGAGGTGGGTGTGAGTGACTCTATAGGGGTAGACCTTGTTGCCTCGCCGCCGCTCGTTGTCGAGGGTGACATGCATCGGCTGCCATTTGATGCGAATAAGTTCGACTTCGAGTTCTCAAATGCATTTGACCATGCCCTCTTCCCAGCTATGTTTGCATCTGAGGTCAAGAGGACACTCAAGCCGGGGGGCATTGTGGTACTTCATGTTGCACTAAAGAGGCGCCCTGACAAGTACTCAGCAAATGATCTCCTCAGTATAGATGCTCTTCTTAACCTATTTGGAAGCAGCTTCAATGTGGTTCATGTTAAGGACGTCGACGCATTCGGCTTGGATTCGGAGGTTGTGCTTCAAAAGCAGCCGCATCAGCATCCAACATGCTCAATATCCAAGTCGAGGCAGGCACTCATCAATGCCGTAGAATCCCTCATCACAGAAGAGCCCATCAAACCATGGTCGACATTCGAAGAGAATGCAAAGAGCATGAAATATCTGACCCAGTTGATCAACATCAATAGCAGCTACACAAAATACGTCTACATCGATGTGGGTGCGAGGGGCTACGGCTCAAGTATTGGCAGCTGGTTTGCAAAGAGATATCCGAAGCAAAACCAGGCTTTCACCATATATGCAGTTGAGGCTGATAGAGCATTTGCCAAAGGCTATGTAAAGCATAAGGAGGTGCACTTTCTTCCATTTGCCACATGGGTGCGGAACGAGACGTTAATGTTTGGAGCTAGTCCAGAGAACAGGGCTGTGGAGGGCGACATCGGGATGGGTCAAGTACAGGAAGGCGCCCGCAACCGATCGACGGACATCCATGATCTCAGGAATGTCCACTTGAGGCTCCAAACTGGTGGTAAGAGCTTGCCAACAACAACAATAAGAGTGGGATTCAAAGAGGTGCAAGGTTTAGATTTCACAGAATGGCTTGAGAGGACGGTGTCGGAGGATGACTTTGTGGTGATGAAGATGGACATCGAAGGCACGGAGTTCGATGTGCTAGCTCGAATGCTCGAATCTGGGGCCATATGTCTAGTTGATGAGCTGTTTCTTGAGTGCCATTACAACAGGTGGCAAAGGAGCAGTCCTAAAAGGACCTCCAAGTACAAGAACACCTACAAAGAGTGCCTTTCCCTCTTTCAAAAACTGAGGCAGAATGGAGTGCTAGTGCATCAGTGGTGGTAAAAGAATTATTAGTCATTTAAATATCCCATGGGTAGATATATACTTTTGAAGGGAATTTTGTGAAAAAGGGACCCAATTAGGAAAAGTTGAAGGCCCATCTTTTGTCCATCCATCTCTCTCTCTCTCTCTCTCTCGCGCGCGCGCATGCAATATGCTTATAACTACTCCAGCGGAATTGAGGTCTGCAGAGCCGGTGCATGTGCTGATGTGGCGATCCCTTTTCATGGTCGGAGCATGGCTGGCCGGGCAGTGTAGCTCAAGCTTCACCTTTCCCAGCAGGCTCAACTGCCACTCACTTCATGCTATGTCTGCTCTTCCGGCGTGTTTCTCTCGTAGCTGGCATCTACATTCGGCCAGCAGTGCTGTTGTGCTGAAGGCCATTTTCTCCAACCTCCTCATTACTGGCTGGCTGTGCCCCTCGTTGTGCTAGAGATATACCCAGATTGAAAAAAAGGAGAACGCATATTCCCATAAAAGGGAATATGCGTGTTCGAGCCTGTATTTTAAGGCTAGGGAGCGAGGTCTAGGGAGCGAGCAAGAGCGGACGTGTGGCGGCCACGTTTGGAAATTGCCGTTTCATGTCGTTGTCTCTCTCTCTCTCTCTCGCGCGCGTGACAGCATCACAAAGCAGAGCAGAGGCGCATATAATCTCTCTCGCAGATGAGAGAATGCCTGGGCAGGAGGTGCGATCGGCTGAGGGGAGAGGCAGGAGAGTCAGACGACTCTGTGTGTGTGTGTGTGTGTGTGTCCGAGCTGAGTGCTCCAAGGGCCTCTCTCTCTCTCTCTCTCTCTCTCTCTCTCTCTCTGCGCGTCGCACACTTCGTCGGGGTCTAGTTGCGGCCTTGTGCTGTGTGCATTGCAGCTCAGTCTTTGGAGGGAGACGGCTTGAAGATGCTGCCGAGGCATCTTCCACCTATTGCATATTCTTTAAAGTCTACCAGTAGGATATAGCCTTCCAGTGTGTTGTGTGTATGTCTTTTGAGAGGTGTCCTTTGTTTGGATGAGAAGCACATAGCCTAGAGCACCCACATCGTGGGATGAATTCAAGTGGAATCTAAAACAATACTCAAGTTTTTCATGCCTGACACCAAATAAAGAAATTCAATCTCTTCACATATGCTGCTCCAATATTCTCTCCCCCAACTCCCTAAAAAAATTTCCACATCAGAACCCCCCCCCCCGCCCCCCCGGCTCCCTCGTGTCTCCTCAGCTCCCTTTGCTTGCTCAGCTCTGTCATCCTCTCTTCGGACGTGCTCCTCTGTAGAGTCTGCCCCCTGCTTTTGCCTCGATCTCTATGCCCTCCCGCACCTGAGGCCTGAGAGAGAGAGAGAGAGGGAGAGAGAGTCCGCACAGACAGTCTGCAACACTTGGCTGCAGTCCGTGCGAGATCTCTCTGCAGAGCAGACGGGCCATTTTGCTTTCTGCATGACAAGCCTCACAGACCTCCTCTATACACACACACACACACACACACACACACGCATACACACACAACCCCACATGGCCCCGCTTCTCCTCGCCACCTGCAACGCATCTCTCACTACTTCTTTTCCTCCACCAAAAGTGTGAGCATCGTCGTGAAATTCTAGCTCTCCACTATTTTTTTAAAATCGAGCACACGTACATGTACTTGGTCAATTTCATACAGTCTCAATTTGGCAATTCCATGCCTTTGGCCCTCCAGGGACGTTATTAGGCTATATAGGCCGTAGTACATACACAATGAGATTTAGAAGTTTCTTTTACAAGAGTTCTCACTGGTCATTTTTTCAGAGCAATTCCTTCTTAGTGTTGTTATTTGAAGAGCCATTTTGAAGATAGGCATGCCCCATAGTCATATGCCACTCGTTTGCCTACAAGTAACCTTGATATTGAGACCGTCGGGGGGGGGGGGGGGGGGGGGGGGGGGGGGGGGGGGGGTTGTTTTCACTTTATAATTATGTGATTATCACGTGAGCATAGAAGAAGGGGTTATTAATTTTTTTATCCTCACATTTTCACACAAAAAAGGGTGCATTAAAATGAAATTGAAAAAAAAAATATTTATTGAATAAAAAAGGGTATATTTTATTTATCAAAAATTTAAAAATAAGGAGTTTTAGAAATAGTCCTTGAATGCACGCGGTATACACAATTTGTATACAATCACTTCATTTTGAGGGTCCGTAGTTTTCAACAAGTCCTTGTAATCATTGAGTCACTTGCTCCTATTGTCATTTGGCTCTATTGCATCAACAATTGCTGCTATTTGAACTTATACTCATTATTAGAATATACCAATTCCAGTTCTAGTGTCCAGCTGTTGTTTTTGTACTTTCATTCAATTTGTATATGATTTTTGTACTTGTTTGGACCCTGAATCTGATTCTTCATCCGATATGGCATCTATCTCTATAAATAATTGTCAGAACTGACCAGATCATTCCATTTTGGCGATCATGGTGGTGAGCTCAAACTCTTGATAGGAACCTATTCCACAATTGAATTTGGAGTTATCTGAGTATTCGCAATGCCACCCAGACGTGCAGAAAGAAGCAAGAGACCTTCTACAATTTCTCAAAAGAATAGGACTGTATTAGGACAGTGGCTGAAGAATCGAAACATGACTCTGATGGCGGACTTGACTTCGAGAATGAGGAGACGAATGCCAACCTTGATCAGGGGGGATACTGACGGGCTTGGGGGCTCTCAATACTCTGCTTAGTCAAGGAGGAGGCATTTAGAGAGGCCTGAAAGACTCTCTCGATCATAGGGGTCTCACAAAGCAGACAAGAAGAGCAAAGCAAAGGTTCAGACGGATGGTAGTGATGGTAGCAGACGAAGCAGGAAATTGGCACATTGGAAGTCTAGCAAGAAGAATGATGCAAACATCATTGACCAAATCCGATGATCAATACAATGTCAGGTGGGATACTAACACATGATATCACTACAATAAACACAGGCACAAAGAGAAGAAGTATGATCATAAAGAAAAGTGGAGAATATGGAGCGAGAATCAAACCATCATCGGTCCAGACATGGGGAATGCTCTAATGATCTAAAAATTGCCTTTTCAATATTTAAGGATGGGACGAAGAATGACCCGGATGTCTACATATAGGCATTTGAGCAATATGCAAAATGAAAGGACATTGATGAGGATGAATGGGGAGAATACTTTCCATAGACACTGCAGGATCACTACAAGAGGTTGTGTGCTCTTGTGACGCTGTTAGCGACGGAAATACACTGGGTTTTTATAACCCCCGGCGTCGCTAAAACCGTCGCTACGAGAGCGTCACTATATGCGTCGCTATGAGCGTCTCTATATAGCGACGCTCATAGCGACGCTCATAGCGAGGTTACATAGAAGACTTTAGCGACGCTCATAGCGACGCTACAGAGCCATAAATAGCGACGGTTATAGCGACGCCCGAGAGAATTTTTTTTTGGTGACAGGGCATTGAATGCCCTGCCACCCATCAACCATATTGTACTTGATTCACTTTTTAAAAAAAGTGCAAGGGTATATAATAGACCCAAAATAGTCACCCACAAGATGCATTGTTTGCAAAATTGACAATTGTACACATCATAGGCAAAATGAATTGATTGGCAAATGTAATAATGACAATTGTACAACATCATAGGCATAAAGAATTGATTGGCAAAAGGAACTGCGGTGACAAATGTAATAATATACATGGTTCAAAAAGACGTATAAAATCCATCTCATGATACATAAGCTATGAGAAACCCTAAACTAATGCTATCTAGCTACGGCTAAACTGACGTCGTCTAGTCAGACGTCTCATCGCGTCCAAGCGGCGTATCTGTCGGATTCTGCAAAAAAAAGACAATAAGACAGCTTTCAGTAAGTAGATGTGTTAATCAACAATCCTACAAAGTTTCAATGAGTTTGGAGTTATTTTGACAAAATTAGAACCAAAAATCAATTTTATGGCCTACTTTGCGTCTTTTTGGTTTTCCTTGGGTTTTCTAACTCCAATTCTCATGATACTTGGTTCATAGGATGTGATTAACATGTGGAATGAGGCTATGCACTCAAATGTTGAAATGGATGTGAAATTCATGCTGTGAGACATCATACGCGTATGATGTCTTTTCTTGAAATGTTGGTCTTTTTGTGCAAAGAATGCTTTGTGCTAGTGCCCTAAGCCCTGCTAACTAGTTTTCAACTTAAAAAGTCATCAGTTTAGCTAAAAAGCCCCCTTATAGGCATTTCAGTTTCCGAAGTCGTCTTTTTGCCTTGGAGTTGAATCTCTTCAACTTTTCTTCTCGAGAGTTGCATTTCCAGCTCATTGGATATGTTGTGAAGCCATCTATTTGGTTGGACTTGACTTTGGCTCACCGTTCTCCATCTTTCTCCTTTTGGTTGCCCGAAAGCGTCTTTTTCACCATCGGTAAGTGAATCAGCTTTCTTTTGGGTTTTGCTTGCAAACATAAGTCATCCATGTATATTTGAAGCTGCTTGTGAAGTTTCATTTCATTCGGTCGTCAATTTCAGCCGTTATGGCAAAATGACGCTTTGTGTGTCCGTAGCCGAATCGGTTGTTCCGACCTACTTTTGGTGGTCCAAACCTGGAGATACTCCATGGTTGCATTGCCCTCGATGTTGTTAAGCTTCCTGAGAAGTTTTGTGTCATTTCGACAACTTTTTCCTGTTTGCCTCTTGCAGGCTCTGTTGACCTAGGGTTTTTCAAGTCGTTCTTTCTCGAGCTTTGAGTGTTAGAAACCCATCTTCTATGCTAGGGTAACCCACCTCTAAGTTCTTGCAAGGTTTGGTTAGGCGGTTGTGCCCCTACCTAGCGTTCTTCCCCATTCCGCGTCTGCTCTTGTTTCTTGGTTTTGGTCAGTTTTCGCGACAAAAGTTAACGATAAGCATCAAAAGCTTATGGCAACGAGTCTACCTATCATGTTTCGTGTCCTCTGAGCTCTCGTAGCAGTCGTAGAAGGCGGTAGAAGGTCGGATGCTCCTGTGTGCTCTTTTCTCTCTCCAAGAAGGTAATAGTGGAAATGAGCTTGAAAGTGATGTGAAAAATACTTAACTTCGGGCTTCCCGGATCACTTGTTACCAAATTTGACATGTGCTCCTGTCTCGTCATGAAATGCACTTTAGGATTTGAAATTTCTCAATTTGGACTCCGTTTGACCTGTTTCTGAGAAATCTGTCCACTTTGCCAAAATTCTGTCATTTCGGGCTTTCTGCAACTTTTTCAGAATTGTACCCAATGTTTACCATGGGTTGCCCTTGTCATTAGGATCGTCACCATCTATTCTTTTCTTTTTTCGGATCTCGTTTCACCCGCCTTTTTTATTTTTCTTTTACTTTTATTAAGAAAATCATAAAAAATAAAGAAAAATAGCAAATTGAAGCCAAAAAATTCCAAACATACACAATAAATAGCTGGTAACCCTGTGTATATGAATATACACTTATTTGTGATTTCTGGACTTGGATTACCACTTTTTTCCACTTTTTAGCTCCAAACACACTCTTATTTAGTGATATTTACACGTCTAGAGACCCAAATTCATCATTTGATCTCTTCTTGTTGCAAAACAAGGTATATAAGGGCATAAATATTATCAATATCCGCAATCAAACATAAAAATTGCAAAATCATGTAAGACACTGCCCTTGTAATATAATTTTTTTTTTCGCTTGTAGCTGCTTTGTAGCTCCTATATACCTGTATACCTCCCCCCCTCCTAGTCTGAGTCCTCCTGGACGACTATGAATTGTCTGTGGGCGAAGCATTGTAGTTGTTTTGGTCATAAGTTCCCAATGCAATTGTAGAGCGATGATACAACAGTCTTTCCAATAAAGCTGCTCTTTGTTTGATTGAAGGATTGGTGGTCGGCTTTTGGGTTGGTTTTGGCACTTCGGTAGTAGAATCAGTATACGGATTCTTCTTTACCTTGTTGTTCTTTTTCAGAATCCAAATCTGCTTCCGCTTCGCTTGTGCTTGTCACAAACTCTTTGCGACCCAAACCTGCTTTGTTCTTTGTGTTGATTTCCTCGCCTTGAAATACCTAGGAGTTTCCGTGGATTGTACTGAAGGAAGTTCCTGTTTACAATTCTTTGGGATCCAAATTTGCTTGCTATAGCTTTGTGCCGTCATGAACTTCTTTGGAATCCAGATCTGTTTCATTGTCCTTGATTGTCTGGAATCACTCTGTTGTCTGGTATTGAAGACTGTTTTCCACCTTTGTGTTCTCTGGCACAACCTTTTTTGGTCTCCATACCAACTTTGACTCCGTTTTTTCCCAAGGTTGAGCTGTTATATTATTGCTTGTCTTCCTTATCCACTGTTGAGAGTTCCTCGTCGAAGAGCAATCCAGTTGTATAGAAACTTTTGGTTGCCATTGCTTCTTCTTTTTCTCTGGTTGTTGTTTACCTTTGTCTTTGGATTTGTCCTTTGGAGTTGGCTCTTCTCCTGTGGTGAACTTAACTGATTGACTTTCACCTTCGTAGTTGATAAGCACTGATTTAGAACTCCAGTCAATCATTGCATTGTATTGCTTCTGCCATGGTTGTCCTAGCAATAATGGATGTTGTGTAGCTTGGTCTTCAACCACGTAAAACATATGAGGATACACATAATGGTTAATCTATATATGTAAAACTGTGCATCCGACAGTTTTGATTAAATTCTCAGAGTAACTCTTTAACTCTTGCTTGGCAGTTTGTAGTTTAGTGTCATTTGTCAATTGTCTATACAAACTGAGTGAAAGTAGGTTAGCTTGAGCTCCTGAATCCAATAGTGCTCTGGCTTTGATTTGGTTGGTTCCTACTTTGCATTCAATGATGGGTTCTTCTTTGTCATTATCCATTTCTGTTATACTGACTGCGTTTATTCGTATTGCTCCTTCATTGCGTTGTTTCTGACGCAGTAGTCTTCTTTTCTCCATTCTTTCCTTCGCCTCGGCTTGCGCTTCCTCCACAATCTTTTTCTTTTTCTGGACAAGCAGCTTTTCTTGATGTATTTTGAGAAGCATGTCTTGGGTTAGCGGCAAAAGATACTTTCTCACTCTGCATCCACTAATCCAATTGGGCATTTCTTCTCCATCTAATGTAGCAAGCTTGACGGCTCCACTTGGTGATAGATCTTTAATCACCAGAGGTCCCATCCCTTGCTTTTTAAGCTTCTTAGCATACTGTTTCAGAGCGTAAACTAGGACATAGTCCCCAACCTTAAACTCTTTAGTCCGCACATGCTTATCAAAAAATTTCTTTTGTCGCCTTTTTTGAGCGTAGATAGAAGCTACTGCTTTTAGGCGAAGCTCGTCTAGCTTTTCCAGGTCATCTATTCTATCAGAAAGCTCGTGCCCTGTCCACTCTAGATCCTTAGCCACCCTTAAGGTTGAAATCAAGAACTCTATTGGTAAGATAGCATCTAGCCCAAAAACCATGTTATATGGGGTCGTTCCTATTGATGTTTTATATGCTACCCTATATGCCCATAATGTTGAATGCAACTTCTGGTCCCAGTCAGTTCTCGACTCAGATACAATCTTCGTGAGGACCGTGCATATGGTTTTGTTTGTTGCTTCAGCTTGTCCGTTTGCTTGTGGATGATACGGGGCTGATTTCCTATGGATTACCATAAATTCATCTAGAAGGATCTCTATCACTTCATTTATAAAATGTGTGCCTCGATCACTCACAATTTCTATTGGCAATCCATATCGTACAAAGACGTATTCATATAGAAATTGTGCCGTGGTCCTGGCATCTGCTTTTTGAGTTGCCTTTGCTTCGACCCACTTTGTTAGATAGTCTGTAGCCACAACGATGTATTGTGCATGAGTCTTATATGCAGGAGGTGAAATGGGTCCGACATAATCAATCCCCCATTTTGCAAAAGCTCTTGCCCCCATCATTGGTCTAAGCGGCATATCATCTCTTTTAAGTGGTACTTTGGTCCGCTGACAGTCATCACACCGTTTAACGTATTCCTCAGCGTCCATATGTAATGTTGGCCACCATATTCCTGCGGCTAAGACAAGTTTTGCTGTCTTATCACCTGAGAAATGGCCTCCACCTACTCCTCCATGAGCTTGCTCTAGGATTATCACATACTCAGACTCTGATGCGCAAATCCTAAGCTGGTTGTCTTTACCTCTCTTATAGAGTTGATCTCCTATTAAAGCGTAATCTCTAGCTTCTGTCTCTACAGATTTCTGACGAGCTTTTGACGTTCCTTCTGGGAAAGTTCTATTTGTGAGATATTCAACAATATACTGACTCCATTCTGGAGCGATCATTATCTGATATAATGTCGAATACTCTGCTGGCGGTTTTGATGAACATACAATACATACAGTGACATATTCATGTACGCTTTCTTTCATTCCTGGCCAATAGACTCCCAATTGTAACAAATTCCTATATGTGTTCCTTCTTGAACAATGAAATGCACATTCCTGAACATGTGCTTCGCGCAGATATATATTATATTCCTCAGGATTGATGCATAGTCGTAAAACATGATCATTTCCCAATTGATACAACCTTCCTGCAACCAATTGAAGATTCTTGGATTGCTGAATAGCAATATGTTTCTGGTTGTATTCTCTTCTATCGAACTCTCCTCCATAGGTTAATAGGTTAACGACATTTTGAGACCACTTCGGTATCATTTCTATGTTGAACAAGTACGCGTCTGGCATGTCGTCATCTACTCCTATAGGGTCTTCTCCATTCGTCAATCGCGAAAGATGATCAGCTCTAAGATGTGTTTTTCCTTTCTTTACTACTACCGTGAAGTCGAATTCCAGTAAGATAATGAACCATCTCACTATTCTCCCGGTATTGCATGGTTTATTCACTAGGTAGAGCAAGGCTTGGTGATCCGTAAAAAACACAAACTTGTTGGCTAGAAGATAATGCCGAAATTTCTTCACAGCATATATCATTCCTAATCCTTCTCGCTCTGTTGTGGTGTAATTCTTCTCTGCATTGTTGAGCTGTCGACTGGCGTAACAGATAGGAAAATCCATGTTTCCTTCTTCTGGCTGAGCCAGAATGCATCCTATTGCATATGCCGAAGCATCTATATGCACATGGAATATCTTCTCCCAATCTGGTGATTTCAAGACTGGAGCAGTAATGAGTGCCTCTTTCAATTTCTTGAACGATTCCTCACACTCCTCTGTCCATTCAAAGTTCACTATTAGCTTGTAAAGTGGTTGGCCTATTATAGCGTACATGTAAATGAATCGTCTATAATATCCGCAATGTCCCATAAAGCTCTGTACTTGTTTCGCATTGGTTGGTCTAGGCATATCCACTATAACTTTTATCTTCTCTAAATCCGTGGATATTCCGTTTTGTGAGACAATATGTCCCAGAATTCTGCCCTGTCGGACCATAAACACACATTTCTCAGGATTGAGACAAATGCGATATGTCCTACATTTCTCAAATACTTTTCTTAGGTGTTCTAGATGCTCATCTCTCAGAAGAGAATGTACACATAAGTCATCCATGTATATTTCTAGAAACAACCTTAAGTATTCTTTGAAAGCATGCGTCATCAGCCTCTGGAAGGTTGCGGGAGCATTGGTTAGACCAAAAGGCATAACCCGATAAGCATAAATTCCCCACTCGTTGCAAAAGCTGTTTTATGTTGATCTTCCAGTGCTATGGCTAGCTGGTTATATCCTGAAAAACCATCAAGAAAAGAGTATGCTGTTTTCCCTGATACACGCTCTAGAACATGATCAGTTATCGGCAGGGATAATTGTCCCTGATTGTTGCAGCATTCACTTTCTTTAAGTTGACACACACTCGGAGTTTTCCGTTCTTCTTGGGTACTACCACAATCGGAGATACCCAATCGGTGTGTTCAATCTCGTATATGAATTCAGCTTCCATTAGCTTATCTATCTCTTCTTTGATTCGCTTAGCAAATGTATCATTATATGTGTATGGTCTCTGTCTGCTAGGCTTTGCGTCTTGTTTCAGTGGGATTGTGTGTTGGCATATCGATGGGTCAACTCCCTTTAAGTCCTTATAAGACCATGCAAACACATCCCTATACTCTCTGAGAAGACTCAAAAGTCTCTCTTCCTCGCCTGGAGACAAATCTGTGGCTATGTACACCGGTCTAGGTGTCTCACCTGGAGCTGCTAAATCAACTTTTTTTGCATCCTCCGGTCCGTCATAAGATTCGTTCTCCTTTCTCTCTCGAATAGGTGGGTTAATACCACCTTCCTATCCTCTATTGTGAATTTCCTATAGTGAGAGGGAACATCCATGTTTTCCTTGATTTTGGCGTTTTCGTCCTCTCCACTCTCAATTTCTGTCGTCCAAACTTCTTTCAGAGTTTTCTTGAGCTCTCTGTACTTGTTTCTACGTTCTAACTTGGACTCCGTGTGTTCTCTGTTGCGCTTTTCTTTTCTGATTTTTCTGTTTCTGTTTTGTTCCATTCCTTTGAACTTGATTTCTTGAGCCTCTTTTGTCTTTTCGTAAGCTCTTTTGATCATTGCCTCTCATTCTTCCAGAAATCTTGTCCTTAACACAATCTTCCGCCTTTACTAGCATTAGGAATTGATTTTTTCCCTTATTCTAGGCATCGGATTGGTTCTAACCCCCTTTGTTTTTCTCTTTGCTCTATAGCGTTTTGGCGTTGTTTAGTTTGGTTCGGAAAATCATAAAATCGGACATCCGTTATAGTTTCTTCGTTTCCGCTTGAATTGTCCGTTGACTCGTTGTCTGCTTCATTTCCCCACTCAGGATGATCGGGAATGTCGTGAAACACCTCCTCTTCATCTTCCTTTTCCAGTGTATCGTTCTTTTCAGTTTCTTTTTCGAGTACAGTTCTCAACATGAAGTACGAACCACGTCGTACCCGTCCTTGTCGCAAAATTTCGTTGTGGGACCATCCGGAATTGCACAAACATCTAGGGTTGCTAGAATGTGTGTCCATTCTAATGGTTCAAGTGTGTCCTCTGGAAAGGGTTCTCCTATATAAGTTTTGTCTTCGATAGCCCTTTCTAAAACATATTCTTCTCGCCTCAGACTTCCACATTTCGAGGCTCCACACATCCATAACTCCTTGGGCTTACCTAACCAAGCTGGAAATTCGGATCCCGCCAAAGTAGCTGAATCAAACTCCTCTACCGGTGTTCGGTTCACATCTTTGTAGCTATGGTCTCTCAGGTTCACACGTGTAGTGGTTTCCATATTTCTCAGGTATATGTGATCGTAGCCCCAATCTTGGACCATTTTCAACTGTCTCATGAATGGTCTTCCCAATATGATATCATAGTTATTCTCCTTGCCAAAATCGACAATAGCAAAAGTATGTTCGTATTCAATGCCGCAAGAAGTCACTACGACTTTCTCTAATAACCCCATAGGTTTCTCCATGTGTCCATCTGCTAATTGGAGTTTCAACCTAGTCTTCCTTATTGCTGGTTTCCCCCATTTTTTCCAGACTTCTTTTGTAGCAATGGCTACCCCATCTCCGCTGTCTAGTATTGCCATTGTGTTCACTCCTTGGAATTCAACTGGTAAGATTGTATTCCCCTCTTCACCTTCGCAATACTCTCCGACCTTGTTTAAGGGTACAGGCTTAGCGTTCTTTTGTGGTTTGCTCAACTCTTGTATACCCTCTTGCAGTCTCGATGTTGGGTCTTTTATCCCAAATTTCTCCAAGCATTTTCCTACAGTGGTCCACATATGTGGTCTTAACCTCAAAAGCTCAACTAGAGTGATAGTGCATGTCACTGGTGTTGACAAGATCTCTATCAATCCTTGCGAGTCCATGACTTTTTCTGATGAGATTCTTCGTGAGGGAAGTGCTCTAGTCTCGGATTTTGCTTCATACTCTCCTAAGTATGAAGGTAAGGTATTCAGTGAGTGAGGTTTTCTCTCCATTGTTCTAATAGAGCCCTCATCTCCCCAGTAAGATTGCATATCCAAGTCCACTTGAGATCCTGTCTCAAATTCCACTATGGGAGGATTCCTAATGTCCTTTTTCCAATTTGTCTGATTAGCTTGGCAACTTAGCTCGTTTGCAAAGTTTGCCTCTCTCACTTGTTTCCAAAATTCATTGTAATCCTCATCTCTTACGTAAGACCTCTGTATGACTGGATGAAAACTCTTTGATTCGTCCTTTGTGGATAGGATGGTCTTTGTCCTGTTAACCCTCCATGAGCTATGAACATCAATGTTCTTGCGTCCAAATTGTATCTCTCTTCATGAGAAGCACTTATAACTGTTGGTATTCCAACATTCCCAATCATGCCCCATGGTTCTGGTTGTTTGGGTTCTTCTGGTGGGTAATACACAGTTGGAGACATGTGTGCACCAGATTCTTCATAATAGGCTTGAACAGGCACTAGGGCTTGTTCTTCCTGATTCTCTAAGGTTGGTGCATATCTAATGCCCACTGGTCTTGCTCCTGGTAAAGGTGGTTGTTGTCCCAATACCGGTTGCGGTCTTTCTATCCCCATAGGTCCTGGTACATTTCCCGTTGGGTATCGAGGTACTGGATGTACTTGAGGTGGTGCTAATTGAGCAGGAGGTGCATACTGACGCTCCCTTACATACCCTTTGTTGTAATAGCACTCCTCTGTTGGATGGTTTGTCCATTTTTGTTCAATAGCACACCATTTCAGTGTTTTTGGCAATGGTTTTTGGTATGGTGCCATCCTTTTTAGAGCATCTTCTATCATTTGCTCTACATTTGGCATGGTTGTTGTTTGAACATTCTTTTTAGTGGTAGTCTCGCTCGCTACGGAGGAGGAGCTACTGGATGCAAAATCTGTATCCGCTGACACCTCTCCATAAACCGTACAGTTATCCACTAAGTACAATGCCTCTCTCGTTACTTGCTCGAAACTTGTACAAGCTTTCAAGTGCAAGTCCTTCTTGAGAGTGTCGTTTCTCAGTCCCTCAATAAAGAGAACAGATAGTCTGTCATCTTGTGGTCGTTCACGTACTGGACATCTCTCAATGTATTGTTTGAAGCGAAGTGAAGCTTCCTTCACTTTTTCGTGTTCTCTCTGTTTAAAAGCATATATTTGTGAGACCGTATTGTGCTTAATCCCTCGTTTTGAGAATTCCTCAGCAAACTCTCTTAGCAAATGGTCAATGTCCATGGAATCCCCCTATGTTCAGTGGTTGAAACCATGTCAATGCCGTACCTTCTAGAGTAAGACCAAATCCCTCGTATTGTGTATGGAAATCTGTTATCTGCTCAGCTCTTAAGACTTGCTTAAAGAGTGACACATGTGCATACGGATCTCCTGAACCACCATACTTCTTTGGCATACACTTCGCTACTTGAGATGGTCTCATACGTCTATGGTCTGCTACCAATCTCATTGCTCCTATGTCTCGGCTAAAGCTTTCTCTAGCATCATGGACTTCATGGGTTACCCTTGTCGGTTCCCCTGCCCTGAATCTACTACTAGGAGGTAAATGTGATGGTTCCGCTTCGAACCTTGGACCTGGAGTGGTATATGTGGGGATTGGAACTGCACTACCTCGATTCGTATCCATTGACTCTCTGGAATGTAATGATCCCATTGGTCCGGGCTTCGAGTACTGAGGTTGACTGAAAGAGTCAGCAGCCTGAGTTCTTTGTCCTCCTGTCGTCATTGGGTTTTGCACTCCATTTGTTGGTGCTGGCCTTTGTGAGCTAGAAGTAACATAATACTGATGTAGTGGTCCCCCAATGTATGTATATCCTTCTAATTCCTTCTTGCCCATTGTTGAGTATTGCCTCCCATACTTGTCGTAAGTGGAAATTTTCACTTCCGATCCCTCTGTGTAGGTAAAGACATAAAGTCTTTTTTGGTCTGTCAACTCTCCGGTGTAGGGTTCTTCACATCTATAATAGAGATCTTGCTCCCCATTATTATATTTGTATAGCCCCACATAGATGTTATCAGTGTTGATCCTTGTAGTTTCATTCTCTCTTCTTAACCTCGCATCAGGGAAGTTCATTATTGGTGCTTTCTCCTCGAGTTCTTCATCTACTTTGTCTTTGGTGCCCATCAATCCCCACTTGTCCACAATGTTAGGGTTTAGGACTACCAAGTACATGGTACCCTCGTCATCTAGATATCTATCTCCGCTATAGCTCACAGGCACTAAGTCCTTGAACTCACTAGGTCTCTCCTCTATCTTTACACAATAGCGGTCCATTCCATCTTTGTAGATCCTGGCACCTTGCTCATTGTCGTACTGGTATTTTATGAACAATAGCTTCATTGTGGCGGAAGGGTTTGATGATCCTGCTGCCATATTTTCTCTGTTGTTCAGGTTCAAGTGTTCCAAGTGTTCGGTGAAAATCTCGTAAGATCTCTCCGAAGAAGTATCAGAAACACTTCCTTCAAAGATCGGCTCTAATGGTTGCACCCAACTTTGGTTTACACTTCCCTCGGTTGATATGACACTTGCTTGTTCCCCTTGTTTTGGTTGGTTATTCTGGAGGTTCCTGCCCGATCTCAAATTCATCAATTCCCCTAAAGGACTTTAACTTTTCCGTCTCGGCAATTTGTTTTCCCAAGTTTTTGTGGTCAGAATTGATCCAAACTGATTGATACTTGGTCAATTGTTTAATCTTGTCATTGGACAACTTCTGTTTCATCAAGTGAGAATTTTGTTGCAGTTATGCTGAAAAAGACATTATACGCGTATGATGTCTTTTTTCACAGATTTAGACTATTTTGGTTATGCTCACTCTCAGTAGCCCCCTTATGCTCTTTCCACTCACAAAATTCAGTTTGAACTCTGTTTGAGCAAGTTATGGCTAACTTAGGCTTTTCTTGGCAATTTTCCGCTTTTGACTTGTTTTGGGTCAATTATGATCCAAATGGGATGAAACTTGAAATATAACCTCTAGACAGCTATTACAATGGATCTGTGTTGGCAAAGTATCAAAATATGTCCAAAATTAGGTAAAAGACATCATACGCGTATGATGTCTTTTTCATCAATTTGGGTCAAGACTTGATATTTATGCTTTCTACAGTGTTTGTAACAATCTTGTCAGGTCAGATATCAAAAATAAGCAGTGGATGTGCTAAAAGACATTATACGCGTATGATGTCTTTTGTCCCAGATTTTGACTACTCTTGGTTTTAAGCCTTCTCCAATGTTTATAATTGAGTTTCAAGTGTTTTTGTCAGGTTTGAATATAAAAACAAGATCTGAATCCAAAATTTTCTGTTCTTTGTGTTTCTTGGGCTCCGACTTGTCTTTTTGGGTTTCTTTGAGTGTTAATGCTCTTGTTTTAAGTTGAAATTAGGGTATAACCCCCCTTTTGAACACTTTGGTAAAGTCAAAATTTCTGTTTTGGTCTCTGTTTGGTCATTTAGACATCATACGCGTATGATGTCTAAAGTTGCAGATTTCCAGTTTTTTGGCACAGAATCCTTCCTAAAGCTTCCTCTAGTGCTCAGCAACTCCCAGATACACAGAAAATTTCTCTGACTTTTATTTATTGCAAGTTTCACTACTAACTCGACGGTTTAGTGATCTAACATGCAATCAACCATATCAAGCAAATACTCCAATGATTGCTAGCTCTAGATCAGGATCAAATAAAGTCCTACCTAAGCTATTCCTAATCATAAAATGGGTTTGGTAATTGTGATTTTAAAGAGATCCACTACCACTCACGGACTAGAAAATTCTTCTTCTATCAACAACTACTCAACACCAACAAAACAACAAACAAATCTAATCTAATCTAAAAATACTGTCAACACGGAAGACCCAGGAATACCCCACTTCCTAGTATCTCTCGAGATCTTCGGAGTCCACCACTCCTAGATCTTTTCTAACTAAAGTATACAAAGTAGTTTATACGACTCACCTCGTAGGATTAGTCTAAGGTCACCTACTTAGGGCTCTCGTCCCCGGCAACGACGTCAAATGTTAAGGCGGTTACGCCGCTAGCGGAAGCTAAATAGCGAGAACTCAACCAACAACAGAATTTGTCAGACGAGGACGGAGCTTGACCCGCAGGCGCATGGAAACAACTAGGTGGGTGTCAAATCACCTACTCGACCTTCTAATGACAATCACTACTAAGGAAATCAAATCTAAGTTCTAAAATACGCAAGTGACTGAAATCCGTACTACGAACGAATGCTATACGAAACAGGATCTAGAATCATTGAATCGATTTTAAACTCAAGGGGAAGTCTATACACTAGGTAAGAACAACACCCTAAAGACTTGAACTGCAAAATCAACCTATAATCACTCCGTGCGGTAAACGCGTATGAAGACAGGCCGAAAAATACAGGTGACCGAAACTTGACCCCGATGGTACTAATGCGTAGCTCTACTCGTTGTGGTTCTATGGATATGCTGCACGCTCCATTCCGACACACGAGTTGGAAGAAAACTCACACCGAAGCTCGTAGGAACTTACCACACATAGAAGCCGATAGCGCGCACTCTTGGTATCTGTGCGTAGCTCTCGCCGTTGCTAACACAATGGCGGTGTCGCTTCTCCAATGGCGGCTCCGTAGCTCGCGTAGCAAGTAGATAAGACTCTCTCTCTCTCTCTCTCTCTCTCTCTCTCTCTCTCTCTCTCTCTCTCTCTCTCTCTCTCTCTCTCTCTCTCTCTCTCTCTCTCTCTCAGACACAGTCACGGCGCTCCAAAAACTCACTTTGATTAATAAAACTGAATCTTCCTTTAGGTTACAAAAACTTTGGCTTATATACCTCAGCCTTGGAGGTGAGAACATCTCTAACTAATTACATCAGCGAGTGAAATTTCTTCGGGATTACAAGCTGGAAACTCAATTGAGTCCCGTTACTTAATGAATGGCTCAATTCAAAATCAATGTCGGAAAGGCATTTATTACAATCAATGGTTACAAAAATGATGAGTGTGAGCAAAAATGTGGGTGTGATCCTCTGCTGGCTCAACAACATATCCTCTGTTTCATTTTGTAGCTCCTCTGCATGCACCCCATATAGAGTAGTAGCATCTTGATGCTCGTCTGGCACCACCACAGCGGCTTCTGATTCAACATCTTCTCTGATCTCCTCCATTGATGCCATTGTGATTGGCACATGGTAGCCTTCATACGTCCTTGCACTACGAGGGGCTACCTGTATGACGTACCACCAGTTTGATGTAGACTTTGTAGGATGAAATATTACCTGCCAGAGCCACATAACTTACATGAGAGCTTTCAAGCACATAACTTGTAAAAGGGGGATGTTAACTATTTACATACTTACTTGTTCACAATGCTCGGGTAGTACGAAAGTGTCTCTTAGGTCAGTCCATTTCTTAGTAGAATCCACCTCAAGAAAACCAGACTCTCCTCTACGCACAGTAGCGTTGCGACCCTCCATGATTATCTTGAACCATTGCACGTCGAACAAGTCGACAAAAAATCCTCTGTAATCGATCCTCAAAATCTCTTGTAGCGTGCCGAAGTAAGTGAGTTCCGCCACTACAGGATCTGCATCAGAGGAACGTCGTCGACTAGACTGTTCAAATTTTTCCATGATTCCACAATCTTGAGTAAAACGCTTTTTGTCGATTCGTTCCACCCTAAAATGTCGACCTTTACACCATGCTACTGTGTATGACTTATACTACAATGAACAAAGATTATGAGTGGCCGTTCAAACGTTTATAAATAAAGTCACTTGCTAGTCCTACATTGCAAACTTACCTTGGTCGCGCAACCCTGAGAGTACTCCCACTCTTCCTCAGTCACTTCGTCACTGCATTGTTGTGCGCTTTTGAATTGGTTGTGCAACCATCTTAAGCTCATGAAGGTTGGTAGGCTCTCCAGAACCGTCGGATAGTGCATCGGTGGTCGTCTTCCCCGTCTCCACTCGATTCGTGCCCTTTGTCGCTCTTGCTTTGCATCCTCATATTGTGAAATCCACTTTTGCATCACTGGATTGTGAAGCATGCAAAATCGGTTGATTTTAGCCTCTAGATCTTCCGTCATCTTCTTCTCAACACCGAGATTGCACATGACAATCCCAGATATGCGCTCATCATCTATGGTTCGCCATAGCATGTCCCGGGCTTTATCACATCCGTCTAGCCACTCTCCATTGTACACTAGGGACTCTGATACCAACCAACCTTCTGCCATGCTACCCTCCGGACGTGCCTTTTGACGCACATATCCCTTAAGCGTTTTCATGAAACGTTCTAAGAAGAACATCCATCTGGAATGAACTGTGCCAGCTATTTCCACCTCATCAACTATGTGAACAAGAAGATGCACCTGAATGGTTAGCATGGTAGTAGGAAAATGTTTCTCAAACATGCACACAAGCTCCGCAACATTTAGTTTGGCGAATGGTATGGAGTCTACGTTGATCTCCTTTTGTGAGATCCATTGCACCAGCTTTGCAAGTTTGTAGATTGTGTTACGGATGTCGAGAGACAAACATCCCTTAATGGCAACCGGTAAAATAAACTGTAAAGTATGTGTAGCAATGATATTAAAGTCCACATTTTATGCAATGATATTAAAGTCCACTATGAACGTACCTGACACATTTTATGCCAATCGAGTGACTTCAAACCGGTAAGCTTTCCTTCTTTAGTAAAACACGTTCGGAGCGAGTGCATTACGCCAGTGGGGGTCCGCAAAGATCGAATGGTCTCTTTTACTTTGCGTTCTTGGGCTCCTGTGAAAATCCATGGTGCTTTAGGGAGTTTTATCGATCCATCAGACGCTGTTTGCGGCCAATATTTCTCCATACGATCCACATTTCTAAGGTCAACTCTGGCTCCCAAAGTATCTTTCTTGCCGGTCAGATGGTCCCATAGTAGATTACCCACATTCTTGAATATGTGCATTGGATCGAGCAAGTGATTGATCATGAGTCGGGGCCAGTATGGTAACTCGTACCATAGAGATAGTCTCTTCATCCCTGGAGGCAATCCGTCATCGCACATCTCCTTCTGCTCTAACCATGCTTGTGCAGACATCCTTGGTGGATCTCTTCCCAAAAAGCCGTCGCGTAACACATGATTCTCTGGAAGATACGTTTGATGACCTTCGTAGATTTGCTTCTTCAGTGAGAGCGCCCTATGTGCATTCAGTCTAGGTCCACATGTGACACATGCTCTGTATCCGCTTGTTTGAAGCCCTGCATGTATACACATGATAATAGATCAACTATGGGAAAAAACAAGATTTACAGTGTCTGAGTGAGGAGTGTCAATAGATCACCTGAGCATTCTGTTAGCCCGGGATAGTCATGCATGGTCCACATTAGAATGCCTCTGATCAAAGCATTCGGTCGTCCTGTGTGTCGGCTCATATCCACCACCTCTATGCCAATCCACAATTGTTGTAGCTCTTCCAATAGTGGACGAAGATACACATCCATATTCCCCACTTTATATCGCCCTGGCACAATCAAGCTTAGCCATAGGTGCCCCTTCTTCGTAGTCAACCACGGGGGAATGTTGTAGTTGGCGATGACAACGGGCCATACACTGTAAGATGTTGATCTTTGACCAAATGGATTTATGCCATCCATAGCCAGGCCTAAGCGCAAATTTCGAGCTTCCCTGGCAAAATCCGACCATGTTCCATCTATATGTTTCCAAGCTGCGCAATCTGCAGGAATTCGTAGCACACCATCCGAAGATTTATTCTCCTCATGCAATGATGCTAGGGCGGCCATGGACTTACATTCGAAGAAATGCTTGATGCGAGGAAGCAGAGGAAAATGTCGCAAAACCTTTTGTGGAATTTTTGTCCCGTGGAGATCTACTCGATATCTTTCAGAATCACATTTCGGACACTTCTCCATGTCTATGTATTCCCCTCTGAAAAGAATGCAGTCATTAGGACAAGCGTGGATAGAATTGTAATCCATCCCCAAGTTTCGCAAAATCTTTCTTGCTTCATCTCGGGAATCTAGCATCACATTGTCAACTGGTAGTATGTGCTCTTTAAGCAATCTACACAACATAAAAATACGATACAGTCGTGTAAAAATCTATCAGATCATTATACATTTAGAGTTTTATTAATTAAGTAAACTAATTGTAATAGATCACCTGAAAAGCGCTGTGACGCTAGTGTCACTCCATCCAAACTTTGCCTGCATGTTGAGAAGAACCAGGAGTGCTTTCAATCTAGACATACGTGCTCCATTATACAATGGCGTATCGGCTTCACTTTTCATATCATCATAGATAAGCCTTTCTGAATCCATGATCGTCTCGATCATTTCATCAATCTCGGGCTCAAACATTGCCTCGTTGGGAATGTGCTCTGCATGATCATCCCCCGAGCTGTCAGAGGCTACATCTTGTGGCCTCACATATGCTGCTTGACCAAAGCGCCTGCGAACACGTCTATTGGGTTGCAAGATTGCTGCTTGTTGGCCAGCGTTAGAGTCCAACGAGTTATAATTGGCAACAACTCGATCTATAATAGATGGATCGAACTCGCCAAATTCGCGAACGTGCTGCAAAGAAACACGTCTTGTTCGTCGCACAGCATGCTTGCATTGATTACAAGGACATAAGACCCTCGTTGAGAGATAGGTGTTTCGGTTGGACGGTCCCACATCCTCGTCACTACTCATAATGAGGATAAAAATCTTATAACCTGGACAACAAATTTAATATTCTATTGGCATTCTTCGTCTTATCTCTCTCTCTCTCTCTCTCTCTCTCTCTCTCTCTCTCTCTACCTCACATTCTCTAGTCATGTCCAATCTCCGCACACCTCGGTCTAGAGGTGCACGGAGATCAGAACCACCGGGTTATAATCTCGTCTTTATTGGTCAATACCTATAGTTGTGGGTACAAGAAATCTACAGACCCACGTCTACATGATACTGCATGTAGTGGACAAAACCCCTTTGCCTCTTCTCTAGCTGTAGCACTTCACAGCATCTTAACATCTTTTCACAATAGATCTTTTCACTGTTCGTCTAACTCTAAACCCTAAATCGTAAGTAATTCTTGCGTGGACTCGATCTAACGTAAATAAGAGTAAATCTAAATAAACGTAAATCTAACTAAAAATAAACCTAAATCTAATTTAACGTAAGTCTACATCTAACCTAATCTTTAACGTCTTTTGGGATAGTTTCCTACGACGTTAAAACTATCTTCTTCTTGTGTGTGTGTGTGTGTGTGTGTGTGTGTGTGTGTGTGTGTGTGTGTGTGTGTGTGTGTGTGTGGGTAAACCTAAATAAACCTAAGTCTAATCTAATATAACATAAATCTAAATCTAACGTAAATTATGTTATATTAAAAACAAAGAACTAAACTAACAGGAATTATAAGAACCTTAAAACTGATTTAACACATAATTTTTCACATAACTCGGCAAGAGTTGGCATTCTCATCACTAAAGATGTGAGAGTTAACTTCCGGCGGTGACGCTGCCTCATCTCCATCCACATCTGACGACAGCAATTGGCCCTTTAGACCGTTCTTGCTCTTGTTACTAACTTTGAAGTTGCTGTTGAATGACTAGAGGTTGTCTAGATGGTCATTGTGTCAGGGATGTAGTGACTCTTGTCGCCCTGAAGATCCACCTTCTTCCCTATCTTCTGAAGACATTTCACCAGTACTTTTGGATCGACGGAGCCCACCATGAGTGAAGGCAGCAATACCCTATATTCCATTGAGGGCTTTCTTCACCCACTTCATGCAGGCATCGCAGTCTATGGAGACCTAAATCTAATCTAATATAACGTAAATCTAAATCTAGCGTAAATAAACGTAAATCTAGCTAAAATTAAACCTAAATCTAATCTAATTTAACTTAAATAAACCTAAATCTAATTTAACGTAAGTCTACATCTAACCTAATCTTTAACGTCTTTTAGGATAGTTTCCTACGACGTTATAACTCTCTTCTTCTTGTGTGTGTGCGCGTGTGTGGATGTGTGTGCCAATAAAAAGAGATAAATGGTATAACCTTTCTAT